>NW_026019988.1:7232292-7942349 GCF_900185275.1 Solanum verrucosum | reverse complement strand
CTCTCTAATGCACTATGGATGCTGGATCACCCACATACTTCTTCAAAAGAGAAATGTGAAAGACTGGATGCACTGCTGCTAAGTCTGCTGGCAACTCTAACTCATAAGCCACTTTACCAATCCTTTTCAAGATCCGGTAAGGGCCTACATATCTGGGACTGAGCTTCCCTTTCTTGCCAAATCTCATCACCCCCTTCATAGGTGACACTTTCAAGAAAACCCAATCATCAACTTGGAACTCTAGTTCCCTTCTTCTCACATCTGCATAAGACTTCTAGCGACTCTGAGCAGTCTTGAGTCTATCTCTAATGAGTTGCACTTTCTCCATAGCATCAAGGACTGAATCTGGTCCTATCAAGGCTGCTTCACCTACTTCAAACCAACCAACTGGAGATCTACATCTACGCCCATATAATGCCTCATAAGGGGCCATCTGAATGCTGGAATGGTAACTATTGTTGTAGGCGAACTCAATAAGAGGAAGGTGATCGTCCCAACTACCCTTGAAGTCGATCACACAAGCTCTCAACATGTCCTCTAAGGTCTGAATGGTACGCTCTGCCTGACCATCCGTCTGCGGATGAAATGCTGTGCTAAGATTAACCTGAGTACCAAGACCTTTCTGAAATGACTTCCAGAAATGAGATGTAAACTGAGGACCTCTATCTGAGATGATAGACAAAGGAACCCCATGCAACCTCACAATCTCATTAATGTAAAGCTTGGCGTAATCCTCCGCCGAATCTGTAGTCTTGACCGCCAAAAAGCGAGAAGATTTAGTAACCCTATCAACAATCACCCAAATGGAGTCATGTTGTCTGCGAGTACGAGGTAAACCTGTGATGAAGTCCATGTTGATCACTTCCCACTTCCAAGTAGGAATGTCAATCTCTTGAGTCATACCCCCTGGTTTCTGATGTTCTACCTTTACTTGTTGGCAATTGGGGCACTTAGCCACAAAGTCTGCTATATCTCTTTTCATACCAGTCCACCAATAGACTTCCCGCAGATCACGGTACATCTTAGTGGCGCCTGGATGAATAGAATATCTGGAATTGTGGCCTTCTGCGAGAATATGTTGCCTCAATTCACCCACATCAAGAACACACAATCTACCTTGATAGCGAAGTACACCATCTCCCCCTTGGGAGAAAACCTCCACTCTCTGATTGTGGACTGCACTCTTAAGTTCAAGCAAGATTGGATCACTATCTTGCTTTTCCTTAACCTCTACTACCAAAGAAGATTCTGCCCCATTCTGAACGTTACACCACCATCTGATATGCTCATAAGACGAACTCCTAGGCGAGCAAGTCTGTGAACATCCTTTGCTAGCTCTTTTCTTTCTTCCTCAACATGTGCTACACTACCCATAGATAGTCTGCTAAGGGCATCTGCTACTACATTTGTTCGAGTTGGATAATTCTTCTCATGTACCTTAAGTTGTCTAGAAGCATAAGCTATAACCTTACCTCGCTGCATCAACACACAACCTAGGCCGACTCTGGATGCATCACAATAGATCACATAACCATCTGAACCCTCTGGTAGAGTCAAGACAGGAGCTGTAGTCAACCTAGTTTTCAGTTCTGCAAAGCTTTTCTCACAATCATCTGACCATTGGAACTTAACCTTTTTCTGAGTTAACTTAGTCAATGGAGAGGCTATGGATGAAAATCCTTCCACAAACCGTCTGTAATAGCCCGCTAGACCCAAGAAACTTCTGATATCTGTAGCAGAGGTAGGTCTGGGCCATTGTTTCACTGCTTCTATCTTCTGGGAATCTACTCGAATTCCTTCACTAGACACAATATGCCCAAGGAAGGCAACTGATTGTAACCAAAACTCACACTTACTAAATTTTGCAAATAACTGGCGATCTTTGAGAGTTTGCAGAACAACTCTCAAATGACTCGCATGTTCTTCCTCATTCCTAGAGTAAATGAGGATATCATCAATAAAGACGATAACGAACAAGTCCAAGTACTGCTTGAACACTCTGTTCATCAAATCCATGAAAGCTGCAGGAGCATTGGTTAGTCCAAATGACATAACTACAAATTCATAATGACCATACCGAGTTCTGAAGGCTGTCTTCGGAATGTCACTATCTCTGACTCTAAGCTGATGATAACCTGATCTGAGGTCTATCTTTGAGAAATGACTAGCACCCTGAAGTTGGTCAAACAAGTCATCAATCCTGGGGATAGGATACTTATTCTTGATTGTGACCTTGTTCAACTGCCTATAGTCAATGCACATTCTGAGAGAACCATCTTTCTTCTTCACGAACAACACTGGTGCACCCCATGGCGAAATACTAGGTCTGATGAAGCCCTTATCTAGAAGGTCTTTCAACTGCTCTTTCAATTCCTTAAGCTCAGCTGGAGCCATTCTGTAAGGAGGGATAGAGATAGGCTGGGTATCTGGAAGGAGATCAATTCCAAAGTCTATTTCCCTTTCGGGAGGAACTCCAGGAAGATCTTCTGGGAACACTTCTGGAAACTCATTAACACTGGAACTGACTCAAGAGTTGGGGTTTCGGAACTAGAATCCTTAACCCGAACTAGATGATAGAGATAACCCTTAGAGATCATCTTTCTGGCCTTAAGGTAAGAAATGAATCGACCCATAGGCGCTAAGCTACTACCCTTCCATTCTAGATTGGTTCGTCTGGAAACTGAAAACGAACAATCCTAGTTCTACAATCAACTGAGGCATAACATGAATGTAACCAATCCATGCCTAGAATGACATCGAAGTCTACCATTTCTAACTCTACAAGATCTGCTGAGGTGACTTTCTGAGAGACTGTGACAGGGCAATTTCTGTATACCCGTCTAGCTATAACTGGGTCACCGACTGGAGTAGAGACTGAGAAGGGTTCTGAAAGAGTTTCTGGACTAACACTGAATTGGACTGCTATGTAAGGAGTTACAAAAGACAAAGTAGCCCCTGGATCTAACAATGCATAAACATCAAGATCAAAGACTCGTAACGTACCAGTGACTACATCAGGAGAATCTTCCTGATCTTGACGAGCCTGAAGAGCATAAAGCCTGTTTTGGCGCTGTCCGCCACCAGTACCAGAAGAGTTACCCTGCTGAGTCGGGCGACCTGCTGGTGCTGCTGAAGTTGTAGACTGAGCTCTACCATTATTTCCTCCTTGACCTTGTCTTGAAGGACAATCCTTCAATCTATGACCAGACTGGCCACACCCAAAGCATCCTTCCTTACCTGCAAGGCACTCGCCCGGATGGTTCCTACTACATTTCGGGCAAGTTGGGTAGGTTTTGGTGCCTGAAACACTACCTTGAGACTTAGAGCCTGACGCCCTACCTTTCTGATCATTACGGAACCTGGGGGATGGAACACTAGCTGATGAAGGGGCTGGAGTCGAAGACTTCTGCTGAAAATGCGAGCGTTTCCACCACCCGATTTCTGTGGGAATACTCGTAGTTACCTGTTCTTGCTTTCTTAGTCTCCTTAGCCTGTTCCCTAAGCTTATCACCCTCAACCTGCTGAGCATGAGTCATGAGCCTAGAGATGTTCATGTCTCCCAACAACATAGCATTCCTGCACTCTGTTTTCACTAAGTCTGACACTCCATAAGAAACTTATTCATCTGAGCCCTGGAATCAGCAACCATGTGAGGAGCATACCTGGAGAGTTGGTTAAACTTGAGCCCATACTCTTGGACAGTCATGTTACCCTGCCTTAAGTTCATAAATTCCTGGGCCCTTGCTTCTCTCAACTCTATGGGGAAAAACCTGTCTAGAAAGGTTTCGCTGAAACATTCCCAAGTAATAGGAGCATCTGTACCCCTGTTCTCCTTCCACTGAGTATACCAGATATGAGCTACATCCTTAAGTTGGTAAGATGCTAACTCAACCCGATCATTCCCAGTGACCTGCATCACCTCAAAGATCTTCTTGATCTCATCCAAGAAATTCTGGGGATCTTCACCAGTCTGCGATCCTAAGAACTCTGGAGGATTCATCCTAACAAAGTCACGGACCCTTGCTGCTGCTGATCCACCATTTGCATTCACAGGAGCTTGAACCCGCTGATTGTTCTGGTTAGCGACACTCTGAGCCAACATCTGAATGGCATTCCTGAATTCAGCATTTGACACTTCTTGATCTGGAACTGGAGGAGCTGCGTTTGCGTTCCTGGCATTCGCATTCCTAGCATAAGCTCTACGAGGAGGCATGATCACTGAAACGTAGAACGTCGAGTTAGAATGGAATTAGATCATACCTTACGCACGATAAGAGTAACAAGAAAATGAAGATTTTTCCTAAAGACACTTTGTAGCCTCCCTCTCATTAGATGTGGTGCGCACTACACACCCATGAAAAGGACTCTACCTAGTGCGGCTTTTCAGACATCCTAGGACACTTAAACCTAATGCTCTGATACCAAGTTTGTCACGCCCCGAGCTACCCCCGAGACGCGGACACGGGACCTAGGACCACAAGTGATCCCAAGCTAACCCTGCTGGCATGATCATGAGCATACTAAAGAAATAAACTGATGCGGAAGCTAATTCATAAATAAATCTGAAAAGATGGGGAATACCCATATACTATAACTGAATATATCAAATCTGAGAGTTTAATACAAAAGAAATATCAAACTCAAATACTAAGCTGAATCTAACTATGTCTGAAATAAGCCTCTAAACTGACTAGAAATGTTGGGACATGCCCCAACTAGATCTAGCAAAACTGAAACTAAAGACTAAAAGCGATAAAATAAACATGTCACTAGTCCTCGAAGAATGAGGACTCACCACTGATGCTGCTGAACTGAAGATCGGGAACCGATCTAAGCGTGATCTGGATGCTGAGAACCTGAACCTACATCACGAGAAGATGTAGCGCACGTATGCGTCAGTACTTGAAAGGTACTGAGCATGCAGGATAGAGTAAAGCTGAAAGAACATATAACTGAACAAAGCAATAAAGCAATGAAATAATCTGAACATGATATAGATACTGAAATACTGAATACTGAGCTAACTGAATGCAATGACCAAATTTATAACATGCTGAGACTGAATACTGACTGTACTGAAATATGGTCAATGCAATAGAGTCTGACTGAACTGTGGGAGCTACTAATAACCGACATAAAACCACATGAGCTAAATGTGGAGTCCGATGTATACGCCCCATCGAGAGGACCCAATATACCCTGCCAGAGGTATAGAGGCATGCTGGCGTGATCACTAAACTGATGTTGCCCACAGAGGGGACTTACACCTACGTGGCTCGTAGTTCTGGGACTATATGGGTACGCTGAAACCCTAGTCCAACTCGGTATTATGCTACTCCCAATGAATTAAGTAGTTAACTGGTTATGACTGAATTTCTGTAAATACTGGATAGCTCGAAACTGAACATGCAAACTGAGAATGCAACAATTAATCTGATAATGATGCATTCATAAACTGAGGCATGTAAAACTGAATACTGAAATATCTGACCTAGCATGTGTAATTCAAGAACTAAAGAAATACATAGCTAGGGTTCTGAAATTCATGCGATAAACTGAGCAATAACATGATAATCTGATTTGGAACATTTAAATAACTAATTCATGATGATCTGCTTAATTCTAGAAACCCTAGGTCTGTTCATAATCATGGAATCAAGAATCTGACTGAATTCTAGGGACCTAATGGGCGAAAGGAACCCACTAGTGAAATCCCACATACCTGGTGACGAATTCCACGGAGAAATCTTTCGATTTCGGGGCTGGAACTGAAGGAAACCTTGCTGCGTTCTTGAACTAGGGTTCTTGACCTTTTTTCTCCTCTTGCTTCTAATTTTCTAAGTTTTGATTAATGATTTGACTTAGGTAAGTTCTAGTTATGTTTCTAGGCTTAAACTAATTAAAACCTCATGATTTAGGGTCTAAACGACGTATCTTAGGGGTTAAACGAAATAGGAAAAGACCAAAAGACCCTTGAATTAGCTGCTGTCGGAGTGACTGACGGACCTGACTGACGGTCCGTCAATCAATCGACGGTCCGTCGATTGGGTCCGTAGGTCGAGTCTGCCCGACAGGTCTTCACTAAAACGGGCATAACTTTTTACTCGGAGGTCGGAATTTAGCAAACTCGGTGGCTTGGAAAGATAATTCAATTATCTATCTAACCATAGGTCATGGGACACATAATTCATTTTGTGCTAAAAGTTATGACCATCTGAAGTTGACCCATCAGAATTTTCAGCTAACTGGCTGCTAACCTTCGATCTACGGTCAGACCTACGGACCGTGGATCGAATGACGGTCCATGCTGGTCAACCGTAGTTCGGGACTAAAGCTGGGTAAAGGAGGTCTTGATCCATGGACACAGACCACGGACCGTGGTCTGATCTACGGACCGTGGGTTTGTCCGTGGGTTGAGACTTAGCCTTTTTCTGACTGAGTTCTGGGGAACTTTTTTGTCACGAACCACGGACCTGCAGGATGGACCGTGAGTCCATCTACAGTCCATGGATGGTGTTCGTGAGTGCCACCTGTAACACCAGAAATCTTAAATCTCTATTTTCGGATACGGGGTGTTACAGGTCATAGGTTGTTTACCCTTCCATTTCACACCACATGTTGGTTTATGCCCAAGATCTCCAGTGACAATTGCTGAAGACTTCACATTTCTAAATCTTTCACTAGGCATTCCAGGTTGTTCAATGAATATAAATAGTCTTAATTTGCGATTAAAGAAAAAGTAACAAATGATATTTAAGAATAGAAATAGGAAACTTACATTAATAATAGTAGTACCACTTTGTGTGTGCAGTACAACCCATTCCAACCATTCTTGTTCTGCTAGCAACACTATCCTAAAAAAATAACAAAATATTCAGTAAAGCAATTTATTTAAAACTTATACATGAAGTAAATAAAGGAAACTATATCACATTTTCTGTTGAACCCTTTGTTCTACCCCTTCCTCTTCCAGTTGGAGCATTAGGTGTTGCTCTTGGGCCATCAGTTATGTTGGTGCAACAACAAGTGTTGCTTTTAGGCCAGCAGTTTGTGTTGATGTTGGTCAGCAGCAAGTCCAGAAGGAGGTCTTGAACTTGGTCCAGCAGCAGGTCTTAAACTTGGTCCAGCAGTAAAGCTTGTGCCATATGCAGGTGCACCAAGATGACACTTTCTTTTATTGTGATCCTTGTTATGACAAGTGTTGCATGACATCTCAATCCCTCTTTTGGATAATTTTTCTGTTTTTACTAGTTTCACCTTGCTCTTTCTTCCTTTTCTTGCCAAGCCTTCCTGGCATCTTCCTAACATGAGGTGGTATCACAGAGATGTTTTGTGATTCTGGCCACATTTTCAGATTCATAACTGCTGAATAAAGTAGTTGTATGTCTTCATGTATGTTTCTCTGTTATACCAATGAGAAATGTAGTTGATTGGGTCCAATTTTCTATGGTGAAGAGCAGCTATTGGCATGAGGTTATGGTATGCCTTTCAACATCCATGCTCTGCAACTACATGTTTGCCTTTGAATATCTACAACATATATGTATGGTCCATGAAGTACCTCATACCCTGTATCTGAATTCCATTCAATGTTGCATTTCATAGACTTAGCTGTGTTTTCTTGTAGAACCTTCATTGCCATTGGAGAAATGTCACAGATCCAAGTATTACAAAACTCTCTCATCTGCCCTATTTTTTTCATCATTTTCACCCTAATTTCTTCAAGCATTGTAATTATAGTCTTATGCCTTGCTGCTAATATCCATGAATTGAAAATTCAGCCATGTTATTTCTATAACATCACATTTTGAGGTAAAATTGAAGTAAAACTTGCTCCATCTTTTCAGAATTATAATACAACAAGTGATAAACTATCTTATGGCCCAACCTTTTCATATAACTAATGTTATCCTTTAACTCATCCTCAAAAGTAGACCTTGCACACCTCCAGAAACATTTCTTTCTCTCAATACCTCTCCATCTCTTTGACCAGTTAGCAAGAATGTGTCTAGCACACATTCTATGTTCAACATTTGGCAAATGATCAGTTATGGAAATTTCAAGACCCTATAAGAAAATTCAAGACATGAAATTAAGAAACTAAGAAACTAAGACATTCATAAATCAAAAAACCAATAAATATTCTAACTTTTGCATAGCTGATATGATTGTGATGTGTGTACCATCTCCCAACTGAAGATCTTCCTTTAAAAGTTTGACAAACCAAGCCCAAGTAAACTTATTTTCTACTTCAACTACTGCCCAAGCCAATGGCAGCATTTGATTGTTCTCATCCTTACAAACAACAACCAATAATTGACCTTTAGATACTCCCTTTAGGAAACAACAATCCAAACCAATGCACTTCCTACAACCAGCCAAGAAAGACTTCTTCATTGCATCAAAACATATGTAGAAGCCTTGAAACATTTTTCTTACCATTTTTAAATGTTCCCTCATGAAGTTTGACTACACATGTACTACCTGGATTAGTTCTTAGCAACTCATCTTTGTAGTTCAAAATCCTCCCAAACTCAAGAACATAGTCACCCATTAGCTCTTGTAATACTTTGTTTCTTGCTCTCCTACACACTATTCTTCCAACATATAAATCCAATTTTTTTAATAAGCCCTTGAATCTCAAAGATTCTAATGTCAGGTTGTTCCTTTATCTTTTCATTGTAGTGACTAGATAAGAACTTGTTGTTACAAAGCTTGTTCCTATTAGTAGGATCACATTTGTGAACTGGATTGTATGTCTTTACAACAAAATTATTTGTCCTAGAATCAAAGCTAGCAAATAAAACCCAAGGGCAACCAACTGTACACCTAACCCTTACCCTTGTTGGTTCATTAATATGCATTTCAATTGCAACATGTTCAGCAACAACATATATGGTCACAGCAGATTTAAACTCATTAACACTTTCAAATACAAGACCCAATTCCCACATTATTTTTGTGAATATGCATCAAATACAACTATATTCACCTTCTTTCTCCTTCTTGGCTTAACTCTCTCTCTCTTTTTGTTGAACCTCTTCTCATTCATCATCACTGAAAGCATCTGGATTTGTTTCAAAACTGGCAGCTTCATCTGAGGGATAATAAGGCTCATCACCAGCTAGCTTGCCTTCTAAGTTGTTTCTATTACCACATGTAGATTCATCATACCCAGCATTTGGCCTTTTTTCTGTTCCTAGCTTGACATGATCAGGCAATTGAGCTTTTTCTCCCATTTTCCTTCCCTTTTTTTACTCATTTCCTCCCTAATACTTCTTAACTCATCATCGACATCACTCCTATTAAATCCCCCCCCCCCATTCAAATATTCTCTATCTGAATCTTGTTCATTAGAAGGATGGACAGGGTCAGGAATTGGATCAGAGGAAGGGTGGAAAGTAGGATCAGTAGAAGGATGGATAGGAGTTGGAGTTTGATAAGCAGGAGGAAGAGTATTTGGAGCAATGAATAAGTGTACAGGAGAAGATATATTTGAATTGGCATGGGCAGGGGCAGGGGCAAGGTTTGAGGCATTTTCTTGGGCCTGATGTGTTGGTTCTAATTCAGCATCAAAAGATGCATTAGGGCCAGTGTTTTGAGATGCTTCATCACCTACTCCACTTTTCCCATATTCCAATAAAGGTGGGACCAAAACTGGATCAGCAACAAAGTGACACACAAAATAGTCCAAAATATCTCCATGACTCAAACACTCAACAATTAAAGTAGTATCATAGTCAGATTTGATTTCTAACATAGCAGTACTTCTAGGAAGCTTCATATACAACACACATTGTCCAGGTTCATACCCCAACTCTTTCAGACAATCCCTCAATTCAAAATAAGATAACCTATCTATATCAACATCTAAAAACTCATAAACTCTTCCACCATGATATGGTTTCCCCTTGTATCCCTTTTTTCCAATCTTCATAACACCACCGTGGTAAAATCTCAAAGTAATCAATTTCAAAAGACATTTTAACCTGAAAATAATGTTAACAGTTGACCCTCAACAACACGACAAAACACATACAACAACAAAATTCATACAACAATAAAGGAGAATCATATTAATGAAAGACGACATACAGTAAACTTGAAAAAACAATTAAAGACGAAATAACCTTAAGTTAAAAAGTATGAACTATGAAGTAACCCTAGAGATGTCTGACTGACCTTTCAGATATGGAGACGACAACACACTATGAACGATGAACACCCTGATTGTACCCACCAAACCCTAGTAACCACCGATTTGCTTCCACCAAACGATGAACACCTCAATCGACAACACACCAATGTTCTTCAAATATGATAGTGAAAACTTGATTAGATGATTAAAACTACAAGGATGCTTTAAAAATACTACAGAATCGAAGAAATATTTAGCTAAAATTAGGATTTACAGACGAAATTTACGATTAGGGTGGGTGAAATAAATGGACTAGGGTAAAATAAAATGAATTTGGATGAAAAGAAATGGGTTTGGGTCAAATGAATGGGGTTGGGGTCTTTTACTACGTGGCTTCACTAGGAGGCGAGTGGCTCTCACTCGATGCATAATGTCCAGGGTTGGGTGACGGAAGGGGGAATTAAATACATTTTTATGTACTTAAGGTGTGTAATAGGTCGCCCCATTAATTAAAGTGTGTAAGTGACTTTTGGGTACAAGTTTAGAAGGCAATTTATGCCTTTTCCCTATATATTAATATATAAGTTCACTATAGATCATGATCATGTTAATCCTCAAAATCACTAATTTATGTGGGGACCCTTCAAAATGTCAAATGTTACCAACTCAACACGTAAACTTTGATTATTTTCAATTGGGTCCCTCCCATGGAGTAAATGCTTCTTTGTTAAATTTTCATTATTAGTTTGAAGTAGACACTTTGGTAATGAAATGTCACATTTCAAAAAAATCCCATTTCTTTTTGCTTATTTATGGAAGTTTCTTCTTATATCTATAAAAATCCTAATAAATACAACATGAAGTTAGCTGGCCCCCAACTGTACAAGAGATCTCAACATCTCTTAATTTTTCATTTTTCTGTTTTCTCATTCCCTATTCAGTATTCATATTACGGTATCAAATAATTCAAATGTAAGTCATGTAAAGATCATTTAAAAGAGAAGCATTGGTCAACAAGAGTTGTGATAGAGTAGTAAATACTCCTTCATTCTTAATCAAATGTCTGAGTTCAAGTCTCCTTAAATATAAAATCGCCTTTATTAGGAAGAACGTTTTACCAACCCCACCTCTGTGAGGTGCGAATTTGAATTTAGTTTGACTCCTAATAAGCCTCGAAACTTGTGATAATTTCATTTTCATTAATTAGTGACAAGTTGGCTTTTGGCAATTCAATATTTCTATTCTTATCCAAAAAAATGTAACAATCAATGATAAGTTGGCACTCGTGCAACTCTCTATCACTAGCTCTTTTTTCGTTTGCTTTCATTTTTTGTCAAAAATTTTTGTTGAGAGACGTTGACACTTTTAATATTTACTTTTTAAAATAATATAATACTATTTTAATAGTGGAAATAATTTACTCTATTAAATTATTTCGAAACAAATTACTTAAATGTCTAAAATGGACGTCAATATGGTGATTAGGTAATTGTTGCAATCACTTAAATTATATTGATAATGTAAAATAATTTACACTCTCAAGATGTAATTAAGTTAAAAAAAATCATACTCTTGAAACATTTTGAAATATATATATATATTGCAATTTTACCTCATATATAATATGAATTTGTGCATGATTTCTTTAGAAAATGTTTTGTTTCATGTAGGTTTCCCTCACTGTCTTTTAGATTATTTTTTAAAAAAAAGCTTGAATTATACGATTGAGTATTTTACTATGGTATTTGATATTTAAAATTCAGTGATTCAATTAATTAAAATTTGTATCATATATATCTAGCTCATAAATATAGAGAGAAAGCACTCTCTTATGAGTAAGTTCATTATTTCTAAAGCTTGAATCGAAATCTATAATTAAAAGCAGATAGAGGAATACAATCAATATAAAACCATCTTTAAATTATTTAAATAATGGCTTTTGTGATTTATAGTTGTCTTGGAAAAGGTAACTAAAAGGGCCTACAAAAAAGCAACAAAAGTACTTTGGTTTTAGAATAAGAAGAAATTAAAATGGAGTAGGTGAAATGAATGTGTAGATAGAACCCTACCATATTGCAAATATTTTATATTCTTCTTTTATAATTTTGGTTTCATTGCACTTTCGGTGGCAATCTCATACTTGATTCATATTTATTTTTTTTATAAGTATTAGTTTATATTTATTTTTACCTAATAAATGCGATTTGAGATTAATATAATGAAAAAGATAATAGTGTTAATTAACAATAACAATAATATATTCATTGAAATTTTACTCTGTGAGGCCTGGACAGGATATAGCAGTGTTCACAAGTTTTATCACTAGCCCGTAGAGAAAGAGAAATTATTTTCAAAAGATCTCATGTTTAAGAGTACTCAAGTGTAGTGGTGTAATCAGGATTTTCGATAAAGGGATTCAAAATCTTAAGAAATAGACACATGAAGTAGTCGAAGGGAGTTCGACATCTATTATATATACCTAAAAAACCATTTTAACCATATATAAATAATGTAATTTTCCGCCGAAGAAGGTTCAGAACCCCCTGACTATAGCATGACTCCGCCACTGCTAGAGTGTATCAAACTCAAATAGAGAAATAAGAAAACAATGAAGAAAGCATAGTATAAGAAAAACAATGCAAAGTCTACGAGAAAGGACTACTAACAAACATCAAAATAGTTAGATAATTGAAAACACAATAAACCACATATGACAAGAACTACAAGACTACGACTAGTACTACAACTTTTATCCCTTACACTAATATATGACCTTCACTCATTTTTATTTAGAGTCATGTCCTCGATAATATGAAGTTGCGTCTTGTCCTATCTAATCACCTCTCTCCAATACTATTTCAACCTATTTCTTATTTTTTTCATTAATAATTTTTAAAAAATATGACAAGTAAATTAAATCAATAGAAATAACATAACATGAAAGGAAAATAGAAAATTAATCGTTATAATAAAATATTATTATGCTCGAGGATTGTTATAGAACTATTTTTCATGTGAATCATTGAATAAAAGTTTAATTTGTTTCTCTTTTTCTTCAAATCCATGATGTTAAAAGTCTTCAAATATTTTAACTTATAACGAATTTTTCAAAAAAGAAAAAAGAATTTTAACCGAATTCTTCAAATCCATGATGTCAAGTGTAGTGATGATATGGAAACCAGAATGCCACGTCATTTGTATTTCACAAGTAATGTGTCACATGTCAATCTCCATATTTTTAGGAAATTTTGCAAAAAAAAAAAAAATTAATATAAGTAGAAAAAATGTGTTTTACGAATAACATTTCATATTCTTTACGTTTTAATTTGTTTATCTCACTTTTTTTTAATTTGTTTTAAGAAAATGTCTTTTTCTTTTTCAATAATTTTTTAATTTCAATTTTCACATGACATGTTTAAGATTACTAAATTAAAAAGCATTTGATACATTTAACGTATTTTAAATTTAAGATCATAAAATTTTAAAAATTAATTACTTTTTTAAAACGTGCTAAGTCAAAATAGAAAAATCAAAATGAAACAAAACGAATATTAATCATGTTAACCTCATCTCTCATAATATTTATCTAAATTATATATAAATATTTTTAAAATATTTTTCTTTAGTTATATATCAAACATAAAAAATAAAAATAAAATTACTTTTTTTCCTCAGAAAATAATTTAATATTTTTTTTCGTTTCGAACACACTGCCTTAGCTTTGCGTTTGTGATAATATTAGCATCTTATAATAATAATAAAAAATGCTCATAAGAACGAAAAGTCAACATTTACATTTATTTTCTTTTGGTAAACTTTATTCTTTACTTGTGTGCTAATTATGGCTTGAACAAATTGACTTTTCACACTTTTTTGGACCATCAATTATTCAATTATGCATTCGGCGCTTGATTTACAAATGTCTATATTCAGTTTATATTAATTCAATAATAATAGGAGTATTTGTATAATTATTAACAAAGTACTACATCATATAAATATATTCTAAATTTTTTGTCCGATGTCTTGTAACTGTAATAAGGATCGATAAATTTCATTTTAAAAAATAAAATATTTTCTAATAAATATAGTTTCATTCTCAAAAATAAAATTCAAAACTTATTTAAGTATGAAAGTAATCTAATAATATAATGATATTTCTATTTTATTTACCAAATCACATAAAATTTATCCAACTTCAATCATCTCAAGGTATTATTTCTCATACATCGATAAAATAGACTTGTACACATTAAGTATATTCTATACACGTATCATAATTTATAAATTTTAACCTCGAGTAACATAGCAAGTATTAACCTTTCTCATTACTAACACTTTTGCTTGTGGCATTTGTGACTTTTCTCAAGAAAATTGATTTGATTCATTTATTTGTAGACCTATTTATTCTATTATAGACTTCTCTTCGATGAAAATTTGATTTTTTCAAAATATATCCTAGTTTTTTGGCCGAAATCTTCTTTTGATAATCTCTCAATTTTTATTGTGGCTATTGCCGCCGCTAAAACAATCATTGGCACATAAACCGAAATCCAAAACATGATTTCCACTTACTCCTTCCATTTTAATTTATTTCTCTGCTTTTTACTTTGCACGAAATTAAAAAAATAAAAATAATTTTACGACATGATATATTAAAATTAAAAAGTTATTAAAATAAGAGAAAAAAATTTCCCACCATTTCTCTCCAATTAAACAAACCACATAAAAGGAAATTTATTTTTTTTTGGTTTCTTTATCTTCGTGTGTATATTATATCCATTTACTTATATTTTCTCTTCATTTTTCACTAGCCACTTAATTTGGAAAAAAACAAATAATAACAACTCCTTTTTTTTTATATATATATTTTTTGTCGTTTCTCTTTTCCCAAATTCCAACTGATTTATTTGTCCATATTATATGAACAATGTACAGCTCATAAAAACACTTTTTTCCCTCTCTCTTTTGCTTATATTATACGACTCTACAAAAAATTAAATAAATACCCACAAAACTCTATAATAATAAGCTTCAACTTCCCTTTAAAATTTTTGTACAAAAAATGGTGAATTTTCTTCTGGAAATTTTTATATTTTGCTATGTTCTTGTATTAGTTTCTGGATTTTCAGAAAAGCTCGAAACATTGCCGTTTCATGAAGGATATTCACAACTTTTTGGTCATGATAATCTTATGGTCCTTCAAGATGGAAAATCAGTTCATATCTCTCTAGATGAAAGAACAGGTTCATATTTTATTTTATTTTTCACTTGTTTGACACTATTTATGTTCGGGACGGAGCCAGGAGTTGAAGTTTATGAGTTAGTCATCAAATTCATAACTCGGTTTAGTTACTGAATTCTATATTTAATGTATTTTTGATTTTTTTTTTATTGTTCAAAATAATTGAATTGTTTAAAGTTCAAGATGGATGTTTGATTTTTTTTTTCATATTTGCCCTTTCATTTATTGAAGTTTTATATTTTCTACGAGATAAATTACATAACTTATAAAGTTATATTTATGATTTCACCAAGGGCAATAGTGGAAATTATGGTTTAAATGATGTTCTTGAATGTTTTTCTTAAAATGTGTGTATTGCTTCACAAATTCGGTTAATATGGAATAGAACTTTTTATATTGAGGGATATATTGATGTATATTTAAGATCACATGTTTTAAAATTGTTTTAGTTTTACATGATTGTTACGATATATTTAAGATTATAAATTTTAAAATATTATGTCGAGTCAAAATATGTCAAACAAATTGAAACAGATGAGTAGTACTACTAGTTATTTTATTTTGAGGGAATTTATTTCTTTGGAAATTAATAGATTAATTTGCAGGAGCTGGATTTGTATCACAAGACTTGTACCTTCATGGCTTGTTCAGTGCTTCTATTAAATTACCAGAAGATTACACTGCTGGAGTGGTTGTTGCATTTTATGTAAGTTGAAAACAAATAATTTATTTATGTATATTTTCGATGAATATGTTGAACTGACCCTTCAATCAATGTATAACGATAGACTATAAGTTTTGATAAAGGAGGAGGGTTATAGTAAGTTCACAACCAAATAAAAATAGTTAAAATAATTATAATAAGACAATATATATAGTTAATCTTAATTAGTTTAAGATTATGGCTTAATTAATTTATATGGTAGTTCACGTATATTCTATCTTCTTCAGATCTCAGGCCCTACTTGTGTGTTACACTGAATATGTTATTGTTGTTAATTTTTTTTGTTACTATTGACAGATGTCAAATGGAGACATGTTTGAGAAGAATCATGATGAAATTGACTTTGAGTTCTTGGGAAATATTAGAGCAAAAAATTGGAGAATTCAAACTAATATTTATGGAAATGGTAGCACAAATGTTGGTAGAGAAGAAAGATATGGACTTTGGTTTGATCCAACTGAAGATTTTCATACATACACAATTCTTTGGACTGACAGCCACATCATGTAAGTACCTAATTCAACCTCCCCTTTTAAAAGATAACGGTGTCGGGCCAGCTTTCACACATCGTCAGTCTGTCATTAATCATGAAATACATGTTACCTCCCACCAGTATAAGTACTTCGGATAAGTTTGCCCAACACTTAAGTGGATGAGGGAAATTTACCTAACATCTTTAGTATCTATATTGAGATTGAAATCGAAGTCTCTTGTAACCTTTTTTTAGTTCATTGACCACTAGACCATACCGTTTATTGCTTTTCTTGATTTTGGTTAAGTGCTTTGCAGGAAATGATTTGTCCTGTTTTTTGGGCTTGTTTTATGCTATTTGTTATGATGAAAAATATAGTAATTTCCTAATAGATGTGTCTTGTTCTTTATTCAGTGTTAGTGACAGATGTAGCTTCGTAGCTACACGTTCAACTGAATCCAGTATTTTCAACACAATATACATGTGGAAAAAATAAATTAACAAATAAATATTATAATCTGAACTCGTAATTTCAAAAGTACAATAAGGTCATTACTAAGAACCTTAAAGACCGAACATATCAAATTGATCAAATTCTCAATCCGCCTCTATGAAAGTGTCATCCCTTGTTCAAGAGGTACTAAAGCCAGAGTCTTTTCCTTTTAGTTTGATCAACATAAACTCTAACCTTATACATCTTATTAAAATGACATAACACCCTCTTAATATGTACGTAGAGGTCAAGTCTGTGTACATTCTACCCTCCCCAATCCCCATTTTGTGGAACTACGCTGGATATGTTGTTGTTATCCAACAATTGATTATATTTTGTTTGTTTTTGTGCATTTTTTTGCAGCTTTTATGTAGATAATGTACCTATAAGAGAGATCAAGAGGACACAAGCAATGGGTGGGGACTTCCCTTCTAAGCCAATGTCTTTATATGCTACAATATGGGATGGTTCTAGTTGGGCTACCAATGGGGGAAAATACAAAGTCAATTACAAATATGCCCCTTTCGTCGCCAAGTTCTCCGATTTCGTCCTCCACGGATGTGCAGTTGATCCAATTGAATTGTCTCCTAAATGTGACATTGTCCAGAATTCTGCATCCATTCCAACTGAAATATCCCCTGATCAAAGACGAAAAATGGAGAAGTTTCGAAAAAAGCACTTGCAATATTCATACTGCTATGACCGGACACGATACAAGGTCCCTCAATCTGAATGTGTAATTGATCCTAAGGAAGCTGATCGTCTCCGAAGATTTGACCCCGTGACCTTTGGTGGTGTCCCCCGTCATCACAACAAACGACACCACCAGAGGCAATCGAGGAGGGAAGATACGTCCGCGAAATAAGAAAGAAGGATATTGTAGTTTCTTGTTGATATTTTGTGTCCAGTTTGATTGAAGATATGGTGATTTTTCACAGTGAATAGAGAATACAAAAGAGAAAAGAGAGGTAAATGGGATTTAGTATTTACTATTTAGTGTACTATTATATATTTTTCATGAATCATGATGGGGTGTGTATGTATATATATTTCTATCTTGTTTTGTTGATGTTTATTACTATTTGGGATTCTATTATTTATTAAATTTGGTGATGATTTCTTTGTGAACTTTGGTTAATAATTACATAGTGTTAGATGTTACATATTTGCAACATTGTTGCATGTGCAGAGGAGGCAGGGGTCTTCAATTTCCAAATGAGTAAAATGTTACTAGTAATATTTCTGTTGTCTAAGTTGCTTGGTAATCAAAAATATGTCCGTATTCGTGTCGGATCTTTCGAAAATATATTATTTTTAGAGGTTGAAGAAGGATAAAATGGGAAGAATAATGTCATTTATGCATTAATTTTATGAAATGACAAATATTAAGAATTATTTATTTTTTAAGAAGAGTAACATATAAATAGGAACATGGGAAGTATAAACAAAAAGAACATGGGAAGTATAAACAAAAAGAATATGAATGTAAAAAAAGGTAAATATCAATAGTCTTTTCTTGTAAAGTGAGATCGTAATTGATGAAGATTATTTAAACACAATATTTTTTTTCTATATTCTTATAACTCAAAATTTACTATACATCACATTAATGATGGTTATCATAAATATTTTTAAAATTTAATTATATATAATATATTTTTTATAAATATTATTACACAAAAGTTAATATTATCATACAAAAATAAAAAAAATAAACATAAAAATTAATTTCAATAGAAAATCAATAACAAACAACTTTATGACTTATGAAGTCAAAAATTTCTGTTAAGGATGCGAAATATAAAAGATAAACACACAAAATAAAAAGCTAATATAAATTCAATATCTACCGTATATATCAAAAAAAAATTCTAATTATATATAAATTACGTAATCCTTTCTAGCTTCGTCCGAGAGAGAGAGAGAGTGTGTGTGAAGACGCGGGACAGGTATGAACTGAATAAACTTTTAGCTCCAAATTTTTCAATTTGGGAGATTTCCAGGAAAAGGGTGTTCAATTTCTTGGCATATCAAATGCAAAATGGCTGCTAGGGACTTGTTGTTTTGAAAATTCCAAACTGGGTTTTCCAGGTAAACAAGTTTTTGACAAGAATTTCTTGAATTATTTTGGGGGAAATATGGTTAGTTATAAGGGTAAAGAAAAAATTGTTTTTGATGATCAGAATGAGGAAAACAACATATGGGTAGATAGGAATTTTCTTCAGTTAAATGAGTATAAAGGGAATTCCTCTAAAAGGGTAGCTGAAAATGAGGAAATTCAGGCAGAAATTACTGAAAAGTTATCAAAAGATGAAATCTTTCATCTTTCCTCTAAAAGGGTAGCTGAGAATGAGGAGATTCAGGCAGAAATTAGAGAAAAGAAGCTAAAAGATGGAATATTTGATCTTTCTTTATCTTGCCCTAGCTTTAGTAGGAGTTTACAATCAGTGGAACCATCAAATAACAACACAAGGATTGGGTATTTCAGGAATGGGTCCTTGTCGTCATGTTATTCCCATCCGTTTTCCCATAACCTTAGCTACTCACTTACCCTGAGTTCAAAAGAGGAAAGTGAGTATTCCGGGGAGGGAGTTAACTGGTCGGTTTTTAGCAAGTTTAGGCCAGTTGAAGTAAGGGATTGTACATTGCCAGGTCATCCTGGTGGAAGTAGTTTAGCTTTAAGTTGTAGACTGCAGGTCAATAAGGATAATGATGTTGATAGGATCAGTAGCTCGGATAGCAATTCATATTTCTCATTCGAGTTTCCTGTAAGACCTACGGGTGATTCGAGAGTAAGAGGAAGTATTGAAGTAGGAAGAGCACTCCAATTTTCTCGGCCTGAGAGAATCCTTGCGGAGATAGCTTCAGAGTCTGTTCCTCTTATGGCTCAGATTCTGCAGGAGCTTCCTGATGAAACGGTTGAATCAACAAAGGATTACTTGAGAAGCCTAATTGCAATTCCTGAGAAGAAAGACCTTTTGGTCAGCCTTCAGAATATGCTTCATCGGAGATCTGATCTTACTGTTGAGACTCTCTTAGAGTGTAATACGACTCAACTACAAATTTTTGTTGCCATAAAAACGGGTCATAGAAGTTTCTTATCTTTGGAAAATCACCTTCAAGTTACTGAATTGATTGAGATTTTTTCACTTGAAAGGTGTCGGAACATACGATGCAAAAGTGTGTTACCTGCTGATGATTGTAAATGCAAAATTTGTTCGAGAAACAATGGATTCTGCTCTGTATGCATGTGTATAGTATGTTCTAACTTCGATTATGCCACTAATACTTGTCGTTGGGTAGGCTGTGACAGATGTTCACACTGGTGTCATGCTGTTTGCGCTGTTCAGAGAAATCTTATAAAGCCAGGTCCAAGTATCAATGGGCCATCTGGAACAACTGAGATGCAACTTCACTGTCTTGGTTGTGGTCATTCTAGTGAAATGTTTGGATTTGTTAGAGACGCATACATGCATTGTTCAAAGGACTGGGGTGAGGAAACTCTAATAGAAGAGCTTGATTATGTTCGAAAAATTTTCAATGGGAGTGAAGATTTTAAAGGCAAGGAGTTGCATGCTATAACTTATGGGTTGCGTAACAGGCTTGAGAAAAAGATGATCTCTCCTTCAGACGCCTGCGATTTCATCTTTCATTTTTTTTAAATGTGAGTATCAAACCAAACCTTATCCTTTGCAATTTCTGTTGAATTTGGATTGGTATGAATGGGGAATGGAAGAGTTCAAAATGGTGGGAAATGAAACTTATTTGGCCTTACAGATAATTGAACGTATCTCTACATTAAAGCTTAACTATCACTCTGTCTCTCTCTATGTATTTTTTTTAGTTTTTCCTTTTATATGGTTGTGCATTGCGTCTGTAGTTTAGAATTTATGTGATTAAGTATGTCTAGTCTTTATAAATTATAGCGATTGATCATATACGTAAATAAGCTTAATTTAATAAGGCATTAGCTGTGACAATAGAGGTCTGCTTCTTGAAATGAAAAAGAAATTAAAATTTTGATTGTTACCCTTGGGAAAGGAAGACTGCTGCTGGCATTTGTAATAAGAAGAATGATGATCATTGAGTTGTTCTAATCAGAGAAGTATTTGAAGTGGAATTTGTTTAGCGCCAACAAACTTAACTTTTTAACTGCAAAGACGAAATAATTATGGAATGACAGAAACCTTAGTTTTCCTCCTCTTTTTGTTTGTTTCAAAAGTTATTTCTATATACGAAAGCTAAAAACCGAGGCACCAAAGATGGCATTTTTTGAGATTTTCAGCGACTAAAATGCACGGTTTTCCTTTTAGAAGGCAGATGATAAGTTCCATGTGCAGTATGAAGAGTTAGCTTTTGAATATACAGATTGGTGATCAACAAGAACATTATCGCTCCAACAACAACAACATACCCAGTGAAATCCTACGAAGTGGGTTCTGGGGAGGGTAGAGTGTGCGCAGACCTTATTACTACCTCATGGAGGTAGAGAGGCTGTTTCCGAAAGACCCTCGGCTCAAGTGCATCAAATCCAATATAACATTATCGCTCCAAGTGTACAAAACAGAAATGTCATTGTACTGCTACAGTGCTACTTATAACTTCAAAAATGGTTTCATTAAAAGGTTTCGAGTCATTTACCTTACGATATTAATTTTGAGTAAGACAAAAACCAATTGTAGTATATGTTAAAGCTACATAGCTATGTTATTTTCTAATTTGCAGTGTGTTGCATTTTCAGTTTACGGCTTATCCCAGTGTTATACCATTTGACATTTATCAATTACTATATGAGATCCAAAATGAGCCACTGATTGCTAACCTTCATGTCTCTGTGGCACATTTCCACTAATCCTGATTTTCTGTTATTAACAGACACGGATGGTTTGTCGCAGTTTCTTTTATCCAGTTTTCCTGCATCCATCCCTCTGGCTGATGAATTTCCTTCAACATAATGAGCTCTTCAAATGGAAGAAAAGGTAGATTACTGCTGATCATCATCAAAACGATGCCAAGGAGCCCTCTTAAGTCTAATAGAATGATCGAGGATGAATTGTTCAACCATAAAAGAAAGATGAACTCTTCAGGGGAAAGAAAACATATGATAGTTTGTAAAGCATTGTGAGGATCCCTCTTAAGTCTGATTTTCTAATTAATTTAACTTTTATTTTTGTGATCCCCAATTCTTAGCTCTATTGAGGATATTTTTTTTGTCAAACGCTAGCATTGTTGTTGTGGTAGTATTTCTCATGTAGATTCTTGTCCTTTGATTTCTTTTACTATATACAATCTCTTGTACTTCGACTGTTGCATTATTTTGTTGTAGTTACTATTCCTTTTTTCAGAATGATTTGTCATGCTTCCTTTTAGTAACTGATTTGATATGCTTTTCCTTGAGCCGAGGGCCTATTGAAAACAACCTCTACCTCCCAAGGGAGGGGTAAGGTTTGTGTATACTCTATCCTTCCCAGACCTCACTTGTGGGATTACACGGGGTATGTTGTTGTTGTTGTTGTTGCTAGCATTGTGGTTGTGATAATTCTAGCTACTTTTTCCCTCATTGAAGACATTAAGATTTGAATTTGATGCTTTTGTTCATGTCCATTGCCAATGACTTCTAAAAGGGGAAATAGCCTGCTGTTTTTCCTTCCTTATTAACTATCAAAGTCCCAACCTGCATTCTGTCAAACTGTTACGCTGGCCCCTACCGTGATATCTTGGAAGGGCAGTGTAAAGCAAGGTGATTACTTTCCGCCAGGCACTTGCAATGTCTTCATACAGTTTTTTTCACTGTGAGTATCAAACTAAACCGTATCCTTTGTAATTTCAACTGTTAGATTTGGTATTTTTCGTCCTTACAGATAACGGGAGCATATCTCTGCAGTAAATCTTAACTCTCTCTGCATTTGTTGGTTTCTTTCTTTCATCTTATTCCTTTTATATGTGTCCACTCTGCCCGCTACACAGTTCTTAGTTGTTGATTTTTGGAAATTGTGATGGAAATGATGGATAAAGAAGCTCTTCAAACTAATCATTTTATTAGTAGACATTTCATTCTCTAGTACAGACAATAGGTCATTAAAATAGACCATATCTGCTAGTACAAAATAGTATAAGTGAGATAGAAACCAGCCTAGCTAGTAAGTAAACTTTACATAAAGCTATAATTAACATTTGTGAACTCCTCGATCGATCGATCAATTGATCATCAGATACTGCAGGAATAGTCAACAGCCTCTCCAATTGCCAGTGGCATTCCATCTTGCAAGCAATCAATCGGAGGTATCGTTAACGTCTGCTGAATTCCATAAGCGTTCCAGCAGAAAGGATCTTCCATGAGTTCGCCTTCATGTGGTAAGAGTTCAACTTCAGACATTGTAATATTAGTGCAGGCTACAGTGTCACTGCAGGCAAAGTGTATGGGGGCACTCCTCACATCGTAGGTGCCCTTGATGTTCCGGTACGAGATGTCGCCCACGCTTACAGCCGACGTCTCGTTCCGACAGCCTTTTGAGAGGCAATAGTATTGGTCTATGATGATGCAGTTGCGCACATTTTCCATCTGAATTGTGTCAAATGATAGTCCTGTTACTGATCCAGAACCTCCTTGCCATGTCTTGATCCGGACTCCGTTGTCCGAATCTCGAATAATGGTGTTGCGGACCGTTATGTTCGACACACATGCCTGGCTATTGTGCACCCCTAGGCTCCCAATACTGCACACACAACAATATACTCAGTGTAATCCCAAGTGCGGAATGAGGAGGGTGGTGTGTACGCAGCCTTACCCTCCCTTCTGAAGGAAGCGAGGTTGTTTTCGACAATCACTTGATGATGAAAATTAATTGGATTTCAAAGTCGGTACGAAACACCAGATGACAAATATTTGATTTACTCTAAGATAGGTTGACATGATTAATTAAGAAG
The DNA here is from genome assembly GCF_900185275.1 of Solanum verrucosum. Taxonomy (NCBI): domain Eukaryota; kingdom Viridiplantae; phylum Streptophyta; class Magnoliopsida; order Solanales; family Solanaceae; genus Solanum; species Solanum verrucosum. The sequence continues at coordinate 7,918,350 of NW_026019988.1, read as the reverse complement.
ATTATAATAGAAAAAGACAGATCTTTGTCCTTATTACACTAATTAGGAAAATTAAGTTTCAGCTTTTTGTATGTTTTATTTATTTATTTATACTTTATATTATAAGTTTATATTATAAAAATTGAGTATTTAGAAAAAAGTAGAAACATAAAGTACCTGATCCCGTGACTAGGCCCACATGTGACTGCTTCAATCTCAACATTTGAACAACCAGGCCCAATTGATATGCAATCATCCCCTGACACAATCATACATCACATTATTGTTATTATTCGTTTCGTCCACTGTTTGACTCAACACAAAATTTAAGAAAAAATGAATTATATCGTTAACGTTAAAGGTTCATTTTGTACCATTAGCTATGACGGAGTTGTAGATTCCTACAGACTTGGTGTCCTCGATATGAATTCCATCGGTGTTTGGGCTAAGCTTAGGCGAAGAAATTGATAATTGGTCTATCAATACTCCTTCGCATCCATCGAATTTCATGTGGAACATAGGACTATTTTGTATTCTTAAACCTCGCACCGTCAAATTTGAGCTCATGAAAAATCTTATCATCTGTTAAAAATATATATATTTTTAAAAAAAAGTCATTACATGATAACTAAAATAATTGAATTTTATTGAACTCGTACAAATGATGGGTGAATGTAACTTACAGAAGGGCTGTCACATGGTCCAGGTAAAGTTGAGCCATTAGGTCCCTGAAATTTGACAAAAGAAATTGTACTGATTACCATACATATATTCACGAGAATTGTCTGACTTTATGCTTATTGATATGAGTATATTTGTCCGAGTTTAAGTTTTGTACACTGATCATAGTATAAAAAATTATTTACATAAATCGATCAATTAAAAGATAATTGTAAGTAAAACTATTTAGTAGTAACATTTATTCTTAATCTCTAATAAATGATATTTCAATTTAGTTGGTTAAAAGACAATTGCAGTACATAAACACTATTTAATACTAACTTTGATAGTTAATCTCTGATAAATGACATTTTAATTTAGTAAGCTAAAAAACACTATTTAATAACTTGATTATTAATCTCTAATAAATGATATTTTCACTGTCTCAATTAATGCAGTATATTTTATCGGATACAAAAAATAAGTTACGACTTAAAGCAAGTCATAAATATTTCTGTTACGATAAATATATAATTTAAAATTCAATTATTACTAAATCTGAAAATATAATTAGACCAAAAATGAAACTATAAATCAGATAAATCCTATTTCTAAACAAATAATCCAATTAGAAAATAGAGATAGAGACAGATAGAAGGACACTCACGGGACTCTTTAAAACAACGTAATTTCATAGGCAGGGTTTAAAAAGAACAAAGACATATAGCAGACCTTATTCCTATCTTAAATGAATATACAGACTGTTTCCATAACACCCTCGTTCTAACGAAACGATATAAAAGACGGAATAGCATTAAGCAGAAACAACAATAAAATAATAAGATAACCGAGACCAAAAAACAAAAAAGTGACTTACCCTGTGAGGTTTGCAAGGGAGTTCCCACCATTTTTCACCATTACCTTCAATTGTACCAGTACCAGTAAAAGTCATATTATCAAGTTTATAAAACACAATCCATTGCCTTTTACTATCTTTTTTAGGCCAACAATCTGGTCCTTCTGGTGTCATTAACACCCCATTTACCTATTTCACAATAAAAATAAAAGTAAAAAAAATTAACCAAACACAATTCAAAACAAAATATTTGTCGTATAAATTGAAACAGATAGAAGAACTATGTATGTATATTCTTACGCGAAATTCGAGTCCCGGCTTGCAAGGACCATAGAAAATAGTAGAAGTAATCATAAAAATACGGTCCGCGGGAGCCAATAGCACCGCGGATTCAACTTGACACGCGGCTTTCCAAGCCGCGACGAACGCTTCGGTGTCATCCGTGGAGCCGTCCCCGACGGCTCCATACTCCATGACATCGAAAATGCAGTCCTCTTCTGGGTTCAATGCGGGCCCCCCTCCGTAACTCGGGTCGGATGGTACTACATTACTACTAGGCGAGGAAACTGGTGATACTGGTGGTGGTGATACTGGTGATGGTGATGGTTCGTTTACGCTACCTTCGATAGGACTAGGAGCATTATTAACTTTTTTGCTCTTTGTTTTCTTGGAAATGTGATGTCTTGCATCAACATTGATAGAATTACTCGTAATAATAATAATAAGACATAGTAAAAGAAATATTTTCTCCATTGAAGGAAAAATAACTAAATTTTAAAGAAGAAAAAACTTTAATGTTGTTGTACTACTTTGTGTGTGTGTTTTTTTTTTATTTGGCAAGAAGCATATGAAGATGAGGCTGTAAATTTATACTGAAAAAGGTAGGGGACACGTGTCGAGTATAGGTTGATTAATACATTGTTGTCTACAAGAATATTAACTGTTGAGAAAATTTAATTTTAAAATAATGTGAGACAATGCCAGGTCATACATGTGAGAGGCTCTTTTACTGTTTAACGTTTGAACTCGTGGGTCCCACTTACACCACTATTATTTTGCCACGTATCACTTTTCTATTCTTGAGTTCGAAACTCGAAATCCATGAATAATGAGAAGAATAAATAACAACTCTATCTTTCAGATTCAATTAAGTCATAAAATAAGTAGTACTCTAATATAGGTAATTTTACTTTTTGATCAACGTATTTATCAAATATTTATGAATAAATTTTGTAGAATATATGTATTTTCCTAAGAATCTGGAACGTATAAACTAAATGTAATGAAACTTATGGATTCACATTTGAAAATCAAAATTCTTATTAAGTGTATTGTTTCAAAATTAATTGAAATTTTGTTTAATTTTAAACATAAATGTATCTTGTAAAAGAACCTAAAACGTATTACTAAATGTAATGAAACTTATGAGTTTACCTTTATTTAATCTAAATATTTTTTATCGAATGTATTAATTGTTTCAAACTTAATTGAAGCATTTGTTCCATATATAAGATTAATATATCCTTCATTTAATTTATGTGACATTTTATTTTAGTCGGTCTAAAAAATAATGACATTTTTTTTATATTAATAGCTATTCAATTTTAAATTTCTCCTTTTATTCTTAATGAGACAATTTATAGCTATATCTATATATATATATATATATATACACAATTTTATGAAAAAATGGTTGATTCTAACACTTAACCAGATTTCATAGCCACAGATTAACTCAAAGAATATCTCTGTTACTCCGACTGCTATATCTTGGTGTTATCAGGCCATGAAAATGAACTATAGAAGAAAACAAGACATGGCGAAATCACAATTTAAAGTTTATGAATTCAGAGTTTTTAGTCTTTTAAAATTAAAGCTATTAAAATTTTAAATTAATAATTTTTTACTTGTTCAATCAGGAGGAGTAGATATAGGAAAGGGGTAAGCACTGGTGAAATAAAAAAATTCACTAGGGGTGTTCAAGAATTAATAAATACATACAAAAAGCAATGTATAACTTATATACTTTATATAATTTTTTGATAAAGAATATTCAACTGACCACCCATCATTGTATGCGGCTAAACCACCCTATAGTGTTCACGCGGCCAAACCTCCTCGGCAAAAGATTACCCTAGGTATTTTATTTTATATATGTTTAGTATATATAAATTTTGAATCCCTTGAACACAGGATTGCAGATTTTCTTAGTAGTCTAGGGGTTTCAAAATTGATGTTAAGGTTCCAAATTCAAATCTCATATACTATATTTTCAGTTTTTTTGAACTGTCTTAGTGAAAATTCTATCATAACTATTAAATTCGATTGAACTCGTAAGGGAAGGGGTAGGTTTGTCCCTCATCTTAATTAAAAAGTGAACATGATTTGGATGTAAAGAAAAGTGGGAAAAAATAGGTCTCGTGACTCTATATTGTTGTGTAGTGTCTTGTGGCCATGGAAGTAGGAAGCATATATTAGGTGGACGACAAAATAAATAAGCAATTCACGGGTGCATAAACTAAATATAATCTAACACTTATTTGTGTTTTTGTGTCACACAACCGACACACTTATATTATTTCATTAATATTTTCAAAATAATATTTTACGACACTAGAGATCACTAAGAAATCGTATAATGAATATATATATAACATGGTTTACGTGTTCATGATTGATACATCGATCACATTGATATTACGTTTTAGTTTTGACCTAAGTCACATTTTGTTCCTCTCCTTTGCGAGATAAAACATATACTATTATAACCATACTTTAAAACTCGATATATCTCTATGATCCTTGTCGCTATGTAATGGCTTTGAAGCGTGTGTTTGATACTATACTATCAACATTGAACTAATTAAGGTTGATAGCTAGTGTCTTCCGATTATTAATGATGTTGTTCGTAAAGTATTTTTCTCAAAATAATTTAGGACCATTACTAATTTCAATTCAGGGTCACAATCGAATCACGATATTCTTGTTATGATCATATAATTAATTTCATAATTTGTATTGTTATATGACTTATAAGACAGATCTAAATTTCTTTTTCAAGTACATTCAAACAATAGGACACAAACAATAACATGCCAAAAGTAATTAAATTTAATAATAGCATATAGTCAAATAAATAGAGTATTATATAACATAAATTTACGGAGTTATTCACAACCACTCAATAATTAGTTCATCAAAACCCTAAGAATAGAAACATTCGCCTACAAAGTACAAACATCCTACACAACAAAATCAGCCTATAGAAGAAGAAAACATTAAGAAGAAAACTCTTTTAACCTTTGTCTGTTTTACGATTTAACATTTTTATAATTTTGATTCTTCAATTCGATGTTCGATGTTTTTGAATAATAACTTTTAGGCCCTTTAGCCATCCTTACTCCTTCCAAGCTCTATTGCTCCAGCCCAAATTTAAATGCCCAGCCCAATTGTCCAAACTTTTGTTTAAAACTATTTCTTTCTCATGACTGAGAAATCATTACCAATTAGTATTGGAAAAAGACCTACAGGAATCTCGTTGAATTAAGGAGAAGAATAAACTTAGCTGAAATAGATTTATAATATGATTTTAATTAATATGAAAGAATACGTCAAATAAATTTAGAAACTTAATACAATTGATGTAGGAAATATATATATTATGAGAACTAATAATAAAATTTAATGTAATTTTATCAACAATTAACATCGAGATACATATTATATTTTCACACCCATAGAATAAGATAATAATAATGCTTTATATATACGTAAACACAAATTAAATAGAGGTACAAATTCACATCCATTACAACTAAATCAAGTCAATATTAGGTCATTTGATACCCTAATTGAAAGTGAGTGCCTTATATCTATGAAGGTTCACTCACCCAATTACAATATTTCTTTCTTTTTTCTTCCAAAAAAATATTCATAATCACTATTTTTTGGGTGCAGTGCATCAATAAATATACTCCTATATAATAGTTCATAAATCACATAAAAAATGTAGGTCACATTAAGTAAGCTCAGTGCAACAAACTTGATTGAGAAGATGTTGATAGAGAGATACATCATCGTTCTTTCCTATTGCATTTAAAATTTCTATTTTTGCTAATATTTCATGAGAATCTGTTTATGGATTTACAACAAAATTTTCTTTTTCTACATATTTAATTTGCTTCTATGAACTTAGGAGCAGTCGCCGCCATGGCCCAAAGTGAATGAACAACATCTCTATTACAATGTTATTTGCATTATGACAGTGAATAGAAAGATTGTGAGAGGGGACAACTTCGTCACGGACCTTACTTTAATTCTTTTTAGAAGTCTTTTCCTTTTAGATAATGAACCAAATATTGACAAAAACAAACAAACAAACAAACATGTGCAACATGTTTTGCTTTTATCATAAACGAAAAATGATAAGAAGCATGTTTGAGATTAATTTTTTACCTAAGTTTAGGAGAACACTCTTTTAGCTATTAAACAGAAGTACACCTAACTCTAGGTCCTTTTAATTTTTTAAAAAAATATTTGATATTCCGAAAGAAATAATTGTTTACTATTCCAAACGACTTGGGTTAAAATTTTGAGGAAAACTATCTGGACCATGAGTTTTATTTGGTATTAATTTTATGGAAAATGGTTAAAATTGGCTTTGAATTATGCGAAATAGATCATTTATATTCTCCGTTACATTTTGAGATAAAAAAATATCCCGCCGTTATTTTAAGAGAGTAAGAGACCATAAATACTCTCAAGAGTTTAACAACCCAAATGTGAGATTTGGGCTAAAATCATCCTTAAAGTATAACTCAAGCTCAAGATACATCCTTATGGTATAAATGTGAACAAAAAACATCCTTTATCTATCCTAAACTTAGCAATAATCATCCTTCTGTTAACTTTTGTTAAAAAAATTAACAGCTGATATAAAAAAAAACACGTGGCAAGCATCTGACCTTTTTTCTCTCTCTAAATATTGTTTTCCTTATATGTGTTTAAGTGCATTGCGTATGTTGTTTTTTTAGCAGTTTTTCTTATGTTTTGCCTAAAAGAATTTACTGATTTTCCTATTGATTTTTTTCTATTTACTATTGGCTTGTCAATATAAATTTTTTTTTTGTTTTTTACTACTAGTTAACCAGTTTCACTGTTGTATTGCTGTTTTTAGCTACTTTGGTCTTGTTTTACTGTTTTTTGTTGTTTTTCTACGGCTTTATCAATATTTTGCTGTTTTATTCTTCTGCATTGCTGTTTTTAGCTGGTTTGATGTTGTTTTTACTGGTTTTTGATAATAATTTACTAGTTTTATTTTGTATTGTTTTACCAGTTTCTTTTTCCTATTTTTCAGGTGCTTTGATGTTTTTTTTTGGAGTATTTTCTGCTAGTTTTGGTGCTGTTTTTCTGCTGATTTACCAGCATTTTTGCTGGCTTATTATCAGTTTGAAGTGTTAATATGCTCAAGGTGGAAAAATGAAGAAAAAATAAATACTCTCAGGCAACTCATAGTACTTTTATATTGCACTTAACAAACTTAGATACGTTTAATACAAGAAATTTAAAGCGAGATTAATACAACATAAACAACACTTTCTCATCTTCTCTCTTTCCAATTGCAAGAATTCTTGTTGCTCTTGTGTAACCATGACATTAACTTCTTCTCGGCCTGCTGCTTTTCTTTTATGTAACGATCTTCAATTTGTGCTTTGAGACCAATTTTTTTTCATGGAAGTGGATCTCATAAATTGGATTGACGTTAGGCTCTTTTTCTTTCCGGTTGAAATAGTCATAATCTTGATTCCTACAATAATTAAAAGGGAGAAGATATTCTTAGTTAGCCGTTATAAAACTCATAAAGAAAAGAATATTAAATAATACAAACAGGTCACTCGATTTTTGCTATAAATATAAAGAAGCTGAAGGCTTTATATCCCCATTCTGCTATCTCTCAAGTACCCTATCATGTTGACGATATATTTAAACCAACAATTTTCTCATTCTCATCTTTTTACTACAACAATTTTCGTGACAAACTCAAATTTACATCATTTAATTGGATTTGGTGTATCACATTATGCAATGCATCAATGTTCGATTGTCAAAAATGATCTGTTAAGCGTCACATTCTACAATGCATCAATTGAAAATAACTCATCGCAACTTTGAAGTAGCTAAATTTACTTTAGAAGGCCATGAGACCTGAAAATTCATATGCAATATGCCTTCAATTCCTTTCCGATATTTTATCAAATAAGTAAGGTACATTTAACATTGCCATAGCTGATCTTGGCCATGGTTATTGCTACTTGTGCTTGACAAATATAATAGTTCTTTCGAGACGATAAAAACAACAAAAATAAAAACTAGCATCCTAACCTTTCATAAAGTCCATCTCTTTCAATTGGAGCAGATTATTTTTCTGCTTGAAAGCATAAAAGAAAGTCTAGATATAAGGATGAAGACGATAGAAAATGGAGATTTTGGGGGAAGTTACCTGCTTGACATGTTATTATTTCAGCTATTAGTTTTTTAACAGAAGTTAACAGAAGGATGATTATTGCTAAGTTTAGGATAGTTACAGGATATTTTTTGTTCACATTTATATCATAAGGATGCATCTTAAGTTTGGGTTATACTTCAGAGATGATTTTAGCCCAAAACTCACCCAAATGTTTAGTGATATGGCAAGTCATGTGAACTAATCCCTCCAACACCTAAGCGTTGTCGAAAAGGATTTTCATTAAATTAAGGTTTGGGTTATAACTAGGGTCAGAGTTAATGACCTCATAATTTAATGGGAATCCTAGTAGACAACACTTAGGTGGAGGGATTAGTCCCATGTGACGTATCACATCACTAAAATTTAGGTTGTTAACTTTTAGGATATTTGTGGTCTCTTGAGATAACGACGGATGCATTTTTTATCCTAAAATATAACGAAGGATATAAATGATCCATTTCACACAGTTTAGAGATAATTTTGACCCTTTTTCGTTAATTTTATAAAACTTAAAGAAAATTAGTTGTTTTTAAACAAAACTTATGTTTTAATTTTTGAAATATTTTTAATATTAACACCCAACGTAAAAGTTAGAAACAAGCATATAGGTAACGGATGCGAAAGTGTCCTTAAATGTCAAAGATACGTACAATCAAAAGGTAATCAAGGAAGATGACGATGACGATAATAACATACTCAGTGTAATCTTATAAATTAAGGTATGAAAAGGGTAGTATGTACGCATATTCCTACCTTGAAGGTTGAGAAAATATATTATTGATAGACTTCCGGCTCAAGAAAAAATAATTCAAAGTGTAATACGACAAAAGAAATAACGGAAGTGAAAAAATTATGGCAAAAATACTAAAGTCATGGCCAAATACTATGAAGGGATGACAAATATTCAGTTTGAACAATAACTACAATAAAATAATATGATAGCTGAAGTGCAAAAAATAGCAAATACTAACATGAATTGAAGAATCCCATAGGAGTAATGAGGACTACTAGTATGGAAGGATAAGCGAGATACCACTCTACTATCTATTTATCTTCTATCCTAATCAATGTCTTCCACAACCTCCTATCTCTGGGCACATCCTCGATAAGCTGAGATGCATTATCATGTTATATTTAATCACCTCTTTCAATACTTATTCAGCCTACCTCAACCTTTAATGAAATCACCGACAACCAACCTCTCACACATCCACACTAGCAATGCGTGCATCTTCTCTGCACATATATAGACAAGCCATATTAGTCTCGCTTCATTCATTTTGTCCTTCATTAAAGCCACTTTTGCCTTATTTCAGATATCTTTATCTCAATATTTTTTTCTAGAAAAATATGTTTCTATTTATTTTACTCTTATCATATACATTATTTCTCTGTTCCATTATAAATGTACTTGTTATTGTTATTTATTATTAATCTTGTCTTGATGAATTTCAATAGGAATTGCATGAATTTAATAATTTAGTATATTACAAGGCATAATTGGTGATTAATCAGAGGAAAAGTTGTTTTAAATTATTTTTATGAATAAGTGTTGAAACTTAATATTTACAACACTTACATATATTTTAGTAAACTTCATAGTTATTATTAGTATAAACTATAAATTAAATACGCAATACAATCAACCAAACAATAGATATGTTATTAAATCGAAATCACAATTACGTAATGCATATCCAATGCACAAAATAATATATAATATAGTTCAAAAAATCTTTTATGAAATTATATTAACAACCATTTAAGTGAGGTGTTAGTAGTAAAACAGAAGAAATCTTTATAGGATTATTTTTTTCTATTTCAAATTATAAATGGTTATGTCAAATCATTTTCTCCATCTAGAATGGATGATGTTAACTAGATAAAAAAAAATACACTTGATTTCTTCATGTTAGATGAGATAAATGACAACTTAATGACACATATGCAGACAAATATTTCTATATTTCACATTGTATTCTGTTATTATATAAAAGGGAGTTAGTGCTGAAGCAGGCACGTCTCAGTCGATGTGCCTGCTTCAACATCTTTCTGGAAAAAAAAAAATTGTTTCTTTTATTCTACTTTAATTAAATTAGTTTATAATTTTTAAGAGGGAGTTAGTGCTGAAGCAGACACGTCTCCGTTGACGTGCCTGCTTCAGCATCTTTCTGGAAAAAAAATTGTTTCTTTTATTCTACTTTAATTAAATTAGTGTATAATTTTTTTGAAATTATGGAATCCTTTTTAGCTAAGACTTTTAAAATCGACCTACCTGCTTCAGCGTGTTTCGGAAAAAAGATTCAAAAATTTATTTCTTTTGTTCTACTTTAATTTAATTAGTGTATAATTTTTTCGAAATTATAGAATCCTTTTTAGCTCTAGCTTTTAGTTCTCCGTCGACGTGCCTGCCTTAGCATGTTTATGAAAAAAAATTAAAAAAATTATTTCTTTTGTTCTACTTTAATTTAATTGGTGTATAATATTTTTGAAATTATGGAATCCTTTTTAGCTATGACTTTTAAAATTGACGTGCCTCCTTCATCGTGTTTCAAAAAAAAATTAATTTTTTTTCTTTTGTTCTACTTTACTTTAATTAGTGTATAATTTTTTCGAAATTATGGAATTCTTTTTAGCTTTGATTTTTAGTTTTAAGTTCAAGATTTCACGCTGAAACAGGAAGGTCTTCGTCGACGTGCCTGCTTCAACATGTTTCAGATATTTATTTTTAAAAAAAATTACTTTTTTTGTTCTACTATAATTTAATTTGTGTATAATTTTTTTGAAATTATGGAATTCATTTTAGCTATGACTTTTAGTTTTAAATTCATATTCTTTAGTTATTGCTTTATTATTTTGAATGTCGGTAATATTTGTTTATATCTTTTAACTACTTTGAGTAAAAAATTAACTGTCGATGACGAAAAAACTTTAATTATAGACATCTTAATGGACCTCTTCACAATAATTTTTCGCAAACAAAAAGTAATTAACCACTTATATATCTAAAAATCATCTTAAATTTATTCAACTTTCTAAATTCTACATATATCACATAAATTAAAATTAAAAAAATACTAAGATATTGGGCCCGTGCTAACACAGGCACCTGTATCTAGTAGAGTGAATAAGTGATAGTTATATATGTTTGTGAATATATAAGTTTTTTTTTTTGTGCTTGATATTTGGAACCCGCATTAGAGCTTTGACTAAATCCAGATCGCGCACTGCAGGATTCATTTGAGGGTGGAGCTACCAACATGATTTTCTCCATACCCAAGGCTTGAACCCGAGACATTTGATTAAGGATGAAGCAGTCCTACCATTGTACCACAACTACTACTTCTATAAACGAATCTATTATTGGCAAGATGTCAAAATTAAACTACCAAAAGATGTGGTGTATTGAATGAAGTTGTTCTTCCCTTAACTACAGGTTTCGAGTTCGAGTCTTGATATGAAAAATCTTTGATAGAAAGCGCTTCCCCCCGAATGGGGTCCTATGCAACACAAATTTAAATATAGTCAAACTCCAATACGAATAATGAACACCAAATGAGAAACCAAAAAATTAAACTACCAAAAAATCAATGAATACCTTACACATTTACTCTTAAGGACTAATTAGCCTACCCTTTTTAGTTTGAAAGATATACTAAAAATCTTTTCTCACCGAATTTATGATTCGAAGTTAATGAATTTTAATACCTCAAATTAAAATGTATTAGTACTTAAATTTTTGCATTCATTTATTCAAAAAATTTCTTCTTACATATACATATTTTTAGACAAAAACTACTAAGTTTCTGTGAATTCATGTGTTCTATTGTAGATCCACCCTATCTACCCACACAAATTCAAACTAGACGCTCCTAAATTTGATATCATTTGACAAAATTGTACTCTATTTAAATGGTAAAGTTAGGTTGGGACAATTTTGTAGAGAAGGAATTATCAAATATATAGAACAAAATATCAATAAGACACTTCAACCCAAAACTGGTTGATGTCATTTGTATGAGTCAATTATGCAAATTATTTATAGTTTTCGAATATCCCTTTTCTATTTTGGCATAGTGTTTTATTGATAATTTCTTCTTTTTCTTTTTCTTTTTTTTTTTTTAAAAAGAGAGTATATCATTTTTTAGGTTTCATATTCTTGTTTATTTATTAAAATTTTAAGCTATAAAGAATATAAGAATGAAATATCGTTATTAAATTAAGAGAATAGTTATCACCCATTATCAAAAAAATTCTTTCATAATATGTCCATCAATTTGTTCTATTTGTATTTGTACTTAACATAATTGACTTATCAAAATCTTATCCATTACTAAAAAAAAATACAATAAAGATATTCAATAACACCAACAAAATTGCAAAATCAAATTGAATCAAATCAAACCACAAACATTCTATTTCGCTTTTCCATCATCAATACCTATTTAATTATTATAAAAATATAATTTAAGGAAAAAGAAAAATGGAGCCATCCTATTTCAGAATATTCTTCCTCCCTCAAAACCCTAAACCCACTCCCAAGTCCAATTCACATTGTAGACTAGACTCTAGAGTCACTAGACAAGCAGACTTCTTTGTATTAGATTAGTCGAACTAATTAGTCGATTAAACGAGTCTTATATGATGCGAATTCAATTAACTGAGCTTAGTCGAGTGAATACTTTTCTTTTATGTGTGTCTTATATGTAGGAGACATCACAAAGAACACAAATTACCACGTAGAGTGCGTCTGTCTAGTACATGTTTTAGTATCAGCTTACACATACTTAAAATTGAAGAACATAAATGTTAGTTGAGGTCAAGTTAAATGACATATTTATATATTATGCCTAAATCATAATACATAAACATGTCATTTAACTTGACCTCATCTAATACGTCCTTCAATTTTGGATATACACAAACAAATACATAAACTTTTATAAAATTGGGCAAGTAGCCGTACGCATCTTACATAACATAAAACAAATAAATTCGAGTGTATCTCACACGAATTACCATGTAAAACGCATGTTTCTACTTATTTAATTTTATATAAATTTAATTATCTACTTTGCACACCTAAAAAAAAGTTAAAGGATAATGTGTCGTACTTTAAAACGTGCTCTCTTAAATGGATCTTATATGATATAAATTGGATTAATCAGGTTTAGTCTAGACTCAATACAACACTTTCCTCTTAAGTAGACCTTCTATGATACAAATTGAATTAATCGGAATTAGTCTTCTCTTTAACATAGACCTTATTCGATGCAAATAGAATCATCAAATTTAATCGGATCTTAATAAAATAAAAAAGTATAATATATAAATATATTTTTTAATTTAATTTTATCCAATAATTACATTTTTTAACTTTGAATATTTATAAATAGACATTTAAATTTAAATAAAATTAAATAAATAAACTTACTATATAACATTTTATATATATTATGTCACATAGAATACGTGTTTACTGGTCGAAAGATGTGAAACAAAACAAAAAGGAAGTGTGGAATTCGTTGAGTGAGAGAGAGTGAGTCAAAAACAGAAAGCCACAAAGAAACCACCATTTTTAGGACCAGAAATACGCGTGCTCAATAAGCCAAAATTCTTCTTCATCATCTTCAACCTTTTCTAGATCTTCACACACAGTCACACAGTGACCTTCTTCAGATCTCACACATTCCCATATTTTCTTTTCTGGGTTGTGACCAAGAATTCAAGCTTTTCACAGATTTATTTTGCCTTTTTTCAACAACCCCATTTCGTTTTTCTCCAGATCTGATGAAAATGAGCTGATTTTTGATGCCCCTTTAGTTTAATAAACTAGAATATTTATTTATATTAGTAGATAGTAACATTTTCTGATTGATTTTTTTCTTCACTAAGTGATCAAGAAATGCAATCGGGAAATGCTGCGGTGGCGGTGCCGGAGAAAATGAACGGCAATGGAGTAGGAGGAGAGGCGGTGGCGGTGGCACTGCCGCGACAGCATCAGCATCAACAGCAATGGTTTCATCCCCAGCAAGTGGATGAGAGGGACGGGTTTATATCGTGGTTAAGAGGGGAATTTGCAGCATCAAATGCTATAATTGATGCGTTGTGTCATCATCTTAGGTTAGTAGGGGAACCTGGTGAGTATGATGGAGTGATTGGGTGTGTACAACAAAGGAGGGCTAATTGGAATAGTGTGCTCCATATGCAGCAGTACCATTCAGTGGCTGAGGTGATCTATTCATTACACCAGGTGGAATGGATGAAGCAGCAAAAGGGTTTTGATGGAGGGGTTAAGAAGGTGGAAAAGAGGAATGGGTCTAGAGGAGGAGGAGGGGGTTGGAAAAGTGAGGGATTGAAAGATGGAAAAGAGAGTCAGGGTCAGAATTTTTCTTTGGATGCTCACAGTAAAACCAATGGGGTTGAAAAGATTGATGTTGTAGAAGTGAAGCAAGGGGAGAAGAAAGGTGAGACGTCTGAATGGCGTATTTTCCTTTTTTGCCTGTACTGGATATGGTATATGTACTTTGTGTTTGTAAGGCAATTATTTGGAATTTATTGATTGAAGGATATGGGATTCTATAGGCCTGTTAGTGATTACTATCTTGCAATTGATTATCTATTTAGAAAATTGTTGAATTTTAGAATCTTAGTTCCTTTCCATTTATTGGTTAGGAGACAAGACAATGCTATTATTAATAATTTAGCTAATTGGTAATCATGGGTTGTAGAGATTTGGATATATCACCATTTAATGATAATGATGTTTGTTAATTTCCCTTAATTAGAGTGTAATCTAATTTGTTAAATCTACTTAGTGATGGAGTATATTAATTGATGGAAAGAGATCGAGTGCCACTTGTTTCCAATCCAAAATTTCTACTTTCGAATAAGTGAAATCATCACTATGAATTTGGACATTTAGGACTATTTTGGTAAGACGGATAAGGGATAGCTAATCCTGGGATTAATTTGAGGATGAGTATCCAATGTTTGGTTGGGATAAAATTGAGGTTTAAGTTATCCCGGGATTGTAGTGTTATGTTTACTCCACATTGAGGGTGGGATAACAATTCTAGGATAACTTCTTCCCCAACCTAACGAGCCTTTAGTGACTTCCACATGGTAACTACTAGAGGTATTTTTTGTCCTTTCAGTTGCTTCCTGGTTTAGAAGTGTTTGCTGTGCTAGTTTACTGTTGACATTGGCTTAGTTTAATTGACCGTTACAAGGGCATCACTAACCAGCTGGATGGTTGAGTGGAGCACATCTAAATCTTAAACTAGAAGAAGTCATTGCTTTCATTGATGTGTGCTAGCGATTGAGATTTGAGAGTGAGTGAGAGAAGTTCTAATGCTAGAGATTTTATTGTCATTGTAAGTAAATGGGAGAAGGAGCGAGAGAAATTAGGATGATGTGAATCTTGATATTAGCAACTTTGGAAGTTTGCATTTTGTGGTATGGATTTTGATGCTAGAGTTTTGCATTTTTTGGTATGCATTTTGCCTGCCATAATGCAATTGGACACTGGAAAGAGTATTTTAGTTTTGCATTTTGTGGTATGGATTTTAATCTAGTCTTGCAGATTATTCTGCCAAGATAATTAGGATGATGTGAATCTTGATATTAGTAACTTTGATTGAGGCAAAGCTAATGAATTCCTTTAATTGTCTTCATATGATTGTGCTTAGTGCTTACCAAACCTCATCTACTTTGTTTATGCGGTGTCACACTGGGGGTGTGAAGCTTGCTGTCTCTTCCTTCACATTTCAATAATAACTCCAGGCCTCAAATTACTTGAATGTGCTTCAAAATGAGAAAATAATTTTGGCATATCCTATACATATTTATTTTTTGTATCCAAGGTGAATGCTTCAGTTTGCCATTGGTATACCTAAAGATCATGCTTACTCAGATTGTTTGTGGGGATACCACTTGATCATGTGAAGGATATTATTCTGAACTTGGAAGAAAGTTATCCCTCTGACTTGATGCGGGCGGACCTTTCTCTTGGGTTTTGTACATTGCATAACTTTCTTTACTGTTACATCATCACAAACCAATGGGAGAATCAGATTGAAGTACAGCCATATGAACCAAAATTTGTTCACCGTTTTAAATGCAGATTTTTGATGTTTTCATGTAGTTTTTCTTTTGTGTTGTAAGCTAGAAAGTGATTTTTGCTCTTGTTCATTTTCAATGGAACAGAATTGGCTGCAAACCCAGAAGCAAATAGCTCAGTGAAGAGTTCAGTTTGCACAGAAGCTGGCGACTCACAAGGTGAAGTAGACAAAACTGATGATAAACGTGATTCAAACTCTGAAGGTATGTAGTTTATTTTTCTGATTTAGATCCTACTTTCTATTTGTTTGTAGAGCAACATTTTTTAGAGATGCATTGTGTTTTGGAATGTTATAATAAACCATATTACTTGTCCACCAAAGAGAAAAATGAGAAAAGAAAGTAAGACTGGATTAATTAGCCATATCAACCAATTCCATCAAGGGAATTATGTTTTCTACTTGTTTTAGTTTGTATTTGTGGAAATTGATTGTGATGGGTGTGAGATGATATAGTATTGCTTATGTTTTACTCATTTATCTAAGCTAACTACATTCCTTAGTCAGTAATATTTTGCATGTTTACTTTATAAGGGTCTTCTAATGTGGAGAGCGAATCCCATTCCATCCAAGTACCAACTGAGAAGCAGAATGTTGTACCAAAAACTTTTGTTGCTACAGAGATATACGATGGAAAACCGGTAATGTTAAAATTTACAGCTTCTTGTTGTTCAACTTGAGAACAAATGTGCAGCAGTGCATTTTGTGAAGTATAGGGCATTACGATTTTTGTATTCTTGGTGTAATCTGAAGGATGTGTATAATGTAAATACTTTTATCGACCTTTGCAACTCCCTGCATAATTAAGGGAGCCAAAGGTCTTTTTACTGTTCATATTAGCACCTTCTTGGTGCAATTTGTGAAATTCATCTGACATAATTACTTGGCTCAAGATGCGAAGTTATTTGTTCATAAGCTAAGAATCAGCGGTTTCCTCTGTAGGTTAATGTTGTTGATGGCATGAAACTTTACGAAGAACTGCTTAGCAGTTCAGTAGTGTCAAAACTGGTTACTTTGGTAAATGATTTGAGAGCTGCTGGTAGAAGAGGACAGCTTCCTGGTAAGTTGTTTATTCTGTGTTTGGAGTGTGGCACTTGTCAATTAAGCCTTGATTTGGACGAGAAAAAAAGTTCGTGAGATGTCAAACATGGAAAAAAACAAACCAGTCTCACTTATTCTATGTAGAGCAATGTGTGGCTGTTCCCGTGAATGATCTGAAACATCCTTGGGTGGTAGCTTCTTTCTACACTTCATTTTGTGTGATGTTTTGGGATTGTGGGGTGAGGGATGGGTTGGATTGGAGATGAGAAAAATGTTTGTGAGTTGGCAAACATGGGAAAAAACAAACCAGTCTCACTTATTCTATCTAGAGCATCTTGTGGCTGTTTCCCTGAATGATCCGAAACGTCCTCCTTGAGTGCTAGCTTCTTTCTATGCTTCATTTTGTTTTGGGATTTTTTTTTTGTGTGTGTGGGGGGGGGATTGGAGGCTGATAAAAATGCCTCGAATAGAGATAAGTTATATGAAACCTTTTTAAAGGTGAATTTACCTTTGAATCTGAAACTAGAATTACTGGAGACCAAAATGATGCCTTTACTGAAGTTAAGACATATTCCCTCTTCTTACTTTGAATCTTGCCTTTTGAATACTAATCAGAATTGTCAAGATAGACCATGTGGGACTAAGAGTTATTTTTTCTGCTATTACTGGGGGAAGTAGTCCAATTTTGTGTCAGCTGAGGAAGAATTTTGGAATGGCATAATACATAAATGTGCCCTTTAACTTGACCTCATTTCACATTTATGCCCTTCAATTTTGGGTATGCACAAGTAGACACTTAAAACTTGTATAAACCTGAACAAGTAGACACGTGAATCTTACGTGGCACAATACACATAGGACAAAAAATGACATGTAAGATGCCATGTAGGATATGTGTGTCTATTTGTTCAACTTATACAAGTTTAAGTGTCTACTTGTGCACACTCAAAGTTGAAGGGCATAAATGTGATTTGAAGCCAAGTTAAAGGGCATATTTATGTATTATGCCTTTTGGAATCAAGCTCAAGTATTGTTAATATAGATAGCTTTCAGTTTGAGTAGCCTTGCCCCTGTTCACATTTTTCTGTTTAAACAAAAATTACTAGGCTATTACATAAATTTAAGATCATTAATTTTTTTTCTTCTCGTTTTACTTTCTCTCTTTAATATTTATCATGCTGTTTTTGCCTTGTATACTTCCTTCTTTTTACTCCTGTTTAATCTTCATCTTTGATGAGGGGAGTTCTTGTCTGAAACTAAATGTGAAAAAAAAAGTTATTTTAGAAATTCTTCTAAATTATTAAAGTATTTCTACTGATAAAAAGATTAGGATACTTTGGGTCTTTGGTTGGACATAAAGGTCAGTAGCATGTAATAGTAGTTCAGGTTGTTGGGTGGGGCACAGGGAATATCTCTGGTGATAGTTACTTGCAGTTAAAAGTTGAAATTATTTGCATTTTCTGAGGTCACATTATATTAAGTAATAGAAGACAAATGGAATGACATCATTAAAAGATGGAAGTGGTTTGCTCTAATATGTATAAATATTTGTTGCAGCAAGCACTTTTGTTTAGGTAAAAACCGGGAAAAAGGTTTATCCTGATGTCATACAAATGCAGCCTCAGTATGCACTTTATGTTGGTTTAGCATTCTTAGATACAGGGACTTCAGTTACCTGTTATCAAATGAACTGTTTCAGTACTGTGCTTTTCACATCATAATATTCGTAAATTCATTAAATGCAAGATAAGCTAGAGAGTTGAATTAGAAAGAACATAGCTCGATCAGATTTTTGTGATTGAAGTGCTATCCTTTGTATCTGACACTTCAATATAGATGTCAATGATTAGAAATGTTTTGACAAGCAGCACAGGCATTTATAGTCTCAAAGAGACCTATGAAGGGGCATGGAAGGGAGATGGTCCAGTTGGGCCTTCCCATTGTAGATGCACCTCCCGAGGAAGAAACCGCCATTTCAACATATAAAGGCATGTCTAACATTTATGCAATAGGATAAACTTATATATTTTTTCTTTCTAGTGTAGTTATGGGGTTCTTAATCAAATTTGCAGACCGGAAAACGGAAGCAATACCTGGCCTGTTCCAAGATGTTATTGATCGACTGAGTGCTATGGAAGCATTGTCCGTGAAGCCGGATGCTTGCGTTATTGATATCTTCAATGAGGTTTGCAAGCAGTAGTTTTAGTTCTTATGGTCATGGTGATTTTGCTCAGAAAGCTTTGTGGATTTGATAAATTGCTAATAATTGTAGGGGGACCACTCACAGCCTCATTTATGGCCTTATTGGTACGGACGACCAATATCTATGCTGTTCTTGACAGACTGTGAAATGACTTTTGGTAAGGTGATTGGTGTGGATCATCCAGGCGATTATCGAGGCTCTCTCAAACTGTCTCTTGCACCAGGGTAGTCCTTTCCTCAGCCTTTCTTGTTCAATTATTTATTTTTCTTTCAGTTGCTATTTTGTCTTGGGCATGTATTGAGGAGGTTGTACTTTTCCTTGAATTATATAACTTTGACTCCAAATCAATCCGAGGTTGCAGTAAGTAATCACCTAATGAATCTTTCTGCTTTGAAAATGCACAGGTCTGTACTTGTAATGCAGGGAAGATCAACTGAATTTGCGAAATATGCAATTCCATCCATCCGGAAGCAGCGAATACTCGTTACTTTTACAAAGTTACAGCTGAGAAGAATCAAGTCTGGTGATAGTCAACGTTTCCCTTCATCAGCAGGAGGTCCCGTCTCCCAGTGGGTTCCTCCTAGCAGGTCACCAAATCATATACGTCGTCCTTTTGGGCCCAAGCATTATGGTTCCATGTCAACAACTGGTGTATTACCTATTCCAGGTGTTCGTCCGCAGTTTGCTCCTGCAAATATGCAGCCAATTTTTGTTCCCGCCACGGTTGCACCAGCTATGCCTTTTCCAGCACCAGTTGCCCTTCCACCTGCCTCAGCTGGATGGGCTGTACCTTCTCTTAGGCATCCCCCACCGCGACTGCCACTCCCTGGCACTGGCGTTTTCCTTCCTCCAGGCTCTGGAACATCATCCACTGACAACATTCCTGCTGAAAATGCTGGTCCTCTTAGTGATTCAACTGTTTCTCAGAAAGTCAATTCAGGTAGTAGTGAAGTACAAACACAAGAGTGCAATGGAAAGGCAGATGTTAGTGATGCAGAGATACCAGTGGCTTATGAAGAACGACACTAACGTGCTGATTTCAGCAGTGCAGAAACCAAGGTGGAAAAATGGTAAATGCATCGTTGGAGCAGAAGGTTTACACTACAAACTGCAGTGAGTTTGAAGAAAATGTAAAGAGCAGAGCAGCAATTGTTCAGAGTTATACTTCCAGCAGAGCAACGGAAGGAGAGTTATCTCTTCTTCATGCTCTTCTTTTTTGTTGTCTTGTCAAACATAATTATACATATATATATCTTATATTAGATAAGGAAAACTTAGTTACAAAACTTTATTGTAGCTTCACAGAAAAATTTCAACTCATTATATAGAAGTAATGAGTAGTAGTATTTCTCTTCTCATATGAAGTCAGCAAAAACTTGTAGGCTAAAATGAACTTTTTTTGACATTTTCTTCTTTGATGATGTCTACTCTCTCCATACTTTTAACAATTATCTTGTGTTGATATCATTTGATCATTCCTTTTTTTATTTTTAAATGACGGAATAATGGGATCCTTCCTTTACTCTTTTCCACTTAAATACCAAGCGTATTTCACATGATTTAAGTATTCAAACTTTTCTTTTCTTTTTCTTTTCAAGATTTGTTTAAAACACGAATTGAGCAAGATTCTCTAGGAAAATTAGTACTTTAAAAATAGAAAAATGAGTTTCATTGTTCGAGGAGGAGAAATAAGTTTTATAAGTGGTATTTCAAGACCATTGAATCTCGATAATCCATTCTATAGTATTTTTTTATATTTACATTTAAGTTTTTGGGATAATATTATTTTGCTTACATACAAAACACAAGAAATCTTTTGCTTTTGGTCAACGAAGTTGAGTATTAGGAGAATTGTTTAATTTGTATTCTTTTTTCCTTCTCCAACAATTGGACGATTTTATTAATGAAGTATTAATTAGTTGTTTTCTTAAGGGGATTACTCTATTTTAACTTTTATTATTAGCCAACTATTTTGTTCAACGACACCAAGTCACCAACCCCCATCACCACGTAAAAAGAGGATTAAAATAATAATAATAATACACTAATTGTTAATTCAATGACTTAACGCGTTGCTAATTAATTTTCTCTTTTTCCACACTCTGAAGGTAAAATTTACTACTCGTCCGACTCAATTTGTATGGTATAGTTTGAATTTAGAGAATCAAATGAGTTTTTCTTTTGTCACAAGTTTTCGTACAACTTACATAAATCTCATAGTTTTAATATGAAATTACAATTTATCTCTCATTAGTTTGTAATTACATTAATCCCTTAAAAAGTAACACAAACCGGATACATAATATATAGCTCGAATACATTAAAGAATATCTCAGATATATTATAACATAAATCGGATACATAATATGTAGCTCGAATATATTAAAAACTAGCTCGGATACATTAAAGAAATAAGGGATTTTAGAGATTTTTAGAAATAGAAGGGGATATTGGAAATAAGGGAAACATAAGACGTGTATTTCAGTAATTTTTCCTAAGTCGTTTATATGCTTTTTAAATATTTTAAAATTGATAATTTTTTTATGTAATTTCTGAAGCTAAATAAATTAAAGATTTTATATTCGAATTTGTGATCAAAATTCATAAAAGTTGACTCTCGCCTGAACAATACCACGTAAATTGAAACAAAAAGAACATTATATTTAGATCACCAAACTTCCTGTTTTGATTGATTGAATGAAAGTACATGTGAACGAATTAATTATTATTGGTAGAATTTGAAAGTGCTAAATCTATCAAAGGCTTCCTTTTTAAAAGATTACACTTTTAAGATTTTCTTAATTTATCTACATGAATTGTGATGGGATGATTGAGATTCCTTCATTTTTAATCAAAGATCTTAATTTGAGCACCCCAAGATGGAAAAATCACATTGTGAGTCCACCACAAAAAAAAGGTCTCGCAATATGTGATTCAATTTTATTAGACTCCAATATAGCTCCGAACACAGAATTGAAAAAAAAAAAAAACACACAACACGTTGATCATTTTATTTTTCTTGTAGCCATGTGAGATATACGTATAAGCAAAGATTTGAATAAAATATATAACGATACCTTGGCTTATAACATAGTTTAATTAACACCGGTAGTGGAGATTCATTTTTGTTTTAAATTGTTTTGTTATTTGTTACTTGAGTCGAGGTTTTTGATATTTGTGTGACCTTTCTATCTTATACGAGATAAAAGTAAAGTTTGCATAATTCTATTTTTATTTCGACCTCATTTGTGGGGTATTTTATGTCCTCAGATAAAGATGTCTCCGACGCTATTCTCCCGGCAAGAAGAATTTTTTCTATTGTGATTTTTTTGGCGAGTTCGATCAGGAGGAACAAAAGAGAGATGCTTTCTATCTAATTATTATTGTATTGGAAATTGTTTTTGCACAATTTAACTTATTTAAAAGATATTTATAAGTAAATTTTCATAAAATGTGAAATTTATAATCTTAAAAATAACATCATTATAAAAGATAGAAATAATTTAATTGTGTAAATTCTTTATACTGTCCAAACTCCTTGAATCCCCTGAATCCAAATTATTTATCGTTTTTTCGCTTTTCTAGATTCATATTATGTAAATTTTGTATAATATTTTAAAATATATTTTTTTTCATCATATTAACATAAGATATATTGTAACTTATAATATTTTTCGTATAATTTCTGAATATTAAACTTTAGTGAGGACATATTCTTGCAACTTCTCATCATGTTCCTTTCCAAATGGAGTAGTTGAAAAGTACAAAAAAAAAAGACAACTTTTGGATATTCCATTAATATACCCTTCTTTCATTAGAGTAAAATCATTTCTCATATAATTCCCTCCAAAGTAATTTCATCTTTCATATAATATCAAATGAAAGCATTTTTTCCCAAGAAAATAATTACTATGAATTTTCAATATGTTATTATTTTCTTGGTTAGTTTTGGATTTTGTTTTCTTGTTTCTTGTGCTGAATTTCCATATTTTAATCAATCACTAAAAGATGATGGCTCTCTTAGTTTTCTTGTTATTGGAGATTGGGGAAGAAAAGGACTTTATAATCAATCAGAATTGGCCTTCCAGGTTCTTCATCTTTCATTCTTACCTTTTTTTAAAAAGTTATATATACTTTTGTGAAAATATTTGGGAGTTCATGGTGCATTCGGTACGGAGGAAAATGTTTTCTAGAAAAATAAATGGAATTATGTTTATGTTCTTGTGTTTGATATTATTTGTAAAAAATATTCTCAAATATACTGTAATTACAAAATAAATAATAAAATGATTTTATTCATCAAGATTGTAAGTACAAATCTATTTATGTCTTGATTTTTCTCTTTTAACATTTCTCTGTGATTCGAGGGTTAATAATAACATATTTCTTGAACTAGGATGATGTGAGTCTATTTGAGATATATTTGATCTCCATGAAAGAATTTTGTGGATCTTTTTGAAGTATATAGTTGTTAGGAAGAGTGCATCGGTCATATCTTGATGAACCTTGTGAATGTTCTATGAATTTATGGAACTTTCGAAATGTTTTTTCAAGAGAATATATACCTTTAATGTAGGTATGCGTTAGGATTTAGAATAGAGAAACATTCAAGAAGAAACTTAACTGAAATTAAACTTGTCTAGTAGAGTTCCACATAATTTCGATGTCTACAGATACGTCAAAAATATCATCTTAAAATAAATGGGGATAGGGGCTTGGGTTGGTGGAATGAGGGTAAAGATGGGAAGTGTTGAAGAACAGAAAAGAACTTTGAATATATGACTTGTAAAACTTATTTTTTCAAAAATTTTAACACGAACATAGAAAAATTGAAAAATAGTATCTGGAAATATTTTCTTACATAATGAACATGCTTTTGTTCTTCTTCTTTTGTCTAGTTAGTTGTAACATATCATACCATGTGTTCTTGTAATTAAGTTTTAAATTCTTCTCATAATATATACTTACAAGTTCTTTAACCATTCATTTGTTGGCTATTATTTTGATCGACGATTATTTATATCAATTTCTTAAAATATTATTGAAGAAATAAGAACATCTTTTTATTTTACGAATTTTTGTTATAATCATTATTGCTAATGCTTTGACCTTTTGTTATGCATGTGAGGCACAAAGTTAAAAATTAATTTGTTATATTAGTGCCATAGTTAATTAATTATATTAAACTTGTTACTAACCTATCTATGAACACCTACTTTAACTTCCTCTTTCTTTCCTTTTTCTCTTGTGATTATTTAATGAGTTTAACTAATATACCGACTATGTAAATATTTGTTACGTTATCAAGTCATTGTAATATTTGTTACGTTATCAAGTCATTGTAGTATAATATTTTTTATTATTTTTCAAGATTACATATATTTTTTTTTTATATAGGTCGGTTACTTATAAATATCTTTGAATGACCTGATAAGATTGAATTAGGCTCAAGATTCATTTTCTTAATTCATATTAGATCAACATAACCTATCCTAATTTAAGTTTACCGATGATGGGTTCCCAGAGTAAGGTTGAAGAGTCCACATCAGATTAAAAAAAAAAAGTGTGGTCATTGACCCCAAAATCCATTATTTTATAATTATTTTAATTTTAACGAGCGACCAAATTTATAACCAACTTTTCCATAATAAGAGTTGTGTGTGATTCAAGCATGATTTTTGCATCTATATATATCATTATATTTGAGTGTAGCTAGGACACAAGTTTTTTCTTTCTTCACGCAAATAAAAAGAAATAATTCTTTGGAGATTCAAGATTATTTATCCTATTTAGGAATGGAATTAATTGTGGGGAAAAGCATATTTTACATTGTTCCAAAACTCAAAAGCAATTTATCCAAAGTTTTATTACTTTAAGCAATAATAAAATCTCTTTCCTCTTTTATTATTCCATTTTAGAGCTTTAGGTCTTATAAAAATTTGACATAAATGCACTTCCAAACATTAATGTAAAACTTATAACAATATAAGAAAAGATCTCTCATAGGGGTGACAGTTTGGGTTAAATTTGGGCAGGTCATATATAATAGATTAAGATAACAATCAGGTCAAAAATCAATCTAATCTAAATTTGTTTGGGTCATAATGGGTTGAATCAAATGGGTTAGGTAACGGGTTATACTACGGGTCAAGACCCAATCCAACCCAATTTTTATTAAGTTTAATTATTTTATTTGTTCTTTTAAACTATTTTAATACCTAATAAAATTATTTTTTTCTTTATTATGGCTATATATAGCATATCAAATTGAAAAATATTTTAACAAAATTACTCATGAGTCAATTCAGGTTACATGTCAACCCAATTTTTAATGGGTTGAGCTGATGAATGAGCGGATCAATAATTTGTTCAAACTTAAATGAGTTGGACGAGTTAAACCGGCAAGGTTTGATTTTGTCCCCCCTACCCATTTACTAAAAGAATTAAAAAAAAAAAATTGGTCCATAATCGTTGTTTTATTAATAATTTTTTTGTATTATTTTTATTAATATTCTGCGTAAAAGATGATATAACTAAAATAACCTTTACAATATAGTGTATATATGCATAGCATTTTTTGGAATGACAAGATTTTGAATTTTCAGATGCATATATCTTTGTGAGAATTGGTTTGAAAACATCATATTTTTTTGGAACAAATCTTTTAGATCTGATTATTTTAATTTTAATTTTAATTTTTTTTTTCAATTAATGCATGCGTATAGATGGGAGAGATAGGGGAAAAGCTAAAGATAGATTTTGTAATATCAAGTGGTGACAATTTCTATGAAGATGGGCTAAATGGTGTAAATGATCCTACATTTCAACATTCTTTCACCAATATTTACAAAGCTCCTAGCTTGCAAAAGACATGGTACAATGGTAAATAATCTTTTATACAATTTATTATATTTTGAGGATGTGTGGTGAAATTAGCTCATGAAAATATAATTTGTAGAATCTGTTTATTTCGTACCTCAAACTTATTTTGATCAGTCTAAATCAACTTATATAAAAACATGGATTTGATAAATGCTAAATATATAATCAAGATTGACACATACAAAATCGTATCAAAAAAAAAATTATTCATTTTTTTTTTGGACATATTATATATATGGTCATAATAAAGGAATAAGATTTTGTTAGTTTTGTAAAAGGAGGTTTTTTAATAATAAGATTTGAGAGGGTTGAGTTATATAAAGACTTATTGTTTAGGTCATTCAAGCTTAATTTTTTTGTCAAGCTTTTAAATCTGCTTATTTTAAAAAAAAATGTGCTTTTAATTAGAAGTGTTATTGGATAATCAATTTGAAAAATACTTTTGTAATATTAGAGATTCAATTTTTTTTGCTTGTACAATGTTTCAAAAATGCTTATGAGAAAAAAAATTAATTTTAACTTCTGAAAAACTTCTTCTGCTACTAGTCCAAAAAGCGTATTATACTCCTAAAAATTTGTTCAAACACCTTAATTCTCTTAGTAACTTTGATCCGAACCTTCAATAACTTATAAAGACTAAAATTCTGCATCTATAATTTTCAAATCCTGATTCCGCCTCGATTCAATTTTTTTCTTGTGGCAGTGTTGGGGAACCATGACTATAGGGGAGATGTAGAGGCACAACTAAGTCCAATCCTTAGAGAAAAGGATAAAAGATGGTTTTGTTTGAGATCCTATGTTCTTCATGCAGGTAAGTGTTATAACAATAATATTTTTTTAAATTTTTACCACAAATTTTGGAAGTTAATTAAATATTTTGTTTCTTATCTCATGTAATTAAAAGGGAATGTAAAACTTTAATGTTTTTCACTTTTATTTTAAGCAAGATAAATATTATTATCCTATACAGAGATGCATATCATTAAATAAAAGTAAATATTTAGGAAAAATTATCTGACACAACAAACTAAGGTCATGTATTTATTTGAAACAACGATAGTTTAAAAGAATATATATAATATAGTAGATATGCATAGATATATTGATTATCTACATAGATTATATTAGATTGAAATAAAATATATTTCACTTTTGTTACATATATCTGGACACAAAGTATTCCGCTACAAAGATATTATATATGTACAGATACAATATATTTCATTATTATTATGCACATGTATATACTGTATTCTATTACATTTTGAAACTAAATTGCCCATACGTTTTGTAATGAAGTAAAATCTCATTATTTTTCATAAATCTGAATGCAAATAGAATTATTATTTACTAAAATTTCTCAAATATTTTACATTATTGTCCCTTTTTTTTTTTTTTTTTTGGTGAGGCAGAAATTGTGGATTTTTTCTTCATAGACACAACCCCTTTTGTGGATGATTATTTCACAAACCCAAAAGAGCATACCTATGACTGGAGAGGTGTCTTACCAAAGGATAAATATCTCAATGATCTATTAAAGGTAATTAATAATAATAATTATTGTATCTTAGAGTAATATTATGAGTTATTTAAGTAGGCATTCAAGCATGAATTGAACGATATTTAAAAAAAATGATTTACAAAATTGATACAATATATAATCAAACAGGTTTTTGAAAAGAAACAAGTCAGAAAAATAATAATTAGGAATATTTATCAATATATATACTGTTCGGATAATTAGTTTACAAAATATGTATAAAAATAATCGAAGTATACTCATTCAATAGATAATATAATACTTTATATAATTAGCATATTGAGATTTTTATGTTAAATTTTATTTATCCAAACTTTTTTTTTCTTAATTATTTTTCTTTTGGGGATTTGCAAAAAGGATTTGGATTTGGCACTAAGCAAATCAACTGCAAAATGGAAGATGGTGATTGGTCACCATACAATTAAAAGTGCTGGACATCATGGTATTATTACAGAACTTGCTCAACAATTAGTCCCAATACTTGAGGTAATTTATAATTTACTACAACATAGTTTTAGCATTTATAAGATTTGATCCATATTTTTTGAGAAAAAAAACAATCACACTGAGGCGATCTCAAACATAAGAATACAATATCTTTCAAGAGACAAAAGCCTTATTTGGGAAACTTCTCGTCTATAAATCTTCTTTGCACGAGCTTCTGTAAGTCCAGAGGCGGGCCCACCATGTTCAGTGGGGTTGCACGTGCACTCGTTAACTTTGGAAAAAATAATGTGTATATATGTATATCTATCTTGAGAAACTGACGGAAATTAGGATATAATTAACGATACACCCATAAATAGCATAAGCGTTTTCTTGAGCTGTTGGTACAAGGTAGAGGAGCCACCTGCGAGACCAGGGTTTGAATCACGCTAGAGTGCTATTTTGTTGTTTTTATTTTAAATTTAGCTTAGAAATGATATTTGGTGCACCCGAAGTTTTCAAATCCTGGATTCGCTTGTGTAAGTCCTGAAACAGACTCCAGTTATATGTGTTAAACATCAGGCAATTTCAAATCAAACAAGTCATAGAGTTTCAGATTAACCAATATTTTTACGTGTGAAATTTAAAACTTCTTGATAATAGCTATTTTCCAAAGATAGGACCGAAAAATGACTAGTAAATGCTATTGCTACACAATCTTTATTTATATTTTTGCTTTATAATTATTGTTAATTTTATCTTATTATTCTATATAGGAACATGATGTCGATTTTTACATCAACGGCCACGATCATTGCTTGCAACGCATCGGAAGCATCGATAGGTAACAAGACATCAATCAAAAATACATAACATATATATATATATATATATATATTTATATGTACCAAAGTTTCAATAATTAGTTTATAAATGTCGATTTCGATTTTTGTTCGAACTAATCGATTAAGTTTTTACTTAATTAGCAAGTTGGAGTTTTTAACGAGCGGAGGCGGATCCAAGGCTTGGAGGGGAGATGTTAAAGGATGGAATCCTACGGAATTGAAATTCTATTACGATGGACAAGGATTTATTTCAATTAAATTGAACCAAAAAGAAGTAGAATTTGTGTATTATGATGTTTTTGGAAATGTGTTGCATAAATTTAGTGTGTCAAAGGACTCTTGTGTAAGTAGTCAATAGAGGTAAAAAAAAAAAAAAAAAACTATTACTTTTTAATTTATTATTGATTGTTTTCTTTGAGAAATCAAAGTGTATTTTAGTTGATTAGCAGCTAGATGCGAATTCAGAATTTAAAATATCTCAGGTTAATATTATCAAATAAATTGATTTTATAGTCCAATATTTATAAATACTTAGTTATTGTCTTTTACGTATATATATAGATTCTGATTAAAAATTATTGAGTTAAGGTAAATTCGTAATCGAATTTCTAGATTCGCCCCTACTTATTATGATTGTTTTCTACATAATCTGGTAGAGTACGGAAAGATAAGTTCCCGTTGGCCAAAATTTTTAAAGTTGAAACTTGAAAATTTGAGTTTTTGAAGGTGTAATTTCTGGAACTTAAAGTTGTGGTTGGACATGATTTATTTGGAATTTTTTGAAGTTTTGTTAGAGGAGTAGAAGACATATTTTCAAAATCTATCATCAGATAATTATTTAAAAATAAAATTTTAAATCGAATTCAAAATTTATAATCAAATACTAAAGCTAAAACATTTCATGGTATTTTAGTTTAAGAAATAGGGCAAAAAATATTCCTAAATTATTAAAAGTAGATCGAGTACTTTTGTCTTTAATGTTTGTTTTTTGGCACAAATTTGTCTTCGCTATGAGTCAAATTAAACAAATATATTTCTTTTCTAAACTATTAAAATAAAAAGAGAGCAACAATACCACCCGTTTTCCCGACTTCACATTAAATGTAGATTAGCATAAAATAATATTTTTTACAGAGTTAAAAGTTAAAAGAGAGAAGTATCGAAAATATTCCTGAAATTAGTATAAATTATTAGTTTCGTCTTTGAACTATTGACAGTTTCAAAAACACCCATTTGACAATTTTAAAAATACCCTTCTATTTGACTAACAAAACTTTTATACACCCCCGATCTGCCACATGACATATCAAGTGATTTCAAACTCTTGTAGAAGCATGAACTCTTAATAAAAAGTCGAGAGAAGTGTTGAGAATATCCTTAAATTTGGCGAGAATTTAGGAGTGTATTTCACTCATGTTGCTAGATCGCAGGTGTATTTAAGTTCAGTTAGTCAATTAAATGGGTATTTTTAAAACTGTCAATAATTCAAAAATAAAATAAATAATTCGATCAAGTTTAGGAGTGTGTTCAATATTTCTTTCAAATTAAAGTTACATCTCATTTACGAGCCTTTCTTGCAAATGGTGCTAATAGCAAACTCATATTTATACTTTATTTTTATCTAAGCCAAAAAAAAAAAATTAGTGTAAATGGGAAATTAATCAATGACTTTAAATCATATGAGTATGTAAAATAAATATTGAAAATGAACTCAGATTTAACATAAATAAATATTTCAATAGAAGATATTGGATACAATTACATCAATATTAGGATAATATTTAACTGCTAATTAGCAGAAACAAATTAAATCCATATTTTTTTTGGATATTTTTTGTTCAACTTTTTTTTTTGGAGTTGTTTACATAATGGAAACAAGATTTTTCGATGCACTCCATTTATGCAAAATGTTTCCAAAAATGTCAAAAAATTGTATCCAAACTTGTGTTTGAGTAATTTGCATAGCCATAAATCCTTGTCCATCATAATAAAATTTCATTTCCTTTGGATTCCACCAATTCATATCACCCCTCCATGATTTTGAACCCCCACCACTTGTCAAAAATTGTAGTGAACTGAAAAAAATAAAAAAAATTATAATCAAAATAATATACTTCTTCATTCTTAATCAGAGGTTTCGGGTTCGAGTCTCCCTGGGTACTTAGTCACCTTTGTTAGGGAGTGCTTTAGTCCCTAATATGGGACTTTCCGGCGTGAATCCAAATTTAATCAGACTTCAATATAAGTATCGGACACTGGATAGATTTTGTTTTAAAAAAAATTGAACCCATTTTTTTTAATTTTAGTTATGTGTAATATTTAATTACCTATCTGAACTGCTGATATGCTCCAAGCAATGGTCATGTCCATTTAGGTAGAAGTCAACATTGTTTGCCTAAAAAAATGAAAAAGAAAAAAGATGAGAAAGTATTAGAAACAATATTATTATAACAAACTACAAGATAAACCTTTCTAATTTAATTTTAATATCATTATTAAGAAAAAGATTCTATATAAAAAAAATTGAAATGAGTGACCAATAAACTTTATAGTTAAACAACAAAATTCATTATTAAAATCCTATTTAACGATTTCAAAGATAAATTATCAAAACAATCCGTTAGCTAAGAGTAATTTAGCACAAATTAACAACGAAATTCATAGCAATAGAATAGCCATAAACAATTCACATGTTATAAATATATGTTTTTTTTAAAAAATAACCAAAATACGCATAAACTGACTCAGACATTACCTGTAATATGGGAAGAAGGTAGACTCCAAGCTCCTCAGAGCTACCATGGTGTCCAGCACTTTTAATGGTGTGGTGACCAACTACTATTTTCCATTTTGCACTTGATTCCCTTAATGCTGAGTCCAAATCCTATTTAATATGGAGGTTAATGTTAATAAAATATTTCAGTTAATTTAATATGTGTAAAAATGAAAGTCATTCGTAAAAATGACATAAAATTAAAAATAAGTTTGTAAAGAGGTATAAATAATCAAATTTAGATTGACGAATATATGAATCAATGAAAATTAAGGATTAACTTCGTGGATGATCATTCAACTTTTACTTTATTATATAACATTTAACTTTACCTAAGTCAGAAAAGTCATTAAACTAATTTTGTAACCTAAAGACATAAGTAATATATAAATATACTCTTTTAACTAATTGGTTTTGGTTGACATATATGCCCTTCAATTTTGGATGTACTCAATAGACACTTAAAACTATCATAAATTTGAACAAATAAATACGTTACATGCATATCCTACATAACAAAATCGAAGAAAATGCATATGTCATACATGTCAAACCAAGTGATAAAGGCAGTTAGGAGAAAACACAATATAATTCTTCGACAAAATTGAATAACTTTTTAGTTGCAAAATGAAATTTTTTGTTTAGTTACTTTATGTGAAACTTCGGTAGAGTTAAAGTGATTTTATTGATATAAAAGATAATTTAGCGACTTTCAATGGTATTGAGGTAAAACTCAATGATTTTGTTATAAAAATAGTTTAGTAACTTTCGATATAATAAAACAAAAAAATTAATAATCATACGTGAAATCAACTCGAAAAATAATTTTACCTTCAAAACTAGGGAAAGATAATCTTTTCGAGGCATAACATTTCTCCAATCATAAGTATGATCTTTAGGAGTTGTGAAATACATATCTTGAAAAGGAGTTGTATCTACAAAGAAAAATTCTGCCACATCTGCAAAATAATGTGTAAATATTAATTAGTGAATTTTTTAAAATCTTAACCTAATTATTAAAATTTCATAATTAAGATTAATTTAATTATGTTACCTGTATTAACAATATAAGACCTCATACAAATCCATCTGTTATCCTTTTGCTTAAGAATAGGACTTAATTGTGCTAAAGCATCACCTCTGTAGTCATGGTTCCCCAAAACTGCAAATAAAAGTATACACCACATAAGGGGTTAAAAATATTTGCTTCGATCGAGTTGAGGTGTCGAAATGAAATTAAAAATATTTGTTTCGATCGAGTTGAGATGTCGAAATGAAATTTTATAAAGTAAAGAGATTTCAAATTGGGATAAATACAATTAGTTTGAGTATATATTTATATGTTATAAAAGAATTACTTTTTTTATTTCAACTTGTTTGTCTTAGTTTAACTTGATATGTAGTTTACGAAAATAAAGAAGATTTTTAAATTTTGTGGTCTTAAGTTAAAGATATGTCAAATGTATCAAACCACACTTTAAGCTTGTGGTATTAAACAAGTCATGTGGAAAATTAAAACTAAAGAATTGTTTAAAAAATAAAAAACTTTTTTTGGAACAGATTTAATTTTTTTAAAAAAATATGACAAATAAATTAAAATGAAAGGAATGCTATAATATACTCATTCGTTGCAAATTAATGCTCATTAAACAACAACATACCCAATAATCTCACAAAATCGGGTCTGAGTAGGGTATACATAATACACATACCTTATTCTATATCAAAGGTAGAAATATTGTTTCTGATAGACCATCAGCTCACGAAAAAAATAATTTTAAACAACACAGTGAAAGAATTAACAAGGAAACAAGAAATAATAGCTAATAACAAAAACAACATATATAATAACAGAATATAAACTCACAAAGTGGGGCCTGAATAGGGTATACATAATACACCAATCTTATCCTATCTCAAAGGTAAAAATATTGTTTTCGATAGACCTTTGATTCAAGAAAAAAACAATTTTAAACAGTACAATGAAAGAATTAACAAGGGAACAAAAAATAACAGCTAATAACAAAAACAACTTTTTTAACAAAATATAAACTATAATAGAACAATATGATAATCAAGACACAGAAAAAAAAATTAAAATTAAAACGACAATTAAAATGAAACAGAACAAAGAATCAAACTCACCATTGTACCAATTTTTTTGTAAGCTTGGAGCTGTATAGACATTGGTAAAAGATTCTTCAAAAGCAGGATCATCCACACCAGTCAATCCATCATCATAGAAATTGTCTCCAGTTGATACAACAAAATCTATGTTTAATTTCTCTCCAATTATTCCCATCTACAATAAATTCAACATAAACAAAAAAAAATCACTATAATCACTATAGGGTACAAATATTTTAAATTGCATAACATTGTATATATAGACACATGCATTTTATGTGACATATTTATATGATAATTTATGTCTTATCATATTATATTATATCTCGTAAAATACAAGTGTCTACTTATTTAATTTATACAAGTTTAAATGTCTATTTGTGTACACCTAAATTTGTATAAAGACAGTAGATGTCAGTTGAAACCAAGTTGAAAAACATATTTATATATTATGCCTTATTAATAAGTTAATCATTCTATTGAAGACAATCTCTCTACTCCACAAAGATAGAGTAAGATTTTACATTTTTAATATAAAAAATTACTGATTATGTTATTGTATATAATAATTTTTGTGTGTGTTTTAAGAATGTGTAAAATTAATATGAGTCGAGTAATACAAAATGAAAAATTAATTTAAAAAGAATAAAATATACTCCTTTTGTCCTAATTTATGTGATTTTTTCGTTTTTCAATAGTCAAACAGTTTAAGTTTGACCAGAAATTTGCGCGTGGAATCTTTAAATTTTTTTTAAATGAAATTTATATATTTGTTAACTACGTAAAAATGCTATAAATCAGAATAATTGACAATTCAAAATAATTAAAAGAAATATAAAAAAATTATGATAAAAATAGATTTGTTTGAATCTGGAGTATTAAATAAAATAGACCTTGAAATGATATCCATGCCCATCATGGAAACCACGTGCAGTCAATTATGTGAACCCAAAATGCACGCGATAATCAATTAGCTTGTCGATTTAGGGACATTCAATTAAATAATTGCAACTACTTTAATTGATTAGCTAAGTGGCAATATATATATATATATGTGGATTAAATCAAATAAAATGGCCCCATTAGATATTTTTCTTTGTTAAATTAGTAGTATACGTATTATTCATTGTTTAGGTCCCTAATACTTGTATTCTTTCACTTGGCCGACGAGGATTCTTCCACTAATTACATCTCCCAAAAAATAAAATAATGAAAGACATTATTTTTTTCCATTAGTAAAATCTCTCAATAAATAATATTAATAATTGTTGAATATTTTATTTTGATCAGACACGAAATTTAAGAGAAACGAAAAACTTTTGAATTTTGAGGTTTTATTTAAATTTTATTTTGATCTGACACGAAATTTAAGAGAATAACAAAAACTTTTGAATTTTGAGGTTTTCACGGAATACTAAAATATATTTTTAGTCTTGTGGTTATAAATATATGTTCGTAGAAAGTTAGAATTACAGAGTAGTCAATTCAGAAAAGTGATATTCTTTTTAAAACGATGTAAGATAAACAAATTGAAACAGACGAATATGCAGGAGGATGATGGTTATAGTGTTTACTTGTTGAGCAACTTGAGATTGGTTAAAGGTTCCTCTTCTTCCCCAATCTCCGACGACCAAAAAGCTAATCGAGCCGTCGGTGTTCACCGGATGTTCTAACCGGTGGAGCTCAGCCATGGCTGCCGGAAATAGTAACAACAACAAGAAACTAATGAAAATGTTGAGTATTTTCATGGAAGCCATATATTTTTAGAAAGAAGGATATTAGGGTTGAAATTAAAGTGGTGAGGAAAATGTAATGATTTATATGGTCATTTTATAGAGGGTGTGGGGGTGGGTAGGTGATATTTTGTCTATAAAAGAAAAGATATTAGATACACATAGGAAGTTTCCTATTTGAAATAGTGAAAAATTGTTTGATTATAATGTGTAAGTAAAGTTTGTAGTACTCCTTTTGTCGGTATGTTCTATTGTTTGCTAAATTTAATTTTAGATATTAATTTGCATTAAGGATAAGAAGATAATTTTAAAGTTAAATAATAATTTCAGAATTTAAGTTAGCTTGTTGTCCTAATTTTTTGGATTCGATTTTAAAATTTTATTTTTAAATATCTGTTTGATTATGAAATTTGATTAGATTTTGAAATTTTGATTTATATAAATATCTTTTCAAAAAGGAACTTCGATAAGTTTTTGAAAGAAATTTTACTTTCACTTACAAAATTTTAATTTTTTTCCCAATAAAATACATATTTAAACACAATTTCAAGTTTCAAAAATCGAACTTTTCAAATTTTAACTTCAAAAACTGAGATTTTCAGTTTCAACTTTTAACTTCAAAATCTATAGCTAAATGGGAGCTTAGCGTTTAAAATAGAAAAAGTATATTCTGCGAGAATAGAGTTCACTGTATCATTTGATTTGAACTTGAACTCGCACGACTTTATAATGCATTATTGGAATTTGTAATCTTCTTTTTTAATTTGTTGGGTTGTGGAAGGAGAAAAGCAAACATGAAAATTTGAGTAGGGGCACAACATAATTAAGAAAGCCATTTTATTTAGTCTTAAGACTAAATAGGCAGACACATGTGATTTGATGTCCGACCCAATTTAGTTGATTCTCAATTCTCGAACGAAGTGAAAAATGATAACGACTCTCTTTTTCTAGTAGCAGGTGAGATAAAAAAATCGTTTATATATTTAATTCTATTGTGTTAAATTTCCACATCAGGAAATTATATTATGACTCCGTCATGTGGAGTTTATTTATATACTACCCATTAGAAATTAATGACATAATTAAATGAATTAGACCTAATTAGTGCCTTTTCACTTGTACCTAATAATTTCAAAACAAATAGCTAGTACCTAATATTTCTCTTATATTTTACCTAGATGATATATTTAAATAATATAATTTTTCAATGAAAAAAAATATAAATTGATATATTTTTAATAAAGATAGATCCGCCGTTATTTATTAGCAACTTGGGTAAGTTTATTCATTTAGTATCTTCAAAGATTTTGAACTTATCCTTTTTCATAAATTCATGAATATTCCACAATCATTGATTCATTATATATATATAAAAATTAGAGAACAATGTATGCCAAACATTATTGAAGGAAATAATGTGGATCCACATGCAATTTGTATGTCTTTTATTCTTGTTGTAAATAAATATAACAACACCAATTCGTATTTTTTTTATGAAAAAAAAGGGAGGAGGAGGAAGTCTAGTATATGGTTATATATATATATTATAATTGTCAATCGAGTATCAACATAACTAATTTTAGACCAAATATATCAATGTAGCGATGATTAATTTGTTTTCTTCCAATTTTCGATGATTAAGTTTATTTTGATTTAAAAGAAAAAGATACATCGAAAATATTTGACAAAGACTAAAAAAGTTAATGACATTATATTTTGAAGCGGTATAAGTGTAAACCAAATAAAATCAAATTAAAAATGGACTTATGTACTTGCTCAGCGCCAATACATGTGCTGCATTTTCATTTAATGACATTTTCAACATTTTATACATGTTTCGTTTTATTTGTTTAACAAAAAAATCATTTATTTGACTGAAAGTTAACTATCAGCAGAAAAACATTTCGAATGTATCTTTAAAGAATAAATATTAAAATTTTAAAAACACCTTTAACATGAGATAGATATGTCAACAAAAATTCTAAAAATATCATCCGATATGAAATAAATATGCAGATGAAGAGATTTATAATTTTAAAAATACTCTCAACATGAAGTAAACATATTAACTAAAAGATATTACTTTTAACTTCTTATTAAATATTGATAATGATGATTAAGGGTCTTTTTTTTTCTTCATTTTTTTCTCTATTATTGAACATGAAGAATTTTGAACTTGGCCCCATGCTCAGCGTGGGAAACCTCCTTACTAGTTGGAAAATATATATTTTTAAAATATTACTTTATGATATGATGAGATGGCAAAATAATAACCACAATAAAAAAACTATATACTATAAGTGAGATAAAACCATGTGCAATCCCTATCCAATTCCTTCTTTTTTTTTTGGCTTGTTAAATTTGATTTCTGAAATATGAGTGGATAGTGATTGTGATTTGTCATTCACAAATATCAGATTGTTTTAGGGCGGCATGTTAAGACAAAATATATTTTGAAATCTGATTTGGAGTTAAAATTTTGTTTAGACGATTTATAATTTAGATTTCTTAAGTTATATTTATATAAATATAAAAATACAATTTCTTCTGTTTAACAATAGTTGTTCATTATTGACTTGACACACCCTTTAAGAAATAATAAATAATAAATAATAGGGGTAATATTATTATATTTTCTTTTGACTTTATTAAATTTAATATTGTGAGAAATGTGTTAGATGATAAATAAGTAGTACTTTAATAGCAAGAGTAAAATAGACACAAAAGGTAAATTATTCCTTGATTTTCTAAATTGGGCAAGTATTATTGGACAACTATTGTTGGACGGAGGGAGTATAATTTCTAAAAACTATTAAAATTTCTTCAATTATTATACAATTTTATCTAATGAGTAAATCATAATTTATAAACAAAGTATCGAAATATCCTAAAGCGTCACACTACTAGATTGCATGTATCTTTTACAAATAAATATTTGCGATTATATACTATTACAAACTTTCAAATACTTATAAATTTTACCAAAATTCATTGGTTCAAAAAATCAAAGATAGTAATAACTAGTTATTTTTTTTATTATAATCCTTTCACATGACAAACAATTTATTCTTTATCACACATGAATTTTTTAATTATTTTTTTACAAGTTTTAGATTTAATTTCTCTAAAAACATCCTTCTTTTCATAGAATTAGATATTTGAAATTAAAATTAAATTTTCTACAAATTTCATAAATACATATTAATTTCAAAGCAAATTTGAAATTTTATGGCCAAATGCCTATACAAATCTTCCTAAATCAAAATATTAGCCGTAAAAATCTTTGCAAGAATCTTATCTTGTTTAAAGCAGTACGTCAACAAACAAGTGACTTTAATTGGGGATATGACAATTTACAATTTATTTTTTATCAAATAAAATTAAGCACCAATTCTAGCAATAATTTTGAAGAATTTTTTCTTTCCCTTAAAGTGAAATCACGTATAGAATTTTGTTTATATTAAAAAAGGTAAACGACAGTTATAATTTGGCTTTTTATTCAAAGTATAAACTTTTAGTTAAAAGTTTATCCCATTCATATCTTTATCAATATATAGGGTTATTATTGGCCTTTCCTTTTTATCGTTGGTGATGGTGTTATCGATGACTTTTTTTCCTTTTTTAATCATGTATAATGTTGGTGTGCCAAAGAAATAATACTGAACACCGAATGAGAAAATAAAATAAATTAAATTACATAAATTCCACTAGTAGAGATGGTCCTGGAGCTAAGTGGTGGAGGACATGGGGTGGGGTGACGAGAGTTACGGTTGGGTAAGGTGATTTGCCGAGGTATATTGTTGGAGAGAGAAAAAAAATCAAATTGTTAATTGACCATTAATTTAGATGTTTAAATGTAAAAATGATAAATTAATCTCATTTTAGAGGGATTTGTTTATCTAATTGTATCGTTTAAAATATATGATATAAAATATTAAAAGTGATGTTATATGTAATTATTTGAAACTAGAATTAAGATTAGTATATATTGATGTATGTTTAGTTGAATAGTTTTTCGTTTTCAATTCATATTTTTTTTCTTCATTATTTTGATTAGGAAAGTGGAAAAAGTAGAAGGATGAATCATTAATTTTATTATTTTATTCAATGGTTCATAAAAAGTTGAAGAATGTGGTGGAAATAAGTCTATCTAGACAAACCATGTTATGTTGTAGCATTATTTCCCATTATTAGAAGTCATAGTAGACTAGACAATTATTTTTCATTACATTGATTGACAGTTTATATCAGTTGTATTTTTTTGTCATTTTCTTATCATTTCTGTTTTTTTTTAGTTGAACATCACTCTCATCATTGAACTGTGCCCATATCTCATTTTATTACCATTTCTGTTTTATAAAAAAAAATACATTGTTCATTTTTAGCATTATTGTCTCCCAATAATAGATAATTTCATCATATTGACCTATCAATGGGATTTTTGGATCAGGTTTGAACTATTTTCAACCAGTAAAGCCTTTTTGTGTGTGTATTATTTTTTAGATATGTTTTGAACTTTTTAAGTGAAACTTTTGCTTATATGAAACTTAGAAAAGATAATGAAGTGCTAGAAATAGCTAGTAGAAATAACGTTTTCTGGTCATACTCAGATCCTATTTTTGAAAAATAATCATTACTGTTTAAAAAATATGGCCTAGTGGTCAATAAATCATGGAATACTAATTATGAGGTTTCAAGTTTAAATGTCAGCAGAGATAAAAAGACACTGGATGATTTCTTTTTATATATATGTACATATGTTGTTGACGAAAGATGACATATCATATCTCGTAAAATTAGTTGATGAGCCTAAAAACTGACCTGAACAGAGCAATTATATAAAAAAAAGTCATTATTAAAATACTCACCGGCATTTTATAGACCCAAGACAAGATTTAAACCCTCGTGGTATCTCTCACCGGCATAAATATAAATAAAAACACCTTATTATAATTTATGTTTCATGCAATATACTGACTTTACATAAGCTTATTCGAAGGGCTTTTTCGCGTGTTTATTTTTTTATATATATGTATAGAAGTTACTTCTTGAAATTCTACTCTTCTTTTATAGGACGTTTGTACAAATGGAATTCTTTTAGGATGATAAGTTCAGTGGCATAAGTTATGTCTCAGAAGTTCAGTATAAAAAGTTATGCCTTAAAAGCAAAAATTCTCTAAAAGACTTGCCTATGAATCAGAATATTATAAAACTAACTTATGACCTAAGCCAATAATTATCTAAAAGTTTTGCCTAGCAAATTCTGGTCATAATAATTAAGAATACTTTGATCCACAAATTTTCATTAAATAAATGATAGAGACAAAAATTTAAGACTACCCGGGATGGAAAATAGGGGTAGTCTATGCAAAAACTTGTACATATCATGGGCCGATAAAAAACCAGCCCAACTTTAAGCTAATCATACCATCACAGCTAAAAGAGGCAGTTTGGTGCACTAAAACTCCCGCTATGTGCAGGATCCACAAAAGGATCTTGCCATAAGGGCTTATTGTACACCATCTTACCTTACATTTCTGTGAGAGACTGTTACCAAGGCTAAAATACTTAAAATTATAATAGAACATTGAAGACATGCTTATTTATGCAAAAATGCACAAAAAAGTTAACTACCTTTTCTTTCCTTTTATCTTCATAAGGATACATGCATTTGATACAACAAAAAAACAAAATTTACACCATCATATCAAATCAAAATTGCAATTGTAACAAAACTGAACTCAGCAAGGCATCAATTACAGTACAATATAATACACTCATTTTCAGCTATACATCTTCGCGCGCTAGTAATTTGGCCCCAGAAGAGATAGGAGGAAGGTTCGATAATTGCCAGAAGTCTCGGAATAAACAGCATCATTTAGACACTTCTTGTACTTCTTTCGGTATTCTGCTTTTATATACTGCATATCGATCTCAGCTCGTGTTACTATTATTCTAATAAGAGCTGCATCGTTCGTTCCCAACCCCTTCATAGCCTTATGTAATTGCTGAATGCAAAAAATGTAAAAATAGTTTGAAAATGTGTACAACATTAAAGTCAAGAATGGTTTTACCAAAGTTTAAAACAATATTTAAGTAGTCACATTCTGTGTTAGAATTAAATGATTACCATTATGCTAAACAATATAGTCTTAATCAAGCTCGTCAAGCAAGTGTCATGTTCTAGAACGACTCTGATCTAGGCCATCACCTGGGACTCGCCATTGGCAGGATATTGACATTATCTGTAAGATTTCCAACATTACCCCCCACTCCCCACTCCAACATGTTGTTCCTGGGAATGGTACTCATTACCTTGGCTCTGATACCACTTGTTAGGATCAAGGTCTTACCATCATACCAAAGTCTATAGTTGATAGCTAGACGCAACTTTAATCTTATCCAAGCCTATCAAATCTAGTGCTATGTTCAACCAAGACTCCGACCTAAGACCATCTCAGACCTGTCACCAGGACCATACCATAGGCAGGATGTTTGCTTTACCCAACATTATTCAACAAGAATCTAAGAGATATACCCTGACCGTTACCATTTTTACAAAAGTACCTACTAATATTTATCATAGAGGCCTTCGGAGTATGGTAAACAATACCTTCGCGAAGAAGCTTGCTGGATTCTTAGCACATCTCAAGATAGACAAAAGGCCAAATCTAAAGAGCCCTGAGGTTTCACTTCTTACAGCCTGTGTAACATTAAGTATATAAACACATTAGTAAACTAGATTTATAATGCTTAATTAAGCTGATTAAAGAGTAAAGTAAGTGAACTTACACTTCTCAATTTGTTCTTATACTTGTTTTTATAAGCATAACTAACAGCAGCCAAATGTGCATTGCTGCTTTCACTGAAGATTCGTATAAACGTCTTCTCATCGGTACCCCATCTCTTCTCCCCTGCTTTATACAGAGCTTTAGCATCACGTTCTGCTAAAACACTGTCAACTTCTGGTCCTTCATAGCGTATTGTACGTACATATGATAGAAGCAACTGTTATATAAAAGCAAACAACACCAATACATACATCAGTAGTTTCTTTGTAAATTTTACTGAACTTTATCTACTTTAACATGAGTAAATTCACAAAACGGTTTTATCATGTATATATACTATATGTTGAATTCCCTTATTTTCAATGTGTATCTACTTTTAAAATAGTGTGACATCCCATAATAAAATTCATGGTTCCGCCATTGTTTGTTATAGTTTTGCTCTAGTAGAAGCTAACTCCTCCTAAGGAGGGTATAGGTCTCTAGAAATATTACAAAAAGGAGGAAAAACTCACACAAAAACAACAGATGTATTGAAAAAACAGATTACTACATGAAAGGAATTTCAAAAGCCAACAGCAGATGGTGACAAGAGAGAGTTGCTCGGATGGTAACCATCTCTTACTTCCAACCCTAAGATTGTGAGTTCGAGCACCAAGGGAGCAAAAAGATTAGAAAAAAGAGGAAAGATTCACACAAGAACAACAGATATATCGAAAAAACAGATCACTACATAAGAGGAATTTCAAAAGCTAACAGCAGATGGAGACAAAAGGGAGTTGCTCGAATGGTAATCACCCCTTACCTCCAACCCTAACATTGTGAGTTCGAGTCACTAGGAAGAAAAAAGATTAGAAAAAAGAGGAAAGTTCACACAAGAACAACAGATATATCGAAAAACAGATTACTACATGAGAGGAATTTAAAAGCCAACAACATATGGAGACAAGGGGGAGTTGCTCGGATGGTAACCACCCCTTACTTCCAACCCTAAGGTTGTGAGTTCAAGCACCAAGAGA
The DNA here is from genome assembly GCF_900185275.1 of Solanum verrucosum. Taxonomy (NCBI): domain Eukaryota; kingdom Viridiplantae; phylum Streptophyta; class Magnoliopsida; order Solanales; family Solanaceae; genus Solanum; species Solanum verrucosum. The sequence goes on along the minus strand of NW_026019988.1, from coordinate 7,874,853 downwards.
GCAAATAGATTAGAAAAAAGAGGAAAGATTCACACAAGAACAACAGATATATCGAAAAAACAGATTACTACATGAGAGGAATTTCAAAAGCCAACAACAAATGGAGTTGCTTGATCGGATGGTAACCCCTTACTTCCAATCCTAAGATTGTGAGCTCGAGTCACCATCATCATCAAATGCAGAGGATAAGATCAATACCTTTTTATGATCATCTGATGTTCGCGATTCAATATCGTGCTCAAGGTAAACACCATTCATAGTATAATAGATTTGCTTGAAATATTGTATCTGTGAAGGAGTCCTAGAACATATTACTTCAGTAGCAGCTCTTAGATCAACAACAACGCTACTCAACGCTTGTCTGACTATAGTAGCATCCCTTACTGCTGGATCATGCATCCATAGTAAGAATGCTTTCTGAATTTATCGATCCAAATGAAACAAAATCACGTACAGAAGACAACTTGAAGCAAAATCGATGTATATAAGTTAAATTTTAACGTCACATATACCTTGTTGTCACCACTAAGCTCTCTAGATAAGCGATTACTAAGATCTTCTGAATACATAACTTTGTATTCCTGTTGAATGAGACCGCGTTGAGTTGCATCGCGATGGGCAAGGATATTGATGAGTGATGCAGTATCACATCCAAATCCTGGAATAGCAAAAGAAAGTAATCATATGAACAATAGTAAAAGATATAACGCGTTCAATGTTGAAAATCTTAAATTTTAAATTTGTAAAACTTAAATCCTGAATTCAAACTCCAAATAAGAATGTCTAAAGACTATATGATACATGGTATTTTGTGTTGTTATATATTGTAGCAAGTATTAGAATTTGGATATGTGATGCATGACATGAAAATATTTACTAAATCTTTTAAAATTTGCTTATTTCAAAAAGTGTTTTTTTAAAAAAAATAATTTTGAAAAGTGTGAATTTGGTCAAAGTTTCAAAAAAAGTATGTTGGTAACTTCTACTACTAATCTACTATTTAAAAATATTGTATTCATTTTTAAAAAAACTTGTCCAAACACATCAACCCTCTTGAGTAACACTTTTTCTTAGAAAAATCAATACTTGCATAAATGCTTTTAATCAGAAAAAATTAAATAACAGACAACAATATATTCAGTGTAATCTCATAAGTCTAGATCATCAACTCAAAAAAAAAAGCAAAAGAAAAGCCGAATTGAAATATAAGGACAACAAAACAAAGCAACACGAAATATATAGTAAAAGTCAAAGAATAAGAAAAGAATTCAATAAGGTGAAATTATTGAATTACCCTTGAAAGCTTTATAAAGTTGTGCAGCATCATCGCGGGGCAAAGTTAAGACAGGAGGTATAATCAAGGTAGCCATATTATATTATCTGCTAATTAATCTCCTGCTGATAATGAATGATCTTTTACGACTATTTACAAATTAAATAATAAAAAAATTAATCCCCCGTTGCGGATTGTTTCTCTCTCTCTTTTAACGAAAATTGTTAACGAGAGAGAGAGAAACAGAGAGACCTTCAATAGATTAAAGGAGACATACAAAAGCAAGTAATTCAAAGGGTAGAATTGGAAAGCTTTACATGAATGGTACAACTACAAATGCGTCTCACCATAAAAGACTATGTGAGAAATAAAATACGTGCCAACAAAAATATATGTATCATTTAATTATGGTATTAAATGATTATGTATTTTTATTTTAATATTTAATTATCAAAATTAAATTGATTTAATATAAATATCGAATATAGATAAGATAATGAGTTTCCTCCTCCTCCTCCTTCATATTGAGGTACCTTATTATTATGAAAAAGAGAATTTTTTGCATTTGTTGACTTAGTTGTTGGACGTGCGAATAAAATTTTATATTTGCGATTGAAAAGAAATGAAAGTTATCATAAAGGGGTCATTTACAAGAATAATCTTGGAGGTTATAGTTAAAACTTGAAGTTAAATAATTTTTTTACTTTTGACCTTGGAAGTTTGTCCTTGGACTAGTGAAGGTTAATAATTTTAGACCAACAATTTTCAAGATTATTGAATGTAATTTTTTTATCATAAAATATAGAGATACTTTTAATGGTACAAGGCTCTTTGACGAAAAGCGAGTAGGCTTGATCCTAAATAGATAAGAATATCTTTGAGTTATTTTAGCTCAACAACTTATATTAAAGTCAATAATTTAACAAAATATGTACAAAGAATGTCTATAAGTTAATAAAGTGCATAAATTCCTTAGCTACTTATCACAAATAAAATATTCATCTTTTTAATTAGCGTTTGATTATAAATATTTTATTAGATTTCAAAAATTTATCACATAGCAAAAGGTCAGATTGTCCTAATGCTCTCCTCAGACAACACAACAGACATCCAAAAAGTCTGATATTTTTGCCTATATTGTATAGCAAAAAACTAAGATTCTTTTGAGGAGGCACGTGGTGGTACAGTGGCTATTTTTGAGGAAAAAATAGTTATAATACAGTTGCAAAGATCTACTAGTGATCCAGATCTCTTCTTCTCTTCCTCTCCCATCTTCAAACAAGTCAGCAAAAATCTACTTCATCTCCATCAGGTATAACATCCTCCTTCAAATCCCATTTCTCAGGTTCAATTTGTGGTTTAAAGTTTCTTACTTTCTTGAAAAATTTCACTTTGATTTGAGTAAAATTGATGATTTTGGTGCTTATTTGTGAGATTGATCAAGATTCTTGATTTAATGAATTGGGGTTGTTGGAACTTTCATAAATATGTTTAAAGATCGTTGCTTTATTTGCTACTTTAGCTGATTGTGCTTAGGTCATTGAATATTTTCTTATTTATGAGATTGATCAAGATTCTTGATTTAATGAATTGGGGTTGTTGAAACTTTCATAAATATGTTTAAAGTTTGTTGCTTTATTTGCTACTTTAGCTTATTGTGCTAAGGTTCTAGAAAATTTTCCATTTGTTGCGAGTTGATTGATGATTTTGGTGCTTATTTATTAGATTGATCAAGAATTTTCTTGATTTGGTGAAGTGGGGTTGTTGGATTTCTTATAAATATGTTTAAAGATTGTTGCTTTATTTGCTACTTTACTGATTGTGCAAAGACTCTTTAAAAAAAAATCCATTTTCTATAAATAAATTAATGATTTTGGTGCTTATTTATGAGATTGATCAAGTTGATTTTATGAATTGGGGTTGTTGGAACTTCCATAAATATGTTTAAAGTTTGTTGCTTTATTTGCTACTTTAGTTGATTGTGCTAAGGTTCTTGAAAAATTTCCATTTGTTGCGAGTAAATTGATGATTTTGGTGCTTATTTATGAGATTGATCAAGAATTTACTTCATTTGGTGAAGTGGGGTTGTTGAAACTTCCATAAATATGTTGAAAGCTTGTTGCTTTATATGCTACTTTAGCTGATTGTGCTAATGTTCTTTAATATTTTCCGTTGTTGTGAGTAAATTGATGATTTTGGTGCTTATTTTATGATATTGATCAAGATTCTTGATTTTATGAATTGGGTTGTTGGAACTTCCATAAATATGTTTAAAGTTTGTTGCTTTATTTGCTACTTTAGCTGATTATGCTAAGGTTCTTGAAAAATTTCCATTGTAGTGAGTAATGTGATGATTTTGGTGCTTATTTATGAGATCTATTAAGATTCTTCATTTGGTGAAGCGGGGTTGTTAAAACTTCCATAAATATGTTCTGATTTTTCATTTTAGATGTGTTTATTTCACCTACCTGGATTATTTGTTCTATAAAGGGATTCAATTATCTGGTCCCATAGCAATCTTTTTTCTAATCAAATATGGGGTGAGGATCTAAAGTATTCTTGATTTGGTGATATTAGTTTTTTTTTACTTTGGGTAGGAATAGGAGTTAGCTCCGCCCTTGTGGGATTTCACTATGTATGTTGTTGTTGTTGTTGTCCCTGGGAGCTCCCACGCTTTTTTACTCCCTTGGTGACTCGACCCCACAACCTTAGGATTGGAGGTGGATGGTGCTTGCCATCCGAGCAACCCCTTCTTGTCATCTAACTCTTAACTTGTTCTTGAGACTTCCCACTTAATTTGGTAGAGCATGCTAACAAGACCTCACGAGAGCTTTGAGTCGGTAAGATCATGATCTCTAGGGCTCCATTAGGCCAACTTCTGGTGAGGAATTGTTAATGATGAAAGTCATTCTCAATTGCTTTTGGTTTCCAGAACCATTATTGGATTGCAAGGTTTTGGACTTAATAATAGTATTTATAAATTGACTTAAAGACCAATTGAGATATGCTTATGTAATAATATAAACTGGCCTAAAATAAGTAAGGCTTGGAAGCCTCGGAACAAGATTATAGCACCAGATTGTGCTAAAAGTGATTTCAGTTTTAATGATGCTTGGGCCAGTGAAATCAATAGGCTGGCTAATAATGATAAACATAAGATTGAGAGTATCAGTTGACATGAGAATCATTTGTCATGCGAAAAATGCAGTGCTGGTGATTGACCTCTCGTTTATAGTTGAGTTTTCTCTAGCTGAACAGTTTTAATTGATTGGTGGAAAAAATGGTGGCTATCGTGAGATACTTCTTCAAGTAATCTAATTTGAATGTTTCTTTATGTTAGGATCCTGTACGGAGCATAATCTGTGAACTTCTCTTTCTATGTTCTCTCATACACGAAGTTAAATGTCTTGCTAAATTAAAAGAAGTGAAATCTGACCATCTTCTTGAATACATAAGCATTACATAAAATGAGTAAAGAAAATCATTTTTCACTTATTTTACCATTCGTTCGATCCATACTTGTTTTCGATATTAACAAAGATGATCATTTAAGTGATGCAGAACAAAAGGAATGTGGTTTCTTTTCTTTCAAGTAATACAAATTATATCCTCTACTCCCTGCAGGTGTTTAACGTAGGATGGCCTTGGTCACCACTGCAGAAGTTTGCGATGCAAATCCACAGCTTATTGTGAGTGGTGAACTACGGGCACTGCAGCCAATCTTCAAAATATATGGCAGGCGTCAAGTCTTCTCTGGACCTGTTGTCACTCTGAAAGTATTCGAAGACAATGTTTTGGTTCGTGAGTTTCTCGAGGAGAAAGGTAACGGTAGAGTTCTTGTAGTCGACGGGGGTGGTAGTCTAAGATGTGCAATTTTGGGTGGCAACCCTGTAGTACAAGCTCAAAACAACGGATGGGCTGGGATCGTAGTAAATGGCTGTGTAAGGGACGTGGATGAAATCAATGGCTGTGATATCGGAGTCAGAGCTCTGGCTTCACATCCAATGAAAGCCAATAAGAAAGGTATCGGAGAGAAGCACGTTCCCATAACCATTGCCGGGACTAGAATCTGCGATGGTGAGTGGCTTTATGCAGATACCGATGGCATTCTGATTTCTAAAATGGAGCTGTGTGTTTGAGAACATATATCATCATACCTTAAGTAAGTGCATTTCAGTTGTGAACTTATTTTTATGGAGCTTATGGTCTAAGTACTACTGCTTTATATGTTATGGGAATCTCAAGCTTCATTAATCTATTGCATGTTGTAAGTCAAACTCGTCTTAAACACGTTTTAAGTCTACTCTATTTTGCCTTAAACATGGTTTTTTTAGTATTTCAACTGCAGTTTTTGGAATATTTGCACTGGATATATTAGTGTTCTTAAGGAATCTTGAAAGTGATTTCTTCATGGTATAAAGCCTTGGAAACAGCCTCTGGCTGAAATGCAAGGTAAGACTGTGTACTTCCCCGGACCCTGCGTATAGCGGGAGTTGTAGTGCACGGGGGTGTCCTTTTTTAAAGCTCGTATAAATATTCATGGCTTGCTGCAACTGATGACTAAAAGTATAAAACAAATCTGACACTTGTTGTCTGATGTGATACATGAATGTGACTGGTTTAGAGATAGGAGGGGGAGAATGTCTATAGTAAAAAATTATTATAGAATATATACACAGTGTATACAATGTATATATTATATATACATATACACAACATATATAGTTGAAATGTATATTTTTGACATATTGGCTTGTGATCATGCTTACTTCATATTCAAGAGCAAACTTACTGGCTCTCACGACATGATATGATGCCCTGAAACAGTTTGTACTTCTTTAATAATTCCAACAACATTTTTAGAGGGAAGTGCATAGATCTCTATTTGAGGCATAGCCAAATTTTCTAAATGTTTGCAAGTCTAGCCATTTTAAACCAACCTTAGACATACACATATGAAGTTTGGCGTGCCAAAGCCTAAAACTTCAAACAATATAGAAGCAAACAAACTTCCAACATATGCATTTGAAAGACAATTTTTTGTCATTTTTGTCCGAAATCATAGAATTATTAGCTAGGAAAAATTAGACTCCAAACATTTATGCATAAAGTTCACGCACATATGACTGAAAACAAGTTCAAGAATAAGTAGTTCAACAACTTTATTAAGGGCACCATTAGTGACAAAAATTTCACAATTTTTTCCCTAATATAATTAGACAAAATATAGTAGCTTGGACTTTTTGCGAGGGGTGTATATATATATTTGAGTTAATTGGTTTATCAATATGATAAACGTATACACAAAAATATACACTACCAATGTATGTGTATAGTGTGGTGTATAAGTATGTATATTAAATTAATAGTAAATGTATATTCTATAAACTAGATGCCTGAATGGTTCGAGAAGTGTGGCCTTGAAAAATAATTGTCCTTCATATTGCCAAAACTGCATCTTTACTGTGACAGCAAAACTGTACTTGGAAAAGCTTAACTTTAGAAACCAGCCAAAAAGACCATTGATCCATTGAAAAAGCTAACTTTCTGACGCAAATTAAGAATTAAACGAGTCTCAAAATAGATATCGAACATCGAATAAAATTTTTATAAAAAAGGTTAATTACAATTAATTGTTCTTTGTGTTTTTCTTCAATCAAGTAAATTATAATTAATTGTTCTTTGTGTCTTTCTTCAATCAAGTAAATTACAATTAATTGTTCTTTGTGTCTTTCTTCAATCAAGTAAATTACAATTAATTGTTCTTTTATGTCTTTCTTCAATCAAGTAAATTACAATTAATTGTATTTTTTATGTCTTTTTTCAATCAAGTAAATGAAAATTAATTGTCAATTAAATAATTCATCTATCTTCTTCTTTTTTACAATCACAATGTTTGAACTTATTTGTATGCATCTCAATTAAATTTATTAAATTTTGGTTATCTTTCATTAGTTGATATACTAAATAACTTAATCCACTAAGGCCTAAACAGATACTAACAAATCACCTAAAAAAAATTGCCTCTACTGAAATTTAAATGTGAAACCTCATAATTTTCATCTCATTTCATTGACTATCGATCCACTATTTCCTACATTTAGTAATTCATTTAACTCATTCCTACAACTATTGTTATATATATATATATATATATTCATTTTAATTATTGAAATGGTAGAATCCTAAAATGTTTAATTACCTAATCTTTTGGAATTACCTCCATTGTTATTATAATTCCTTTTTTTTGGTCATCTGATTTATCATCATCTATTAAAGTTTATTTTATTAGTTTTTGGATGACAATAATTAACATTTTTGTATGCATCCTTATCAGAAAAAGAACTGCTTAACCACTATTGATTAGTCAATAATATTAATGATAATTATTGTATAGATTGTCCCACAAATATCAACCCACTATTTCCTACATTTAGTATTCCCTTTAATTTTCCTTTTAAAAATTGATAATATAATAATTTTCCTATTGCAATCAATGTCTTCACCGAACTTCTATTATTTATCTTTGTTTTATCTGAAAATTATTTAATTAATCTGGAAAGTTTTGTTAAACTTTTTATTTTGTACCTAATTAGCTCCATCTCTAATTGTGTATTATATTAGTTACTAAACCTACTCCACTAAGTTATAGCACACGAGTGTCCCATGTTGTTAATTACTCCTCCGTTCTAAAATCACTACAACAAATTCGATTATCAGGAACAAATAATTTCGTCATTTATAAATCATATTTCGTCACTAAAAATCTTGTGAGACGAAAAATAATTTGTCACTCAGTCGTCACTAAATGTGTGTCTCTAAAAGTATACAAAGACGATTTAGTGCTTCGTCGCTAAAAGTATTATAGTAACTACAAAAAGAAAAATCGTCCCCAAATGCTTAAACATTTGTGACAAATTCATTTGTCGTAAAAAGTATTTTTTTGTAGATAATAGTATGTTTTGTCACTAAAAAGGTTATTACTACCGACAAAATTATATCGTCGCTAATTATTTTACTTCAATCAGTGACGATATCAGTTGTCTCTAAAGTTATATGCATTTCGTAGTTGAACAAAATCTAATTTCGTCACTAATGACTATATTTTATATACCAAAAATTATTTTGTTATTAAATGTATTAATTAGGGACAATTTTATTATTATAAAAAAGGTTAATTTTCCTATTATCCTCCCCCCCCCCCCCCCCCCCCCCAATCTCAAATTTATTTTAAACTCCTCCCTAGGAGCTCCCACATCATGCTTTCTTGGGGATTCGAACTCACAACCTTAAGGTTGGAAGTGAGGAGTGCTTATCATCCGATCAACTCTCTCTTGTCTCATTTTAAATTTATTTTCTACTTCATTCACCTCTTTCAAATATAACTTTTGTAGATATAATATATTATATGATTATTTATACACATACACAAGTGCATGAAATTTACCATTCACAATTCATTCAAATGTAGATTATATTTTAATTAAACTGTATATTTTTTAACATATCTTCAAATATATTTAGTACAATTCTGTTATTTTTATAAATTTTAAAAATTATATAGTACAATTATAAATTTATATAAAATTAAACTTTTGATTTTATTTAAAAAATTGAATAATCGGTTCAATTCGGTCAGTAAATCAATTATTTTGTAAAAAAAAAAACATCGATACCCATAACTATAGTACTTCATAATAATATATTTGAAATCCTAGGTTGTTCGTTTCTTTCATTTGTGCTTTCATTTTTTAGTTTATTTTGATTTTCACACTGATGGAAAAGTTAATAGAAATTCATGAAATATTTCGCACCTTTGCAAAGTCTAAGTTTGTAAGTCGATGTTATCTCTGTATAGTTGATCTACGTGCATTTGTGGAATTACTATTAAATATCTACATATTTTTAGACAGAAGCAAATAGATCGACTCAGTCTATGTAGTTTACCAATCACAAATCAATACACACAAAAATTAGCACCAAGACTTGAGAAATTATTTTTTCTATCGTCTTTATCGATGAAAGTGTATCAAATAAAAAATATAGTGTTAAACCAACAAATATTAGTGATCTAGTGGCAGAATCGTACCTCACTCACGATACTTATAACCTGGATTGTATTTTTGAAATAATGCATTTTATAATTGTGTAATTTAAGAAAATTCATGACTTGAACTTTTTCATTTTTACAAAATGGACCGAATTCGTTGGTTTTAATATTTTTCCTCGCCAATTAACGAAAGGACTCTGTCTATTTCTTATGAAGCACTTATATTATTCTTTTTGTAAGTTGTCACTTCTAATTATGAACAATTGTAGCAAAAAAAAAAATTGTATTTAGCTATGGATTTTTTTCATAGCAAATAGTTGAATTATTCACTACAAATTTTAAGTCGTCGCTATTTAACACCTTACATATTTTGTGACAATTTTTTTGTTGTCACTAAATCACAGATTGTTTAGAGACAATAAAATCTTTGTCACCAATTATTTATACTATTAGTGACGAAAATAAATATCATAATTAAAGCTAAATTCTTATAGCTAAAACTTATAATATTTAACTACGAATTCAAATTTGTCAATATTGTAACAACATATTTTTTTAGATGAAATTTTTTTGGGTAAAAAAATCAATAAATTTTAAGACAAAAAGTAATTTGTCATGAATTAGATACATTATTAGTGACGAAATAATGTGTCACCGATAACTTTAAATTTGTGACTAACACTACTTAACAAATGGCACCAATTAATTTTTTGGTGGTAAACTATAGTAGACGAAACTTTGCTACGGATTTTTTTTGTTTCGTCACTAAAAGTTTGTGTCTCATATATTTAAGCACGAAAAGTAAATTTTGTCACTAAAAGCGAATAATTAGTGATGAATTTGATATCGTAACTAATAATTTCGTAGCTATATATCACATTTGTTGTAGTGAATATTTATCACGTTTTATTTTTTCAAAGTCGAATCACTTAAATTTTGTCAATATTTTAAAGATGTTTTTTTCATCTTATTGATATAAGAAGATTGCAACTTATAATTTTTTAATATTTTAATTTAAAAATTGATCAAATTAAGTCTCAAAAAGTAACATGTGGGAATTATTATGGGATGAAGGGAGTATATGTCAATATTTATACAGCTTAATTTCTAGAGAGGAATATTAAAAAAAAATCATTCATTTTTTTTTAGGATTCAACTTATTTAATGGATCTTGGCCTTCTAATTAATCTGTCCATTTATTTTCTGATAATTGGTATGTGAAGAAATTAATTAAAACATCTAACTGAAAAATGTAGGGTAATGGATGGAAATTGTAACAGTTCAAAGCCTTAATTTATAAACCTTTTTGAATATCCGTACATTAGTTTTCACGTGTCACTACTAAAATAACGTGAATTCTGATAAAAAAAAAACATCTATCGAAACATATAAATTCCTTTGCATCTCCTGGACATTATATATATATATATATATATATATATATATATATATTATAATTTTAAACATGATAAGAATGTTTAAAATTCCAATGAAGGTTGTCACTTCATGTAAATTAGGAGGAGGACATTGTGGATATATAATGTCAGAAACATTCATATATATAAATAAACCATAGTGCTAGAAATTAATTTCCTTGTTCAATTAATATCGACACATCATGTAAAAGTTATATATCTGTTATTATTATATGATACAAATTAAAGATGCATATATAACACTTGAAATTATGTCTATGTTGGAAAAGTATACTTGATAGTATTTTAACTATAGGTCCACCAGGACCACAAGATAGCCATAATTGAATATAACTACCAAAGAGAATATTAAAGTAAATTAAATGAATAAATTCTACTTTTGGGGGTAGTTGAGCTAACAAATTAAAGAAAGACTTTAGAAAAATTAGCAAGTTGTTGTTCAAGTATTCATTCATTATATATAGAGGGGTGGGGCGAAATCAGAATTTCCATTTATCTTGTTAAATTGCTTACAAGTTTTACGGAATCAACAAATCTTGTCTTAGATTTTCACAAGTTATATATGTTGAATGGGGCGAGTCATAAGTAATTTGGTACAATTTATATTATTTATCTTACTTAATTATTCACAAATTATATCATACTATTGGTGAATTACCTTTATTCACAACTTATGTTGGACATGTTATAAGTTTGGAATAATCTTTATTCTACACATTTTGTTAAATTATTCATAAATCGGCCGTATTGACAAATGTTGCCTTATTCACAAACTATGTCAAGCTAATTTTAATACAATTTTCATTCTACCAATCTTGTTAAACTGTTCACATGTTTTCCTTTACTGAATTACAAATCTTAATTACTTGTGGGTTCCAATTATTTACCAACTTTGTCGGACGACGAGCTAGCAAAAATTTGTATTATTTTTCGTTTTATCTATCTTGTTAAATTATTCATGAATTGTGCATATTAAAAGGACAAAAAAGGACAAAACTTCTTATTATATTTTAATTATGACTTTAAAGCTAAATAATATATCAATCTTATATCCTGGATATGGTTACATGACTCAAAAGAGAAAAAAAAATGCAAAGAAACCCTTGTTTTCAATAAAGAAAAGAGACAAAATAAAAATATTGGACCCATATAAAAGATTTTCATAGTATTTTAATCATCAAGGCATCCACTCTGATTGGTAAGGCTAAATATGATATTTTTTTGAAAATAAAAGGTTTGGGTCCATATATGATATATCTATTCTTTCTGTATTTAGAAAATGCTTTGTGTAAAATGAGAGAAAAGAAAGGGAAGGAAGGAAAGAATGAAAAAATATTTTTGCCTATTATCTTGAGTTTAAATGCAAAAAGAAGTAGAAAAGAAAAAGGGGAAAAAGAGGAGTTTTTTTTTTCTTTTTTCCATCTGGGGGTTGAATATTCGTTTTAAATTTTGATTAGTTTAAATTCGTATAAAGCTCGTTAAAGAAGAAATACTCCTCTAATAATTTATTATTATTATTTTAGAGTTTGAATCGAGAATTTTGGTTATTAAAAATAGGTGGATCTTTTTAGTACATTTCAGCTTAATTTATTACAACTCATGTAATTAATGACCCACCCAAATCAAGAGCGGAGCTACGGTAATGTTGGGGTGTTCAGTTGAATATTCTACGTCGAAAAGTGTATTATATATAAGTCAAATTTTACTTTATATCGGTATATATAGTATTCTGAACGGCTTGAGAATCAATGGAAACTCGTAATTTAGCGACATGAACAAAATCTAAGTGACGCCAGGTTCAATAAATTTGACATGAAATGAGCAGTAGCTCCACAGTAATTGAGTGCAAAAGTATGTAGGGCATGCAATATCAAATCCTCTATAGAGTTTTTGTTTGTTTTTTAAAATTTATTATTCAAAGTTTAATTTGGACATTCTTTATGAAATTTTTGGCTATACCACTAACCCAAATTTAATTCAATCTGCCTATTGACACCCTTACTCTGCCCTATCATCCACGTATGAGCCACTTATTTATTAATTTGACATATTTTGATCCGCTCAAATTCAATCTAACTTGTTCATTTAATGCCCCTTACTCTGCCCTCTCCATCCACGTCCATCCCCCCAAATTTAGTGGTGAATCAGAATTTTCATAAAAGAGTTGAAAATATGAAGAAGTAACTACAAGAAGAAGTCAAATAAGGTTCAACATCTATTATATATGCATAAAATAGAATTTTAATTGTATATAACTAATATAATTTTTCACCAAAAAAATGAAGTGACTTAACACCTCGACCTTACCTTACTCTGCCCTGTCCGAACCTTCCCTCACCAAATATACACACAAATTAAATATACACCTAGAACACATGCATTATTGTGTATTTACGTCATTCCATCGTGTGATATAGTTGCAATGATGATGATAGGTCTTGTACTTATTCATAACAAAAATTACATTAATTAATTACGAAAATTGTTTATTAATTAATCTATAAGTGGGAACTGCTAATAGTCTATTATACATATTACTATCTATATATTTGATTTAATAAATTAACCACCAACTAATTGTATTATTCCATCCTAATCTACCAACTAATCATTATTCTTCATATGAAATATAAACAGGTAAAGGATAAGAATGAATTAAATATAGAAGGTGAAATGTCTCCATTCTAATATCAAGTCAAATATACAACCTTATAATAATAAAATAGCATAACATAAGTGGTTGTAGTGACAAATCAGATCATTGTCCCAACGCCCTGATTAGATACTCCTCACTTTAATCTGTTTGTCAGATTTTGATCTTAAACGAAAAAAATAAAGAAGATTTTTAAATTTTATAATCTTAAATTAAAGATATACAAATCTTGTAAACATGTCATGTGAAAGGATAAAATTAAAAATTGTCAGAAAAAAGACAAAAACAAATTGAAACAGGAGAATATCACATGAACCAGAGGAATGGAAAGAAAACAACGACAAAATTGAGGATGTTTTTAAAATAAATTACTCCTTCCGTCTCATTTTATGTGTAGTACCATTTGAAGAGTTAAATTATTTTTTATTTAACGATAGTTTTCTCAATTTTTTTGGAACTGTTTTGAATTATTGACTATGTTGATATATAGTGCTATTTGTGTGTATTTAAACAGTAAAATTTATTTTAAAGAAATTTTACTTGGATTCGAGCTTAAACTTAAGTATTTTGACTTTGTATATTTTAAATCTAATTATATAAATTGAGACAGATGAAAAAATTTGTTCGATTTGTTAAAGAAAAGAAGTATGTGGAAACTACGAGCATCCCACCTGATTAACAAATAATTAAGGAGCTTGATGAACCATACATTATTTTGTGGTGGTTTTAAGATTTTAAGTAGGCATTTAATTTGAACATAAAAAAAAATTATGATTTTTCCGAAAAATAATATTTGTCAAAAAGTTGAAAAAGATATTTAATAATCAAGTTGAGTCTAAATATGTTGAATATGTATTTATTCTGAAAATAATAGAATTTTGTAAGTGAAAAACAAAAAATCACTTGAAAAAGTTCCATAAAATCAGTCAAACGGGATAGCTATATGTTGTTTCGATTTTTTTTTTTAATTAAGAAAAGGAAAATAATTGCATGAACAAATTAAAATGGGTTACTGATTGAAATAAATCATTTATGCATATTAAGAGAATTTTTTAAATTTCAATACAAAATTTTGAATTTAAATTATTAATTTCACTGAACTCATAATTTGATCTGCTTGTAACTATCGTAAATATGTAAACCAAGATTGATCAAACAAGTTGCAGGTACATAAAAGAAAAAGGTTGACAAGAAAATTTAATTTATACTTAGCTAAATATATTAATTACTTGTTAATCATTCATGTGTACTTGGTTATATCATTATTTAACAACATAAAATAAAGAATATGAGGGGAATAAAAATACATTATTTGCATGAACATTATAAGCAAAATGACCTGTCATTTGGTCAGTTTTGTTTGTTCAAATTGAGGATATAAAAACATTTGAATGTTCAAAAAGTTTGACAATTAAATCAAACTAAATGGTCAGCATATATATAGGCAAGTAGCAATTTGTAGACTTCACTTTGACCATCATGTCAAATTGGTTGGTCGATAGGGTTCCTTAATAAAAACATATTAAAATATATAACCTTTTTTTCAGTATATTTTATTTAGACGAATAAAATATGCATCTAACTAAAATATTTTATTAGAAGTTGAGGTGTTTAATTAGAATATCACTTAAAAATGTTAACTTAGTAGCTCAGTTGGTTAGTTACTCAAACTTTTACCTTGTTTGTGAGTCGAGTTAGAGCCAAAAATTTAATTTTATGAATTTTGAATTTTAATTACTAAGTTTTAAATTTAGTGTGTATATACATATATATCATTCCTTAATATAAATGGATTATTTGAGTAAAAGCTAATGAGTTCATTGAATTTGCATCCAAACTTCTAGCTCTACCCCTCTAATTATGAGAATTTCTATTGGGAAAAGGGTTAAAAATCACTCAACTTAATTTGTTTTATTGGTTGACTATGCCCTTACCGTTAAAATGAAGTTATTTTTATCCCTGCCGTTACTAATTTTATTATATGTGCCCTTCAATTGGATGGAAAGTCCCAAATCAATTAAAATTATCCAATTTTAACCCGACCCGACCCACCCAATAATATAGCCCATTTTTGTTCATCTTCATCTTTAAACTTGTGTTCCTTTTCAAAAAAAAAACAATAAAATTGGGTAATTTTAATTGATTTGGGATTTTCCATCCAATTGAGGGGCACAAACGACGAAATTAGTAACGACAGGGGTAAGAATAACTTCATTTTAACGGTAATGGCATAATCAACTAATAAAACAAAGTTAAATGGTATTTTTTACCCTTTCCCATTTTCGATTCACACATCTTGTAATCCCTCGTTTTCCCCTCCCCTACCCCCCAAATATTTTTTGAAAGAAAAAAGAAACTAAATAGTTATATGTCCAAATAGAATACCACGTGAAGATTTTAAGTTCTTTTTAGTATTAGCATACTTGAAATATTCTATTTACATGCTACATTATATCTAGTAGGAGTTACGTGTCAAAAACATAGTACTATATATGTTGAAATTAAAAGGAAAAAATCTTACAACTAAATTTGGTGAAGACATAAAGATTATCCTCCCAACTTAAAATTCTAAGAAAGCAATGCTACGAAAAACTAAATTAAATCTATTAAACATTTAGAATTAAAAATTTAAATATTTAAAAATAATTATGATAAGTGTTACTCGATCGACAAAAAAGAAGAGTAGCCTCCCTAGAATCTGGCAAAGTCATTATCAATGAATTCCCGAGTAATTCTCAACCAACATATGTGATTCATTCCCGTAAAGATTATAACACACAAGAAGACCCCTTACCGCTCCGTGGAGAGCGAGATGAGTGATACATCTGACGAACGCCGATGAAGAACGCAAGCAAGGCTGGAGCTCGATTTGAATCTCGAAAAACAAAAGATACCATATAAATTGGAAAAAAAAGAGTGTACGAATTATTATTATTTTTAAATAATCTATTTGGGAGGTTGAGTTTACAAAATATTTAGGTGTATAATATAATTGTGTGGTGAGAAAAAAAAAATTGGACATTATCACAATCCATATGGCAATTCTAGAAACAACACTGACCCAAGCAATTATAAACATATATTTAGTAATCTATATCTATTATAATAATAATATCCCAATTATAGATGGGACAAGAGAGCATATAAGATAATAAAATGAATCAAAAACTAACAACCAATTAATCATGCATTATCTCATCCTCTAATTAATCTGGTCAAATTTAAATCATTTCATGGTAGGCCACAAGAGCCAACTTTTTGTTGCATGATTATAACCTAATTAACTAATTATCATGGCAATTATATTAAAGAATAGGAAAAAATAATTTTTAATTTGTGGTATATGTACAAATACAAATTGACTAGTTAACATGAGTATTTACATGGTATATATAGTGAATAATAATTTGTCTTATTCATTTTTCTTATGTGCAATTGTAATGTTCAGGCGAATTTACATGCATCCATTATTAATGATATGTTTTTACTTAAGCTAAGAATTTATCAGAAACAATATAAATAATATATATTCTTGTCAAACCCTGCTGGTAAAATTACACCAAATAAAATTACTTTTTTTCTGGTCTCAATGAGGACAATTTAAAAAATGTAGCTTACAAAAATGAGGAATAATAATAAATATCAATACAAAAATTCTTTACCACTTGATATATCTTATTAATCATGATTAATGGAGAATCATATGCCTTATCATTTTAATCACACTTTATAACTTTACAACTATTAATGATTAATTAACTCAAACACTTTAAAAAAATATATACTTTTAAAAAAAATAGTAAGCAAACAACACAATTTAGTAATTTTGACTCAAACTATATATATATATATAAAAAATGTTTTATATGTATAGATAACTTATTATTAGAATCCAGTAAGTAAAACAATATATATAAGTAAAAAATTCATAAACTGGAGAAGATGACTGGTTAATATTTAATTAATTGGGAGAACAACCAAAAGTGATTGGGTAAAAATAAAAACAAAAAAGAAAAGTAAACTAACTTTAGCAATATAGTAAAGTCTATGGTGCCTTAGAAAGTAGGAAAATAATTGCATTTACCATAAATTAGGAACTGTTTTTTAACTACTGAGACATATATTATTATTTTTCTTTCAGCATTTGATGTCTATATTGAAATTCAACTAAATTTAAATTCGAATTATGAAGTTTCATATTTAGTGTAAAATGCTCTCTTACAAAGGCGACTCCATATTTAGGGGGACTCAAATTCGAAACCTCTAATTAAAGATGAAAGAATATTTACTGCTTCATCACAACCATTTGGAGATTATCATAAAATTGAAAGATTAATCATTTACTAATGGCCCCTTTGGAGATTTTCTTCTTTATTCCACTTTTTTGAATAAAATAACTTTTAAAATAGCATTTATTACTAATTTATACATTGCTTAGTACGTAGTTAGATAACAATAAATATTGAAGTGAATTTGGTCATGAATGCCTTCTATAGCTAATAGTAATGTTTTATGCACTTTATTATTGATTTTTTTATTCATAGATAACTACGTGAGCTCTATTTCTTTACTTAATTTTTTTTTTTATGAGAGTTAAATTGATTTTTTGATATATAGTTTTATATTTTTATAAGTTTGATTTCTTAAACATAGCGACACAAGTAAAAGTATTTTACATCTAATAATTATGCGTTCAACTTGTACAAACAATTTTAATACGTACTTCATATTGACACTACACTAGTTATATGAGAACTTTTTTTTATCTCACAAAAAGTAGACCCAAATCATATACTTTTGGGTTCATAAAATTTGAGATACTTTGCACGAGTTTGATTAATTTAAATTTACATCGAGTAGGACTCCATTATAGAAGGAGGCACTTGCATGGTTTTTTTTCCATATGCAGAACTTAAACCCAACAACAACAATAACATACCTAGTGAAATCTCACAAAGTGGGATCTGAGTATGATAAAGTGTATGCAAACCTTACCAAAACCTTATAGAGGCACAAAAGTTAATTCTGAAAGACCTCGGTTCAGGTGCAAACAAACTCAAGTAAAAGAAGAAGAAAACATAACAATCAATAAGAAAAGAAAAGCAATAATAACAACAAATTAAAATAGAGTGCCATAATTCAATAAACAACGTATATGACAAGAACTACTAAGATACGACTAGTTGTACGACAGACACTAAACCTTCACAAGGCAAGACAACACTCTATCCCTACTAACCTTCTATCCTACTACCCAACCTTCACTCCTTGCTTTCTAAAGTAGTGTCCTTGGTAATATAAAATTGTGTCATATCCTTTCTAATTAGCTCTCCCCAATACTTTTTCGACCTACCCTACCCCTCCACAGATCCTCTACAACCAGCCTCTCGCATGCACACCTCCTCATTATGGCATCGATGTACCTCCCCTGCACATATCCAATCCATCTTAGTCTCGCTTCTTGCCCGTCATTAAGACCACTCCACCTTCTCCCGGACAACCTCATTATTGATCTTGTCACTTTTAGTATGCTCACACATCCATCTCAACATCTTCATCTCCCATGCAAAATATGCATCTTTTGAACATTGTCATGAGTTCTTGATTGACCAATACTCCACCTCATACAACAACCTCATTCAGTGCGCCAAAATCCTTGATCTTTCCCCTTTTCTTGCACGTAAAAGAAAAAAAAAATCATGAAAAGACACCAAACGTGGGTGTGCTTGCCACGAACCAAACAAAAGAAGATTAAAAATTTAATATGGGGTGTAAAGTGTAATTTATTTAAACTTTTGGCCTTCAAGTGTACTTCTTAACCAGCTGGATCACTTCTGGATTGCTATCAGGTACATAATATCCTAATTACTCACGCGCTTTAGTGGTACGTGAAGGTGAAGCTCTCATAAAGGTGGGACCAAACAGTACCCAAATTTAACGAGAGGGGCCAAACTGCAAATTTATTTGTCATTTTCTATATTTTATGTTTTTTTTTTTCACGTTGGAAATTGGATAAGTAGTCACATTTATAAGTTTATAAACAAGTCTATTATTTATTTTTTTAAAAATCATGGGATATTTGATATTTGTTGTCTGCATTAAAATATGATTAATTAAATTTTTATCGCATAGAGTTTTTTTTTTTTGAGAAAATGCTTCTATGAAGTATTTCTTAAAAATATCCAAAATTTGAAATCGAAATTTTTAATTAAAAGACTGATTACATTATGTGATAAGTTTATAATATCATTGGCTCCAAAAAAAAAGTTATTTAAAATTTTGATAGAGACATCTTTTCCCTCTAAATTTCTAACCCCACCAATTTTCTCTTATTATTTCGTACCTTTTTTATAATTAAATTAGCTTGTCCTCCAAAATAAGTATAGAAAAAACGTGAATAACAATTCTTGGATAATAATTTCTATATTATCAAATCAATATATTAAATGATGAAATTAAAAATTATTTTTTAGGATTGCACTTATAAAATTTCGTAAAATAGATATGTGAGACTCTTTCTCGCAAGGCTCACATCTGTATGCTTAAGATGCGTCCAACAATCGATCATTCACGAGATTAGTCCAATATGCTTATGAAATCGCAAGTAAGTGGACTCTTAGATTCAAATTTTACGTACCGAATTTGTATGCTTTTCAATATCGATCTCGATTTGATGTAATCTAGAAGTTAAAAACGTTGCAATAACATTAAAATATAAGAGTCTTCATTTCATTTTAAAACTCTGTTCCTAGTCAAATATGGTTCTTTACACAATTTGAGACATAAAAAATACGTGATTTCTTTTCATATGTCTTAGTTCCAATAACCGAAACTACTGCCCAATAATTTTTTTAAAAAAAAAATCTAAAAGAAGAAGAGAGGCCTAATATCACATATTCTCCACTAAGATAAAGAGAGTTTTGATGTATATATGAAAAGAGACCCAATATTATCACAAATTCTCCACTAAAATAAAGGGAGTTTAGATGGACCTTTCAAAACTTTTCATGTCTCGACTTTTGTTAAATCTTCATAAATTATATTATTTATTATTGAGGTTTAATTTATATACATAATTATTTAAGGATTTTTTCACTTGTCAAATTATCCAAAGGTTAAAATATCTACAACAAGGATCACTCCATAAAAAAGTATTTATAAATTTATCTATAAATATTATAATCTAATAGTGCACAAAACTTTATTTTGTTGATATGTATTAAATTAAACTCTTTAGTATTAATATTTATGTATTTTTTTAGGTTTTTCAGTTGGTATCCGGTATCCACGTTAGAGCCCGATTAAATCTGAATTCGCATCGAGAAGTTTCATATACTTGAACTCGAGACCTCTTATGATGAAGGACTACTTATCACTCGACCACAACTTTGTTGGTGACTAATATTTATGTTTACTACTACACATTGTTTACTTCTAAATTTTATTGTAAATAATTTTTTTTTAAAAAAACTAAAAAGTTTGGTCAGACTTCTACAAGAAAAAAAAGAAGAAAATATCTCCAAAATATAAAAAGGAAAATGTAACGGCTAAGATATAGAATAAAAAATATCCTACTAAAATCTAATCCTTGTTGCATGTACACCATGGAAGATAAATAAATTATGCTACTAGTAAACAAAATAGATGAATATTTAATGCAAGCATTCCACATTCCCATAAAATAATAAATCAATAAGGTATTGTTTGAGTGGCAAGATATGAGATAATAATATATTTTTTTCAAAGATAAAATATAAATTATTTTATTTTTATCATGCATATTAGTAATTATTTTGTATCAAAATAATAAGATTGGCTATTTCATATTAAAAGATAATAATTTTAGGTTGAGATATTCTTAACATCTTGATAACCAAATGATTTATCATGTTGTGATAGAATGGTAAAATATTTTACTCTTTCTAATTGATGTGGAATCATTTTAGCTAGTGTTTGATAACATATTTTTGGATTGGATTTTTAAATACTCACAATTTTTTTTATAAAAAAATTCAAATAAATACATGTCCACGCAACTTTATTCTAAAATTTACTTTTCAATTTTCACCTAATAAATTCAAATTCCAAGTTTCAACTTCAAAATTTATGATGGAATAGAAAGTTAATTACACCCTAACACTTTGCTTAAATGGTTGTTATGTATTATTTTATAACGTATCATATTCTATTCTATTGTTCTAATAAATACAACATTTGAATACATTATATCGTTTTTCATCGTTACATAATATCACATATTCATAATTTAAAAATCTATAAAAAAATTGTAGGATATGAAATAAAGCTACTAGGAAAAAGTGAGAAAAATAATAAAACATAATTATTAAAAAATAAGTAAAATAAAATAAGAAGAATATATTCGTAAGTATCAACATGATTACACCAAATAAGTTGTTACATAAAAATAGACCTTTTCATCATTATCTAACAATAAATTTAAACGATATGTTATAATAGAATTTAATTCTAATAAAATAAATATTATATTTAGACTAACAATATTATACAATACAACGAATAACAACCATTCAAATAGATGAAATACTAATATCAAACACCGATAAGAAACGAAGAAATATATAATTTAATATAAATAGTAGTAGTAACAAATACAGAGCATTTCAAGCTGTTGAAGCGTCACTGCTCACTCCCTCCTTCTTCCACACACAGAGAAAGAGAGAGAGTGAGAAAACCAACCACCATTGAAGCCCGAGCTAAATGCCCATAGATCCGTTTACATTGCCGCATTTTGACCCGACCCATTAACCCAAATATCCTCATTCACTCTTCTTCTTCCTCACTACTCCATTTCTCACTTTTGTTTAGAAACAGAGTAAAAGAATCAGTTTTTCTCTTTTGTTGCTGTTGTTTCTTGTCCTTTTAGTACTTTCCTTCGTACCCACTTCTTCTAAATTCTACTTTTTGTTTCAGTTCTTGAAGTTAAAGGCAAAAAAGTAGCAAAAAACAAGAACATATAGAAAAAATTAAGTGTAAAGTTGTAGTCTTTGTAGTTGGTACTCTAGTGGGTGTGGTGAAAATTGAGGTTCTTGGTGTTAGGGAACTTCAGATCTGATGGGAAGAACAAGTGTTGCTGATGCTTTCATGGTCTTTTCGTTTACTGACGTTGACTTCAAGGAGTGAAGAGAAAAGTATAAACTAGTCCTTTTTTGAAGCTTTGAGGGACAAATTCTTTAAAAGGGTACTGATATAATCATTCAACAATAGTAAAAATGATGGCTTTTGGAAGTCCTAGTAGTAATGCTCATAGTACAAGCTCTACTTGCCACTCTTTACTTAGAGAACTGCAGGTCTCTTTTCTTTCTCCTCTTACTCTCTGTTTTACTACATTTTACTGTACATGGTTTCTTGAAATCCTTTTGATTAAATGTTCTGTCTGTGGGGAATTTACTTACTTATAGTTCTTGAATTTTGTTTTTTCTTGGTGCTTATGAAAAAGGGTGTTTTGTTTTTCTTGGTTTTGTTCTCTTCATTTTTTTGTTTTTTAGGAAAAAGATGGAAACTTTTACTTGATTTGAGGTGGGGTTTTGGTTAGTATGGTGAATAATGCTTCTTAAAGCATAGAAACTATTTATTGTGCAGTTTATTTATGGCTTGGTAGTTATAATGTCTGCTCAATTAAGTTGAAGCAGTTGCTTCTGCTGTTGGGTTTTTAAGTTAGTTGAAGTCTAATTAATGGTTTTGTGTGATATAACTGTTTATTTTTTTGATTATGAAATCCAAGTTTGTTTATATGATTTATTCTGAGATTTCCTTTGTTTTTGTCTTTCACATGGCTTCAATAAATGCTTGATTCAAGTTTGATTTTGTAGTTGGAATTTTACAACCATTAGTGAAAAAGATAACATTTTGTGTCCAAGATTTCCTGTAGTTCCTGTATAGAATTTCTGGGTGAATATGATGGGAGTCCCTATAGGGATTTCTGGCTTCTGGGTGATTAAGCTGGCACCTGGGAAGGAATATTAGTAGTTAGTTTTTCTGTTTCTCATGTATGTGAGAGACTGCAATTTCGGTCCCTGATTTATGTAATATGTATTGACTCTTGTTGGTGGTGATGTCCAGCAAATATGGACTGACATTGGAGAGAGTGAAGTTGATAAAGATCGTATGCTGTTGGAACTGGAAAGAGAGTGTATGGAAGTTTATCGAAGAAAAGTTGAAGAAGCCGCCAATGCAAAATCGCGTCTTCATCAGTCTGTTGCAGCTAAAGAAGCTGAGCTTGCAACCTTAATGGCTGCTCTTGGTGAACACAACATTAATTCACCGGTAAGGAACACTTCCCTACATGTGGAAACTTTTATCATAGTAAATGATTTATCTTCGAAATCTCTCTTCTCCCCCTTGTTTATATTTTTCCTTTCATATGGTTACTAGTACTGCTTCCCCTTTTTGCTGAAATAGTACTTCCTTGATCAAATAGACCAAAAAACTATTAACTGATTGCTTTCCTGTAGCCTTAGCAATGCCTCAACTTGCGCAAAGTGGGTATTTTAATGTTATTGTTACTTTTCCCATATGGCTTAGAGGTTCTTCTAGGGTGTACTGTTGTAACATTTCTTAAGCAACTAGCATGATTCATGTTATCTTCCAAATAACAGGAATCTCACAAATGGAAGACAGAACTGTCAAGTTCTCTTGGAATATAAATATATGGATGATCCATCTCATGATTTCTATATTTCATGTAGTCATGATTTATTAGTGTAGCAAGATGAACTTTAAAGATAGTTAATATTTAAAGAATTGAAAGTTTCATATTCTGCTAAATGTATGGAGAAGGAGTATAGTGATCTAGTTGTTTCATTTTTCTTGGATTTGGAGGAGCGTGTGGAGTAGCTAATTTTAAGAGGTACTCTTGTTATTTGTATGAATGATTGCTCATATTGTCTAACGCTGTAAATCTCCAATTGCACCATGGAGTATCTTCAACATCAAATCTTTTTAGTTGTTTCTGCCTAGAAGATTCACCCATGCGATGTTTGCTCATCTTCTCATCAAATTAAGTTTTGAGCACAGTTTACTGCTTTGTTTCGTATTTGAAAAGAAAGCATATGCACTGCTCAGCTCTTGAATTTTTGGTGTAATGTGAAGTATGTTTATGATGTATAAGTAATTGTGAGTTCATAGACTCCCTGAAGATTCAAGGGAATCAGTGATTGTTTTTGCAGCACGTATAGTTTTGGTTTGATTCCAAAGTGAAGACAAGGCTTTTTTTCTCTTTGTTTTCTAAAACCAGAATTGTTCTGGAACCAAACAACTTCAGTTTTGGTTTTTGAAAAACTTTCTGGAATCCTTTTGAACAACTGATCCATATTTTTGCTTGTTAATTTTGCTTTTCTGGTTACAACAGATACAGTCAGAGAAAATGTCAGCTTCATTGAAGGAGCAGCTTGGGTTAATCATGCCTCTTGTTGATGATTTAAAAGCAAAGAAAGATGAGAGAGTTAAGCAGTTCGCAGATATAAAGATGCAAATTGAGAAAATAACTAGCGAGATTTCAGGGTCTTGTAATATTGTCAACTCTCTTAGTACCTTAAACTTGGAAGAGCATGACTTGTCGACAAGAAAGCTCTCTGAATGCCAATCCCATCTACGTGCTCTTCAAAAGGAGAAGGTATGTGTGGACAAAATTGTATTTCGATTGTATCTTGTTTCTTAGTTACTTTTTCTCCTCTTTTCAATTTTATTTTTTCCTAATTAGTCAGTCCCCAAAAGAATGCCATTTTTCTCTATTTAGTAAGTAATAATTTAACTTTAAACTTCTCATTTTCCCTTAATGAGATGATTTATGGCCACACTAATATATATGACTTGTTTCAGACCACGAGTTCCAAAAGTCTTTCTTTCATCCTTTAAACTCGTGTCCCAGTTCAACACCATCACATAAATGGGGATGGAGGGAGTAATATTTTTAAATAATGCAATGACGATTTTCTTTTCTGCTGAAGCATCTTTGAAACATTGTGAGAGACAGGTTTCTTTAAGTTATCTTCTTTGCTAGTGTTCACTGGTTTCCCTAGTGGTTATGTTTAGATGTTTGTGTATCATTATTCTCATGATGTATACAATTCTGTAAGTTGCCTTGTCAACTTGGTCCATGGATGTAGCTTACTTCCCATTTCTCTTCTATCTCATTAGTCCAGTTCTATAGGGTTCAGGTCATCTACAGCACTCTTAAAAACTATACAGTATATAACTGGAGATCCTTTTTTTGCGTTTATGTGGTTCAGCATGGCATTCTTAATCATCATGAATGGTGCATTTTTGGTTTATCATAAGACACCTCTCTTTCTTTTAGCAAATTGAATAATGATGATTGCTTCTGCATGCAGTCTGTGCGTGTCCAAAGAGTTCTGGACAGTGTGAATGAGGTTCACACATTGTGCGGTGTACTTGGGCTGGATTTTGGTGAAACTGTAAGCAATGTGCATCCAAGCTTGCACGAGACAAGCCTGGGACAGTACACAAACATCAGTGACAGCACATTGGAAGGTCTAGACCAGGCTATCCTTAAACTGAAAACAGAAAGAAAAGTTCGATATCAGAAGGTATTATTTTCCTAGATATGGTACTGTCTTTTCTTTATTCGCTATCTAATCTCATCAATAATGCAGCTAAAGGACGTGGCGGGATCTCTGTTTGAGCTTTGGAAGTTGATGGATACAACGAGAGAAGAAAGGCGTAAGTTATCAAGGATCATTTCCTTTCTTGACATTTCTGAATCAAAGGTTGTGGAACCAGGTGCACTTACGTTGGAGGTTATTCAACAGGTGTGCAAGCACTTTTTACCTCTTAATTTTTCCCTATTTCTTGGTCTATTCTTTTTTCCCCTTTATTTCATTTCCGCACACATTTTTTTTCTCCTAAAGTTATGTGACACAAAAAGTGATTCCAATGAGAAGGACTATTGAAGAAGAGAGAAGAGAGTGCATATACCAGTATAGTGGGCTTATTTTTCCAAATTGTAATCATTAATAGTTCCTATATATATATTTGCAGAAAGAATTGATATTGTTTTTGACATTGCTAGGTATCAGCAGAAGTTGGGAGGCTTACCAAATTGAAAGCAAGCAGAATGAAAGAGTTGGTGATGAAAAGGAGGGCAGAACTGGAGGATTTGTGCTGTAAAACCCATATACAACCTGATTCAAGTACTGCTGCTGATAAATCCAGTGCAATGATCGACTCTGGTAAGACGTCTGACTTGGATTCATTAAGTGCTTTGTTCATCTGAACTTCAATGCAGAGAAATGAGCTCAATCTCCATTTAGGTCTTGTGGACCCTTGTGAACTCCTGGCAAATATTGAAGCACAAATAAACAAAGTAAAGGATGAAGCTTTAAGCCGAAAAGAAATTATGGATAAGATAGAGCGGTGGCTTTCATCATGTGATGAGGAAAACTGGCTTGAAGATTATAACCTGGTAAGTATAAACTACTTCCATTCGATTCCTGTAGCCAATCTCTGTTTCCTACTAGCTGACGCTTCTAGTAACTTTAGTTTCTATTGTTGACAAAAACTTTACATCAGCTATAGTTTGATTAGTTTTAAATTGTCAGGATCATACACGTTACAGTGGTGGAAGAGGTGCTCATATAAATTTAAAGCGAGCAGAACGAGCAAGAGTTACAGTGACTAAGATTCCAGGTATTCTACTCTAGCTTATTCGGTGGTGTCATTTAAGCTTGTATCATTGACACAAAGTGAACTCCATGGCTTTTATGCTCAGGTATGGTTGACAGTTTGATTAGCCGGACTCTAGCTTGGGAAAATGAGAATCAGAAGTTGTTTCTGTACGATGGGGTGAGTTCTTTTGCAGCTAAGAAACTTCTAGATTTTTTCTTTTGTTTCTGCTGTTGGTCAAGTGGATTTTGCTGTACTTGTAGGTGAGATTGGTGTCAATATTGGAGGATTACAAAGTGAGTCGACATCAGAAAGAAGAGGATAAGAAACGTGCTCGGGTACTGTCATTACCCTCATTTACTAATAAATGCTGAATTCTTATATCAGACGTGTATCTAACGGAATGCACGATATCAAAAAATTAACTGGGAATTCTTATGTTGTATAATAACGAAGTTCTACTTACTGATTTGTCCTTGTACTAAATGGGCGCTTCAATTGAGTCCTAATAGATGAGGGAATGATATTAAGTAGGGAGTTTCTTTGCCCATTTGATTTACAAGTAATGATTTAAAAATATATGTTATTATCTTTTCTTTTACACAGGATCAGAAGAAACTCCAAGATATGCTTCTGGCAGAGAAGGAATCTATATATGGTTCTAGACCTAGTCCCAGAAGAAGCAACAGCTTTAGGAAGACGAATGGATTCCATACAAATGGAAATGGGTCAGTCACTCCCTCACCACGCCGAAACTCAGTTGGTTGTGCCACTCCAGAGCTTCAAACACCCCGTTCTTACTCTGGGCGGCAGAATACCTATTTCAAGGAAATGAGAAGACTTTCTACTGTCCCTCTCAACTTTGTGGCTATGGCAAAGGAAGATACCATGTCATTTTCTTCAATTGGCGGTTCTGAGCCCGAATCTCCACCTCAAGGCTGAATTCACAGTCGGTAAGTTTGTCCCTTTTCTTTGCTGCATTTCTTTTAACTCCGGAAATATTATCATGTAAAATTCTGCTATCACCACTTTCGGAGGACTTCAAGATCATCTTTTGAGATGTTTGTAGATAAAAAGCACCTGTGTAGGTTCTTTTGCTCTCTCTATAATTTCCCCACAATTACCATCACGAGTTCCTTGTAGTAGACAACCTGGTTTTAAGTGTAGAAGGGCGTAGAAATGGCTCCATTACCTACTGAGTTTTGAACTGTGTGCCGTTGTCCCTCGGGATATCTCATTTATTCAAAAAGAAGTAAACAATCCTGTCATTGTTTTTCGTTCCCCTCTTTTATTATGCCGTAATATCTCTGCTTCAAGTGTGACGTACATATAAACTGCATAAATGCTTAATGTGTCGCGTTACACTTGGATGTCTTATTTCAACTTTAAATCGATTGCACCTCACCATGTTTATGTCTTTGCAGGGAGATGATCACATAATCCAAGGCCACATATAACCTCATAATTTGTGAATACTGAAGGGGAGTGTACACTACTGTAATGCTGTTAGGCTGTTCTAGGCACTTGGTAACTTTTTTGCTAGTGACTTTTGCTAGTTACTAAAGATATTGTTTGTGGATATAATAGTGACATTAAAGTTCTCTGTTTAAATAGATGTTCACTGATCAATGTGTACCTTGAGCTTCTTTTTTTGTTGTTGTTGGTGATTTGCATGTACATATAGTGGAATGTGATTGCTATGAATTGATTAGGAATCCTTGTTTATTTAGGGTTGTGTAATCATAGGACCTCTAATATTTCTATCTCCCAATAAAGTTTGTAACATTCAAATGTTCACCTATCATTTCTACTCATGTTTGTTGGGGTGAAATTGAATTCTCTTCAAGTAGTTGGGATCATTTTTTTCCTACTCTAAAAAGGAACAATCTCGATTATCATATTATTTTGGTGTTTATGAATATTTTATGTAATTTTATAACAATAATATAAATAACATATTTAGTGTAATTTCATGAAAAAACTTTAAACCTTTATATGCTCAAAGAATAAAGATTTGAAATTGCATTTGCGGGTTTGAAAGCCCAAAAGAGGGCTCGACTCTTTGGGTGGGAAGAACTAGTTGTTGTTGCAACAACTCATACAGACCTCATCGCTACCTTTATCTTAAAGGTAAAGATATAAAATTGCATTCGTGGTTTGAAAATTCAAAAAAGGGATTGACTCCTTAAGTGGGAAGCACTAGCTATTGTTATATCAAATCCGTACAGACTTTATCTACCTCACCTCGAAGACAGATTTGGAATCACATTTGTAGTTTGAAAGTTCAAAAGAGGGCTCGACTCTTCTTGTGGGAAGAACTAGTTATTACAACAACAAATATGTATAAACCTTACCTCTACCTTGCCTCGAATGCAAAGATTTGAAATCACATTTGCAGTCTGAAAGTCCAAAAAAGGGCTCGACTCCTTGGGTGGGAAGAACTAGTTGTCACAATTGGAAATCCCCCACCCAATTCGCATAAAAATGAGTTAGACAATTATAGACTCTCGACCTAAGGAAAAAATAATTCAAAACATGATAAAGTACATGAAGCAACAATTGATAAAATATAAACTAAGACAAAATAATATAACAATCGAGATATAAGAATCAAGTATAAGTAACCAAATAGTGCAATTTGTGTAATTTTGGCTTATAAATAGGGCTGAACATTTGGTATTTCGGTTCGGTTTCGGTTTTTTTTCCCGGTTTTTTTGATTTTCGGTTCTTGTACAACGTGTACCGAACATCGAATCAAAATAATTTGGTTCGATTCGGTTTTTTGTTATGGGCCTGCTTAGTGGGCTTTTTAAAATTTTGTAATTTTTTTGTTTATTTTATTTATGTTTATTTCTTTTTGCTTATTTTACTCTGTTTTTCAAATTATTGTATGATTCAAAATAATAAATTGTCGTTAACATTGAAATTTAGCCTTGTTATAACATTGAAATTTACCGGTCGTTGTTGTGCTGCGGCTGCCTGTTGGTCGATTGGCGGCTGCTGGTCGCCGGAACAGTCGACGCTGCTATAATCTGTAGACGACTAGACGTGGGAAGTGGGAACGATAATTTTTGCCTTTTGGAAAGTGGGTTTGTAAAGTTGAAAAGTTTGAAAAGACAAACTTTTGTTTTTAATTTTAAATTATAATATTTATTTTTTAATATTAATAATTAATATAATATTAATATATATTATAATATAATTTATTTCGGTAAACTGAAATACCGAATTACACAAAAATTACATACCGAAAACTGAACCGAAATACTGAAAAATACAAAACCATATACCGAATCGAAAATCGAAATACCAAAATAATTCGATTCGGTTCGATTTTTCGGTGTTTATGCTTACCTCTACTTATAAATGGGTTACATAAAATCTCAAGGTCCGGGTACCCACCATGGTGACCCGGCGGCGGATATTCAATAAATACCTGATCGCCGGCGTCATTACCGGCGCCGGAGTTACTTTCCAAACCCTAACCACTAACTCCTTCCTTTCTTCCATTGATTCCCCTTTCATCAACGGTGTCGTTCGTTCCTCCCGAGCTCTCTTCACCATAACTTCCACTGTCATCGACTACAAGTTCTCACTATACGGACTCAATCCTCACACCGACGACTATCGCCTTACTCTCTCCGAACTACATCTACGATCAGCAAAGAGAATTCTAACGATGTGTGAAGCAAATAAAGGTATTTACATCAAAGCAGGTCAGTTTGTTGCTGCCATTAGGCAAGTACCAAAAGAATACTCAACAACACTTTCTTCATTACAGGATCATGCTATTCCTTTTCAGTTTGAATCGATTAAACATGTGTTAGTTAGTAATTTAGGTTTAAGTTGTTTATCGGAGTTTTTTTTCTCCTTCGATGAGGTTCCGGTTGCTGCTGCATCTATTGCTCAAGTACACCATGCTGTTTTAGTAAAAGACCGTCAGGAAGTGGCAGTGAAGGTGCAGTATCCTGGATTGGAGTATCAAATGAAATTTGACCTTGTAACTATGTCGTTGTTGTCGAAATCAGTTGGATGGATCTTCCCCGGATATAGGTTTCAATGGCTTGTAATGGAATTTGAAAAATCTATTGCTTCTGAGCTTGATTTTATTGCAGAGGCCAAAAATTTGGAGAGGATTAGGGTAAATTTTAAGGATAATTCTATGGTTAGGGTTCCGAATGTGTTTTGGGATTTTACGACAAGGCAGGTTATGACGATGGAGTTTTGCAGAGGTCGTAAAGTTGATGACTTGGAGTTTCTGAAGGAAAGAGGAATTAGTGAAGTCAAGGTTGCGAAAACTTTGGCAGAAGTATTTGCAGAAATGATTTTTGTTCATGGTTTTCTTCATGGGGATTTACATCCTGGTAATATATTGGTTTCTCCTGAAGGGAAGAATGGATTTTCGTTAGTGTTGTTGGATTTCGGGATTTGTAAACAGTTGAATGAGGATTTCAGATTGAAGTATTGCGAGCTTTGGGAGGCTTTGGTAGTTAAGGACTCAGCCAAAATCCAGGAGATAGGAGAATATTTTGGTGTTGGAAAGTACTCAAGATACTTCCCTGTCATATTTACAGGAAGAACTATTGACAGTAAATCCGCACTTGGGGAAGGGATGTCTGTTGAAGAAAGTAACAACCTAAAGCAGGAACTGAAGTCTCTTAAAATGGAGGACATATCTTCCTTCATGGAATCTCTGCCTACCGATTTTCTTACAGTATTGCGGACCGATGGGCTCCTAAGATCTCTGACGAGCAAGTTGGGTGCTCCCTTGAGAGTCAGGTTACTAGCATATGCTGAGTATGCACTTTATGGACTTTCATTGAAGGCTGACTCTAAATCTGATTCTGCCATAGAAGTTGTGCTCTTTAGATTCAAGATTGGCCTCCGATACATCCAACTAAGACTCCTGTTTGGGATATTGGGGCTTGTTTCATGGCTAGAAAACATCAAACACACGTCAACTAGGAGGTTTAAAGATTTTCTTGCCTCAGCTGGTTTTGTGGTAAGGAACTTATACCGTCCTTTATTGACCGCATAATTAAGTCTGGCCAGTTGTAATAGTGAAGAAATTGTCTCATTTACATTCACACTTCTTAAGAAGCTTTCCTAAACAAATGTCTCTAGGTGGCACACTATAACTCTAGAGAGGAAAGTCTGTTTCTACGAACTCCATCCGATCATCTTTAAGTGTTGTGTCATGTCTCATGTGTAGTCTAAAACTAGACGAAAACCTATAAAGTCAATTGCAATTTTATAGTAATTTTTTCTCCTCCCAAAACTATTGGATCTTTTCTCTCATTGGCATCATATTCTATTATCTGCCAGCACAAGTAGGGATTGCCCTACATAAAAAAAATTGATTTCCCTTCGAGCATTTGTTAATGTTGTATCTTCTTGTTAGCGCAGCTATATAGACATGATTTTTACCAATTACAACAAGTACTTTTCAACAATATTTTAGCCTATCTTTCACATTAGTAACTTGTGACCTGTGTCTTAACTGCACTCAGTAAAACACAACTAGATTTCTGACTCTCACCACCATATGCTGTTTGTAGAATTTAAATTTGCTGTGGTCGAGAATATATATTGGTCATTAAGCTCACAATGGGCTTTGGACTTGATGACAATACCCAAGGATTATACCGAGGGAAAATAGGTAGAATAGTGCTTATTAAGCACCATTTGATAGCTTATTATCGGAGTTATGAGGTTGTTGCTTTAACATATACTGCTAGAGGCTGCAGTAATGTAAACAGTTTTCATGAAAACTGATGATAAATAAGGCCATGGAAAAGCAATCTGGAAGTGCTTTGTCACAATCAGTTATCGCAGAAAGAGCAAGAACTAGAATGACTTAAGGTTCCAGGTATTCTACTCTTAGCTTCTTCAATGATGTCATTTAATCCTGGATCATCGGTAGAAATGGAAGTCAATGGCTTTTTACGCTCAGTTATCATTGGAGGTTTGATTAACAAGGCACTACTAGCTTGGGCAGATGAGAAACAGAAGTGTTTCTGTACGATGGGGGGTGAGTTCTTTTGCAGCTGTGCTGCCATGGGAATGGGATGAATCATAGTTACCATCTTCTGGCTCACAATGAGTGATGAAAAACGATGCATGAAAACCAAGAAAGTTGCTAATTAAATACCTGTGAACGCGATCATTCCAATTGTTTTTGTCCTTGTGACGCATGTCCAGATGACTGTTAAAACTCATTGAAGGTTGTTATACCTCCTATTTACATCTTATTATAATTGGAAGAGAGGACCGTGCTTCTTAACGTTCGTGTAGTGCTGTAAATCTATAGCTATTTCAATGTAATTATGATGGTCTCTTCTTTCTCAACATGTATATTAGTTCTAATGACAATGATACAATTGGAGACATCTAATTTTTGATTTCTTAGAGAAGGATACTTAGTACTTTGTGACTATGACTGATGATTGTTCTCAAATGGTTTGGATGAAGGTACATGAAAGTCATATGCACATATACAAATACAACATCTGATGCAGTTTCTTGAAGTGAGAAGTAACAGAAATACTTGAAAATCAAGTCTATCTTGTGATGTGCGCGATGAAAGAATCCAACTCTATTCGAGAAGCTCCCCCTTTCTCTGTGGACTGCCTTACAGCTTCTCCCAATTCTTCTGCTCTTTTTCTAATCAGGTCTCCTCTTTCTGATGCCATCAACTTCCTCACGACATTCTCAATAGTGGATGCACTTACTAGCTCCTCGCGTTTCTCCCATTCTCGAACAAGCAGGCCTATTTTCAGTATTTCTGTCAAGAAGAAACCATTTATTGGTTGATCAGAGTGCATAGGCCAAGCAGCTATAGGCACTCCCATAGTTATACTCTCTATGCAAGAATTCCATCCACAGTGACTCATGAACCGCCTGTAGACGAATGAGCCAAGATTTCTGGTTGTGGTGCCCATTCTCTTACCACTAACCCGACCTCTTTTACTCTTTCCTTATATCCTTCAGGCAACTCAACTTTCTAGCTTCCCCTTCAAAGATATCTCCTCTATCGGCGTCTCTCAACACCCATATGAACCTCTGTTTACTCTGCTCTAACCCCATCGCGAGCTCCTTGATTTCCCTATCAGAAAAGGAAATTGTTGTTCTAAACGATATAAAAAGAACTGATCTCGGAGGTTGTTTGTTCAACCACTCCAAACATATATCGTTCCTATTTGAGATATGGTCGAGTTTATTAGGCAGAATAGGTCCAATTGCCCATTGCTTCTTGTTCAGATGAATTTCTGCTTGTGCCAACAAATCAAGAAACTTGCCTTCAATTACTTTACTTGTATTATGGATATCACCTGATCTAATATCCATATACTGGTGCTGATAAGTCAAAAAGTCCCTGCCTTCATCTGTCATAATTCCTTCAAGGGAGGGTAGCTTTTCAAGCAATTCTTCTTCATGTTGCATAGACATCGAACGAGATAAGCTTAGCCAACAGAATGAAGTGAAAACTGAAATGCAGTTAAATACATAGGATTCCACATTGGACAAAGAAGAAACATCCTGAACATTATAAGACATTAAAGGATCATGAACAACAATGACTCGTCTTGCTTTTGATGAGATATGGCGTAAGAAAGAAGCAATGGTCTTGCGAAGAAGCATAGAAGCATCCCACGATGGCTGAAGATGTGATGGGAATTTGCTCAAGGCATTAAAGTCAGGTGATGGTGAGTCAAATTCAGGAGTTGGAAGGTCATGGAAGTAGACTTTGGCTATGTCTGAAGGATTTAAGGCGTTGGCTCGAATCCTAGCTTGACGATTATGAGTGGCCGAGCCAACATAGTAGACAGGAAGACCATAGGAAGAGATTAAACATGAAAGTTGAAGAAGTTGGTTGAGATGGCCTTGAGCTGGAAATGGAACCATAACTATAGGTACTTCATGGTTTGTTAAATTCCCACAGCTATACATGTACGACGACAAACCGGAGTTTTGTACTTCTGTTGGATCCTCTCCTGATTGAGTTTGTGTCATGGTAGAAGCTGGGAAACAATTTTCAAGTCTATGAGAATTGCTTAAAAGCAAACAAAAGAGAGTCTTGGCTATGAACCTTTCACCTTATTACAAGACAAAAAGACAAATTATATGACAAAAGTTTTGATGTGAGGATAGAAAAGTACGTGGTTCTGCAGTATTGTGAGCAAAGTTTTCCAAGCTAGTAGTAATCAACATTCTAGATTTTTCATTTCTGTTTGGGTAAATTAAAATGGTAAAAATAAGCCAAAAGCCAAAAACCAATCCAAACAGGCAAAGCCCTCGAACCTGATACCTCTGGTTAAGGATAATAATTGAGTTACAGAGTGTACTCCTCCAGAGTTTTGGGAATATTTGAAGACACAAGTATTACCCTTTGTTGGGAAAATCAGCTTTGATGAAATTATCAATTTTTTCTAGCGTATTTGACAGTTTGAAACTATTAACTTTAGGTCCATTCCATCCCCTGGTGTTAGAGAGAGGAAAAAAGACTCCATTAAACGCCACGAGTCCATGGAATAGCTTGACAACAAGAACCAATGTATTAGGGTCAGCCAAGGAAATTCTGAACTTGTAACTAAGTATCTGAAAATTGGACCAACTGTTAGGCCATGGACGCGTAGAGATGAACATGTTACATGAGAGATGGATTCTTTCATAGTATTAATGAATAGCTGTATCAAGATTGTGGTATCAAACACTTTCAACCAACTATAGAATTCTAAAGAGCTGGTTTCATGGATTTGTTTTATTTATGCGTAGTTGATATCTCAGATGTTCACTCAACTACTAATACTTATAATCACATAATTCATTTTTTTTTTCGAGAGACCAATAGAATTACATGGAAATGGATACAGCACCACGTCCGAATAGAAGGACTATCTCTTTAAAATTAGCGTTGAGCAAGAGAGGTGGTTTCGATAGACTTAGATGCTTTTTAACTCCAATTAGAACAAATAAACAGATTAAGGTAGTCAAACATTTATTCATGTTAAAACCAGATTAAGTATCTGTTAAGAGAGAAATGCAAAGCAATCATCTCATTGATAGGCATAAAAGTTTATAAGATACTGAACATTCCAAGATCAAATAAATGTAAGGTAGTAACTGAAGATGAAGTCTATCTTGTGATATGCGCGATGAAAGAATCGAACTCCATTCGAGAAGACCTCCTTTCTCTGTGGACTGCCTTACAGCTTCTCCAAATTCTTCTGCTCTTTTTCTAATCACATTGCCTTCTTCTGATGCCATCAACTTCCTCACAACAGTCTCAATGGTGGATGCATTCACCAACTCCTCGCGTTTCTCCCAC
Organism: Solanum verrucosum; assembly: GCF_900185275.1. Lineage (NCBI taxonomy): Eukaryota > Viridiplantae > Streptophyta > Magnoliopsida > Solanales > Solanaceae > Solanum > Solanum verrucosum. The sequence goes on along the minus strand of NW_026019988.1, from coordinate 7,838,451 downwards.
TCCCTCACAATCAGGCCTATTTTTAACACTTCTGTCACCAAGAAACCTTTCATTGGTTGGTCGGAGTGCATAGGCCAAGCAGCTATAGGCACTCCCATAGTAATAGGAGGAGATTAAACATGAAAGTTGGACAAGTTGGTTAAGATGACCTTGAGCTGGAAATGGAACCATAACTATAGCTACTTCATGGTTTGGTAAATTCTCACAGCTATACATGGACGATGACAAACCGGAGTTTTGTACTTCTGTTGGATCCTCTCCTGGTTGAGTTTGAGTCATGGTAGAAGCAGGGCAACAACTTTTAAGTCTATGAGAATTGTTTAAAGAGACAAGTATTGAAAACACACTTAAACTCAACATGAATCATTAGTTTTATTCCCAAGCTATTGACAGCCTTAAATACACCCTCGATCTTGCAACATGAGTGAAATACACCTCTAAATTCCCGCCAAGTTTAGGAGTGTTTTCAACACTTCTCTCAGCTTTTTATTAAGAACCCCTTGCTCCTACAAGAGTTTGAGACCACTTGCTATGTCATGTAGTAGATCGGGGTGTATCTTAGTTTAGTTAGTTAAGTAGAGTGTGTTTTTAAGGCTGTCAATAGCTTAACTAATAATTTGCGCCTCAAGGATGTTTTCTATACAGAAATCTATCTTGGCTATGTAACTTTCACCTTATTACAAGACAAAAGGACATTACATGACAAAAAAAAATTGGATGTGAAAGAAAAGTCTGTGGTGCAGATTGCAGAGGAATTGTGACCATTCACCATAGTTTTGGAAACTAGTGATAATTGGTCTTCTAGATTTTTTTCATTTTTGGTTTCTCTTTTCAAGTATTTTGTTTACTTTATATATTTGTCTGTTTTTAAAATGATCTTGTAATGCTCCAGGATTACATAATATCAGAAAACACACACTGTCTGTCTAAAGGAGTACATTTTTTTTTTTTTGGCATAATTTGTTTCGATCCGATGTTTGATATTCATTTTGGAGTTTGACTAATCCTAATTATGGACAAAAAGTCTCACTTTGAAAGGTACAACACTTCATGCCAAAGGTGATTTCAGATTAAAGCTCGAACCTGATGCCGCTAGTTAAGTATAGTAATTAAGTTAGAGAGTGTAATCCTCCAGAGTTTTGAGAATATTTGAAGACACAACCAGTTTTTACTATTTGTTGGGAAAATCAGCTGTGATGAACTTTTCAATTCTTTCACTGTGATTTCTCAGATGTTCATTCAACTACTAAAGTACTAATAGTTATTATCGCATAAGTCATTTTCTTCATCGAGAGACCAACAAAATCACATGAAAGTAGCTACAGCACCATATTATACAAATAGAAGGACCATCTCTCTTGCCAAGATGTAAATAGTAAACGCGAAAAGTAAAATGGAAATGAGGAAGTACATCAACCTTCAATGAAATTCACAGCTTCCTGGACATTCATCACAAGGGCAAGCACAATCACAATGATCACATAAACACGTAACCAACAATTTTGTTTGTTTTTCTGAATCAATTTTGATTAGTTGTTGAGATCTAGAAGATGGTAACCGCAATTCATGTGATTCCCATGACAACAGAGAACCTGATGTAGAGTCGATATAGTAAAGGTAGAAGGCAATAATCATGATAAAACCTATGGTGTTTTTCGATATGGCTCAAGTTTTAGAAGTGAAGGCGAGTTTGGTGTTATCAAAATGTTCAATTATTACAAGGCTTTAACAAGTGAATATATATAATGTCAGTCTGTTCATGATATTATTTAATTTACTGTCATGAACTAGAAACTATGCATTAAATATAAAGTTAAAATGCTAATTATAAACACATCTGAGGAGCAAGATCCTAATTGGTGTTGAGCATGAGAGGTAGTTTCCGATAGACAACTCTAAAGATGCTTTTTTACTCCAATTAGAACAAATAAACAGATTAAGATAGGCAAACATTTATTCATGTTAAAACCAGATTAAGTATCTGTTAAGAAGAAATACAAAGCAATCATCTCACCCATAGGCATAAAAGTTTAAGGTGGTAACCAAAATACTTGAAAATGAAGTCTATCTTGTGATATGTGTGATGAAAGAATCCAACTCCATTCGAGAAGCTCCCCCTTTCTCTGTGGACTGCCTTATAGCTTCTCCCAATTCTTCTGCTCTTTTTCTAATCAGGTCTCCTTCTTCTGATGCCATCAACTTCCTCACGACATTCTCAATGGTGGATGCATTCACCAGCTCCTCGCGTTTCTCCCACTCCCTCACAATCAGTCCTATTTTCAACATTTCTGTCACGAAGAAAGCATTTATTGGTTGATCAGAGTGCATAGGCCAAACAGCTATAGGCACTCCCATAGTAATACTCTCTATGCATGAATTCCATCCACAATGACTCATGAACCCGCCAGTGGATGAATGAACCAAGATTTCTGGTTGTGGTGCCCATTCTCTTACCACTAACCCGACCCCTTTTACTCTTTCCTCAAATCCTTCAGGCAACTCAACTTTTCTAGCTTCCCCTTTAAAGATATCTCCTCTATCGGCGTCTCTCAACACCCATATGAACCTCTGTTTACTCTGCTCTAACCCCATCGCGAGCTCCTTGATTTCCCTATCAGAAAAGGAAATTGTTGTTCTAAACGATATAAAAAGAACTGATCTCGGAGGTTGTTTGTTCAACCACTCCAAACATATATCGTTCCTATTTGAGATATGGTCGAGTTTATTAGGCAGAATAGGTCCAATTGCCCATTGCTTCTTGTTCAGATGAATTTCTGCTTGTGCCAACAAATCAAGAAACTTGCCTTCAATTACTTTACTTGTATTATGGATATCACCTGATCTAATATCCATATACTGGTGCTGATAAGTCAAAAAGTCCCTGCCTTCATCTGTCATAATTCCTTCAAGGGAGGGTAGCTTTTCAAGCAATTCTTCTTCATGTTGCATAGACATCGAACGAGATAAGCTTAGCCAACAGAATGAAGTGAAAACTGAAATGCAGTTAAATACATAGGATTCCACATTGGACAAAGAAGAAACATCCTGAACATTGTAGGACATTAAAGGATCATGAACAACAATGATTCGTCTTGCTTTTGATGAAATATCGCGTAAGAAAGAAGCAATGGGATTGCGAAGAAGCATAGAAGCATCCCACGATGGCTGAAGATGTGATGGGAATTTGCTCAAGGTATTAAAGTCAGGTGATGGTGAGTCAAATTTAGGAGTTGGAAGGTCATGGAAGTGAACTATGGCTATGTCTGAAGGATTTAACGCGTTAGCTCGAATCCTGGCTTGACGATTATGTGTGGCTGAACAAACATAGTAGACAGGAAGACCATAGGAAGAGATTAAACATGAAAATTGGAGAAGTTGGTTAAGGTGACCTTGAGCTGGAAATGGAACCATAACTATAGTTACTTCATGGTTTGGTAAATTCTCACAGCTATACATGGACGATGACAAACTGGAGTTTTGTACCTGGTTGAGTTTGTGTCATGGTAGAAGCAGGGCAACAACTTTTAAGTCTATGAGAATTGTTTAAAAGAGAAGTATTGAAAACACGCTTAAAACTCAGGTGAATCATTAGTTTTATTCTCGAGCTAATGACAGCCTTAAAAACACCCCTTTACTTGATTAACTGAACTTAAATACACCTGCGATCTTGCAACATGAGTGAAATACACCTCTAAATCCTCGCCAAGTTTAGGGGTGTTTTCAACATTTCTCTCGGTTATTTATTAAGAACCCCTTGCTCCTATAAGAGTTTGAGACCACTTGCTATGTCATGTGGTAGATTGGGGTGTATCTTAGTTTAGTTAGTCAAGTAGAGCGCTTTTAAGGCTGTCAATAGTTTAAGGACAAAACTAATAATTTGCGCCAAGTTCAAGCATGTTTTCAATACAAAAATCAATCATGGCTATGTAACTTTCACCTTGTTACAAGACAAAAGGACTTATTATATGACAAAATAATTTGGATGTGAGGAAAGAAAAGTATGTGGTGCAGATTGCAGAAGTACTATTGTGACCATTCACCATAGTTTTGGAAAGTAGTGATAATTGGTCTTCTAGAATTTTTTCATTTTTGGTTTCTCTTTTCATGTATTTTGTTTACTTTATATATTTGTCTGTTTTTTAAATGATCTAGTAATGCTCCAGGACTACATATAATATTAGAAAACACTCACTGTCTGTCTAAAGGAGTACATTTTTTTTGGGCATAATTTGTTTTGATCCGATGTTTGATATTCATTTTGGAGTGACTAATCCTAATTACGGACAAAAAGTCGCACTTTGAAAGGTACACCACTTCATGCCAAGGGTGATTTCAGATTAAAAGCTCGAACCTGATGCCTCTAGTTAAGGATAGTAATTAAATTAGAGAGTGTAATCCTCCAGAGTTTTGGGAATATTTGAAGACACAACAAGTTTTTACTATTTGTTGGGAAAATCAGCTGTGATGAACTTTTCAGTTCTTTCACTGTGATTTCTCAGATGTTCACCAACTACTGAAGTACTAATAGTTATTATCGCATAAGATGTAAATAGTAAACGCGAAAAGTAACATGGAAATGAGGAAGTACATCAACCTTCGATGAATTTCACAGCTTCCTGGACATTCATCACAAGAGGTAGTTTGGTGTTATCTAAATGCTCAATTATAACTAGGCTTTAACAAGTGAATATATATAATGTCAGTCTGTTCATGATATTATTTAATTTACTGTCATGAACTAGAAACTATGTATTAAATATAAAGTTAAAATGCTAATTGTAAACACATCTGAGGAGCAAGATCCTAATTTTCAGCTGGTGTTGTTGAAAATTCCAAGTTAGTTCAACATGTATTATTTACAAGGTAAAAATAGCTGGACTTATGTTAAATTTTAATTTGCTTATTATATTGGATAACATGTCTACAAGTTCAAAGTTTCATCACCATTGAAGTCAACATGTATTTGATATTATAATGAATGTTTGCTCATCAATAATGGTGATGTTATCCAAATTAGTTAGCAAGTTTGAAAATTTCACATGTTCGCATCACATTTATGATTTAACCATTTAAATAATACATGTACAGGTCTGAAAGTTAGCATCTTGCTCGATCGTCATGTGTGCTTTTAAAATTGGTGTTGAGCATGAGAGGTAGTTTCCGATAGACAACTCTAAAGATGCTTTTTTACTCTAATTAGAACAATAAACAGATTAAGATAGGCAAACATTTATTCATGTTAAAACCAGATTGAGTGTCTGTTAAGAAAGAAATACAAAGCAATCATCTCACCCATAGGCATAAAAGTTTAAGGGAGTAACCAAAATACTTGAAAATGAAGTCTATCTTGCGATATGCGCGATGAAAGAATCCATCTCCATTCGAGAAGCTCCCCCTTTCTCTGTGGACTGCCTTACAGCTTCTCCCAATTCTTCTGCTCTTTTTCTAATCACATTACCTTCTTCTGATGCCATCAACTTCCTCACAACATTCTCAATGGTGGATGCATTCACCAACTCCTCGCGTTTCTCCCACTCCCTCACAATCAGGCCTATTTTTAACACTTCCGTCACCAAGAAACCAGTCATTGGTTGGTCAGAGTGCATAGGCCAAGCAGCTATAGGAACCCCCATAGTAATGCTCTCTATACAAGAATTCCATCCACAATGACTCATGAACCCGCCTGTAGACGAATGAGCCAATATTTCTGGTTGTGGTGCCCATTCTCTTACAACTAACCCAATCCCTTTTACTCTTTCCTCAAACCCTTCAGGCAACTCAACTTTTCTAGCTTCCTCAGTAAAGATATCTCCTCTATCGGCGTCTCTCAACACCCATACAAACCTCTGTTTGCTCTGCTCTAATGCCATCGCGAGTTCCTTGATTTCTCTATCGGAAAATGAAGTTGTTGTTCCAAAAGATACATAAAGAACTGATCTTGGAGGTTGTTTGTTAAGCCAATCCAAACATATATTCTCCCTATTCGAGATACAATCTAGTTTAGTAGGCAAAACTGGTCCAATTGCCCAATTTTTCTTGTTCTGATCACTTGCTACTTGTGTCAACAAGTCAAGAAACTTACCTTCAATTACTTTGCTTGTATTATGGATATTACCTGATCTAATATCTACATATGGACTCTGAGAAGCTCCGCGATCTCTAATTTTATCCGTCATAATTCCATCAAGGGAAGGTAACTTTTTCAGCAATTCCTCTTCAAGTGGAACAGACATTCCAACAGACAAGCGTATAATACAGTACAAAGTGAACACTGAAATGCAATTAAATATATAGGATTCCGCATTGTGCAAGGAAGAAACATCCTGAACGTTATAGGACATTAAAGAATCATGAACAACAACGACTCGTCTTGATTTTGTGGAAATATCACATAAGAAGGAAGCAATAGGCTCGCGAAGAAGCATACAAGCATCCCATGATGGCTCAAGATGTGATGGGAATTTGCTCAATGCATTAGGATCAGGTGCAGGGGAGGTAAAATCAGGTGTTGGGATATCATGGAAATGAATTTTGGCTATGTCTGAAGGATTTAACGCGTTGGCTCTAATCCGAGCTTGAAGATTATGTGTAGCTGAGCCAACATAATAGACAGGAAGATCATATGATGAGGTGATTAAACAAGCAAGTTGAAGAAGTTGATTGAGATGGCCTTGTCCTGGAAATGGAACCATAACTATAGCTACTTCATCTTGTTTTAAGTTGCTACTACACATGGACTTGGAAAAATCGGAATTTCGTACTTCTATCTGATCCTCCATGTCTCCTGATTGAGCTTGTGTTACGATTGATTTATAAAAATAGAAATTTCGTACTTCTGTTAGATCCTCCCTTTGAAGTCTATGAGATTTGAACTTGTAAAATTTTGAAGTTGTTCTTGAAATGATAAATAATATTATATTTATGAAATAATAACATTGACTTACACAGTTTGTGTTGTGGAAGCAAAAAGGACAGGCTAACAAATCCAAACCATTGAAAATATTAGTAGTTTTTTAGGCTAAATGGTTTGGTGGACCCTTATACTTGTACCCGTTTGTATTGTGAACCCTTCTACTTATCCTTTGTCATTTGAACTCCCGAACTCATTTAAACTCAGCATGTTGAACCCTTTCAACACATCGTGTCTCTCAATCGCGCTGATGTCACATTCCATGTAAGATAAATTTTGCCACATCATTTTTTATCTTGGGAAAATGCATAAGTACCCCCCAGCCTATGCCCGAAATCCCAGAGACACACCTAACCTTTACTAAGATCCTATTACCCCCCCGAACTTAATTTATCTATAATATTCTACCCCTTTTCGGCCTACGTGGCACTATCCTTGAAAAAAATGTCAACATGCGCTGGGCCCACAAGATTGTGCCATGTAGGCAAAAAAGGAGTAGAATATTACATATAAAATAAGTTCGGGGGGGGGGGGTAATAGGACCTTAGTAAAGGTTAGGTGTGTCTCTGGGATTTCGGGTATAGGCTGGGGGGTACTTATGCATTTTCCCTTTTATTTTTTATAATAATTTATTTTTAGACCAAAATCATAAAGTTTTGATTCAAACTTTACAAAAACAAATTAATTATTCTTCTAAATTAAAATTTTGGGTCTCCCTATATCAGCCATTTTCATCGTGAAAAGGCCCAATCACCGGAGAAATTTGCCGCTGCCACCACTCCTCTTGCCGGCGAGACCACAAGTACTCTCTCCTTCATCTGTCTCTGTCTTCGTCGCACACTTTCACCATTTTTCTTACCTCATCCTTCTCCAACCTCCACAAATCCAAAAACCATAAGCTGCCGCACCAGCTCATTGCCCCTCACCAGCCTCGTTCCCCTCTCCACCGTCTTCATTTTTCCGTACCATTGACGACTCCTGCGAACAACCAGGGACCCCCTATGCTCTCCATCCTTTTCGGTGTACCAGAAGGCCAGAAAATTTCTCGCTGCCTCCGGTGTACTAGCATACTCCTCGCCACCTCTGGTGTACCAGACCACCTAAAGAAGATGAATGAAAGAAAAAAAGGAAAATCACCCCATATACACATTTAAGAGTAAATATTACGGGTTTTAAACCTACTTTTTGCTTATAACAGATTATTTACGGGCTATGACATATCAGTTAAATTTTATTTTATTTTAAAATTAAATTATATTTATTTAATAAATTATTAATCTATTTATAGTTTTTTATTATTAATTAATAATAGATCATTAATTTTATTTTACTTCCTTTTTTAAAAAACTAAAATTTTCAGTTACCCAATTTTAGGGATTTCCTTTCCTTGTTTACTGTTACCATCCCCAATCATTGATCACACCACCATCCCATACATTTCTTCACTCCCACACGACTCAACCCACAACCCACTATCAAACTTTCTCCATTCTTTCTCATCTAGTCCAATATCAAAATTGATTACCCAGTCTGCTGGGGCAAGTCTAATGTTAAATAACATTATATGTTGGAAGGAATTTCCTTTCAAATTCATGATGGATTTCTTATTTCTCATGTTCTCTTACAGATTAAAGAAGGTCTTGAACTAGTATCTCAACAAGCCTATTCCAGTGAAAAGGCTCCACTTTCATCAGATCCTCGGACTACAACAGACTGAGATCCCTTGAGCAATCCTCAGAGGAAGGGGAAAAAACTTGTTGAAACCCCTCCAAAGTCTGATTCCGACTCAGATTCGAATTTTGTTGGTAACAGCATGTCAATAGCATTATGTATTATCTGCTAAAGAAGGCTAATTACTCTTCAAGTCCATTATCATACAACACTGTTGATTGTTGGTTTATGTCGTGAGTCAATAACATTGAGAAACAGTGGAGAGAGTCAAATTACGGCATGAGATCCATCTCCCCCAACCACGATGTTGGACAATGCATTAGAGGCTTCAAATTGCTTGCCAACATTCCATGGGACACTGTTGACGATGTAATTATTCATGTCAATATTAGTGACAAATTTCACTGGTTAAGAAATACATATTATTTTTTTAATTTTTGGATAATTTTTTTTTGTTTAACTTTTGGATAATTCTTTTTTGTTTAAGTATTTGATGATATATACTACAATATGTTATCAAAATAGTTGATTGCACCTTTTGATTCTCTTTTGAATGTTCTAAAAATTGTAACACTGTGTTGTTAATTGTACACATGGTGACTGACATGCACTAACCTATTATGTTTGGATATTATAAGTTCAGGACAAAAACATTATACAGATTTCATACAGTTCTGATACACTATTTTTTAAAGTAGCACTGTGTTTTTAATTTGTAGAACGAATGGATGAAACGTGTATGAAATACATTTTATATGCATATGTCTATGACTTCAATATTAAATGTTGGATATTTGTATTTAGTCATGATATAATTTATATAGTTGTATTTTGTCTTATTTTCGTTTGAATTAAATATGATTTATATATGTCCGACTACAACTTAAATTAGTCACTAATATATACAATATCTTTAATATGGAACAAATTTTATCATTAACGATATGCAAGCTGTGTCATTAATGAATGAATAGTGTATAAATAATAAATACAACATCTAACAATAAATTTGTATCAGTATGCATTCTATATGATTACTGAATGAACAGTGTATGAGTGTGTTTCTATATGATTACTCATTAGTTGACACGTGTATGAAATCTATTACTATGACTTTAATATTAAATGTTTGGACATTGTATTTAATCGTGGTATGATTTTTATATACAAATGTTATGAATTGTGTTTTCACATTTGTCTTATTTTCTCATGAATTAAAATGATTAATATATGTATGACCAACCCTTAAACTAGTGTTGGAGTGAATTACATAATTAACTTTTTATAATTATTATTAATATATACAATATACTTAATTTGGAACAATTTTTAGTAACAAATGTATGAATTTTGTGGACTTAATGAATGAATCGTGTATAAATTGAAACACAATATCAAGCACTAAATTTATAACAATATGCATTCTGTATGATAACTGAATGAACAATGTATAAATAATAACCAGTACGCTAAACACAAAATTATTATGTTTTATATCAAACCAAAACATTAATATAACCAACAAAAAAAATAAAAATTATATATAGTCTTAACAAATGAACATTCATTATTTTTGCATAGGATAATTTGAATATGTTTTCCTGTTATGTCCAACTTGACGACATCTACTACAAGTAACTTTTGACCTTTTGAATTTCACATCAGCAAACCCCCTCCATTTGAAAATCGACATAATTCCCTGTTTCATTAAAAAAAATATAAATTAGTCTCACATTATAAACAAACAATTCGAAATACAAATATCATTCAGACAGACAGAACATTACAAAACAATTTTTATATTCAATCAAAAAACATTTCATACAAATATCATTCAAATAGTACATTCCAAACACTTTCATACAATTTTAATACAAATTTCATACAACAAATATGTGCATTTTTTTTACGAAAATACTTCATTAATGTCACACAAATTTATACAAAAATGTTAACAATAAAATTTCAAAATTAATACAACCTTAAAACACTTATCATCATACAATTCGTCAAAATTTCAAATAACTTTTTTTCCAGATTACTGGACACGCTTTCAGACAAATTTCATACTTTCTTAATATACATTTCATACAACAATAATCATACATTACAAATATCTATATCTTATCGTACCAAATAATTCATTTCTAACTCACTAATTACTTTAGAAATGACAACATCTAATATAACACACTAAAATTTATAATTTAATACCAACTTAAAACACTTGTTATACAATTCGTCAAAAATTCAAATAACTTTTTTTACATCTTACGAAACACATTTTCTTACAAATTTCTTTCCAATAATTCTATTAAATTCATTCATAAATATACAATTATTTTATACTTTAAGAAAAAAAATTACACAAAACAATCACAAAAACAGAAAATCACTAATATTATACATTTCGCAACAGTTAATACGTATTATGAACAAAACGTATTGTTTATACAAAAAAATATATCACATTCAATATAGTGACGATGTACAAAAACAAAATCACAAAATATGATTTACAGTTTCATTTTTTTTTTCATTTCACTGAAATCCAAATACAAATAGTAAACAATTAAAAATACTAACCTGAAGGATCCCATCTTCCGCCATGTTTAATTAATATGGATACGTAGTTATCCATCACAAAAAAATAGGATTTTTCAAACAAAAAAAAAACTTCAATTAATCGCCAGTGACAAAATTTCTGGAAGAAAATTGAAGAGAGAGAAACGTGGAAGAAAAATGGATAAAATCATATTTTTGAATTAATTTTAACAAATTAGAGTGAATTAAGGAAACTGAATATTCTTAATCAGTTTGAGATTCCTTAATTCATGCTAATTAATAATTATCTTAAATTAATTCAAATTTAATTGACACCCCTATTTCCCTTTTTTTTTTTTTTTTTTCATTTTTCCCTTATTAATTACATATTATTAATTAATAATAAAAAATCATAAATAGATTAATCATTTATTAAATAAATGGAAATTGATTTTTAAAATCAGATTTTTGAATTAATTTTAACAAATTAGAGTGAATTAAGGAAACTGAATATTCTTAATTAGTTTGGATCCCTTATTTCATGCTAATCATTAATTATCTACAATAAATTCAAATTAAATTACAGCCCACAATTTCAGTTTTTTACTTTATTATTTCTAATTCCGTTTTTTTTTTAAATTTTCGTTTATCTTTTTATTTATTTTTAAAGTTTTTTCCAATTAATAAAAGCATTTCTTTTTTTTTAACTTGTTATAACCTGAAATTTTTAATGTTATAGCTTGAAAGTTTAAATCTACTGTTATAGCTTGAAAATTGTACTATAATATATGTCATATATGAAATTTACACAAGAAAAAAAGAGGGTTGGAAAAAAAATGGAGATGGCTGAAAAAAGTGGGTCATTTGGTGAAGAAGAAGGGTTTCAATTTTCTTTTTTATGTTTATTATTTTACTCTTTTAATTTAAATATTTTTTAAAATTTAAATATGATGTTCACTTGCCTTAATAGGCGTGTGGTCTCACTCTCTTGCCACTCAACCATATTAATGCCACATAAGCATGGTCAATGGTCAGAGGGGTTTGATATATTGTGTTTTATTAAGTGTAAGGGTTCATATGACAAAGGGTTAAGTAGAAGGGTTCACAATACAAACGGGTACAAGTATAGGTATCCACCAGACCATTTTGCCTAGTTTTTTAATATGTCTTAATCCATCTCTTTAGTCTATGTTTGCCAGCCACTCATCCCTCAATTATTGGCGGGTTTAAACCTTGATTTCGTTACGCTCAATAAGAAGTCCGAATAAAAAAATGTTTCGTGTCATGCTATTACAAAGTCAAGTTATTTTGTCCAAGTTATTATATACACAAACGTATAGTCAGACCTTTTTATAGTGCTATATTTTTTTATAAAATTGATTTTTCATGTTATATTATATTTGACCATATTATAATCAGTATGCGTTATATAAAATTATATCACTATAACGATCTTATTTATACATTGATTGATTTTGTCTTTAACTACAATGATGTTATTCTGGTTGAATTTTATAGGGAAAATTGTATATAATAGCAAACTATTAATTCAAATTAAATGCTATAAATATACTTTGATTTAATTGTACCCTATAGCAAACTATTGCTATTTTCGCCACTCTCCCTGGTGGAATCTCGCTCGCCACTCTCGTTTGGTGGCAGTCTCGCTCGCCTCTCTCGCTTTTATACAAATAAAAATGTATAAAATGTGTTTGTGTTTGTATAAAGCGAGGGGAAATTGTATATATACATATATTTTTGTTTCCCTCTTCCAGATCTCGCTCGCGACTCTCCCAAATCTCGCTCGCCACCCTCGCCTCTCTCGTTTATACAAACATAAACAAAATGTATAAATTGCACTTCTGTTTGTATAAAGCGAGAGAAAATTGTATATACACATGCAAATACATATATCTTCGTCCTATACACTTATAATTATACAATACAAACATTTTCTTTAGTTACTACATGGTTTGGTAAATTCTCACAGCTATACATGGACGACGACAAAACGGAGTTTTGTACTTCTGTTGGATCCTCTCCTGATTGAGTTTGTGTCATGGTAGAAGCAGGGCAACAACTGTAAAGTCTATGAGAATTGTTTAAAAGAGAGAAGTATGGAAAAACACGCTTAAAACTTAGCGTGAATCATTAGTTTTATTTCCGAGCTATTGACAGTCTTAAAAACATTCCTTCACTTGACTAACTGAACTTAAATACACCTGTGATCTTGCAACATGAGTGAAATACGCCTCTAAATCCTCGCCAAGTTTAGGATTGTTTTCAACACTTCTCTCGGCTTTTTATTAAGAACCCCTTGCTCCTACAAGAGTTTAAGAGCACTTACTATGTCATTTGGTAGATCGGGGTGTATTATCTTAGTTTAGTTAGTCAAGTAGAGAGTGTTTTTAAGGCTGTCAATAATTTGGGGATAAAACTAATAATTTGCGCCAAGTTTAAGGATGTTTTCAATACACAAATCAATCATGGTATTACAAGACAAAAGAACATATCATATGACAAAAAAATTTGGATGTGAGGAAAGAAAGTATGTGGTGCAGATTGCAGAAGTACTATTGTGACTATTCACCATAGTTATGGAAGATAGTGATAATTGGTCTTCTAGATTTTTTTCATTTTTGGTTTCTCTTTTCATGTATTTTGTTTACTTTATATATTTGTCTGTTTTTTAAATGATCTTGTAATGCTCCAGGACTACATAATATCAGAAAACACACGGTGTCTGTCTTAAGGAGTACATTTTTTTTTTTGGCATAATTTGTTTCGATCCGATGTTTGATATTTATTTTGGAGTGACTAATCCTAATTACGAACAAAAAGTCTCACTTTGAAAGGTACAATACTTCATGCCAAGGGTGATTTCAGATTAAAGCTCGAACCTGATATATCTGGTTAATGATAGTAATTAAGTTAGAGAGTGTAATCCTTCGGAGTTTTGGGAATATTTGAAGACACAACAAGTTTTTACTATTTGTTGGGAAAATCAGCTGTGATGAACTTTTCAATTCTTTCACTATGATTTCTCAGATGTTCACTCAACTACAAAAGTACTAATAGTTATTATCGCATAAGTCATTTTCTTCATCGAGAGACCAATAGAATCACATGAAAATAGCTACAGCACCATATTATACAAATAGAAGGACTATCTCTCTTGCCAAGATGTAAATAGTAAACGCGAAAAGTAAAATGGAAATGAGGAAGTACATCAACCTTCATTGAATTTCACAGGTCCAAAATATATAATAATTTTAGAACACACATTTCATTTAATATATAAAATATTATAGTGCTAAAAATTTTAGGAATTTTTAATGTTACACACTTGAAAAATTTGAAAACTTGAAGGAAAAAACAAAAGAAAAAATAGTTGAAACACCAAAAGTGTAACTGATAACCACTTAGAGAGGTGTTACTCAAAAAGATGAGATAGATAAAAGATTTAAATAATTATTCTTACTTAGAGAGGTGCACCCACTCATCATCGTAGTATTATATGATACTTTGAACGTAGCTTCACACAGTTAAATTTAAATATTTTAAAAAAAAGATAACACTGCTATATATGATCTAGAGAGGGGAGCATGAGTTCACGTGAATCCACGGCACCCCCTCTAGATATGCTCCTGACTAAGGATATGACCTTAGATAAGAGGGTACAAAGGTTGCGGATTGGGGTAAAATGTTAGCAGGTACAATCAAACCTCTCTAAATTAATATAGGCGGGACTATGAAATATTATTATTTTGCAGAGATACTATTTAATCGATAAATTAAAATTTATTAATTTAAGGAGTGTGTCGACACTGAAAAAATTGTTTAGGGATGAAATCTCAAAGAATTTGAAAGAATCCACTTGTGGAAACGTCGTTCATGAACTTAAGGTCATGATTAAAGATCTCAGTTCCTGCAATAAATGGACGTTACATGTCCAGAGGTCCAGAGCTTAAAACAAATTATTGATATCATTGGAAAAACAATGTTGATGATAAAGTTGAAGATGATACAATACCTTTGCAACCCGTTACGCGTAAGGAAACACTTGCATCTAGAACTCTTCACAATTTTATGGTATAATTAGAAAAGACAACACCGAAATTTTTGGATGCAATAAGAAAAGTTAGAGATAAGCTTCAACTAGATTTAAAATTTAACAAAAAATAGAACAAAATAGAATCATATTTCACTGAATTTTCTTAGATATATTTGTACTTTTAAAGAATTATTAATTTATAATATTAATGGGACTATATATTTATATAGGGATCTTCTGAAAAATTTATTATCTTATTATGTTATTGAAATGAGTGATTTTTTCCATTGGCCCAAGCCGAGATCAGAGGAAATTATTATCTTAGAGAGATTATTAATTAATCGAGTATTAATTTAGTGAGATTTTACTGTAGTTGACATTTTTGGGCTTAATTTTCAACATGAGATTAGGCTTGGTGATAGTCCAAACACCATGCATGTATGTCGTAGTATTAGTGTTATTCATGTAGTGTCTTGCTCTTCGATATTTGTTACCATATGTCGTTACAATTTTTTTAAAATTATTCTTGTGTGTTGATTTTCGTATTAATTGTCTGGCTTTCTTTGTTAGCAATATTTTCTTATTCATAATTATTTTGATTTAATATAGAGATTGCGCGTTTCTATATCAATTTTAATACTATATATAATAAAAATAAAATAAAACAAAATTAGAACGTGTCAGCTTTACTGGTCCATTTGACAATGTCCCCACAAACAGCTTTACCCAAATCCAAATAATACTAAAGTAGAATTGACGTGCCACCAGATTATAAATGATGTGCTGATTGAAATAAATACTAAACGTGTAACAATTTACCAATGAGGTGCGTGAAAATTGATTGAAACAAGGGAAAAGGGTAAAAAATGTCCTTAAACTATGTGAAAGAAATAAAAATGTCTTTCATTTATAGTATAGCTCAAAAATATTCTTGCTGTCAATATTTTGGTCCAGAAATGCCTCTATAATTACTAAATGGGTCAAAAATGCCCTTTTTCGAATAAATATATTTTTTTCTTTTTAAACATATCTTCTTCCTAATTAACATATTATTAAAGAGCTCTGGTTATGTTTTCTTTCTTTTAAAATCACTTTAACAAATAAAAATGTAGGAATTTTTTTTCTTCTTAATCTCATTTTATCAGTTAAAATAGAATAACTTCATGTACCCTTTCGATAGATAATATATGCCATACATATAAGATCATAGTATATCCATCATAAAAAATAATTATAATAAAATAAAGAAATATTTTTATTTTTTCTAAATTGAAGTAAGATAAATATTTGGTAATTTTAAAAATATTATTAGAAAAAGAATGTATTAAAAAAGAAAACAAATGATATATTTTATTTGGAAAATGAGCATTTTGACTCATTAAATAACAATAAGGGCATTTTTGGATCTTAATATTGACAGTAAGGATATTTTTGAATCGAACTACAAATGAAGGGCATTTTTATTTCTTTCACATAGTTTAAGGGCATTTTTTACCTTTTTCCCTTGAAATAAATATTAAACGTGTAGCAATTTCCTATTTTTAATTTGCTTGAAATAGATTTAATGTTATGATCCTATTATTAGTAGGATAATATGTATTCTGCAATGAATTTAGTCCTAATAGAAAAATGTTTTGTTTAATCGTAATATAAAATTACATTTATATCTTATAGTAATTTTTCATATGGAGGAAAATTTTGAACTTAAAAAGGACAAATAAGTCAATCAACTTTTTAAATGAGAGATTTTGCTAAAATAAGCTTTTAGTCTTTTCATGTGAACATTCATGCAAAACTCCAAAACATGTGCACCACATATTTTTTTTTGCCACATCTCCAAATCTTTCTAGTAGTATGTTGTATAACCTAGATCCAATAATTCAAAAATAATACTCCTTCCGTTTTAATTTATGTGATAATTTTTGAATTTTGAGATTCAAACAAGTCTATCTTTGATCGTAAATTTTTCATTTATCTTTTAATTATTTTAATTTGTTAATTATTGTGACTTATAGTACTCTTTACGTAATTTACAAATATATAAATTTCATTTCAAAAATTTTGAAAAACGCAAATTTTCTCTCGAAAAATAATAAACACTACATAAATTGGGATAACCTCATACATACATACATACAGTAGCGGACCCAGAATTATTATTAAGGGTGTCGACGATTGTAGTAAGAAAATGAATATAATTATGAAGCTGGTAGGACTTGAACACACAACCTCAAAGAATTATACGACGCCTTTAACCACTAGTATATATATACACACTCACTTCAACAACATCTTCTACAAAAAATTGAACAAACTTCAAAGTTGTTTACCTTGTATATTGAATATTGATAGCCCTGCTTCTAGGCATGACACAAGTAGAAAATCATGAATTTAGCAAACTGAAACAAGATGAAGTAGCTATAGTTATGGTTCCATTTCCATCTCAAGGCCATCTTAACCAACTTCTCCAACTTTCATGTTTAATCTCCTCCTATCAACTTCCTGTCTACTATGTTGGATTGGCAACACATAATCATCAAGCCAGGATTCAAGCTAACACATTAAATCCTTCAAACATAGCCAAACTTTACTTCCATGACCTTCCAAATCCTGAACTAATATCCTCATCAAATCTTGAGACAGTATGGGATGTTTCTATGCTTCTTCGCGATCCCATTGCTTCTTTCATACGCAATATTTCATCAAAAGTAAGACGAGTCATCGTTGTTCATGATCCTATGATGTCTTACAATGTTCAAGATGTTTCTTCTTTGCTCAATGCTGAATCCTATATATTTAACTGCATTTCAGTTTTCTCATGCTATATTATGATGTGCTTATTTTTAAAGATTTCTGGCCAACATGAAGAAGAATTGCTTAAAAAGCTACACTCCTTTGAAGGAGTTACAACAGATGAAGCTATGGACTTATCAGATTCTCAACATCCATATATGGATATTAGATCAGGTGATATCCATAATACAAGTAAAGTAATTGAAAGCAAGTATATTGATTTGATGGAACAAGCAGAAATTAGTCTGAACAAGAAACAATGGGCAATTGGACCTATTCTGCCTACTAAATTCGATTACATCTCGAATATATGTTTGGATTGGCTGAACAAACAACCTCCAAGATCAGTTCTTTATGTATCTTTTGGAACAACAACTTCATTTTCTGATAGACAAATCAAGGAGCTTGCGATGGGATTAGAGCAGAGTAAACAGAGGTTTATATGGGTGCTGAGAGATGCCGATAGAGGAGATATCTTTAAAGGGGAAGATAGAAAAGTTGAATTGCCTGAAGGATTTGAGGAAAGAGTAGAAGGGGTTGGGTTAGTGGTAAGAGAATGGACACCACAACCAGAAATCTTGGCTCATTCGTCTACAGGCGGGTTCATGAGTCATTGTGGTTGGAACTCTTGCTTAGAGAGTATTACTATGGGAGTGCCTATAGCTGCTTGGCCTATACACACTGATCAACCAATAAATGGTTTCTTGGTGACGGAAATATTGAAAATAGGCCTGCTTGTTAGAGATTGGGGGAAATGCGAGGAGGTAGTAAGTGCATCCACTATTAAGAATGTCGTGAGGAAGTTGATGGCATCAGATGAAGGTGACCTGATCAGAAAAAGAGCAGAAGAATTGGGAGAAGCTGTAAGACAGTCCACAGAGAAAGGGGGAGCTTCTCAAATAGAGTTGGATTCTTTCATCGCGCATATCACAAGATAGACTTGGTTTCTTTCTAGCTCTTTCTTCTTTGAATTTCACTTTTCAAGCAGTTTGGTTACTTTACTATTTTCTTTTAACTTGCTTTTTTATCAGCTTCTTGGCTCAGACTAATATATGCTACCTTATATATCTTTGATCATTGAATGTTCTGTATCTGAAATTTTTTATGGCTCAGTGAGATGATTTCTTTGTATTTCTCTTACTGAAGAGCACAACTTAATCTGGTTCTAACAGGGAGATGTTTTCTGTTAAGCATAATACATAAACAAATACTCAAACTCGACTTTGAGAGTCACCTCAATTGACAACTAAATACTTCAACCTGTCTCCATTGTGTCTCGTGAACACCCGATGCTGAAGTGACACTATAAATCTTGAAAGAGTTTAGATGATCATTTTGCAAGTTGGAGTGTACAACTGACACAAAGGAGATGACTGATGAGTTGAGGTGTCTAGATGTGCATACTTATGAGTATGAATATGAAGTAACATAACACAAAGAAAAAGGAGATATGCAACGATGCACATTGTACACTGCTGTATTTCATTACATTATAGTGTGCTTCCTTATTTCATAGTTTCCTCACTACAGGAGAACTGCCACCAAAGGAATTCTCATTTACTCATTTACCTTGTTTATATTATAGATTATAAAATATTTTATGCTTTCACTCATATTTATGAAATTCCCCCATATTAGATGGACCAAAAAGAAAACATGTCACATAAATTGAAACGGAAGGAGTAAATTTTTTCCCCTGCTTGTAGATTTATATAAATATTCAAGATGTCTAACACTAGTCTTGATACATGTGTTTTGTCTGGCTGGATGTGTCATAAATGGTAAACGCCTGAAGGCTGTTCTCATCCCTGCCGGGGGAGATGACAACCGTCTCTCCTCTCTACGAACACAAGAAGTAGCGTATACTGTCATTCAATAAGAGAGATGCAAAGAGCAACAGCCATCCCTGATACCAGCAAGATAAGTTGGATTACTGTATTCACTAACGTCGTCCTGCCACTATTATTCATTTCAGCCAACACTCCAGCAACTGAAATGTAGATGAAACCGCCAGCAGCAAATCCCTGAAAGATTATATTTGAAATAAGAGAGGCTCTCTTCTATGAACTCGACAAAAGTATCTCTACTGAAGCTTGAAGAAGAATCTCACCTCAATCAATGACGAATGACCAGAATCCTGTCCCAATGTCAATGTCTACATAGCATAACACAACATGGTTCAATCAAATGCAATAAGAACAGCAGAATATTGATCCATTAATACTGACCAGTGCATAACACAACATGGTTCAATCTTGAGGGAGCTCATGTGCGAGAAGAAACAAAGTTCTTGACCACCCACCAACTGATCCATGAAGGAGGGCAACAACTTTTAAGTCTATGAGAATTGTTTAAAGAGAGAAGTATTGAAAACACGCTTAAAACTCTGGATGGTAGTCTAATTTCTTCTTATGGTCTCACTGTTTACTATGTTGGCTTAGCCAACTACAACCATCAGGCAATGGCTCGAGCCAACGCCTTAAATCCTTCGGACATAGCTAAGATCCCCTTGATTTGGGACACTTGTATGCATCTTCGCGAGTCCATTGCTTCCTTCTTTAGGGACATTTTGTCTCAAGCAAGACGAGTTGTTGTCGTTCATGATTTTTTAATGTCCTTTAATGTTCAGGATATTTCTTCCTTTCACACAAGCAAACATTTCAAAGGTCTGAATTTGCTCTTATCCTCTTATCTTCACACATTTTCAAAGGTTTGGATTTCCTATTCTATCCTATTACATACATACATACATACTCACTCACACGCTGACACATGATTCGAGTAATTCAAAGGGATTTTGATTGAATTTGCTATAATTTGAACGAAGATGGCGTGTTTCTGCTAACCTTTGTTCAATCTACAAACACTTCAAGAACATCTTTTATAGACGGTTAATCGAAATTTCCAAGTCTTACATGTGTTTACTAGTTCTGTTCAGTTCTCACAGAATTCAAAGTTGATACCTTGAAGAAATACAGAAGGATGAATATAGATAAGCCTGCTTCTACCTATCACAGGGAGGATACAACACAAGTACAAAACTCCGCTTTCATGAGAATTTACTAAACCATGAATTTGGCAAACTGAAACAAGATGAAGTAGCTATAGTTATGGTTCCATTTCCAGCTCAAGGACATCTTAACCAACTTCTCCAACTTTCATGTTTAATCTCCTCCTATGGTCTTCCTGTCTACTATGTTGGCTCGGCCACACATAATCGTCAAGCCAGGATTCGAGCTAACGCCTTAAATCCTTCAGACATAGCCAAAGTCCACTTCCATGACATCCCAACTCCTGAATTTGCCTCACCATCACCTGATTTTAATGCCTTGATATCTCCTCTATCGGCGTCTCTCAACACCCATACAAACCTCTGTTTACTCTGCTCTAATCCCATCGCGAGCTCCTTGATTTCCCTAGTGGAAAATGAAGTTGTTTTTCCAAAAGATACATAAAGAACTGATCTTGGAGGTTGTTTGTTAAGCAAATGCAAACATATATTTTCCCTATTCGAGATACGATCTAGTCTAGTAGGCAAAACTGGTCCAATTTCCCAATTTTTCTTGTTCTGATCACTTGCTACTTGTGCCAACAAATCAAGAAACTTACCTTCAATTACTTTGCTTGTATTATAGATATCACCTGATCTAATATCCATATACCGACGCTGAGAAGCTGAAAAGTCCCTGGCTTCATCTGTAGCAATTCCTTCAAGGGAGGGTAGCTTTTTAAGCAATTCTTCTTCATGTTGTATAGACATCCCACACGATAAGCGTTGCAAACAGAATGAAGTGAAAACTGAAATGCAGTTAAATACATAGGATTCCACATTGGGCAAAGAAGAAACATCCTGAACATTATAGGACATTAAAAGATCATGAACAACAATGACCCGTTTTGCTGTTGATGAAATATTGCGTAAGAAAGAAGCAATGGGCTCGCGAAGAAGCATAGAAGCATCCCACGATGGCTGAAGATGTGATGGGAATTTGCTCAAGGCATTAAAGTCAGGTGATGGTGAGTCAAATTTAGGAGTTGGAAGGTCATGGAAGTGAACTTTTGGATATGTCTGAAAGATTTAAGGCGTTAGCTTGAATCCTGGCTTGACGATTATGTGTGGCTGAACAAACATAGTAGACAGGAAGACCATTGGAGGAAATTAAACATGAAAGTTGGAGAAGTTGGTTGAGATGGCCTTGAGCTGGAAATGGAACCATAACTATAGTTACTTCATGGTTTTGTAAATTCTCACAGCTATACATGGATGACGACAAACCGGAGTTTTGTACTTCTGTTGGATCCTCTCCTGGTTGAGTTTGTGTCATGGTAGAAGCAGGGCAACAACTTTTAAGTCTATGAGAATTGTTTAAAGAGACAAGTATTGAAAACACACTTAAAATCAGCATGAATCATTAGTTTTATTCCCGAGCTATTGACAGCCTTAAATACACCCTCGATCTTGCAACATGAGTGAAATACTCCTCTAAATTCTTGCTAAGTTTAGGCGTGTTTTCAACACTTTTCTCAGCTTTTTATTAAGAACCCCTTATTCCTACAAGAGTTTGAGACCACTTGCTATGTCATGTGGTAGATCGGGGTGTATCTTAGTTTAGTTAGTCAAGTAGAATGTGTTTTTAAGGCTGTCAATAGCTTAATGACAGAACTAATAATTTGCGCCTCAAGGATGTTTTCTATACAGAAATCTATCTTGGCTATGTAACTTTCACCTTATTACATAACAAAAGGACATTACATGACAAAAAAAATGGGATGTGTAAGAAAAGTATGTTGTGCAGATTGCAGAGGAATTGTGACCATTCACCATAGTTTTGGAAACTAGTGATAATTGGTCTTCTAGATTTTTTTCATTTTTGGTTTCTCTTTTCAAGTATTTTGTTTACTTTATATATTTGTCTGTTTTTAAAATGATCTTGTAATGCTCCAGGACTACATAATATCAGAAAACACACATTGTCTGTCTAAAGGAGTACATTTTTTTTGGCATAATTTGTAAATGTTTTATCCGATGTTTGATATTCATTTTAGAGTTTGACTAATCCTAATTACGGACAAAAAGTCTCACTTTGAAAGGTACAACACTTCATGCCAAAGGTGATTTCAGATTAAGGCTCGAACCTGATGCCTCTGATTAAGGATAGTAATTAAGTTAGAGAGCATAATCCTCCAGAGTTTTGGGAATATTTGAAGACACAACAAGTTTTTACTATTTGTTGGGAAAATCAGCTGTGATGAACTTTTCAATTCTTTCACTGTGATTTTTCATATGTTCATTCAACTACTAAAGTACTAATAGTTATTATCGCACAAGTCATTTTCTTTATCGAGAGACCAACAGAATCACATGAAAATGGCTACAGCACCACATTATACAAATAGAAGGACTATCTCTCTTGCCAAGATGTAAATAGTAAACGCGAAAAGTAAAATGGAAATGAGGAAGTACATCAACCTTCAATGAAATTCACAGCTTCCTGGACATTCATCACAAGAGGCTAGTTTGGTGTTATCTAAATGCTCAATTATAACAAGGCTTTAACAAGTGAATATATATAATGTCAGTCTGTTCATGATATTATTTAATTTACTGTCATGAACTAGAAACTATGCATTAAATATAAAGTTAAAATGCTAATTGTAAACACATCTGAGGAGCAAGATCCTAATTTTCAGCTGGTGTTGTTGAAAATTCCAAGTTAGTTCAACATGTATTATTTACAAGGTAAAAATAGCTGGACTTGTGTTAAATTTTAATTTGCTTATTATATTGGATAACATGTCTGCAAGTTCAAAGTTTCATCACCATTTAAGTCGACATGTATTTGATACTATAATGAATGTTTGCTCATCAATAATGGTGATGTTATCCAAATTAGTTAGCAAGTTTGAAAATTTCACATGTTTGCATCACATTTAACCATTTAAATAATACATGTACACGTCTGAAAGTTAGGATCTTGCTCGATCGTCATGTGTGCTTTTAAAATTGGTGTTGAGCATGAGAGGTAGTTTCCGATAGACAACTCTAAAGATGCTTTTTTACTCTAATTAGAACAAATAAACAGATTAAGATACGCAAACATTTATTCATGTTTAAACCAGATTATCTGTTAAGAAAGAAATACAAAGCAATCATCTCACCCATAGGCATAAAAGTTTAAGGGAGTAACCAAAATACTTGAAAATGAAGTCTATCTTGTGATATGCGCGATGAAAGAATCCATCTCCATTCGAGAAGCTCCCCCTTTCTCTGTGGACTGCCTTACAGCTTCTCCCAATTCTTCTGCTCTTTTTCTAATAACATTGCCTTCTTCTGATGCCATCAACTTCCTCACAACATTCTCAATGGTGGATGCATTCACCAACTCCTCGCGTTTCTCCCACTCCCTCACAATCAGGCCTATTTTTAACACGTCCGTCACCAAGAAACCAGTCATTGGTTGGTCAGAGTGCATAGGCCAAGCAGCTATAGGAACCCCCATAGTAATGCTCTCTATACAAGAATTCCATCCACAATGACTCATGAACCCGCCTGTAGACGAATGAGCCAATATTTCTGGTTGTGGTGCCCATTCTCTTACCACTAACCCGACCCCGTTTACTCTTTCCTCAAACCCTTCAGGCAACTCAACTTTCCTAGCTTCCTCAGTAAAGATATCTCCTCTATCGGCGTCTCTCAACACCCATATAAACCTCTGTTTACTCTGCTCTAATCCCATTGCAAGCTCCTTGATTTCCCTATCGGAAAATGAAGTTGTTGTTCCAAAAGATACATAAAGAACTGATCTTGGAGGTTGTTTGTTAAGCCAATCCAAACATATATTCTCCCTATTCGAGATACGATCTAGTTTAGTAGGCAAAACTGGTCCAATTGCCCAATTTTTCTTGTTCTGATCACTTGCTACTTGTGTCAACAAATCAAGAAACTTACCTTCAATTACTTTGCTTGTATTATAGATATCACCTGATCTAATATCCATATACCGACGCTGAGAAGCTGAAAAGTCCCTGGCTTCATCTGTAGCAATTCCTTCAAGGGAGGGTAGCTTTTTAAGCAATTCTTCTTCATGTTGTATAGACATCCTGCCACCTGATAAGCTTTGCAAACAGAATGAAGTGAAAACTGAAATGCAGTTAAATACATAGGATTCCACATTGGGCAAAGAAGAAACATCCTGAACATTATAGGACATTAAAAGATCATGAACAACAATGACCCGTTTTGCTTTTGATGAAATATCGCCTAAGAAAGAAGCAATGGGCTCGCGAAGAAGCATAGAAGCATCCCACAATGGTTGAAGATGTGATGGGAATTTGCTCAAGGCATTAAAGTCAGGTGATGGTGAGTCAAATTCAGGAGTTGGAAGGTCATGGAAGTGAATTTTGGCTATGTCTGAAGGATTTAACGCGTTAGCTCGAATCCTGGCTTGACGATTATGTGTGGCTGAACAAACATAGTAGACAGGAAGACCATAGGAGGAGATCAAACATGAAAGTTGGAGAAGTTGGTTAAGATGACCTTGAGCTGGAAATGGAACCATTACAATAGTTACTACATGGTTTGGTAAATTCTCACAGCTATACATGGACGATGACAAACTGGAGTTTTGTACTTCTGTTGGATCCTCTCCTGATTGAGTTTGTGTCATGGTAGAAGCAGGGCAACAACTGTAAAGTCTATGAGAATTGTTTAAAAGAGAGAAGTATAGAAAACACACTTAAAACTCAGCGTGAATCATTAGTTTTATTTCCGAGCTATTGACAGCCTTAAAAATATTCCTTCACTTGACTAACTGAACTTAAATACACCTGTGATCTTGCAACATGAGTGAAATACGCCTCTAAATCCTCGCCAAGTTAAGGATTGTTTTCGACACTTCTCTCGACTTTTTATTAAGAACCCCTTGCTCCTACAAGAGTTTGAGACTAGTTGCTATGTCATGTGGTAGATCGGGGTGTATTATCTTAGTTTAGTTAGTCAAGTAGAGAGTGTTTTTAAGACTGTCAATAATTTGGGGATAAAACTAATAATTTACGTCAAGTTTAAAGATGTTTTCAATACATAAATCAATCATGGTATTACAAGACAAAAGGACATATCATCTGACAAAAAAATTTGGATGTGAGGAAAGAAAAGTATGTGGTGCAGATTGCAGAAATACTATTGTGACCATTCACCATAGTTTTGGAAGATAGTGATAATTGGTCTTCTAGATATTTTTCATTTTTGGTTTCTCTTTTCAAGTATTTTGTTTACTTTATATATTTGTCTGTTTTTTAGATGATCTTGTAATGCTCCAGGACTACATAATATCAGAAAACACACACTGTCTGTCTAAAGGAGTACATTTTTTTTTTGGCATAATTTGTTTCGATCCGATGTTTGATATTCATTTTGGAGTTTGACTAATCCTAATTACGGACAAAAAGTCTCACTTTGAAAGGTACAATACTTCATGCCAAGGGTGATTTTAGATTAAAGCTCGAACCTAATACCTCTGGTTAATGATAGTAATTAAGTTAGAGAGTGTAATCCTTCAGATTTTTGGGAATATTTGAAGACACAACAAGTTTTTACTATTTGTTGGGAAAATCAGCTGTGATGAACTTTTCAATTCTTTCACTATGATTTCTCAGATGTTCACTCAACTACAAAAGTACTAATAGTTATTATCGCATAAGTCATTTTCTTCATCGAGAGACCAACAGAATCACATGAAAATAGCTACAACACCATATTATACAAATAGAAGGACTATCTCTCTTGCCAAGATGTAAATAGTAAACGCGAAAAGTAAAATGGAAATGAGGAAGTACATCAACCTTCATTGAATTTCACAGGTCCAAAATATATAATAATTTTAAAACATACATTTCATTTAATTATATAAAATATTATAGTGCTAAAAATTTTAGGAATTTTTAATGTTACACACTTGAAAATTTTGAAAACTTAAAGGAAAAAACAAAAGAAAAAATAGTTGAAACACCAAAATAGTAACTGATAACCACTTAGAGAGGTGTTACTCAAAAAAATGAGATAGATAAAAGATTTAAATTATTATTCTTACTTAGAGAGGTGCACCCACTCATCATCGTAGTATTATATGATACTTTGATCGTGGCTTCACACAGTTAAATTTAAATATTTTTTTAAAAAGATAACACTGCTATATATGATCTAGAGAGGGGAGCATGAGTTCACGTGAACCCACGGCACCCCCTCTAGATACGCCCCTGACTAAGGATATGACCTTAGATAAGAGGGTACAAAGGTTGCAGATTGGGGTAAAATGTTAGCAGGTACAATCAAACCTCTCTAAATTAATATAGGCGGGACCATGAAATATTATTACTATTTAATCGATAAATTAAAATTTATTAATTTAAAGAGTGTGTCGACACTAAAAAAATTGTTCAGGGATGAAATCTCAAAGAATTTGAAAGAATCCACTTGTGGAAACGTCGTTCATGAACTTAAGGTCATGATTAAAGATCTCAGTTACTGCAATAAATGGACGTTACATGTCCAGAGGTCCAGAGCTTAGAACAAATTATTGATATCATTGGAAAAACAATGTTGATGATAAAGTTGAAGATGATACAATATCTTTGCAACCCGTTACACGTAAGGAAACACTTACATCTAGAACTCTTCACAATTTTATGGTATAACTAGAAAAGACAACACCGAAATTTTTGGATGCAATAGGAAAAGTTAGAGATAAGCTTCAACTAGATTTAAATTTTAACAAAAAAAAGAACAAAATAGAATCATATTTCATTGAATTTTCTTAGATATATTTGTACTTTTAAAGAATTATTAATTTATAATATTAATGGGACTGTATATTTATATAGGGATCTTCTGAAAAATTTATTATCTTATTATCTTAATGAGTGATTTTTTCCATTGGCCCAAATCGAGATCAGAGAAAATTATTATCTTAGAGAAATTATTAATTGATCGAGTATTAATTTAGTGAGATTTTATTGTAGTTGACATTTTTGCGCTTAATTTTCAACATGAGATTAGGCTTGGTGATGGTCCAAAGCACCATGCATGTATGTCGTAGTATTAGTGTTATTCATGTAGTGTCTTGCTCCTCGATATTTGTTGCCATATGTCGTTCTTACAGTTTTTTTAAAAATTATTCTTGTGTGTTGATTTTCGTATTAACTGTCTGGTTTTCTTTTTTAGCAATATTTTCTTATTCATAATTATTTTGATTTAATATAGAGATTACGCGTTTCTATATCAATTTTAATACTATATATAATAAAAACAAAACAAAACAAAATTAGAATGTGTCAGCTTTACTAGTCCATATGACAATGTCCCCACAGACAGCTTTATCCAAATCCAAATAATAATAAAGTAGAATTGATGTGCCACCAGATTATAAATGATGTGCTGATTGAAATAAATATTAAACGTGTAACAATTTATCAATGAGGTGCGTGAAAATTAATTAAAATAAATATTAAACGTATTAGGGTGTGTATCGATCGATTCAGTTTAGTTTTATATATTATAGATTCGATTTATCGGTTTTAAATATGCTAACCCAATAACAAATTAATAAGATATTCTTTATCGATTTTTGGTCGTTATCGGTTCGGTTTACCCAATAAGAAAATGTATGTAAAATATTATATGACTTCTCACTTCTCTAAATGCTTTGATATAGTAAAACAAGAAAAATAATGAGAAATTGCATCAATAAGAGAAAATATAGTACGGAGGTTATAATTACATGTCACCGTCAAAACATAGTATGAAATTTCTTATGTTTATCAAATTACAGACATTTACAAACATGCAAAAGCTACAACCTACCGTTGAAAACTAAAACTGAAATCAAATAGTCCAACAAGACTAAAACTAAAACTAAAACTAAAATCAAATAGCTACAATTGCGAACCCTTACTTTAGTCTTTAGGTTTTGATTAAAAAGTAAAAACTAGTAAAGCGGTCTAGTGTGAATTGGGTAAAATACTAATAATTTGATATAGTTATAGTGTCTAGTTATATATTAAATTATTAATATCTAATAGTAAATTATTACCGTCTTATTGGGTTATCGGTTTACCCAATAACCCAATAACTTATTTTTATAAACCCATTAAAAATCCAATAACCCAATAATATTTTTTCGATTCGATTTATTGGTCGGTTCGGTTTTTGCTCACCCCTAAAACATGTAGCAATTTCCTATTTTTAATTTGCTTGAAATAGATTTAATGATATGATCCTATTATTAGTAGGATAATATGTATTCTGCAATGAATTTAGTCCTAATAGAAAAATGTTTTGTTTAATCGTAATATAAAATTACATTTATATCTTATAGTAATTTTTCATATGGAGGAAAATTTTGAACTTAAAAAGGACAAATAAGTCAATCAACTTTTTAAGCTAGCGTTTGGCCATAAATTTTCAAATATTCTTGGCAAATATTATTTGGGTGAAAATTCGGATGAAATTTCACCATTGTGTTTGGCCATAGTATTTGGGAAGCATATTTCACTTTTTTAGAAAAATATGATTTATACTCATAAGTTTTAAAAATTATCAAAACTAACCATAAGTTTGTATTACAAGTTAATTGGATATTCGTTGCAACAAATAACAAGTAGTGTCCATGACACTAGAGTAATGTGGTAGTTTGGAGTGAGTGCAACAAGCATCGTTCCACATATTGTGAAGTAAACAAAGCACATGACTTTGTTACCCTGAGCCGATTGTTCATCATTTTCATCAACAACTATATCATCACTTCACATTAAGAGAATATTTCATCTCTACTTTGGTGTTCACGTAAAAAATTATGTAATACAACGCAACAACTACTATAGAGGGTGTTTTTGTAAAGATAAAAATTTGGTGTAAAATTTCAATTTCTAAAAGATCCCAAATAATGAGATTTTCCCCAAATACTAGAAAAAACTAGTATTTGGGAATTTGAGATATTTGCCAAAAATATTTTCCAAATAATGACAAATTGTATGGACAAACACTATTTGCCAAATTTCCCCCCAATATTACTTGAAAAATCTATGGCCAAACGGGTGATATTTTGCTAAAATAAGCTTTTAGTCTTTTCATGTGAACATTTATGCAGAACTCCAAAACATGTGCACCACATATTTTTTTTTTGCCACGTCTCCAAATCTTTGTAGTAGTACGGAGTATGTTGTATAACCTAGACCCAATAATTCAAAAATAATACTCCTTTTGTTTTAATTTATGTGACACTTTTCGAATTTTGAGATTCAAACAAAACTATCTTTGATCATAAATTTTTCATTTATCTTTTAATTATTTTAATTTGTCAATTATTGTGACTGATATTACTTTTTACTTAATTTACAAATATATAACTTTCATTTAAAAAAATTCGAAAAGCGTAAATTTTCGATCAAACTTAAACTGTTTGACTCTCGAAAAACGAAAAATGAAAAACGCCACATAAATTGGGACAACCTCTTACATACATACACACAGTAGTGGACCCATAATTGTTTTTAAGGATGTCGACGATTGTAGTAAGAAAATGAGTATAATTATGAAGCTGGTAGGACTTGAACACACAACCTCAAAGAATTTTACGACGCCTTTAACCACTAGTATATATACACACTCACTTCAACAACATCTTTTATAAAAGATTGAATAAACTTCAAAGTTGTTCACCTATTGATAGCCCTGCTTCTACCATGACACAAGTAGAAAACCATGAATTTAGCAAACTGAAACAAGATGAAGTAGCTATAGTTATGGTTCCATTTCCATCTCAAGGCCATCTTAACCAACTTCTCCAACTTTCATGTTTAATCTCCTCCTATCAACTTCCTGTCTACTATGTTGGATTGGCAACACATAATCATCAAGCCAGGATTCAAGCTAACACATTAAATCCTTCAAACATAGCCAAACTTCACTTCCATGACCTTCCAAATCCTGAACTAATATCCTCATCAAATCTTGAGACAGTATGGGATGTTTCTATGCTTCTTCGCGATCCCATTGCTTCTTTCATACGCAATATTTCATCAAAAGTAAGACGAGTCATAGTTGTTCATGATCCTATGATGTCTTACAATGTTCAAGATGTTTCTTCTTTGCTCAATGCTGAATCCTATATATTTAACTGCATTTCAGCTTTCTCATGCTATATTATGATGTGCTTATTTTTAAAGATTTCTGGCCAACATGAAGAAGAATTGCTTAATAAGCTATACTCCTTTGAAGGAGTTACAACAGATGAAGCTATGGACTTATCAGATTCTCAACATCCATTTATGGATATTAGATCAGGTGATATCCATAATACAAGTAAAGTAATTGAAAGCAAGTATATTGATTTGATGGAACAAGCAGAAATTAGTCTGAACAAGAAACAATGGGCAATTGGACCTATTCTGCCTACTAAATTCGATTACATCTCGAATATAAGTTTGGATTGGCTGAACAAACAACCTCCAAGATCAGTTCTTTATGTATCTTTTGGAACAACAACTTCATTTTCTGATAGACAAATCAAGGAGCTCGCGATGGGATTAGAGCAGAGTAAACAGAGGTTTATATGGGTGCTGAGAGATGCCGATAGAGGAGATATCTTTAAAGGGGAAGCTAGAAAAGTTGAGTTGCCTGAAGGATTTGAGGAAAGAGTAAAAGAGGTCGGGTTAGTGGTAAGAGAATGGACACCACAATCAGAATCTTGGCTCATTCGTCTACAGGCGGGTTCATGAGTCATTGTGATTGGAACTCTTGCTTAGAGAGTATTACTATGGGAGTGTCTATAGCTGCTTGGCCTATACACACTGATCAACCAATAAATGGTTTCTTGGTGACAGAAATATTGAAAATAGGCCTGCATGTTAGAGATTGGGGGAAACGTGAGGAGGTAGTAAGTGCATCCACTATTAAGAATGTCGTGAGGAAGTTGATGGCATCAGAAGAAGGTGACCTGATAAGAAAAAGAGCAGAAGAATTGGGAGAAGCTGTAAGACAGTCCACAGAGAAAGGGGGAGCTTCTCAAATAGAGTTGGATTCTTTCATCGCGCATATCACAAGATAGACTTGGTTTCTTTCTAGCTCTTTCTTCTTTGAATTTCACTTTTCAAGCAGTTTGGTTACTTTACTATTTTCTTTTAACTTGCTTTTTTATCAGCTTCTTGGCTCAGACTAATAAATGCTACCTTATATATCTTTGATCATTGAATGTTCTGTATCTGAAATTTTTTATGGCTCAGTGAGATGATTTCTTTGTATTTCTCGACTTTGAGAGTATACATCTAAACACCTCAATTGACAACTAAATACTTCAACCTGTCTCCATTGTGTCTCGTGAACACCCGATGCTAAAGTGACACTATAAATCTTGAAAGAGTTTAGATGATCATTTTGCAAGTTGGAGTGTACAACTGACACAGAGGAGATGACTGATGAGTTGAGGTGTCTAGATGTGCATACTTATGAGTATGAATATGAAGCAACATAACACAAAGAAAAAGGAGATATGCAACGATGCACATTGTACACTGCTGTATTTCATTACATTATAGTGTGCTTCCTTGATACATGTGTTTTGTCTGGCTGGATGTGTCGTAAATGGTAAACACCTGAAGGCTGTTCTCATCCCTGCCGGGGGAGATGACAACCGTCTCTCCTCTCTACGAACACAAGAAGTAGCGTATACTGTCATTCAATAAGAGAGATGCAAAGAGCAACAGCCATCCCTGATACCAGCGAGATAAGTTGGATTACTGTATTCACTAACATCGTCCTGCCACTATTATTCATTTCAGCCAACACTCCAGCAACTGAAATGTAGATGAAACCGCCAGCAGTGAATCCCTGAGAGATTATATTTGAAATAAGAGAGGCTCTCTTCTATGAACTCGACAAAAGTATCTCTACTGAAGCTTGAAGAAGAATCTCACCTCAATCAATAACGAATGACCAGAATCCTGTCCCAATGTCAATGTCTACATAGCATAACACAACATGGTTCAATCAAATGCAATAAGAACAGCAGAATATTGATCCATTAATACTGACCAGTGCATAACACAACATGGTTCAATCTTGAAGGAGCTCATGTGCGAGAAGAAACAAAATTCTTGACCACCCACCAACTGATCCATGAAGGAGGAATGCACTTCCCAAAGCCATCCCATCAGTAAAATTGTGCTGTACCATAACATAAATTCATCAATGGCGTTGTTCGCTCCTCCCTAGCTCTCTTCACCATAACTTCCACTGTCATCGACTACAAGTTCTCACTATACGGACTCAATCAGCAAAGAGAATTCTAATGATGTGTGAAGCAAATAAAGGTATTTACATCAAAGCAGGTCAGTTTGTTGCTGCCATTAATCAAGTACCAAAAGAATACTCAACAACACTTTCTTCATTACAGGATCATGCTATTCCTTTTCAGTTTGAATCGATTAAACATGTGTTAGTAATTTAGGTTTAAGTTGTTTATCGGAGTTTTTTTTCTCCTTCGATGAGGTTCCGGTTGCTGCTGCATCTATTGCTCAAGTACACCATGCTGTTTTAGTAAAAGACCGTCAGGAAGTGGCGGTGAAGGTGCAGTATCTTGGATTGGAGTATCAAATGAAATTTGACCTTGTAACTATGTCTTTGCTGTCGAAATCAGTTGGATGGATCTTCCCTGGATATAGGTTTCAATGGCTTGTAACGGAATTTGAAAAATCTATTGCTTCTGAGCTTGATTTTATTGCAGAGGCTAAAAATTTGGTGTTGGAAAGTAGTCAAGATACTTCCCTGTCATATTTACAGGAAGAACTATTGACAGTAAGTCCGCACTCAGGGAAGGAATGTCTGTTGAAGAAAGGAAGAACTTAAAGCAGGATTTGAAGTCTCCTAAAATGGAGGATATATCTTCCTTCATGGAATCTCTGCCTACCGATTTTCTCACAGTATTGCGGACCGATGGGCTCCTAAGATCTCTGAAGAGCAAGTTGGGTGCTCCCTTGAGAGTCAGGTTACTAGCATATGCTGAATATGCACTATACGGACTTTCATTGAAGGCTGACTCTAAATGTGATTCTGCCATAGGAGTTGTGCTCTTTAGATTCAAGATTGGCCTCCGATACATCCAACTAAGACTCCTGTTTGGGATATTGGGGCTTGTTTCATGGCTAGAAAACATCAAACACACGTCAACTAGGAGGTTTACAGATTTTCTTGCCTCAGCTGGTTTTGTGGTAAGGAGCTTGTACCGTCCTTTATTGACCGCATAATTAAGTCTGGCCAGTTGTAATAGTGAAGAAATTGTCTCATTTACATTCATTCACTTCTTAAGAAGCTTTCCTAAAAAAATGTCTCTAGATGGTACACTATAACTCTAGAGAGGAAAGTCTGTTTCTACGAACTCCATCCGATCATCTTTAAGTGTTGTGTCATGTCTTATGTGTAGTCTTAAACTAGACGAAAACCTGTAAAGTCAATTGCAATTTTATAGTAATTTTTTCTCCTCCAAAAACTATTGGATCTTTTCTCTCATTGGCATCATATTCTATTATCTGCCAGTACAAGTAGGGATTGCCCTACATAAAAAAATTGATTTCCCTTCGAGCATTTGTTAATGTAGTGTCTTCTTGTTAGCGCAACTATATATACATGATTTTTACCAATTACAACAAGTACTTTTCAACAATATTTTAGCCAATCTTTCACATTAGAAACTTGTGACCTGTTGTCTTAACTGCACTCAGTAGAACACAACTAGATTTCTGACTCTCACCACCATATGCTGTTTGTAGAATTTAAATTTGCTGTGGTCGAGAATATATATTGGTCATTAAGCTCACAATGGGTTTTGGGCTTGATGACAATACCCAAGAATTATAACGAGGGAAAATAGGTAGAATAGTGCTTATTAAGCACCATTTGATAGCTTATTATCGGAGTTATGAGGTTGTTGCTTTAACATATACTGCTAGAGGCTGCAGTAATGTAAACAGTTTTCACGAAAACTGATGATAAATAAGGCCATGGAAAAGCAATCTGGAAGTGCTTTGTCACAATCAGTTATCGCAGAAAGAGCAAGAACTAGAATGACTTAAGATTCCAGGTTTTCTACTCTTAGCTTCTTCAATGATGTCATTTAATCCTGGATCATCGGTAGAAATGGAAGTCAATGGCTTTTTACGCTCAGTTATCATTGGAGGTTTGATTAACAAGGCACTACTAGCTTGGGCAGATGAGAAACAGAAGTGTTTCTGTACGATGGGGGGTGAGTTCTTTTGCAGCTGTGCTGCCATGGGAATGGGATGAATCACAGTTACCATCTTCTAGCTCACAATGAGTGATGAAAAACAACACATGAAAACCAAGAAAGTTGCTAATTAAATACCTGTGAACGCGATCATCCCAACTGTATTTGTCCTTGTGACGCATGTCCAGAAGACTGTTAAAGCTCATTGAAGGTTGCTATACCTCCTATTTACATCTTATTATAATTGGAAGAGAGGACCGTGCTTCTTAACGTTCGTATAGTGCTGTAAATCTATAGCTATTTCAATGTAATTATGATGGTCTCTTCTTTCTCAACATGATATTAGTTCTAATGACAATGATACAATTGAAGACATCTAATTTTTGATTTCTTAGAGAAGGATACTTAGTACTTTGTGACTATGACTGATGATTGTTCTCAAATGGTTTGGATGAAGGTACATGAAAGTCATATGCACATATACAAATACAACATCTGATGCAGTTTCTTGAAGTGAGAAGTAACAGAAATACTTGAATATCAAGTCTATCTTGTGATATGTGCGATGAAAGAATCCAACTCTATTCGAGAAGCTCCCCCTTTCTCTGTGGACTGCCTTACAGCTTCTCCCAATTCTTCTGCTCGTTTTCTAATCACATTGCCTTCTTCTGATGCCATCAACTTCCTCACGACATTCTCAATAGTGGATGCACTTACTAGCTCCTCGCGTTTCTCCCATTCTCTAACAAGCAGGCCTATTTTCAGTATTTCTGTCAAGAAGAAACCATTTATTGGTTGATCAGAGTACATAGGCCAAGCAGCTATAGGCACTCCCATAGTTATACTCTCTATGAAAGATTTCTGATTGTGGTGCCCATTCTCTTACCACTAACCCGACCTCTTTTACTCTTTCCTCAAATCCTTCAGGCAACTCAACTTTTCTAGCATCCCCTTTAAAGATATCTCCTCTATCGGCGTCTCTCAACACCCATATGAACCTCTGTTTACTCTGCTCTAACCCCATCGCGAGATCCTTGATTTCCCTATCAGAAAAGGAAATTGTTGTTCCAAAAGATATATAAAGAACTGATCTCAGAGGTTGTTTGTTCAACCACTCTAAACATTTATCGTTCCTATTTGAGATATGATGGAGTTTATTAGGCAGAATAGGTCCAATTGCCCATTGCTTCTTGTTCAGATGAATTTCTGCTTGTGCCAACAAATCAAGAAACTTGCCTTCAATTACTTTACTTGTATTATGGATATCACCTGATCTAATATCCATATACTGGTGCTGATAAGTCAAAAAGTCCCTGGCTTCATCTGTCATAATTCCTTCAAGAGAGGGTAGCTTTTCAAGCAATTCTTCTTCATGTTGTATAGAAATTGAACGAGATAAGCTTAGCCAACAGACTGAAGTGAAAACTGAAATGCAGTTAAATACATAGGATTCAACATTGGGCAAAGAAGAAACATCCTGAACATTATAGGACATTAAAGGATCATGAACAACAATGACTCGTCTTGCTTTTGATGAAATATAGCGTAAGAAAGAAGCAATGGGCTCGCGAAGAAGCATAGAAGCATCCAACGATGGCTGAAGATGTGATGGGAATTTGCTCAAGGCATTTAGTCAGGTGATGGTGAGTCAAATTTAGGAGTTGGAAGGTCATGGAAGTGGACTTTGGCTATGTCTGAAGGATTTAGCGTGTTAGCTTGAATCCTGGCTTGACGATTATGTGTGGCTGAATAAACATAGTAGACAGGAAGACCATAGGAGGAGATTAAACATGAAAGTTGGAGAAGTTGGTTGAGATGGCCATGAGCTGGAAATGGAAACATAACTATAGTAACTTCATGGTTTGGTAAATTCTCACAGCTATACATGGACGATGACAAACCGGAGTTTTGTACTTCTGTTGGATCCTCTCCTGGTTGAGTTTGTGTCATGGTAGAAGCAGGGCAACAACTTTTAAGTCTATCAGAATTGTTTAAAGAGAGAAGTATTGAAAACACGCTTAAAACTCTGGATGGTAGTCTAATTTCTTCTTATGGTCTCACTGTTTACTATGTTGGCTTAGCCAACTACAACCATCAGGCAATGGCTCGAGCCAACGCCTTAAATCCTTCGAACATAGCTAAGATCCCCTTGATTTGGGACACTTGTATGCATCTTCGCGAGTCCATTGCTTCCTTCTTTTAGGGACATTTTGTCTCAAGCAAGACGAGTTGTTGTCGTTCATGATTTTTTAATGTCCTATAATGTTCAGGATATTTCTTCCTTTCACACAAGCAAACATTTCAAAGGTCTGAATTTGCTCTTATCCTCTTATCTTCACACATTTTCAAAGGTTTGGATTTCCTATTCTATCCTATTACATACATACATACATACTCACTCACACGCTGACACATGATTCGAGTAATTCAAAGGGATTTTGATTGAATTTGCTATAATTTGAACGAAGATGGCGTGTTTCTGCTAACCTTTGTTCAATCTACAAACACTTCAAGAACATCTTTTATAGACGGTTAATCGAAATTTCCAAGTCTTACATGTGTTTACTAGTTCTGTTCAGTTCTCACAGAATTCAAAGTTGATACCTTGAAGAAATACAGAAGGATGAATATAGATAAGCCTGCTTCTATCTATCACAGGGAGGATACAACACAAGTACAAAACTCCGCTTTCATGAGAATTTACTAAACCATGAATTTGGCAAACTGAAACAAGATGAAGTAGCTATAGTTATGGTTCCATTTCCAGCTCAAGGACATCTTAACCAACTTCTCCAACTTTCATGTTTAATCTCGTCCTATGGTCTTCCTGTCTACTATGTTGGCTCGGCCACACATAATCGTCAAGCCAGGATTCGAGTTAACGCCTTAAATCCTTCAGACATAGCCAAAGTCCACTTCCATGACATCCCAACTCCTGAATTTGCCTCACCATCACCTGATTTTAATGCCTTGATATCTCCTCTATCGGCGTCTCTCAACACCCATATAAACCTTTGTTTACCCTGCTCTAATCCCATCGCGAGCTCCTTGATTTCCCTATTGGAAAATGAAGTTGTTGTTCCAAAAGATACATAAAGAAGTGATCTTGGAGGTTGTTTGTTAAGCAAATGCAAACATATATTCTCCCTATTCGAGATACGATCTAGTTTAGTAGGCAAAACTGGTCCAATTTCCCAATTTTTCTTGTTCTGATCACTTGCTACTTGTGCCAACAAATCAAGAAACTTGCCTTCAATTACTTTACTTGTATTATGGATATCACCTGATCTAATATCCATATACTGGTGCTAATAAGTCAAAAAGTCCCTGGCTTCATCTGTCATAATTCCTTCAAGAGAGGGTAGCTTTTCAAGCAATTCTTCTTCATGTTGTATAGAAATTGAACGAGATAAGCTTAGCCAACAGACTGAAGTGAAAACTGAAATGCAGTTAAATACATAGGATTCAACATTGGGCAAAGAAGAAACATCCTGAACATTATAGGACATTAAAGGATCATGAACAACAATGACTCGTCTTGCTTTTGATGAAATATAGCGTAAGAAAGAAGCAATGGGCTCGCGAAGAAGCATAGAAGCATCCAACGATGGCTGAAGATGTGATGGGAATTTGCTCAAGGCATTTAGTCAGGTGATGGTGAGTCAAATTTAGGAGTTGGAAGGTCATGGAAGTGGACTTTGGCTATGTCTGAAGGATTTAGCGTGTTAGCTTGAATCCTGGCTTGACGATTATGTGTGGCTGAACAAACATAGTAGACAGGAAGACCATAGGAGGAGATTAAACATGAAAGTTGGAGAAGTTGGTTGAGATGGCCTTGAGCTGGAAATGGAACCATAACTATAGTTACTTCATGGTTTTGTAAATTCTCACAGCTATACATGGACAATGACAAACCGGAGTTTTGTATTTC
The DNA here is from genome assembly GCF_900185275.1 of Solanum verrucosum. Classification (NCBI taxonomy): domain Eukaryota; kingdom Viridiplantae; phylum Streptophyta; class Magnoliopsida; order Solanales; family Solanaceae; genus Solanum; species Solanum verrucosum. Next base: position 7,799,275 of record NW_026019988.1, on the reverse strand, counting down.
TGTTGGATCCTCTCCTGGTTGAGTTTGTGTCATGGTAGAAGCAGGGTAACAACTTTTAAGTCTATGAGAATTTTAAAAGAGAGAAGTATTGAAAACACGCTTAAAACTCAGCGTGAATCATTAGTTTTATTATCGAGCTATTGACAGTCTTAAAAACATCGCTTCACTTGACTAACTATACTTAAATACACCTGTGATATTGCAACATGAGTGAAATACGCCTCTAAATCCTCGCCAAGTTTAGGATTGTTTTCAACACTTCTCTCGGCTTTTTATTAAGAACCCCTTGCTCCTACAAGAGTTTGAGAGCACTTACTATGTCATTTGGTAGATCGGGGTGTATTATCTTAGTTTAGTTAGTCAAGTAGAGGGTGTTTTTAAGGCTGTCAATAGTTTGGGGACAAAATTAATAATTTGCGCCAAATTCAAGGATGTTTTCAATACAGAAATCAATCATGGTATTACAAGACAAAAGGACATATCATATGACAAAAAAATTTGGATGTGAGGAAAGAAAAGTATGTGGTGCAGATTGCAGAAGTACTATTGTGACCATTCACCATAGTTTTGGAAGATAGTGATAATTGGTCTTCTAGATATTTTTCATTTTTGGTTTCTCTTTTCAAGTATTTTGTTTACTTTATATATTTGTCTGTTTTTTAGATGATCTTGTAATGCTCCAGGACTACATAATATCAGAAAACACACACTGTCTGTCTAAAGGAGTACATTTTTTTTTTGGCATAATTTGTTTCGATCCGATGTTTGATATTCATTTTGGAGTTTGACTAATCCTAATTACGGACAAAAAGTCTCACTTTGAAAGGTACAACACTTCATGCCAAGGGTGATTTCAGATTAAAGCTCGAATCTGATGCCTCTAGTTAAGGATAGTAATTAAGTTAGAGAGTGTAATCCTCCGGAGTTTTGAGAATATTTGAAGACGCAACAAGTTTTTACTATTTGTTGGGAAAATCATCTGTGATGAACTTTTCAATTCTTTCGCTGTGATTTCTCAGATGTTCACTCAACTACTAAAGTACTAATAGTTATTATCGCATAAGTCATTTTCTTTATCGAGAGACCAACAGAATCACATGAAAATAGCTACAGCACCACATTATACAAATAGAAGGACTATCTCTCTTGCCAAGATGTAAATAATAAACGTGAAAAGTAAAATGGAAATGAGGAAGTACATCAACCTTCAATGAAATTCACAGCTTCCTGGACATTCATCACAAGAGGCTAGTTTGGTGTTATCTAAATGCTCAATTATAACAAGGCTTTAACAAGTGAATATATATAATGTCAGTCTGTTCATGATATTATTTAATTTACTGTCATGAACTAGAAACTATGCATTAAATATAAAGTTAGAATGCTAATTGTAAACATATCTGAGGAGCAAGATCCTAATTTTCAGCTGGTGTTGTTGAAAATTCCAAGTTAGTTCAACATGTATTATTATACAAGGTAAAAATAGCTGGACTTATGTTAAATTTTAATTTGCTTATTATATTGGATAGCATGTCTACAAGTTCAAAGTTTCATCACCATTGAAGTCAACATGTATTTGATATTATAATGCATGTTTGCTCATCAATAATGGTAGTGTTATCCAAATTAGTTAGCAAGTTTTAAAATTTCACATGTTTGCATCACATTTAACCATTTAAATAATACATGTACAGGTCTGAAAGTTAGGATCTTGCTCGATCGTCATGTGTGCTATTAAATTGGCGTTGAGCATGAGAGGCTGTTTCCGATAGACAACTCTAAAGATACTCTTTTTACTCCAATTTGAACAAATAAACAGATTAAAACCATTTATTCATGTTTAAACCATATTAAGTATCTGCTAAGAGAGAAATACAAAGCAATCATCTCACCCATAGGCATAAAAGTTTAAGGTAGTAACCAAAATACTTGAAAATGAAGTCTATCTTGTGATATGCGCGATGAAAGAATCCAACTCCATTCGAGAAGCTCCCCCTTTCTCTGTGGACTGCCTTACAGCATCTCCCAATTCTTCTGCTCTTTTTCTAATCACATTGCCTTCTTCTGATGCCATCAACTTCCTCACAACATTCTCAATAGTGGATGCATTCACCAACTCCTCGCGTTTCTCCCACTCCCTCACAATCAGGCCTATTTTTAACACGTCCGTCACCAAGAAACCAGTCATTGGTTGATCAGAGTGCATAGGCCAAGCAGCTATAGGAACCCCCATAGTAATGCTCTCTATACAAGAATTCCATCCACAATGACTCATGAACCCACCTGTAGACGAATGAGCCAATATTTCTGGTTGTGGTGCCCATTCTCTTACCACTAACCCGACCCCATTTACTCTTTCCTCAAACCCTTCAGGCAACTCAACTTTCCTAGCTTCCTCAGTAAAGATATCTCCTCTATCGGCATCTCTCAACACCCATATAAACCTCTGTTTGCTCTGTTCTAATCCCATCGCGAGCTCCTTGATTTCTCTATCGGAAAATGAAGTTGTTGTTCCAAAAGATACATAAAGAACTGATCTTGGAGGTTGTTTGTTAAGCCAATCCAAACATGTATTCTCCCTATTCGAGATACGATCTAGTTTAGTAGGCAAAACTGGTCCAATTGCCCAATTTTTCTTGTTCTGATCACTTGCTACTTGTGCCAACAAATCAAGAAACTTACCTTCAATTACATTGCTTGTATTATGGATATCACCTGATCTAATATCTATATATGGACTCTGAGAAGCTCCGCGATCTCTGATTTTATCCGTCATAATTCCATCAAGGGAAGGTAACTTTTTCAGCAATTCCTCTTCAAGTGGAACAGACATTCCAACAGACAAGCATATAATACAGTACAAAGTGAACACTGAAATGCAATTAAATATATAGGATTCCGCGTTGTGCAAGGATGAAACATCCTGAACATTATAGGACATTAAAGAATCATGAACAACAACGACTCGTCTTGATTTTGAGGAAATATCAGATAAGAAGGAAGCAATAGGCTCGCGAAGAAGCATACAAGCATCCCATGATGGCTCAAGATGTGATGGGAATTTGCTCAATGCATTAGGATCAGGTGCAGGGGAGGTAAAATCAGGTGTTGGGATATCATAGAAATGAATTTTGGCTATGTCTGAAGGATTTAACGCGTTGGCTCGAACCTGAGCTTGAAGATTATGTGTAGCTGAGCCAACATAATAGACAGGAAGATCATATGATGAGGTGATTAAACAAGCAAGTTGAAGAAGTTGATTGAGATGGCCTTGTCCTGGAAATGGAACCATAACTATAGCTACTTCATCTTGTTTTAAGTTGCTACTACACATGGACTTGGAAAAATCGGAATTTCGTACTTCTGCCTGATCCTCCATGTCTCCTGATTGAGCTTCTGTTACGATTGATTTATAAAAATTGAAATTTCGTACTTCTGTCAGATCCTCTCTTTGAAGTCTATGAGATTTGAACTTGTAAAATTTTGAAGTTGTTCTTGAAATGATAAATAATATTATAGTTATGAAATAATAACATTGACTTACACAAGTTGTGTTGTGAAAGCAAAAAGGACAGGCAAACAAATCCAAACCATTGAAAATTTTAGTTTTTTTAATGTCTTAATCCATCTTTTTGGTCTATCTTTGCCAGCCACTCATCCCTCAATTATTGGCCGGTTTAAACTTTGATTTCGTTATGCTCAATAAGAAGTCCGAAAAAATGGTTTGGTATCATACTATTACAAAGTCAAGTCGTTTTGTCCAAGTTATTATATACACAAACATATAGTTAGACCTATCTATAATGGTATATTTTCTTATGGAATTGATTTTTCATGTTATATTATATTTTACCATATTATAATCAGTACGCGTTATATAAAATTATATCACTATAACGATCTTATTTATACATTGATTGATTTTGTCTTTAACTACAATGATGTTATTCTGGTTGAATTTTATATTGAAAGCACTAGCTCTGACTTTGGTATCATAAAAAGCCAAAGATAGAAATAAAATATCTAAAATATTCTGTAATAAAATATAGTAGTACAGTACTACTTATGAATTTATTAATAATATATTATAGTTTTTTAAAATTTTAATTAATGAAATATGAATATCTTTTGAGATTTTAAATTTAAATATTTTATTTTCCTTTTATAACCTAATGTATTTAGTAACTATCAATGTATATAACTCAAATCTATTTTATATACCAACAGTCTAGTAAGTTACCATTTTCATTTCACATCAGGTAATTTTAATGATTATATCAACAACAACAACAAATTCAATGTAATTCCACGAGTCGTTTTTGATTAACCCTCGACGGCAATCTCCTCCTTTATCCGGACTTGGAACTGACAATGTGAACGAACTCATCTACAAACTCATATAGGTGGAGTTAAATTCCATTTTAAACATATCAAATTCCATTAATATAATTTCAAGAAAAATACTAAGTAGAGATAAGATCTGCATATTTGGGAAGTGCACCATCATAATGTATGACTTGGAACCAGGGGCGAATTTAAGTTAAAAAAATGGGTCACCTGAACCTGTGGTCATCCGACAAAATTCGATATAACTACTTGTATAATTTGTAAAATATATCAAATAGCAACTAAATGAACCCACGGTCACAAATAATTGGATGGCTCACTGGTTTGAGTGTTTGTTTTCCACTGTGAGGTTGAGAGATCGATTCCCAATTACTACATTCCAGCTGGTTCCATTGCAAGCATTTTATTTAACAAAAAACATGAAGTAGCGCTCAAACTTTCCAACTGAAAAAACCCATTTCTTCCTTCTTTTTCGTTCTTTCAACTGAAATCACCATTCTTAGTAACCAAACTAGCAAAGTCAATTATAATATTTTAGATCTTATCTTACGTGCAATGATCAACGGTGGCTCAAACACACAAGTGGTTTGAGACAAAATCAAACCGAAGCCTTACACTTTTAAGAAAAAATATCTAAAATATTCTGTAATAAAATATAGTAGTACAGTACTACTTATGAATTTATTAATAATATATTATAGTTTTTTAAAATTTTAATTAATGAAATATGAATATCTTTTGAGATTTTAAATTTAAATATTTTATTTTCCTTTTATAACATAATGTATTTATTCACTATCAGTGTGTATAACTCAAATCTGTTTTATATACCAAAAGTTTAGTAAGTTACTATTTTCATTTCACATCAGGTAATCTTAATGATTATATCAACAACAACAGCAAATTCAATGTAATTCCACAAGTCGTTTTTGATTAACCCTCGACTAGAGGTGGAGCCAGGATTTGATGTTTATGGGTTCTAAATTCTAAAATAGAACAACATATTAGACTAATATAACAATCGTTAAATTACAAATATATATATTACAAACATATCATTAAAATTGCACTCGACAAGTTGTTATGCTTTGAAAATAGAAATGATGCATCATTTGGTACACTTTCAAATACTTCATTTATTAATATGAAGATTTGAGTTATTTATTTTAAAGTTCTAAAATATTTTATGCTAAAAGGTAGATAAGTGTTATATTTTAGTATAACTTTTGAACAATTTTTTTCTATAATCTCAATATTATTTTAAGTAAAATTAAAATGATTAAATTCACCATTAATATTGTTGGGATCTAAAGGGAAGGTTTTACTTGCTTCACCCTTGAGCCACTCTTGCCTTGCAGTTGAAGTTCCGAGAAGCAAACAATAACTTAATTAATATAATCAATTATTAATACGTGGAACAATCTTAAAATCAAAGATTAAAACTAAGATCTTTGAATAAATTGTTATACAATGTAAAGACAAATTAAAAAAAAAAACAGAGAAAAGGGAGAGCCGAGGAGGAACTGAAAAGAGTAAATAGTACTTACCAGGGCATAGGTCTGCACTTTGACAACAAGCAGTAGCAATGAAGTGGGTAGTAAAAATTAGAACCCTAACTTTAATTTTTTTTTTTTTTTGGGTTTAACGTTTTATTGAATGCTCCAAAAGAAATCAATAGTGAGATGTTGTTTTAGAGTATGACACTATATTTTTGTTACTTACAATTATCTATTTTGAAATTAATAGTCAGATGTTGTTTTGGAGTATTACACTACTTTTTTAATATTTTCAATTATCAATTTTCTATTTTATTGTTTGAAAAAGAATTTAGAAAAAAAATCTATATAGGAAAAATTGAATTAAAGGAGGGTAAAAGATAGGCACAAAGCACATTTTTAATTCAAAATAAAAAAATCCAGAAAAATTGAATTAAATAAAAATATAAATTGCTGCCAGTGGGGCTCAAACCCCCAGCCAAAGAAACAAAGCTGCCCGCACTTACCACTACGCCACACATCTTAGTTTGATGTGGGTTCACATGCAAAATTTAAATATATTTGTACATGATTTTTTAGTATGTTTATAGGGTCTACGTAAAAGTCAGTGGGTTCGTCTGAACCCCCATATAACACTGCAACTTCCCCCCTGCCCTCGACGGCAATCTCCTCCTTTATCCGGATTTGGAACTGACAATGTGAACGAACTCACATACAAACTCATATAGGTGGAGTTAAATTCCATGTTAAACATATCAAATTCCATTAATATAGTTTCAAGAAAAATACTAAGTAGAGATAAGATCTGCATATTTTGTTTGATATATTTGGGAAGTGCACCATCATAATGTATGACTTGGAACATGTTATCAAATGCTAAAGTATCCATTTTCTCTAAAGCTAGGCCATCTCAATCAGCTTCTACAATTTGTCTGTCTAATTTCTTCTTATGGTCTCATTGTTTACTATGTTGGCTTAGCCAACTACAACCATCAGGCCATGGTTCGAGCCAACGCCTTAAATCCTTCGGACATAGCTAAGATCCCCTTGATTTGGGACACTTGTATGCATCTTCGCGAGTCCATTGCTTCCTTCTTTAGGGACATTTTGTCTCAAGCAAGACGAGTTGTTGTCGTTCCTGATTTTTTTAATGTCCTATAATGATCAGGATATCTCTTCCTTTCACACAAGCAAACATTTCAAAGGTCTGAATTTGCTCTTATCCTCTTATCTTCACACATTTTCAAAGGTTTGGATTTCCTATTCTATCCTATTACATACATACATACTCACTCACACGCTGACACATGATTCGAGTAATTCAAAGGGATTTTGATTGAATTTGCTATAATTTGAGCGAAAATGGCGTGTTTCTGCTAACCTTTGTTCAATCTACAAACACTTCAAGAACATCTTTTATAGATGGTTAATCAAAATTTCCAAGTCTTACATATGTTTACTTCTGTTCAGTTCTCATAGAAATACAAAAGGATGAATATAGATAAGCTTGCTTCTACCATGACACAAGCTCAACTAGGAGATCACAGGGAGGATCCAACACAAGTACAAAACTCCGCTTCCATGTGTAGCGATGAGAATTTACTAAACCATGAATTTAGCAAACTGAAACAAGATGAAGTAGCTATAGTTATGGTTCCATTTCCAGCTCAAGGACATCTTAACCAACTTCTCCAACTTTCATGTTTAATCTCCTCCTATGGTCTTCCTGTCTACTATGTTGGCTCGGCCACACATAATCGTCAAGCCAGGATTCGAGCCAACGCCTTAAATCCTTCAGAACTTGCCAAAGTCCACTTCCATGACATCCCAACTCCTGAATTTGCCTCACCATCACCTGATTTTAATGCCTTGAGCAAATTCCCATCACATCTTCAACCATCATGGAATGCCTCTATGCTTCTTCGCGAGCCCATTGCTTCTTTCTTACGCGATATTTCATCAAAATCAAGACGAGTCATTGTTGTTCATGATCCTTTAATGTCCTATAATGTTCACGATGTTTCTTCTTTACCCAATGCTGAATCCTATATGTTTAATTGCATATCAGCTTTAACTTCCTACAGTTTGATAAGCTTATTTTTTGGGATGTCTGACCAACATGAAGAAGAATCGCTTAAAAAGCTACCCTCCCTTGAAGGAATTATGACAGATGAAATCAGGGACTTATCAGCTTCTCAGCAACGCTATCTAGATATTCGATCCGGTGATCTTAATAATACAAGCAGAGTAATTGAAGGCAAGTATCTTGATTTGCTGGCACAAGCAGAACTTAATATGAACAAGAAACAATGGGCAATTGGACCTATTCTGCCTACTAAATTCGATCATATCTCGAATAGGGAGAATATATGTTTGGATTGGCTTAACAAACAACCTCCAAGATCAGTACTTTATATATCTTTTGGAACAACAACTTCATTTTCCGATAGAGAAATCAAGGAGCTCGCGATGGGATTAGAACAAAGCAAACAGAAGTTCATATGGGTGTTGAGAGATGCCGATAGAGGAGATATCTTTAAAGGGGAAGATAGAAGAGTTGAGCTGCCAGAAGGGTTTGAGGAGAGATTAAAAGATGTAGGCTTAGTGGTAAGAGAATGGGCACCACAACCAGAAATATTGGCTCATTCGTCTACAGGCGGGTTCATGAGTCATTGTGGATGGAATTCATGCATAGAGAGTATTACTATGGGAGTGCCTATAGCTGCTTGGCCTATGCACTCTGATCAACCAAGAAATGGTTTCTTGGTGACAGAAGTGCTAAAAATAGGCCTGATTGTGAGGGAGTGGGGGAAACGCGAGGAGTTGGTGAATGCATCCACCATTGAGAATGTTGTGAGGAAGTTGATGGCATCAGAAGAAGGAAATGTGATTAGAAAAAGAGCAGAAGAATTGGGAGAAGCTGTAAGGCAGTCCACAGAGAAAGGGGGTACTTCTCGAATAGAGTTGGATTCTTTCATCGCGCATATCACAAGATAGACTTGTTTGTGTTTTGTTTAACTAGAATTGAGTCCACCAATTGTGGATGTATGCCTTTTGTTTAATTAAGTACTTGTTTGTGTTTACTTTTGTTCAATTTATAAGCATTTCAATAACAACCTTTATGGATGGTATATCACTTTCCAAGTCCATCTTCTGTTTACTTTTGTTCATTCTCATAGACTTCAGAGTCATTACCTTGAAGAAATACAAAAAAGTTGATTATATAAGCTTTTAATGTACCATGACAAATGCTCAATGAGGAGACAGGGAGGATACGACAGAAGAACGAAATTCTCTTTTTATTCTTCCTTGTGTAGCTGTGAGAATTTACCAAACCATGAACTTAACAGGTTGAAACAAGATGAAGTAGCTATCTACCTTTATGGGGTAGATAGGTTGTTTTCAATTGACCCTTGACAACCTTCCTCCTTTATCTGTATGTGGAACTGCCAATGTGAATGAACACATATAGGTGGAGTTTAATTCCATATTAAGTAATCAGGTCAGGCTTAGTCAACTACAACAATCAGGTCAGGGTTCGAGCCAACGCCTTAAATCCTTCAGACATAGCCAAGATTCACTTTCATGACCTCCCAAGGATTTGGGAAATCTTGGCTTATTCGTCAACAGGCGGGTTCATGACTCACTATGGATGACATTCTTGTTTAGAGAGCATTAGTATGGGAGTGTCAATAGCAGCTTGGCCCTATGCAATTTGACCAACCAAAAAATGGTTTTTTGTAAGGTAACATGATTAAAGTTTTGTATTTAATAATATATCATGAACACAATGTTTTATCAATTAACAGGATACATATTTACAAAACACTTACATTTAAATAATATCTATTTATCTATACTATATTAAAAGCGCTTAGAAATGTTGTTTGAATTTGCCCTTTATTCAAAAGATCCTACCATATACAAAAATATTTAAAATGTTCTTAAATTAATGATATTAATGTGACATAACACTAAACTATTCATAAAAAAAAGTTAGGTAGTATTATTTATAATTACATCATATTTGTTTAATGAGGTACAAAAATGTTATTAGAAACCAATTTTAATAGTATGGGAAAAGATGGTATTACAAAATTTAATATTCGTATTTTATAATTACACTAACTTTTCAATATATAGTGAGTATATGTTGCTGCTCACTAAGGACGGAGCTGTATTCAGGATTTCGATAAAATGGATGTACGGTTATGAAAAAATGTATCTTAAATATAAATTTGATCAATTGGACTTTTTGGTTCTTAATATGAACCATTAGATTATAAAAATTATAGGTCCAAAATATATATAATAATTTTAAAACACACATTTCATTTAATTATATAAAATATTCTAGTGCTAAAAATTTTAGGAACTTTTAATGTTACACACTTGAAAATTTTGAAAACTTGAAGGAAAAAACAAAAGAAAAAATAGTTGAAACACCAAAAGTGTAACTGATAACCACTTAGAGAGGTGTTACTCAAAAAGATGAGATAGATAAAAGATTTAAATTATTATTCTCACTTAGAGAGGTGCACCCACTCATCATCGTATTATTATATGATACTTTGAACGTGGCTTCACAAAATTAAATTTAAATATTTTAAAAAAAAGATAACACTACTATATATGAGAGAGGGGAGCATGAGTTCACGTGAACCCACGACACCCCCTCTAGATACGCCCCTGACTAAGGATATGGCCTTAGATAAGAGGGTACAAAGGTTGCGGATTGGGGTAAAATGTTAGTAGGTATAGTAAAACCTTTCTAAATTAATATAGGTGAGATCATGGAATATTATTATTTTGTAGAGATACTATTTAATCGATAAATTAATATTTATTGATTTAAAAAGTGTGTCGACACCGAAAAAATTGTTCAGGGATGAAATCTCAAAGAATCCACTTGTGAAAACGTCGTTCATAAACTTGAGGTCATGATTAAAGATCTCGGTTACTGCAATAAAATGGATGTTACATGTCCAGAGGTCCAGAGCTTAGAACAAATTATTGCTATCATTAGAAAAATAATATTGTTGATAAAGTTGAAGATGATACAATATCTTTGCAATCCATTACGGGTAAGGAAACACTTGAATCTAGAACTCTTCACAATTTTATGGCATAATTAGAAAAGACAACACCGAAATTTTTGGATGCAATAAGAAAAGTTAGAGATGAGCTTCTACTAGATTTAAATTTTAACAAAAAAGAACAAAATATAATCACATTTCACTGAGTTTTCTCAGACATATTTGTACTTTTAAAGAATTATTAATTTATAATATTAATGGGACCATATATTTATATAGGGATCTTCAGAAAATTTTATTATCTTATTATCTTATCGAAATGAGTGATTTTTTCCATTGGCCCAAATCCGGATCAGAGGAAATTATTATCTTAGAGAGATTATTAATTAACCGAGTATTAATTTAGTGAGGTTTTACTGTAGTTGATATTTTTGCGCTTAATTTTCAACATGAGATAGTCCAAAGCACCATGCATGTATGCCGTAGTATTAGTGTTATTCATGTATGGTCGTTTGGTAGGCCGCATTAAAACAAATAGTTCATGTATTATGTATGGTATTATTTAGTACTATGTTTGGTAGGAAATTGGGTCTATGTATAACTAATCCATGGACTACTTATATCTTCTATATGGTATTATAGGATGTATTTCTAATAGGGATAAGAGTCAGAAAAATACCCCAACTTTGGTCGAATTTGCTGTTGCGATACTAAACTTTCATGAGGACCTATTACCTCCCTAGACTATTTAATACCGTATTTTAAACATATATATTTGCCCACGTGGACATAAAAAATAATACAAAATTATAAATAGTAATGTGACCACGTGGACACATATATACCTTTAAAATACACTATTAAATAGTTCAAGGGGTAAAAAATACAGTATTAAATAGTCTAGGGAGATAATAGGTCTTCATTAAAGTTTAGTATCGCAACAGCAAATCCAACCAAAGTTGAGGTATTTTTAAGACCCTTATCCCTTTCTAATACCTTCCATTTGGAGGTATTAGTAATACATGAGATATAATACCATGTGATAAGTCTATGTAAAGACAAAAATATCCCTCAAATCATTTTAATTATTTTGTTTATTTTCTTGATTTTATGTTTTATATTTGTACTAGTAAATTTATTTAAATAAATTAGTTGTTGACACCCAATTTTGGACCTCCACTATATAAATTAATCATTTCGAGCTTCTTCAATTTCAAACGATTTAAAATAATTAGTTTTATAAAATTTCAAAAAAATAAAATAAAATAAAATAATAATAATAATAATAATAATATAGTTTGCAAGTTATTTTAACTAGTTTTGCGAACAGTTCAAGTTTACTCATCGAAACTCAACCACCTACCGTCCCCAAATGAATGGAGCAGTAGAGGCCGCTAATAAGAACATAAAGAAGATTTTGAGGAAAATGATTGATAATCGCAGAGGTTGGCATGAGATGCTGCCATATGCTTTGTTGGGTTACCAAACGACTGTCAGGACGTCAGTTGAAGCTACTCAATATTTGCTGGTATATGGAACAGAAGCAGTCATACCTGCAGAGGTTGAAATACCTACATTGAGAATCATCCAAGAAGCTGAATTGAGTGATGGTGAATGGGTTCGCAAGCAGATTGACCAGCTAACATTGATTGATGAGAAGAGAATGATTGTCGTTTGTCATGGTCAACTTTATCGACAGAGAATGATTCGTGCTTTCCACAAGAAAGTAAGAGCCAGGATATTTGAAGTCGGTCAGCTGGTCCTTAAACGCATTTTCCCTCACCAAACTAAGTACAAAGGGAAATTTGCACCAAATTGGCAAAGACCCTATATGGTTCGCAAAGTGTTATCTGGAGGTGCTTTAGTCCTGTCAGAGATGGATGGCACCGAATGGCCGAAACCAATCAACTCAGATGCTGTCAAGAGATACTATGTGTGAAGTTTCAGTTTGTATTTTCTTGTCATTCCCTTGTAATTATTCTATTCGCTTGTAATTGTTTTGTTTAGAATCTATCCCTATGTAATGAACTACGTCTGACCTGAATTTTCAAGAATGAGATACGTAGGCGGCCTATGTCGGTCTCGGTCACCCCTTTATCCCCTTTTAATAGTTTTCTTTGTATCTGAACTACGTTTGACCTGAATTCTCAAGAATGAGTTACGTAGGCGATCTATATCGGCCTCTGTCGGTTTCTTTGTAATTTTCTTATTTTTGTTAATCCTCGAGAAAGGGAACTATGTTTGACCTGATTCTTGCCTCAATGGGATACGTAGGCGCCACAAGGGCTCGGTCATATCTCCCGTAAAATTTCTATTTTTTCTCTTTACGATAGAAACTAGGATAAAATTTTTGAGAGAGACTAAAAATTTCTTAGGAAGAAGATCTTTTCAACAAACCAAGACTGAAGTTACTTTGAGATCTGCAGTTGGGATAGGATTTTTGAGAAGATCTCAAAAATTTCGTGATTTGCTCACCAACAGTTCGAGATAATCCAAGATAGTTAACTGGGACATAAATTTTGAGGATGGCTGCAAAATTTCAACAGGGTTTATCGGCAATTTAGAGCAACTTTGAATACTTCCCAGCAAGTAATCAGATAGATCTCGAGACATCACCTCCAAATGACCTTCATTAAGCTTGACGTGACATGACACTTGGCAGTGACTCTTTCCAAACATTACTTTTGAAAATCTATTTTCCTTAAAAGCTTTTCATTCATGTTCTAATTATTTTACATAAACATATTTTGTCTTATCTATCAAGACGCAGGAGATCGGAGAAATCAATCGAAGATAGCAAGACAAGGAGCAGACAACCGCAGAGATCGACACAGATCAGTTCATTTTAAACTAACAATTTTTATATGGATGCAGGAAATATTTTATGCTGCTTATATCAAAAATTTTGGAACATGAATAACATTATTTCATTTAATTCCCAACAAAGCGAAGATCATAATGAATATTGCAACTATGTTCAGAGATGGAACAAACGAAAATCACGAAGAGAGCAATATTATTATTTTCCAGCAACTAGAGATACCTGGAAGACGTTTATCTGCATTATATTATCAGATATAATAATATTCTTACCCTAAAGGTTATTTATATTGTATTGTTGAATGAAACGATACCACTACTCGGAGAGTCATTTATATCGTATTATCAAATAAGATGATACCACTACTCCGAGGGTCATTTTTATTTATATTGTTGGTTGAGACAATACCTCCATCCAAAAGATACCCAGAAGATCACATATGTTGCTCGATGAAGCATTATCTTCATTTGGTATCAGAAAGGCATCATCAAAAGATTCATGCATTGCGGGAAAAATGTCATGCATTGCAGGAAAAATGTCATGCATAGCAGGAGGAAGAAGGGCATGCATAGAAAGAGGAAAAAGTCATGTATGACAAGAGAAAGATTCATGCATAGCAAAAGAATATTCATGCATAGCAAGAGAAAGATTCGTGCATCGCGGAAAAGATCTCATGCATCGCGAGAAAAGATCCACGTATTGCGGGAGAACATTCATGCATTGCAAGAGAACATTCATGTATCGCGAGAAAAGAGATTCATGCATTACAAGAGAAGATTCATGCATCGCGGGAAAAAGATTCATGCATCGAGTGAAATGAATTCATACATCGCAAGAGAAGGATTCATGCATAGCAAGAGAAGGAGTTATGCATCTCAAGAGAAAGATTTACTCATCACAGGAGAATCTACATCAAATCCATCATTTTTCTTTGCAAAGACGACATCAAGAGAACTATCAACATATTACATCAGCCTATTTTATTACTTTGACATCAAAGGAAGAGTACATTGAAGAATTATATTACAAATATGAGATACAAACTTTATTTTCTTTACGTCAAACTGGAGGAAGTTGATGTCAAACGTCCAAGGAGAACAATTAAGAGTCAGAACGGTGCAGAAGGCATCAAAGAGGATGCAGCACAACGTGGAACTTTTTCTTAGCAGCGAACTGGGACATAGTTCAAAGAGGAGTGTTAAATTCTTAGGACGCGAACTGAAGAGCAACTTCCACCACAATCAAACCACACCCCTATCAGAAGGCACATGGGTTTTTCTTTAGGTTTATCAGTTTCGATTTCGCATCCGAAAATTTTGATTTTTCACCAGAAGCAACTTTCCAATCTGAGTGACAATGCATCAAGAGCTTTGGAAATTATGTCAGTGTGAGTTCTTATTTATGAGTGTGAAGCATGCCACATTCATGGCTAAGAGGTTGCAAACCTCTTTTTCATACTCGACTTACTTTGTCAGTTTTCCGGAACCAAAGGTGATCTAGCATAATAAATCTCCTTTTCAACCGATCGAGTTGAACTACAAGCAGCCTGATTCCCTAAGTTGAGGGATATGTAGGCGGGATCAGTGTTGAAAACTCGGTTGTATTCCAATATTCGCTCTTAAATCTTATTCTCGAGCATCCCAATCTCTTCATAATCCGACATCGGAATAGCTTTTGATTTCTTTCAAAATCGTGTGTCGAATCAAGTATATCGAACTACAAATGACCTGAATTCTCATATAACCTGAGATATGTAGGAAACCCGATTCCAAGGTTCGGCCATAATTCTTAAAGTCTGTACCAAATCCCTTTTTGAAAAGATGAAGATGTGGTCGGCCAAAATTGGATTTGTCAATTTCATTTGCCTCGAGTTTCTTTCATCAATCCAAGTCAAACGAGGGACAGTTGTTGACACCCAATTTTGGACCTCCACTATATAAATTATTCATTTCAAGCTTCTTCAATTTCAAACGATTTAAAATAATTAGTTTTATAAAATTTCAAAAAAATAAAATAAAATAATAATAATAATAATATAGTTTGCAAGTTATTTTAACTAGTTTTGTCACATTTTATAATTTTTAGATAATATATATGTTTTACATAATTATGTATATAATTATTATATTTTATGATTATTCGAAAATCGTCTCAAAAAGATTTTAGTTTTAGTTAAATATTTTTTCAATTAGTTTGGTAATAGTTTATATTTTCAAATTAATTAGTTTATAATTAAGTTAATTATTTCATTTTGTTAAGATTAAGAAGCTCATTAATTAATTTATATTAATTTGTCCTATATAAAATCTAGCCGAATTCTCTAAAATAACTCAATATGGCTAAATTATAAAATCCAAGTTGGTTATAATTGTAATTCAATTGGCCACGTTTTTGTCCCCAATTTTGGGTCAATTTCTTCCAGCCAGGACTTGGTCCAAATTCCCTTCCCAATAATACATACAATACAAGCAGTCCATTCCCTTCAATAAAAAATAAAAAATATTAAGCTAGTATGATAAAATTCCTAGTCTGTTGATGTGAATTCCATGGTTTAGTTGAGGTCTGTTGATGATGCTACAGGCCTTTATTTAGAAGAGTTAGTTTGGTTAAGTGAAGTATGTTAGTTCGAGTAAGTTTCCGATCGATTACATGCTAGAAAATATATTTACTTGATATATATTCATGTTGAATGATCCTATTAATTAGTTTACAGTTAAAATTTGTTCTTAGTTGCTCCTTGCTTAACTGATCATAGTCGATTATGTATGTTTGGAAAGGGTCGAGTTATTTCTCCCAGATCTATTTCTAACTTGATCATACCCATTTTGTTTACTCTTGACATCGTCGTATAATGTATCTTCCAAATTTGTATAGTATAAGTGATGGATGAAAGTCGTGTGTTGATCCATTCATTTATGATAGCATCTTATTTATACACTTGGTTTATTTAGTTTTGGTTGGAATTTTCATGAATGAATGGATTTTATGGGTTCCTAGTTTGGTTATTATAATTGGGTGGGGTCAATATAGCATATACTTGTCTTTCTCTGGTTGTTTTGAAGTGTGATGAATATCCTCTCCTTCATTTTTTTTTGTTGTTATTTTTTATTCATTTTGTGGGTCATATACTTATGTTGCCAGCTATTATGTTAATCTGGGTTCCCAATAATCAGTGTATTCTTTTAATTACCTCTTTAAAGTTATTAACACTCAGTATGTCCCTGTACGGATTACTTTAATAGGATTATATGTTTTATTTTTATTATATTTATATTGAGTTGGATAATGTATTAATTCCTTGCCTTACTTTGTTTGCATGTGAAATTCCTCTCGAGTCCATTATGGACTTCTTTGCCCCTCCCTTGCACCTCGAATTGAGTCATGGACTCAACTCTTCCATCGAGTCATCCTTTCTTTCATTTGGGTCATTGGAAATTGAAGAACAGGCCTATGAATTGGATGTACATGTGTACGGAGCTGATATATGGGACTGCATGTACTTGTATACATCTAGTGTATACGAAAATGGGGAAATGGGCCTAAATGCTCTAAATTTCAGCTTTATATTTTGTTATTTTGGGCCTAAGCCTTCGTCACTTTATTTATTATTATCTTGTTAGAATTTAGGACAGGTGAAAGATGGGCCTAAGGCCCACAGAAATAAAATTCAATTTAGTCTAGGACAGGTACAAAGGTGGCAAAAGTTGGGCCTTTGGCCCAAACCGAAAATAGGCCCAAGTACTGGTCCAGGTGGACAGGAAACCAGATTCGGGCCCCAATTTCGCTCTTTACTTCATCATTTTATATTTGTTTACCTGTTATTACTTGTTAATCTTAAGGTTACTACAGTTTAACTTCCCGAACGATAGCCATTCTGAACCGATTTTCTAAAAAAATTAATAAAAATTAACTAATTAAGAACTCGTTTTTCTCTGATTAATAAATAAATAAATAAATATATATATAATATAATTTTGCAAACTATTGCACTTAGATATAGCGTCTTAATATTTTCTCAAATTTTCCCTTAGAATGGTCCTAACTATAAAATTGCTCAATTTAAGTTAAGTCAAACGAATTTAGCCAAATAGTTAATTGTCGGATAACCGTGTATTAGCGGACATTTCGGGTGCTTTCAAACCCTTCCTGAAATGCTAATACGAACCCCCGAACTCCTTTGAATATTTTCATTAGATTTCTGTTTTAATCTTTTGAAATAGTAGTTTTCTTGATTTTTCTTAAAAATTAAGTGGAGACTCTTAAAATCAGTCTAAATATATTTTTAAATAAATATTAGCTTACAAATTATTTAGAGAGAGTTGTTTGTTACTAAATAAATTCAATACAAAGAAATACAATATTTGAAATGTGAGTTATTTAATATTAACTAATTAAAAAGACAAATATATCACCACATGACATTATATATATATATATATATATATATATATATATACGTTTTTCTAATTATTTGTATTTTGAACAATTTATAAATTGAATACATATTAAAATTACAACTTGCAATTTTTATGTGTAAACTATTCTTTATAGTCTTTTCAATTTTAAAAGCTGATAGTTTATCTTTTTAAAAAAATTGAAAATTGACATTTTGTAAGTGATCAATTTACTAAGATGAATTATTTATCCTCAAATAATTTAAGTGAAAAAAAAGGCAAACATGACAACAAAATTGTACTTCTCATAACTAGTTAGAAGGCCATAAAAAAATAATATTGTCCGGCAATTATTTACCTTAACCCAATTGCATAATAATTTAAGGGTATAGTTGGAAAGAAGTTTTTTATAAAGTTTTAATCCAAACACAAGATGAGGTGGGAAACAATGAACCAAACACTTAATAAAAATAATTTCTGCTTTACTAATCCCTGCATTACTAATCCCATCATTATTAATCCCTGCATTATTAATCTTTGTACCAAACGACTCCGTAGTGTCTTGCTCTTCGACATTTGTTACCATATGTCGTTGTTACAATTTTTTTAAAATTATTCTTGTGCGTTGATTTCGTATTAATTGTCTGGTTTACTTTTTTAGCAATATTTTCTAATTCGTAATTATTTTTATTTTACTACTTAGTAGAAGAGTCTACAAGCAGGCATGTCTTTATCAACATGCCTTCTTGTATGACAAGGGCATTTTCGTAACTTACTACTTTTTCTTTCCTTAAGCCTTTGTATCTTCTTGCTTTAAGATTGTACATTTTCTTTGTTGGACCCAAAAACCAATCAATATTTATCAATTGACTTATATGTCCAATCAAAATATTCTTCTCTTGAATTCTATTATATATAGTAATAAAAATAAAATAAAAAAACAAAATTAGAATGTGTCAGCTTTACTAGTCCATATGACAATGTCCCCCACAAACAGCTTTATCCAAATCCAAATAATAATAATAAAGTAGAATTGACATGCCACCAGATTATAAATGATGTGCTGATTGAAATAAAATATTAAACGTGTAACAATTTATCAGCCATTTATCAATGAGGTGCGTGAAAATTGATTGAAATAAATATTAACGGTTGTTTGATACAAAAATGAATAATGCAGGGATTATTATTATTGAAATTAATAATGCAGTGATTAATAATACAGAAATTAGTAATACAGAGTTTATTTTTACCAAGTGTTTGGTTCATTAGTTCCAACTTCATTTTGGAATTGGGTTAAAACTTTATAAAATAATAACTCCTTTCCAATTATATCCTTGAATTATTATGTAATTAGGTTAAGGTAAATAATAGTCGGACAATATTATTTTTTATGGCCTTCTAACTAGCTATGAGAAGAACAATTTTGTTGTCATGTTTGCCTTTTTTTTCACTTAAATTATTTGAGGATAATAATTGTCATCTTAGTAAATTGATTACTTACAAAATGTCAATTTTTATTTTTTTTTTAAAAAAAGATAAACTATCAACTTTTAAAATTGAAAAGACGTAAACAATAGTAAAACTGAATAAATCATCTACATTTACACATAAAAATTGCAAGTTGTAGTTTTATTATGTATACAATTTTATAAATTGTTCAAATACAAATAATTAGAAACCACACAAATATTGCCCTTTTAATTAGTTAATGTTAAGCAACTCACATTTTAAATTTTGTATTAATTTGTGTTGGATTTATGTAGTAACAAATAACTTTCTCTAAATAATTTGTAAGCTAATTTATTTAAATAAATTTACTAGTACAAACATAAAACATAAAATCAAGAAAATAAATAAAATAATTAAAATGATTTGAGAGATATTTTTATCTTTACATATACTTATCCCATGGTATTATATCTAATGTATTACTAATACCTCCAAATGGAAGGTATTAGTAATACACCCTATAATATCATGTAGGAGGTATAACTAATCCATGAATTAGTTATACATATGCCCAAATTCCTACCAAACATAGTACTAAATAATATCATACATAATATATTGATTATTTATTTTAATGCGGCCTACCAAACGACCCCTAAACGTGTAGCAATTTCCTATTTTTAATTTGCTTGAAATAGATTTAATGTTATGATCCTATTATTATTAGGAATGTAGGATAATATGTATTCTGCAATGAATTTAGTCCTAATAGAAAAATGTTTTGTTTAATCGTAATATAAATTTACATTTATATCTTATAGTAATTTTTCATATGGAGGAAAATTTTGAACTTAAAAAGGACAAATAAGTCAATCAACTTTTTAAATGATATTTTGCTAAAATAAGCTTTTAGTCTTTTCATGTGAACATTCATGCAGAACTACAAAACATGTACACCACATATTTTTTTTTGCCACGTCTCCAAATCTTTGTAGTAGTACGGAGTATGTTGTATACCCTAGATCCAATAATTCAAAAATAATACTCCCTCCGTCCCATTTTATGTGGCAACATTTGACCGGACACGGAGTTTAAGAAATAAATAAAGACTTTGAAATGTTTATCAAATTGCCCTTTAAAAAGTAGATTCACTTTTCTCTCTCCTCATAAATGTATTGGAGTATTATTTTAAGATTAAGTGGGACCAACAAGGGTAAAAGAGGAATTGTACCTTTAAATACTTACCATATTAGGAAATGTGACATTCTTTTTGGGACTAACCAAAAAGGAAATGGTGCCACATAAAATGGGACGGAGGGAGTACTCTTTATGTGACACTTTTCAAATTTTGAGATTCAAACAAGTTTATCTTTGATTGTAACTTTTTCATTTATCTTTTAATTATTTTAATTTGTCAATTATTGTGACTTATAGTACTTTTTACTTAATTTACAAATATAAATTTCATTTCAAAAAAATAGAAAAGCGTAAATTTTTTATCAAACTTAATTTGTTTGACTCTCGAAAAATGAAAAGCGCCACATAAATTGGGACAACCTCTTACATACATACACACAGTAGCGGACCCATAATTGTTTTTAAGGGTGTCGACGATTGTAGTAAGAAAATGAGAATAATTATGAAGCTGGTAGGACTTGAACATACAACCTCAAAGAATTTTATGACGCCTTTACCAACTAGTATATATACACACACACTCACTTCAACAACTTCTACAAAAGATTGAACAAACTTCAAAGTTGTTTTACCTTGTATATTTGAATATTGATAGCCCTGCTTCTAGCCATGACACAAGTAGAAAACCATGAATTTAGCAAACTGAAACAAGATGAAGTAGCTATAGTTATGGTTCCATTTCCATCTCAAGGCCATCTTAACCAACTTCTCCAACTTTCATGTTTAATCTCCTCCTATCAACTTCCTGTCTACTATGTTGGATTGGCAACACATAATCATCAAGCCAGGATTCAAGCTAACACATTAAATCCTTCAAACATAGCCAAACTTCACTTCCATGACCTTCCAAATCCTGAACTAATATCCTCATCAAATCTTGAGACAGTATGGGATGTTTCTATGCTTCTTCGCGATCCCATTGCTTCTTTCATACGCAATATTTCATCAAAAGTAAGACGAGTCATCGTTGTTCATGATCCTATGATGTCTTACAATGTTCAAGATGTTTCTTCTTTGCTCAATGCTGAATCCTATATATTTAACTGCATTTCAGTTTTCTCATGCTATATTATGATGTGCTTATTTTTAAAGATTTCTGGCCAACCTGAAGAAGAATTGCTTAAAAAGCTACACTCCTTTGAAGGAGTTACAACAGATGAAGCTATGGACTTATCAGATTCTCAACATCCATATATGGATATTAGATTAGGTGATATCCATAATACAAGTAAAGTAATTGAAAGCAAGTATATTGATTTGATGGAACAAGCAGAAATTAGTCTGAACAAGAAACAATGGGCAATTGGACCTATTCTGCCTACTAAATTCGATTACATCTCGAATATATGTTTGGATTGGCTGAACAAACAACCTCCAAGATCAGTTCTTTATGTATCTTTTGGAACAACAACTTCATTTTCTGATAGACAAATCAAGGAGCTCGCGATGGGATTAGAGCAGAGTAAACAGAGGTTTATATGGGCGCTGAGAGATGCCGATAGAGGAGATATCTTTAAAGGGGAAGCTAGAAAAGTTGAATTGCCTGAAGGATTTGAGGAAAGAGTAAAAGAGGTCGGGTTAGTGGTAAGAGAATGGGCACCACAACCAGAAATCTTGGCTCATTTGTCTACAGGCGGGTTCATGAGTCATTGTGATTGGAACTCTTGCTTAGAGAGTATTACTATGGGAGTGTCTATAGCTGCTTGGCCTATACACACTGATCAACCAATAAATGGTTTCTTGGTGACGGAAATATTGAAAATAGGCCTGCTTGTTAGAGATTGGGGGAAACGCGAGGAGGTAGTAAGTGCATCCAATATTAAGAATGTCGTGAGGAAGTTGATGGCATCAGAAGAAGGTGACCTGATTAGAAAGAGAGCAGAAGAATTGGGAGAAGCTGTAAGACAGTCCACAGAGAAAGGGGGTGTTTCTCAAATAGAGTTGGATTCTTTCATCGCGCATATCACAAGATAGACTTGGTTTCTTTCTAGCTCTTTCTACTTTGAATTTCACTTTTCAAGCAGTTTGGTTACTTTACTGTTTTCTTTTAACTTGTTATTTATCAGCTTCTTGGCTCAGACTAATATATATATATATATATATATATATATATGCTACCTTGTATTTCTTTGATCTTTGAATGTTCTGTATCTGAAATTTTTTATCAGCTTCTTGGCTCAGACTATATTTCTTTTAGCTAGCATATGAGACGATAGAAATAACAACTATATATATTTATTTTTTTTAAAATTTAGAAATAACAACTATATAACTGCAAGCATAAAGATATTCAATCACTGCCTATCTTTTCTAAAATCTCGCCATTGGCTGCAAAGACAAACTGCAATTGCTTATTAATGTACAATATTGTATCAGAAGATTGCATTTAGTTCAAGTCAAGTATGAAAAGTGGAAAGAAACAATTTGACAGCAATTACATTTAAGAAACCTTATCTTGACAAAGTAGTTATTTGTGTTTTGGTTGGTGCCTCACAGCATGTTATGCTGAAGGAAAGGTTTACAGGACCCTCTAAATTCTGAATAAAATTATTATTTTCCAGTATTTGTTTTAGTAATCCTAACAAGAAATACACTTTACTGAATCTCAGCATGGCAAAATATGGAACAGCAAATTATGGGGCATGTATTGATTCTACCTTCCGTAGAATAGCTCTTCCATTTGGTTTATCCCCATTGGGAGAGTCAGCAGACACTTCATCCACTCCATCCTTCTCGTGAGACAGTTCCTGGAGATTCTCATCAGCATCATTATCATCCTTCAATTTTGTGTAGTGCATATGATGATGATGGTGGTGACCATGACTCCGTTCATTGACTCATCCAGAAAAATCTTCAACATACCTCACAAGCTTCACAACAATAAGAAAGAGCACAATTCCAGCTGCCAAAACAAGAGTATAATGAAACATTCAGCAGTTAAGTCAATGATCAAGCCAGGATTCAAGCTAACACATTAAATCCTTCAAACATGATATTTTAAATCCTTCATATCCTTTTACATTTGCTGTCATGTCATCCTCAGTAAGCACCATGAAGCTCACACTGGAGAACATCTGGCAAATTAAAAGGCAGAACATGATATTTTAAATCATAAATAAGCGTTTTCTTCCTTTGGAATATTTGAATGCTACAAATTCTGATATTTCCTATTTTGTGATAATGGAGCAAAACCTCCCCAGTATGTTTCATGCAAAAGTAAACATACAAATTTCACAAAATGAATGATGAAATTTAAAAGCAGAATCATGTCCAAGAAACTTGCCCAAAATGGACAATCCAACAGAAAGATCCTCCAATGAATGGGCGTGTGAATGACCAGAGTGATCATGAAGATGGTCATCATGTGAGTGGGATTGTCCACCACCTAAAAGAAGTAATCTGTTTGGTAAAATTATTCAATGCCACAAATAGTTAAAGGCAACAATATTTGGGTTTAGAAGATAGACACCATATATGTCTGATATATCACCTTCCTTCTCTAAGACGAATAACTATATTCTAATAGCATCTTTATGGATATTTTCTTCTTGAGAAAGTAGCATCTTTAAGGATATGCATACCTACTAATTAGATTATTATTGCCTCCGTCCCAATTCATTTGCTATATTTTGACTGGACATTCTCGAAAGAAAGAAGATATTTGGCACATCGAATAAAATACTGAATTTGGGATAGTTTGATAGGTCATGAGTTTAAGAAAGAAAGAAAACTCTTTGACGAATTGGATAAATATTCATATGAAACCAAAGGCAGCCTTTTACAAAACAGGTTTCTCAATATAGAAAAGTCCCCATCTTATTAGAACGGACATAAAAGGAAATAGTGCCAAACAAATTGGGACAGAGAATTATTTTTTCCCAGAAAATGATGTTGAAACTGACTTACAGTCTTAGCTCAGAAGAAAAAAATTGCAGCTAAGCCACATGCATCAGCACAACATTAGGACAAAGACAAGAGCACAAGCACAACAAAGTTATTCAATCTCTCCAGCATGAACTAGACAAGTGAATTGAGAGTAGTGAAAAGTGGAAAGGGGAGTTACCCAGGCACTCAGGGGAAGCAAGTTAAGCAAACCTGCCTTTGATGGTGTAAGCTAGTGAGTTTTAGTGGGCTGGCGGCTTCATGGTTAGACATCTAAGAAGCATGCCTGATGTAAAGACATCTCGCTTATGTCATTTTAACAGTTATTAAAGCTAAGTAAACCAAATTATGACGGAGTAGAGCTAACAGTTTATGGTATTTAAAGGTAAGTGAGCCAAAAAGCAATATGCAATGTTACCTCTTCATTAATTTAAGATTTAGGGTGTGTTTGGTATGAAGGAAAATGTTTTTATAGAAAATGTTTTCCTGAAAAACAAGTTGATTTTTGACTTATTTTCTCATGTTTGGTTGGTGAGTAGAAAATATTTTTCAAAAAAGATTTTTAGTGTTTGATTTATGAATGATTTTTTTTTTTTTGAGAAATATCTTTTATTTTTACTAGGGTAGAAAATAATTTTTGAAATTGAAAATATTTTTTAAAAACAAACTTAAATTTTTTTGGGGGTGGGGTGGGGGGGCGGGGTAGGGGTGGGTTGAGGGTAGGGGTTGAAAATATTTTTTAAAAATAAACTTAAATTTTTTTTGGGGGATGGGGGCTGGTAGGGGGTGGGTGGGGGGGTCGAGGGTTGGGGTGAAAAAATAAAATTTTGAAGTTGAAAATATTTTTTAAAAACAAACTTAAAATTTTTTTTGGGGGTGGTGGGGGGAGGGTGCTGGTAGGGGGTGGGTGGGGTGGGGGTGAAAAAAATGAAATTTTGAAATTGAAAATATTTTTGAAAAACAAACTTAAAATTATTTTTGGGTGGTGGTGGGGGGGGGGGTTGGTAGGGTGGTGGAAGGTCGAGGGTAGGGGTGAAAAAATGAAATTTTGAAATTGAAAATATTTTTTTAAAAACAAACTTAAATTTTTTATTTTTGGGGGGGGGGGGGGGGGCTGGTAGGGAGTGAGTGGGTGGGGGTTGAGGGTAGGGGTGAAAAAATGAAAATTTTGAAATTGAAAATATTTTTAAAAACAAACTTAATTTTTTTTTGGGGGGTGGGGGGCTGGGTAGGAAGTGGGTGGGGGGTCAAGGGTAGGGTGAAAAAATGAAATTTTGAAGTTGAAAATATTTTTTAAAACAAACTTAAATTATTATTTTTTTTTTGGGGGGGGGGGGACTGGTAGGGGTGGGGTGGGTGGGGGGTTGGGTAGGAGGTGCGTGAGGGGGGGTCCAGGTAGGGTGAAAAAATGAAATTTTGAAATTGAAAATATTTTTTAAAAAACAAACTTAAATTATTTTTTTTGGGGTAGGGGTGGCGAGTAGGGGGTGGGTGAGTTGGGGGAGGGGGGAGGGGGGAATCGAGTGTAGGGGTGAAAAAATTAAATTTTGAAGTAGAAAATATTTTTTAAAACAAACTCAATTTTTTTTTTTGGGGAGGGGGGGGCGCAGGCCGGGGAGAGGGTGTGGGTGATCGAGGATCGGGATGAAAAAATAAAAAATTGAAGTTGAAAATATTTTCTAAAAACAATAGAAAAAATTGATAGAGGGGGGAGGGGGGCAAGGGTAGTGGGTGGGGGTAAAAAATAAAAAATTGAAATTAGAAATATCTTTTAAAAATAATTTTTAATATTTTTTGGGGAGGGGGTGGGGGTAGGGGTAGGGGTGAGGGTGGGTAAAAAATTGAATTTAAAAACAAGCTTTAAATTTATTTATTTTTTTGGGGGGTTGGTTGGGGGGCTTTTGAGGGTAGGGACAAAATAAATTGATTTTTTCAACAATTTTTTTTTTTAATTGGAAGTTGGAAGAGAGTTTTGGAAAATGTTTTCCTAAAATTTTGAAGGGAAGTCATTTTCCTTAAATTTGAGGAAAATGAGTTGATTTGAAAAATATTTTCCAAAACATTTAACCCAACCAAACATGAGAAAACCGGAAAATGTTTTCCTTCATACCAAATGCACCCTAAGAATCGTACCAAAAGCATGTGGCAATTGGTGAAGGAAAGTATCCCCAGCATGGCTCCTCCCTGTATAAGTCATGAGGTCGGGCAAGAATGAGTAAACTTTCACCCTAGTAAATAATTTTAGAAACAATAGTCCAATAACTGTACTAAGCATATACAAATGAATTAGTATAATTTCAAATCGGAAACAGAATTCATTTAGTAGGCAGCATTCATATGAATGGTAAGACAGATATCCTGATAAATTTAAGGATCAATTTCAGATATATGGAAAATAATAATGCAAATAAAACTAAAAATTGCCAGCATATTGTTCAATTATAACAAATAAGTTAATTCACAAGCAGAAGATCGTCTATTCAAAATTAACAAACATAATAATCCTTTTAGACCTTCCTCCAATAGAATTTCTATAACCATTTCACTAACTGAAGCCATTTGTTACATTACTAACAATTAATACTGGATGGAAGGAATATGAGCAACAGGAGCACCTTTCTGATTACCATGGCTTCTGGTTATTTAAGAAAGTGATTTTGAAACAATTGATCATTTTACAGAAGTTCTCTTCGGATGTAACTTACAGTAAACTATTCAAGGAGACATATAAAAGTAAGAACTTCGTTAAAGCTGTTAAAATTATGAAGAAAAATAAGTTGCAAATGGAAAAAAGAAAAGCAACTTCTAATATAATAGGAAATAGACCTTTCTATCTATGCAATCACAACTTGTTCTAATTGTTAAGTTAATCAATGTACTTTCTCACATTCGATCTTCATATGGCTTATTGGTTCTTTTGGTCTTTTGGGCCTCAGTTGGTTAACAATCTCAGTCAACAGTGGGCTGAAGTATTATCATATAATATTATAAGTGGGAAGCTCCAACAATTAAAGTTGGATTACCATTATACCCTCAAGCTAAAATTATTTTTATAAATATTTTATTTATTAAAAAATAAACTTATATTATAATAAATATTATTAGAACATTAAATATTTAGAATGAATTATTTAGTTGAGAAACTAAATTTATTGTAGTCTTTTCAATTTTCCGGAGTTACTTTTCCGTGTAATACTTATTGTGAATATATACAATATATTATGCTAGAGTAAAAGAACTTCAAAACAATCATTTAAATATCTTAATTATAATATTAAATGTGCTTTTAAGTGTTTTCATTTCAATTTTTAATGATGACTGAAACGTCGTATATCTCAATGACTCAATGCGTCTAGAGGAATAAAATGGTGTTAAACTCTATTTTGCTGTGCATTAAATTTTTCCTTTCTCTTTTGTTATTAATTTTCTATTATTTATTTGATATTCAAAAAATCATGAATGTCGCTTTATATATCTTTGTTATTAATTTTCTATTATTTATTTAATATTTTAAAAGAACCCTGAATGTCTCTTTATATTTTTCTACTATATTTTCTTTATTTCTTTATTAATTTGGTTTCAAGAAGCTCAAAAGTCATGTTTTTTGGTTGACGGTGTATTTCAAGTAAAATATTGGTTTCGCTCACAAATGTTCAACTTTCATAAATCTTTTCCAAGCTGAAGTTAATGTGCGAACACAATTTCACCTCCCACAAGCATTTTTTCAACTTGAATACAGAGAAACAGAATAATTTGAACAAACCACAGAAGATATTCAGGAACTTTAACAATAAGAGATCATTCTCACCCCAAATAACGCCAAAGAATCTACAACTGCTTTTGAGGGCTTCCCGTGTACTGCAGGAGATAAAACATTTGGATTCCATGAGTTGAAAAGAAATTGCAAACGAAGATAGGAATTGAATCCTAAAGAAGAAGGCATAAACATAATTATAAGAATTTGAGCTACTTACTAAATATTAAAGGCAAAAGAATCAGGCAGATAAGGGAAGCCAAGCTCACCAATAGTGAGCAACCCATTGCATTGACCCATAGACCTGTCAATGAAACCAGAGAAAAGCTCTCAGTGACAACTAAAGACACCCATCCCAGAGATCTATCAAAATGGGTCCCATATGTTGTGTGCCATTAAGAAGGTTTTTCATATATATAAAAAAAAAATGAGTATAATTATGAAGCTGATAGGACTTGAACACACCACCTCAAAGAATTTTACACGCCTTTAACCACTAGTATATATATACACACTCACTTCAAGAACATCTTCTATAAAAGATTGAATAAACTTCAAAGTTGTTACCTCCCTGCTTCTACCATGACACAAGTAGAAAACCATGAATTTAGCAAACTGAAACAAGATGAAGTAGCTATAGTTATGGTTCCATTTCCATCCCAAACAGGCGTGCCATAAATCATTTGACTTCAATAAGTAAACAGAAGCAGAATTCTTATTAATTCTGTCAATAACCATTACATTCAGTTTGAAGAGGCCCTCAGTGAGGTAGCCCTTTCCTAAGAACATTTCATTCTTACTTCTTACAGCTTTGTTACTAACTAGGACACACTTAAACCCGTTCTTAACGAGCAGTGCAGCAAAAACTAAATTCTCCCTAATAGTAGGACCGTACAGAACGTTGTTCAGAGTCAATACCTTGCCGGATGTCATCTTCAACATAACTTTCCCAGTTCCTGCAATCCTTGTTGGTGTTGTGTTCCCAATGAACAAATCTTTGTCGAACTCAGCAGGAGTGTACGTTGCAAAGGCTTCTTTCGCAGAGCAAATATGTCGAGTGACACCTGAGTCGAGAAACCACTCCTTGGGATTTCCAACTAAGTTGCACTCCGAGATCATTGCACATAAGTCATCTACATCTTTCATCTCTTCCACGATGTTTGCTTGACTTTTGCCTTTGTCTTTGTCCTTTCTTGGAGCACGACAGTCAGAAGACTTGTGACCAGCCTTACTACAGTTGTAACAATTGCCCTTGAATTTCTTCTTGCCATGTTCTGACTTTTGTCCATTGGACTTCTTTCTCTTCTTGCCTTTAGTAGGAGCTTCTTCAACAATATTAACTCCAATTATTGTCAAACTCTTACGAGACTTCTTTTCGGCGGTCTTGTTATCTTCCTCAATCTTGAGCCGAATCACAAGATCTTCAAGTTTCATTTCCTTACATTTGTGCTTTAGATAATTCTTGAAATTGTTCCACGAAGGAGGTAACTTCTCGATCATTGCAGCCACTTGAAAAACTTCATTTACTACCATATCCTCATCAATCAGATCATGGAAAATAAGTTGAAGTTCCTGCACTTGTGATCCAACAGTTTTACTAGCTGACATTTTATAGTCTAAAAACTTTGCGACCACAAACTTTTTCAAGCCCTATCCTAAAAAATTATAAAAGACACCACCCTGCAAAATGATGTTAACTTTCGAGTTAAAATATTGTTCCACAAGTGATGTAAGGATTTCCAAAAGGGGTTTATAAAGATCTTGAGCTCTCTACACATTGCCTTAGAGTTTTAGGTTGGATGCTCATATCCTTTTACATTTGCTGTCATGTCATCCTTAGTAAGCACCATGAAGCTCACACTGGAGAACATCTGGCAAATTAAAAGGCAGAACATGATATTTTAAATCATAAATAAGCGTTTTCTTCCTTTGGAATATTTGAATGCTACAAATTCTGATATTTCCTATTTTGTGATAATGGAGCAAAACCTCCGCAGTATGTTTCATGCAAAACTAAACATACAAATTTCACAAAATGAATGATGAAATTTAAAAGCAGAATCATGTCCAAGAAACTTTACCCAAAATGGACAATCCAACAGAAAGATCCTTCAATGAATGGGCGTGTGAATGACCAGAGTGATCATGAAGCAATCACAATCCTAGCGTCTGACTAGGATGAAGTACTCTAGATGATACACTCAAATCAGCCAAGTATTAAGACTACAAGAAGATCCTCAAAAGAAGGAAGAGTATTAAGATCACACAAATATCTACAAGAGAAGGAAGATTACAAGAAGATCTCCAAAGAAGGAAAATCAGCAAAGTATCAAGATCACACAGATATCTTCAAGAGAAGGAAGAGAATCAAGATTATAAGAAGATCTCTAAAGAAGGAAAATCAGCAAAGTATCAGGATCACATAAATATCTTCAAGAGAAGAAAGAGAATCAAGATCACCAGAAAATCTCTAAAGAAGGAAGGAATCGGCTAGCTCATATGGACATGAATCAACCAGGCGAAATCAATGACACAACTAGGATCCTTGATTTGAAATACCCTTGGGTTATTCCTTAACAAGAGCAGTCCTCAAACACTATATAATCCTCTCATAGCCTTAGTTGTGAAGTACGCACTTCACTTGAACTTATATTGTAATCTTCTTTTATCTTTCATAAAACTTTGTACACACTTGAGTGAACAATTGAAAAGAAAAGAGAAAGAAAGATCTGAGTGTAGGTTATACATGTAGAGGTTGTGTCAAAGAAGAAGATCTGATTTGCATATCAGACAGGGCTCTCAATTGTAACATTCTGCAACACCCAAGTTATCAACAAGCTCTAAAGGAAACCCTTGAAACCCAAGGGGATTGGACTAGGCACCACATCGATGTTCTGAACCAGTATAAAAACTATTTGTGTTATTTACTTACTGCAATATTTGTTACTGTTTATCTATTTTATTAACGTGCATGTGGGTCGACTAACTATTACAGGAAGTCGACTGAAGGAAATTTTAATTCACCTCCCTCTCTTGACTTTCAATTGATATCAGAGCAGGTCTCACTAGTAAAGTGTTTAACCACATGTGAGCAAAGATCCAATGGCACACTATCAGATTCCTGGTGCTCTACTTCAAGATGGACATTCCTTAACTCGACTACCATATTTCAACGACCAACATTACTCTCACTAGAAGGACAGATTCAAAATCTTTGTCTCTTCAAATGATCATCAAGCATGGATTGTGATCAAGAATGGTCCAAAGTCTATTCCTGGATTGACCGAAAAAGATGGCACTGAGAAGCCATTTGATCCCGAATCTTTCGATATCACAAAAGAGCAATAAGAGGTAATTCAAACTAATGCTAGAGCTATAAGTTTCTTATACTGTGCAGTGAGTGGAGCTGAATATGACAAGATATCAACACGTGAAACCGCAAAAGAAATGTGAGACAAACTAGAAGTGACTTATGAAGGAACCACCAACGTAAATGAAACTCGGATCAGCTCATTGGTGAATGAATATGAATTGTTCAAAATGGCCGAGGATGAAAACGTAGAAGCCATGTTCTCGAGATTCAGTAAAATTGTCTACGAACTCAAATCACTTGGAATAGTGTATTCAAATGGACTTCAAGTTAGAAAACTTGTTAGAAGTCTACCCAAAGCTTGGGAAACTAAAGCTGTTAATCTTGAAGATGGAGATTTGCAAAAAATGATGTACGAGGAAACTTGATGGCCTATGAACAAAATCATATTAACAGGTACAACAAGGATGATAAAAATAAGACTGTGGCATTTACAGCTGAAACATCTGAAATTGGAGAAGAAGGTGATGAATATCAAGACGAAGGAATGACTCTCATAAATCGAAGAGTGAGACAAATGCTTAGACAAAGGCAGAGACCCCAACATGATTTTAAGAATAATGAAAGGAATGATGATCGCTGCTACTACTGTGGAAAATCAGGACATAGCAAACAAAACTGTCTAGAACGGAGAAGGAGAAACAATAGGAGAAATGAAGATCCAAAAAGTCTCGAAGCTTGGGATCAAGGAGAAACATCCGAAGATATCATGATAAAACTGCCAACATATGTTTCATGGCACTAGGTGAAACAAGTGAGGTAAGATCTTTTAACTGCTCTAACTGTAATGACTTACAAGACTTTTTAGACATGGTTACTGATGAATTACAAAAAGTAATTGATGCATACAATAAGATTGCTCAAGAAAAGAAAGAGTGATAGATTCTTCTCGAAGAAAGTCAGATTGAAGTCGACTTACTAGCAGAAGAACTGGAAAAAGTAAAAGTGCAGATGAACAATATAAAAAGATCTCCTAGTCATAGCTCTATCAGATCTAACATAACTACTTTCAACAGAAGAAGATCTTCTAATCAAAGTTCTTATAGATCTTTATCAAATTCCTCTTATCATTCTGCGGAAACTGCTGTTAATTTCTCTTGTTATACTTGTGGTGACATTGGTCACAAATCTTTTAACTGTAGGAAATTTTCTTCTGGAAAATGGATTTGGAAACCAAAAGTTGTTAATCCTAACCCTCAAGGACCCAAAAATACTTGGGTACCAAAAAGAAATTAATCTACTTGTTTTGCAGGAGCAGACCAGAAAAACCTACAAGAAAGGAATGTGGGTAATTGACAGTGGATGCTCCAGACACATGTGTGAAAAGAGAGAAAATTTCAAACTATTAAAAAAAACAGTGCTTGAGGATTTGTAAGATTTGGAAATAACGCAAAATGAGAAGGAATTGGAGTTGGAACTATCACCCTAAGCTCATCATGTGATCTAGTAGAAGTATATCTTGTTGAAGGACTCAAGCACAATCTCCTCAGCATTAGTCAACTATGTGACACTTGGTTTCAAGTTTCCTTCAATACAACAAGTTGCACAGTCAAACATCCAGAAAGAAATTTTTTCATCAGAGGAGATCAAATTGATAATATATTTGTCTTAACTGTTGTTGATCTATCTAATCTTACTTGTCTTGCTGCAACTTCTAATGATCCTTGGTTGTGATTAAAAGCTTGGACACACAAGCTTGCATGTTGTTGAAAAGTTATCTATATTAGAACGAATTATCAAACTATCAAAATTGAACTTTAAAAAGGATTATATCTATGATGCGTGTCAACTTGTGATCATGATGGCGAATTTGAAAATAAGGCATTTGAAGATTTTTGTGCTCAAAACGGCTTCACTCAAAATTTCTCTTCACCCAGATCACCTCAACGAAATAGAGAGGTGGAAAGAAAAAAATCGTTCCTTACAAGATACAACAAGAACAATGTTGTTGGATCAAAATCTCCCTAATCATTTTTTTTGCAGCAGCAATCGAATCTGTTGCCGAAGAGTCAGCTCCTGCAGAGGTGGATTCGACTACCCCGGTTGACAAAACCACTATCCTTAGGGAATGGAGATACAATGCAAGCTACCTTGAAAATTTTATCTTGGGAAAACCAGATGATAAAATTCAGACTAGATCTTCACTACGAAAGCAAGAACTAGAAGCTCTTGTATCCCAAATAGAATTCAAACGAATAAATGGATGAGTCATGGATACAAGCTATGAAAGAAGAATTTGATCAATTCGAGAAAAATCAGCTTACAAATAAAGCATTTAGAAAATGGAATTTTCATCAATCAAGGAAATGCGGTTGATGAAAAAATATATCGAGGAATGACTGGATCTTTACAATATCTCACTTCAAGTCGATCGAACATCATGTTCAGCGTTTGCAAAGGTTTCAATCT
This sequence comes from Solanum verrucosum, assembly GCF_900185275.1. Classification (NCBI taxonomy): domain Eukaryota; kingdom Viridiplantae; phylum Streptophyta; class Magnoliopsida; order Solanales; family Solanaceae; genus Solanum; species Solanum verrucosum. The sequence goes on along the minus strand of NW_026019988.1, from coordinate 7,765,117 downwards.
GCCCCAAAAGAATCGCATCTCACTGCAGTAAAACGAATCAATATGATATCTTATTGGAACATCCAAAATGGGACCATGGTATCCTTTCTTTGAAAATTTTGATTTATCTGAATTTTTAGATGCTGACTTTGCAGGTGATAAAAATACAGCAAAAGCACTAGTGGAACATGTCAATTCTTGGGAAAATCTCTTATTTCCTAGCATATTGTTCTTGTCTATTTTGTTTTCCTTTTTGATTATGTCAAAGGGGGAGAATTCAGATAACTATACTGGAAGCATACAAAAAGCTCAAAGCATACAGAAAGGGGGAACATACAAAAAAAGGGAGTCAGAAAATTGATAAAAAAAGGAAGTTAAACTAAATCGTATAGTTAAATTTGTCATTATCAAAAATGGGGAGATTGTTAACTTATAATGTTTTGTATAATGACAAACTACCTTGTGTTGCAGGAAAATCAAGACAAGTGTATCTGTGTTAGATACACAAAATCCTACAGATTGATGCTTCAAGAATCAAATCAGCAGCAATCAATTAAGAAGATTGATTCACTCAAATCAATCTAACCAAAGATTGATTCATTCAAATCAATCTGAACTCAAGGAATCAAATCAAATCTTGCAAGATAACTATTCCTTCCAAAGAAGATCTACCATTGCTGGAACTCAATCAAAAAAGATTTATATTAAATCAAACATGGGAATCAAAAAGGAAGAACGCCAACGAAGGAAAAGAAACAAGTTGCCCTCACTGAAGCAACGCCTCCATCATTCAAGGGATACAGAATTAAAGCAATCACAATCCTAGCGTCTAAGGAGGATGCAGTACTCTGGAAGATAGACATTCAAATCAGCCAAGTATCAAGACTACAAGAAGATCCTCAAAAGAAGGAAGAGTATTAAGATCACACAAATATCTTCAAGAGAAGGAAGATTACAAGAAGATCTCCAAAGAAGGAAAATCAGCAAAGTATCAAGATCACACAGATATCTTCAAGAGAAGGAAGAGAATCAAGATTATAAGAAGATCTCTAAAGAAGGAAAATCAACAAAGTAGCAAGATCACATAAATATCTTTAAGAGAAGAAAGAGAATCAAGATCACCAGAAGATCTCCAAAGAAGGAAGGAATCGACTAGCTCATATGGACATGAATCAACCAGCCAAAATCAAGGACTCGACTAGGATCCTTGATTTGAAATACCCTTGGGTTATTCCTTAACAAGAGCACTTATCAAACACTATATAATCCTCTCCTAGCCTTAGTTGTGAAGTACGCACTTCACTTGAACTTATATTGTAATCTTCTTTTATCTTTCATAAAACTTTGTACATACTTGAGTGAACAATTGAAAAGAAAAGAGAAAGAAAGATTTGAGTGTAGGTTATACAGGTAGAGGTTGTGTTAAAGAACAAGATCTGATTTGCATATCAGACAGGGCTCTCAATTGAAACATTTTGCAACACCCAAGTTCTCAACATGCTCTAAAAGAAACCCTTGAAACCCAAAGGGACTAGACTAGGCACCATATCGGTGTTCCGAACCAGTATAAAAACTATTTGTGTTATTTACTTACTGCAATATTTGTTACTGTTTATTTATTCTACTAACGTGCAGGTGAGTCGACTAACTATTACAGGAAATCGACTGAAGGAAATTTTAATTCACCCCCCTTGACTTTCACAAACAACCTCCAAGATAAGTTTTTTATGTTTCTTTTGGAACAATAACTTCATTTTCTGATAGACAAATCAAGGAGCTCGCGATGGGATTAGAGCAGAGTAAACAAAGGTTCATATGGGTGCTGAGAGATGCCGATAGAGGAGATATCTTTAATGGGGAAGCTAGAAAAGTTGAGTTGCCTGAAGGATTTGAGGAAAGAGTAAAAGAGGTCGGGTTAGTGGTAAGAGAATGGGCATCACAACTAGAAATCTTGGCTAATTTGTCTACAGGCGGGTTCATGAGTCATTGTGATTGGAACTCTTGCTTAGAGAGTATTACTATGGGAGTGTCTATAGTTGCTTGGCCTATGCACACTGATCAACCAATAAATGGTTTCTTAGTGATGAAATTATTGAAAAAATGCATACTTGTTAAAGATTGGGGGAAACGTGAGGAGGTAGTAAGTGCATCCACTATTGAAAATGTCATGAGGAAGTTGATAGCGTTATAAGAAGGAGACATAATTAGAAAAAGACCGGAAGAATTGGGAGAAGCTATAAGACAGTCCACAGAGAAAGGGGTGCTTCTCAAATAGAGTTGGATTCTTTCATTGTGCATATCACAAGATAGAGTTGGTTTCTTTCTAGCTCTTTCTTCTTTGAATTTCACTTTTCAAGCAGTTTGGTTACTTTACTTTTTCGTAAGATTGTTGCCAATCTGTGTTTAAAATAGAATTACTGATTCCAATAAACTTTACAGAAACACGAAGTAACCAAATTTTTAATGAACCAGTAAGAACATAAGAACATAAATTAATTCAGAACAACTAAAATCTGTAAATTATACCAGAATTTGGAAAAAGACAAAACGGAAAAGATCAACCCCACTAAATGCACAGTGTCCCCTTAAGGAAATTATTCCCCTCTAGTATCCGAGGTTTGATTTGGAATATGTACTCCTAGGATAGAATGATCTCAATCACCAGTGTATTGATACCCAAAACTCTGGTATCAGCGAACCACTTAACAACAGTAAAGTACACGAAGAAACTTTGTGCAGAAGAAGAAGAAGAAATCAGAAAAATTCGTAATGAAAAAATCTGAAGAATCAATGTATTTATAGGCAAGAGGAACTGGTTCCGAAAGGTTGCAACCCTTTCAGAATCCACACGACCATTCATGAAAGTTTGCAACCTTTCAAACGGTCATGGCTGTTTCTGAAAGTTGCAACCTTTCAGAACAGTCATTTCCAACGGCGGGAAATTCAAATAAAATGGGAAAGAATTTAAATAAAATGGGTCGCACACGGATTTGAGTCGAGTCGGTCAATTAACTGAATAATTGAAATGTTTCGGTTAATTAACTAATTAATTGAAACGTTTTGGCCATTTAATTTAATTTAATTAAATAAATAAGTAGTTAACTAAATAATTACAAAAAATGATCTCTCGATCAGTCATTTTCCAAAGCCAAAAAATAATATCTCGATCAGTCATTTTCCAAAGCCAAAGCCGAAGCCGAGCAACGGCGACGGTGCGAGGGGGGTCCCTCTTTCCAACCCTTTTAACAATTAATAGGAGTGTTTTTATATTTAAACTCTTCTACTTTTCTTTCCACCACTGAAGAGGGAGAAATGCCTTTTCACTAAAGCGTAAGAAGACATTTCAAGTTTCCAACTCTTCAAGTTCCCAACTTTCCAAGTTCCTCTCTTTTCATCTTTTCTCCATTTCCCATTAACTCTTGCTACATACCCAACAATCCCCCACATGAATGGGGAATGGTTATAACATAAAGAATGCACGGACGAGTGTGTACTTTACAACCAAGGATCAATTGCATCTGGATATATAAGTAGGTTTCCCCTTGGACTTTATGTAGTAAACATATGTCGGATATACTCGGTCAATCGATAGATGCGATATCTTTGAATTTTCGAGCTTTGGTGTATACCTAGACAACTATATATCACACAATTAACCCTTTACCGTTTATGGTTCTTACGGTTGTGTTCGTTTCAACCATGAACACCTCTTAATTTCATGAGCATGTAGAGAATAGGCTTTTGACATAAAATTCTCTTTGAAGCGGCTTACACTTCACACTCACATAGGTGATGTCACTCCCCGAACTACCCCCGAGACGCGGACACGGGACCTAGGACCACAAGTGATCCCAAGCTAACCCTGTTGGCATGATCATGAGCATACTAAAGATAATAAACTGATGCGGAAGCTAATTCATAAATAAATCTGAAAAGATGGGGAATACCCATATACTATAACTGAATATATCAAATCTGAGAGTTTAATACAAAAGAAATATCAAACTCAAAATACTAAGCTGAATCTAACTATGTCTGAAATAAGCCTCTAAACTGACTAGAAATGTTGGGACATGTCCCAACTAGATCTAGCAAAACTGAAACTAAAGACTAAAAATACTGAAAAGAAACTCATGACTATTGTCCTCGGAGAATGAGGACTCACCACTGATTCTGCTGAACTGGAGATCGGGAACCGATCTAAGCGTGATCTGGATGCTGAGAACCTGAACCTACATCACGAGAAGATGTAGCGCACGTATGCGTCAGTACTTGAAAGGTACTGAGCATGCAGGATAGAGTAAAGCTGAAATAACATATAACTGAACAAAGCAATAAAACAATGAAATCATCTGAACATAATATAGATACTGAAATACTGAATACTAAGCTAACTGATGCAATGACCAAAGTTATGACATGCTGAGACTGAATACTGACTGTACTGAAATATGGTCAATGCAATAGAGTCTGACTGAACTGTGGAAGCTACTAATAACCGACATAAAACCACATGAGCTAAATGTGGAGTCCGATGTATACGCCCTATCGAGAGGACCCAATATACCCTGCTAGAGGTATAAAGGCATGCTGGCGTGATCACTAAACTGATGTTGCCCACAGAGGGGACTTACACCTACGTGGCTCGTAGTTCTGGGACTATACGGGTACGCTGAAACCCTAGTCCAACTCGGTATTATGCTACTCCCAATGAATTTAGTAGTTAACTGGTTATGACTGAATTTCTGTAAATACTGGATAGCTCGAACTGAACATGCAAACTGAGAATGCAACAATTAATCTGATAATGATGCATTCATAAACTGAGGCATGTAAAACTGAATACTGAAATATCTGACCTAGCATGTGTAATTCAAGAACTAAAGAAATACATAGCTAGGGTTCTGAAATTCATGCGATAAACTGAGCAATAACATGATAATCTGATTTGGAACATTTAAATAACTAATTCATGATGATCTGTTCAAATTTTAGAAACCCTAGGTCTGCTCATAATCATGGAATCAAGAATCTGACTGAATTCTAGGGACCTAATGGGCGAAAGGAACCCACTAGTGAAATCCCACATACCTGGTGACGAATTCCACGGAGAAATCTTTCGATTTCGGGGCTGGAACTGAAGAAACCTCGTTGCGTTCTTGAACTAGGGTTCTTGACCTTTTTCTCCTCTCTTGATTCTAATTTTCTAAGATTTTGATTAATGAAATGACTTAGGTAAGTTCTAGTTATGTTTCTAGGCTTAAACTAATTAAAACCTCATGATTTAGGGTTTAAACGACGTATCTTAGGGGTTAAATGAAATAGGAAAAGACCAAAAGACCCCTGAATTAACTGCCGTCGGAGTGATCGACGGAATGGACTGACGGTTCGTCAATCAATCGACGGTCCGTCGATTGGGTCCGTAGGTCGAGTCTGCCCGACAGAGCTTCACTAAAACGGGCATAACTTTTTACTCGGAGGTCGGAATTGAGAAAACTCAGTGGTGTTGGAAAGATAATTCAATTATCTATCTAACCATTGGTGATGGGACACATAATTCGTTTTGTGCTAAAAGTTATGACCATATGAAGTTGACCCATCAATATTTTTCATCTAACTAGCTGCTAACCTCATCTACGGTCAGACCTACGGACCGTGGATCAAATGACGGTCCGTGCTGGTCGACCGTAGTTTGTGTTAGAGGCTGGTAAGGAAAGTCTCGATCCACGGACATAGACCACGGATCGTGGTCTGATCTACGGACCGTGGGTCTGTCCGTGCGTCGCGACTTAGCCAATTTTCTGAGCTGGGTCTGGGAGGGGTTGCAGTGGTGAACCACAGACCACCAGCACGGGTCGTGGTCTGACCTACGGTCCGTGGATGGTGACCGTAAGTTGCACCTGTAACTTCTCAAAATCTGCATTTTTTTGTCTGTTTCGAATACGGGGTGTTACAGGTGATTTCTAACCGTGTCATCTCGTAGATACACTATTTGGTCAAATCTGCCAAACTTAGCAAATCATTAAAAAAATTAAGCTTTATTAACTCATTAACAAGCCTTAAAGTCTTAACCTTGTTCCTGAACATTGTCTTCATCATGAGAATGGATTAAGTTGATTGACAATGTCGAACCGTCAGTCACAACTTTATTTTTCTCCTTGAATCTAGCTCTTGGGATCTCCAGTCTGCTAGATAGAGTTACCGCCATGCTGACTTGTCCTAAGTTGTAAACCCATTCCTTAGATGATCTTTCAACTGCCTCTCTCACTAGGCCTTTCGTTAGTGGATCTGACACATTATCGCTTGACTTCACATACTCAATTGTGATAATTCCACTAGAGAGGAGTTGTCTTACGGTATTATGTCTCCGTCGTATATGACGAGACTTTCCATTATACATAACGCTCCCTGCCCTACCTATTGCTGCTTGACTATCACAATGTATGCAAATAAGTTCCATAGGTTTGGGCCAGAATGGAATATCCTCTAAGAAATTTTGGAGTCATTCAACTTCTTCACCGGTCTTATCTAAGGCAATGAATTCAGATTCCATTGTGGAGCGAGCGATACATGTCTGTTTGGACGATTTCCAAGAGACTGCTCATCCACCAAGTGTAAACGCATAACTACTTGTGGATTTTACTTCATTCGACCTAGTGATCCAATTTGCATCACTATATCCTTCAATCACTGCAAGATATTTATTATAATGCAAAGCATAGTGTTGTGTATGTTTCAGATACCCCAACACACGTTTCATTGCCATCCAGTGAGTTTGATTTGTATTACTGGTGAACCGACTCAGTTTACTATCTAGTCGCGTACAATTCATAATATACATCAAACTTCCTAACACTCTGGCATATTTCAATTGAGAGTCACTTTCACCTACATTCTTTTGAAATGTAAAGCTTAAATCAATTGGAGTTTTGACAACATTGAAATTCAAGTACTTGAACTTATCCAATACTCTTTCAATATAATGAGATTGAGATAATGCTAGTCCCTGAGGAGTTTTGAGAATCCTGATCCCTAAGATCAAATCAGCAACTCCTAAGTCCTTCATATCGAATTTGTTGGACAGCATGCGCTTAGTAGCATTTATATCGTCAATATTTTTACTCATTATTAACATGTCATCAACATACAGACAAACAATGACTTCAAGATTCAGAACATTTTTAATGTAAACACACTTGTCACCGTGGTTAATTTTGAATCCATTTGCCAACATTGTTTGGTCAAATTTAGCAAGCCATTGTTTGGGTGCTTGCTTGAGCCCATACAACGACTTCACAAGTCTGCACACTTTCTTTTCTTTACCAGGAAATACAAACCCTTCAGGTTGTTCCATATAAATTTCTTCCTCCAACTCTCCATTTAAGAAAGCTGTCTTTACATCTATTTGGTGGTTTTTAAGATCATGCACTGCCGCTAGTGCTATTAACATCATAATTGATGTTATCCCTGTTACTTGAGAGAATGTATCAAAGTAGTCCAGACCTTCCTTTTGTCTGTATCATTTGACTACAAGTCTAGCCTTATATTTGTCAATAGTCCCATCGGCTTTCATTTTCCTTTTGAAGATTCACTTTGATCCTAAAGGTTTATTTCCTGGAGAAAGATCAGCCAATTCCCAAGTATGATTACTTAAAATTGATTCGATCTCACTATTGACTGCTTCTTTCCAATAGATGGACTCAGATGAAGACATAACTACTTTAAATGTTGGAGGCTCATTTTCAAGCAAGAATGCCACAAAATTTGGTCCGAAAGAAGTGGATTTCCGTTGGCGATTACTATGCCTAGGATCCTTATTAGGTAGTGTATTTTCCGTTGACTCTTCCCGTGGTCATTTAGGTCTTTCACTTGTCGACTCACATTCAGTTTTATACGGATAAATGTGTTCAAAGAACTCAGCATTATCTGACTCAATTATCGTATTCACATAAATTTCAGGATTATCAGATTTGTGAACCAAAAATCGACAGGCCTTACTGTTCACAACATATCCAATAAATACACAATCCACTGTTTTTGGGTCCAATTTTCACCCTCTTGGGTAAATGAACCTCTACCTTGGCTAAACACCCCCACACTTTGAAATATTTCAAGTTGGGTTTCCTTCCTTTCCATAACTCATATGGAATCGATTGTGTTTTACTTCGGGGTACCCTGTTAAGTATTTTTTTAGCCGTAAGGATGACTTCCCCCCACAGGTTTCGCAGTGAACCAGAACTGATTATCAAGGCATTCATCATTTCCTTTAATGTTCTATTCTTCCATTCCACCAAACCATTTGATTGTGGTGTATAAGGTGCAGTAGTTTGATGAATAATACCATATTCCAAACATATCTCTACAAAATGAGATTCGTATTCTCCACCCCTATCACTCCGAATCATTTTTATCTTTAGATTCAATTGATTTTCCACTTCATTTTTGTATTGCTTAAATGCATCAATTGCTTCATCCTTACTATTAAGCAAATATACATAACAAAATCGAGTGTAATCGTCAATAAAAGTTATAAAATACTTTTTCCCACCACGTGATGGTGTCGACTTCATATCGCATATATCTGTGTGAATTAAGTCTAAAGGTTTTGAATTTCTTTCAACAGACTTATAAGAATGTTTAACAAACTTACTTTCTACACAAATTTTGCATTTTGATTTATCGCATTTGAAATCAGGCAACACTTGTAAAGTAATCAATTTCCGTAAGGCTTTGTAATTTACATGTCCCAAATGGACATGCCATAAATCATTTGACTCCAATAAGTAAACATAAGCAAAATTCTTATTAATACTGTCAATAACCATTACATTCAGTTTGAAGAGGCCCTCAGTGAGGTATCCCTTTCCTAAGAACATCTCATTCTTACTTATTACAACTTTGTTACTAACTAGGACACACTTAAACCCGTTCTTAACGAGCAGTGTAGCAAAAACTAAATTCTTCCTAATAGTAGGACCGTACAGAACGTTGTTCAGAGTCAACACCTTGTCGGATGTCATCTTCAACATAACTTTCCCAGTTCCTGCAATCCTTGTTGTTGCTGTGTTCCCTATGAATAAATCTTCGTTGAACTCAGCATGAGTGTACGTTGCAAAGGCTTTTTTTGTAGAGCAAATATGTCGAGTGGCACCTGAGTTGAGAAACCACTCCTTAGGATTTCCAACTAAGTTGCACTCCGAGATCATTGCACATATGTCATCTACATCTTCCATCTCTTCCACAATGTTTGCTTGACTTTTGCCTTTGTGTTTGTCTTTGTCTTTGTCCTTGTCCTTTCTTGGAGCACGATAGTCAGAAGACTTGTGACCAGCCTTACCACAGTTGTAACAATTGCCCTTGAATTTCTTTTTGGCCTGTTCTGACTTCTGTCCGTTGGACTTCTTTCTCTTCTTGCATTTAGTAGGAGCTTCTTCAACAATATTAACTCCAATTATTGTCAAACTCTTACGAGACTTCTTTTCGGCGGTTTTGTTATTTTCCTCAATCTTGAGTCGAATCACAAGATCTTCAAGCTTCATTTCCTTACGTTTGTGCTTTAGATAATTCTTGAAATCGTTCCACAAATGAGGCAACTTCTCGATCATTGAAACCACTTGAAAAGCTTCATTTACTACCATATTCTCAATAATTAGATCATGGAAAATAAGTTGAAGTTCATGCACTTATGATCCAACAGTTTTACTATCTGACATTTTATAGTCTAAAAACTTTGTGACCACAAACTTTTTCAAACATGCATCTTTTGTCTTATATTTCTTCTCAAGTGCATCCCACAATTCTTTCGAAGTTGTCATTGCACTTTAGACATTATATAAGTCATCCTCTAAAGCACTCAAAATGTAGCCCTTACATAGGAAGTCTGCATGTTTCCATGCTTCAATAATCATGAATTTTTCTCTATCTAGCATTTCAACAGCAGGCACTGGAGTTACTTCATTGGTAAATTTTTGCAGACCAAGAATGGTAAGCCAGAATAATACCCGTTGCTGCCATCTTTTGAAATTCACACCAGAGAATTTTCTCGATTTCTCTGCTGGTGGTACAACAGTTCGGGTTGGTGCAGCAACAACCACCGTCACATTATCATTTGTCATTTCAGAATCAGAATCTGTAAAAAACAGAAATTGATACAAATGACTCAGTAAGCAATAACTTAAATTGCAAACTTAATAGAAGTATAAAACCACGAAGGTTTTTGTCCCAACAAAGGTTTTTGTCTCCGAAGCCGAAGCCGAGGCCGAGCGATGACGACGACGGCGCGAGGGGGGTCTCTCTTTCCAACCCTTTTAACAATTAATATGAGTTTTTTTATATTTAAACCCTTCTATTTTTCTTTCCACCGACGGTGAGGGAGAAATGTCTTTTCACTAAAGCATAAGCGGACTTTTCAAGTTCCCAGCTCTTCAAGTTCCCAACTTTCCAAGTTCCTCTCTTTTCATCTTCCCTCCATTTCCCATTAACTCTTGCTACGTACCCAACACTTTTAACTTGTTATTTATCAGCTTCTTGGCTCAGACTTGCATCTAGACCTCTTAAATTATTTGCAATCCGCTACGCATAAGGAAACACTTGCATCTAGAACTCTTCACAATTTTATGGTATAATTAGAAAAGACAACACCAAAATATTTGGATGCAATAAGAAAAGTTAGAGATGAGCTTCAACTAGATTTAAATTTTAACAAAAAACAAAACAAAATAGAATCATATTTCACTGAATTTTCTTAGATATATTTATACTTTTAAAGAATTATTAATTTATAATATTAATGGGACTATATATTTATATAGGGATCTTCTGAAAAAATTATTATCTTATTATGTTATCGAAATGAGTGATTTTTTTCATTGGCCCAAGTCGAGATCATAGGAAATTATTATCTTAGACAAATTATTAATTAACCGAGTATTAATTTAGTGAGATTTTACTATAATTGAAATTTTTACGCTTAATTTTCAACATGAGATTAGGCTTGGTGATAGTCCAAAGCACCATGCATGTATGTCGTAGTATTAGTCTTGCTCTTCGATATTTGTTACCATATGTCGTTGTTACAATTTTTTCTAAAATTATTCCTGTGTGTTGATTTTCGTATTAATTGTGTGGTTTTCTTTTTTAGCAATATTTTCTTATTCATAATTATTTTGATTTAATATAGAGATTGCGCGTTTCTATATCAATTTTAATACTATATATAATATAAAAACAAAATAAAACAAAACTAGAATGAGTCAGTTTTACTGGTCCATATGACAATGTCCCCACAAACAGCTTTATACAAATCCAAATAATAATAAAGTAGAATTCACGTGCCACCAGATTATAAATGATGCTGATTGAAATAAATATTAAACGTGTAACAATTTATCAGCAGTGCATATACAGGAGGGGGTCATCGAATTCACGTGAACCCATGGTCCCCTTTCGAAATCGTATCTAGTATTGTTATAATTTTATAAAATATTTAAATATAAATGTGTGAACTCAGACTCGAAGTATCATATAATGTAGTACGATGATGATTGGGTGCACCTCTCTAAGTGAGGTTAGAAATTTCAATCTTTTATCTATCTTGTTTTAGTTTTCTTTCTAAGATTTTGTAACTAGTTTGGATAAATAAAAGTTAATTTTGGACTTATGATTTTAAAATTTTATTGGTTTTCAGTAAAAAGAATCTAACCGATCAAATTTATGTCTTAGATCCACCTTTTTGTAATAGTGCATCCATTATCTATAAATCCTGAATACGCCTCTGTTTATCAGCCATTTTATCAATGAGGTGTGTGAAAATTGATTGAAATAAATATTAAACGTGTAGCAATTTCCTATTTTTAATTTGCTTGAAATAGATTTAATATTATGATCCTATTATTAGTAGGATAATATGTATTCTGCAATGAATTTAGTCCTAATCGAAAAATGTTATGTTTAATCGTAATATAAAATTACATTTATATCTTGTAGTAATTTTTCATATGGAGGAAAATTTTGAACTTAAAAAGGACAAATAAGTCAATCAACTTTTTAAATGAGATATTTTCCTAAAACAAGTTTTTAGTCTTTTCATGTGAACATTCATGCAGAACTCCAAAACATGTGCACCACATATATTTTTTTGCGACATCTCCAAATCTTTGTAGTTATATGTATGTTGTATAACCTTAAATCCAATAATTCAAAAATAATACTCCTTCCGTCTTAATTTATGTGACACTTTTCGAATTTTGAGATTCAAACAAGTCTATCTTTGACGGTAAATTTTTCATTTATTTTTTAATTATTTTAATTTATCAATTATTGTGACTTATAGTATTTTTACGTAATTTACAAATATATAACTTTCATTTCAAAAATTTCGAAAAATGCAAATTTTCTCTCGAAAAATAAAAAACGCCACATAAATTGGGACAACCTCTTACATACATACACACAGTTTCGGACCCAGAATTATTATTAAGGGTGTCGACGATTGTAGTAAGAAAATGAATATAATTATGAAGCTGGTAGGACTTGAACACACAACCTCAAAGAATTTTACGACGCCTTTAACCACTAGTGTATATATACACACTCACTTCAACAACATCTTCTACAAAAGATTGAACAAACTTCAAAGTTGTTTACCTTGTAGATTGAATATTGATAGCCCTGCTTCTAGCCATGACACAAGTAGAAAATCATGAATTTAGCAAACTGAAGCAAGATGAAGTAGCTATAGTTATGGTTCCATTTCCATCTCAAGGCCATCTTAACCAACTTCTCCAACTTTCATGTTTAATCTCCTCCTATCATCTTCCTATCTATTATGTTGGTTTGGCAACACATAATCATCAAGCCAGGATTCGAGCTAAGGCGTTAAATCCTTCAAACATAGCCAAAATTCACTTCCATGACCTTCCAAATCCTGAACTAATTGCCTCATCAAATCTTGAGACAGTATGGGATGTTTCTATGCTTCTTCGCGATCCCATTGCTTCTTTCATACGCGATATTTCAACAAAAGTAAGACGAGTCGTTGTTGTTCATGAACCTATGATGTCTTATAATGTACAAGATGTTTCTTCTTTGCCCAATGCTGAATCCTATATATTTAACTGCATTTCAGTTTTCTCTTGCTATATTATGATGTGCTTATTTTTAAAGATTTCTGGCCAACATGAAGAAGAATTGCTTAAAAAGCTTTACTCCTTTGAAGGAGTTACAACAGATGAAGCTATGGACTTATCAGATTCTCAACATCCATATATGGATATTAGATCAGGTGATATCCATAATACAAGTAAAGTAATTGAAAGCAAGTATATTGATTTGATGGAACAAGCAGAGATTAGTCTGAACAAGAAACAATGGGCAATTGGACCTATTCTGCCTACTAAACTCGATTATATCTCGAATAGGGAGAATATATGTTTAGATTGGCTTAACAAACAACCTCCAAGATCAGTTCTTTATGTATCTTTTGGAACAATAAATTCATTTTCTGATAGACAAATCAAGGAGCTCGCGATGGGATTAGAGCAGAGTAAACAGAGGTTTATATGGGTGCTGAGAGATGCCGATAGAGGAGATATCATTAAAGGGGAAGCTAGAAAAGTTGAATTGCCTGAAGGATTTGAGGAAAGAGTAAAAGAGGTCGGGTTAGTGGTAAGAGAATGGGCACCACAATCAGAAATATTGGCTCATTCGTCTACAGGCGGGTTCATGAGTCATTATGATTGGAACTCTTGCTTAGAGAGTATTACTATGGGAGTGTGTATAGCTGTTTGGCCTATACACACTGATCAACCAATAAATGGTTTCTTGGTGACAGAAATATTGAAAATAGGCCTGCTTGTTAGAGATTGGGGGAAACGCGAGGAGGTAGTAAGTGCATCCACTATTAAGAGTGTCGTGAGGAAGTTGATGGCATCAGAAGAAGGTGGCCTGATAAGAAAAAGAGCAGAAGAATTGGGAGAAGCTGTAAGACAGTCCACAGAGAAAGGGGGTGCTTCTCAAATAGAGTTGGATTCTTTCATCGCGCATATCACAAGATAGACTTGGTTTCTTTCTAGCACTTTCTTCTTTGAATTTCACTTTTCAAGCAGTTTGGTTACTTTACTATTTTCTTTTAACTTGCTTTTTTATCAGCTTCTTGGCTCAGACTAATATATGCTACCTTATATATCTTTAATCTTTGAATGTTCTGTATCTGAAATTTTTTATGGCTCAGTGAGATGATTTCTTTGTATTTCTCTTACTGAAGAGCACAACTTAATCTGGTTCTAACAGGGAAATGTTTTCTGTTAAGCATAATACATAAACAAATACTCAAACTTGACTTTGAGAGTATACATCTAAACACCTCAATTGACAACTAAATACTTCAACCTGTCTTCATTGTGTCTCGTGAACACCCAATGCTAAAGTGATACTGTAAATCTTGAAAGAGTTTAGATGATCATTTTGCAAGTTGGAGTGTACAACTGACACAAAGGAGACAACCGATGAGTTGAGGTGTCTGTGCATACTTATGAGTATGAATATGAAACAACAGAACACAAAGAAAAAGGAGAATACGCAAAGATGCACATTGTACACTGCTGTATTTCATTACATTATAGTGTGCTTACTTATTTCATAGTTTCCTCACTACAGGAGAACTGCCACCAAAGGAATTCTCATTTACTCATTTGCCTTGTTTATATTGTAGATTATAAAATATTTTATGCTTTCACTCATATTTTTGAAATTCCCCCCATATTAGATGGACCAAAAAGAAAACGTCACATAAATTGAAACGGAAACGGAAGGCGAATTTTTTCCCCTGCCTGTAGATTTATATAAATATTCAAGATGTCTAACACTAGTCTTAATACATGTGTTTTGTCTGGCCGGATGTGTCGTAAACGGTAAACACCTGAAGGCTGTTCTCATCCCTGTGGGGGGAGACGACAACCGTCTCTCCTCTCTATGAACACAAGAAGTAGCGTGTACCGTCATTCAATAAGAGAGATGCAAAGAGCAACAGCCATCCCTGATACCAGCGAGATAAGTTGGATTACTGTATTCACTAACGTCGTCCTGCCACTATTATTCATTTCAGCCAACACTCCAGCAACCGAAATGTAGATGAAACCGCCAGCAGTGAATCCCTGAAAGATTATATTTGAAATAAGAGAGGTACTCTTTTATGAACTCGATAAATGTATCTGACTGACAGCTTGAATAAGAATCTCACCTCAATCAATGACGAATGACCAGAATCCTGTCCCAATGTCAATGCCTACATAGCATAACACAACATGGTTCAATCAAATGTGATAAGAATAGCAGAATCTTGATCCATGCCAACAGATAGATTAATACTGACCAGTGCAGTTCCGGCTAGTGCCACTAGTGCAGATAAGAAGTTAAAGAAGAGGGCTTTGGAGACGCTGAACCCAGACCTTACCAAGATTCCAAAATCACCTATCTGCATAGCAAAACACATAATAAGGTATAGGGATCATTACATTCACGTGAGAATGAAGATGAAGTCATGGATTTATGAGGGTAAAAGAATGTCGTGCAGATGCGACGGATGTGAGACATGAGATGAAGATAATTTATCTTGAGTGCTGTAATACGCTAAAATGTTGGGAACTTATGATAATGGAGAGAGCTTTTCATGGTTGGAGGAAAATAACATGACCAGAAGAAGTGTTACATTAAAGAAGAAAAGGTTAGAAACTTGACAATTATTTTTAGTACTGATTATGGCCGAATTTCAATTGCACTTAGTACGCCAGTATGGTTTAAATGATTAGCTTGACATAGCATAATTGAGAAAACAAGCAGCACAAGAAAATCCAGTTGGTGTGTTGGACAAATAAGAAAGTTCTTAAAGCCTGTCTACAAGGATTCATCAAGTCTGGCTTCCATAAATCACATTACTTTTCCTGACTAAGAATTGACGGATTTACAGGTCAATAAGACATAGAAAATGTTGTCGTAGAATCATGGATAAATGTGATCTAGTTTGATAAAATCACCAATTGAGCTAATGTATAGTTCCTACATGAGCTCAAAACTGCATACAAAAGTTTAGTCAAGCAATTTAACAAATAAGAGACAGAGAATAGAGAAATGATAATCAGAAATGAATACTGCAATCATGTTTTACTTCATTGAACTTGCTGATTCAAAGAAAGAGAGTAACTTCTGGCATCTACATGCAGCTGCTTGTATGGGTAATCAATTAAAAACATGCAAACGCTATTGACATTGTAATGTAGAAAAACTAGAAAGAAATATACAAGACCTCTTGAGGGAGCTCATGTGCGAGAAGAAACAAAGTTCTTGACCACCCACCAACTGATCCATGAAGGAGGAATGCACTTCCCAAAGCCATCCCATCAGTAAAATTGTGCTGTACCATAACATAAATTCTCTCAATCTAAATGTTCACCAGCCAGATATGTCTAGTTGTTTGTGAGAAATCATAAACAGAGATGAAGGCTTATGTAGCAGTCATACAACACCATCGGAGAAGAGGTTTAGATAACCAAAGACAAGGCTTGAACGTGGTTTAGCCTGTTCCTCTCCAGTTGATGTAGAATTGGTAGAGCAATTTGCAGCATCTAAAGCAGTATTGTCTTCAGCAGCAATGGAGCCAGTATTCCTCTGCCATAGCTAGCATATGAGACGATAGAAATAACAACTATATAACTGCAAGCAAATAGATATTCAATCACTGCATATCTTTTCTAAAAATCTCTCCAGTGGCTGCAAAGACAAACTATTCAAAGAGATCTTCAATCTGGGAAAAGACACTGCAGAATTGATAAAACCGATGAAAGACACATTAGACGTATAGCCTATTTGGTCAAGCTTCTGGGAAGCCAAGAAGCCTTCTTTCTTTTTTTTCCAAATTTGTTTATTTTAGCAAGCTGAGGTGTTTGGACAAGCTTTTAGGAAAAAATAAGTGCTTATGAGTAGTAGCAGAAGCTTAAAAAAAGTAGCTTTTCCGCAGAAGCACTTTTCGAACATTGGCCAAGCACAAAGAACTGCTCTAATATTAGCAAAAGGGGTTTTCGAATAGATTCAAACATAAACTGCAATTGCTTATTAATGTACAATATTGTTCACAAGATTGAATTTAGTTCAAGTCAAGCATGAAAACTGGAAAGAAACAATTTGACAGCAATTACATTGAGAAACCTTATCTTGACAAAGTAGTTATTTGTGTTTTGGTAAGTGCCTCACAGCATGTTGTGCTGAAGGAAAGGTTCACAGGACCCTCTAAATTCTGAATAAAATTATTATTTTCCAGAATTTGTTTTAGTATTACGTGAAAGTTCAGAAGTGCAGATCATCCAGACAAGAAATACACTTCACTGAATCTCAGCATGGGAAAATATGGAACAGCAAATTTTGGGGGATGTATTGATTCTACCTTCCGTAGAATAGCTCCTCCATTTGGTTTCTCCCCATTGGGAGAGTCAGCAGACACTCCATCCACTCTACTCCCTCCAGCTGCCTTTTCTGATAAACTTCCATCTTTCTCCTGAGACAGTTCCTGGAGTTTGTCATCAGCATCATTATCATCCTTCAATTTTGTGTAGTGCATATGATGATGATGGTGATGACCATGACTCCGTTCATTGACTCCTCCAGAAAAATCTTCAACATACCTCACAAGCTTCTCAACAATAAGAAAGAGCACAATTCCAGCTGCCAAAACAAAAGTATCATGAAACATTCAGCAGTGTGGCAACAGCAGCAGTTAAGTCAATGACAGTTCCTTTGGAATATTTTTTGAGAAGAAAGTTTTTTTTTTTTTGAGAAGAAAATAAACGCAGCTAAGCAATGAGCACATAGCGATTAGCGAACTATTCTTTCCCCTTTCCTTTGGAATATTTGAATGCTAAACGGTCTGATATTTCCTATTTTGTTATACAGAGCAAAACCTCCCCAGTATGTTTCATGCAAAACCATTCTCAAAAAAAAAAAAAAAAAAAACATCCAAATTTCACAAAATGAATAATGAAATTTAAAAGCAGAATCATGCCCAAGAAACTTACCCAAAATGGACAATCCAACAGAAAGATCCTCCAATGAATGGGCGTGTGAATGACCAGAGTGATCATGAAGATGGTCATCATGTGAGTGGGAGTGTCCACCACCTAAAAGAAGTAATCTGTTTGGTAAAATTCTTCAATGCCACAAATAGTTAAAGGCAACAATATTTGGGTTTAGAAAATAGACACCATATATGTCTGATATATCACCTTCCTTCTCTCTCACGAATAACTATATTCTAATAGCACCTCTAAGGATATGCATACCTACTAATTAGATTATTACTGCCTCCGTTCCAATTCATTTGCTATATTTTGACTGGACATTCTCGAAAGAAAGAAAGAAGATATTTGGCACATCGAATAAAATATTGAATTTGGGATAGTTTGATAGGTCATGAGTTTAAGAAAGAAAGAAAACTCTTTGACGAATTGGATAAATATTCATATGAAACCAAGGGCAGCCTTTTACAAAATAATTTACATTCCTGTTTTTGGAAAAAAGGTTTATCAATATAGAAAAGTACCCATCTTATTAGAATGGACACAAAAGGAAATAGTGCCAAACAAACTGGGACAGAGAGAGTTATTCTTTCCCAGAAAATGATGCTCAATCTGACCTACAGTCTTAGCTCAGGAGAAAAATATTCCCACTAAACAACATGCATCAGCACAACATTAGGACAAAGACGAGCACAACAAAGTTATTCAATCTCTCCGACATGAACTAGACAAGTGAATTGAGAGTAGTGAAAGGTGGAAAGGGGAGTTACCCAGGCACTCAGGGGCAGCAAGTTAAGCAAACCTGCCTTTGATGGTGTAAGCTAGTGAGTTTTAGTAGGCTGGCGGCTTCATGGGTAGACATCTAAGAAGCATGCCTGATGTAAAGACATCTCGCTTATGTCATTTTAACAGTTATTAAGTTAAGTAAAACCAAATTATGACGGAGTAGAGCTAACAGTTTATGGTATTTAAAGGTAAGGAGCCAAAAAGCAATATGCAATGTTACTTCTCATTAATTTAAGATTAAGAATCATACCAAAAGCATGTGGCAATTGGTGAAGGAAAGCATCCCCCAGCATGGCTCCTGCCTGTATAAGTCACGGAGTAGGGCAAGACTGAGTAAACTTTCACCCTAGTAAATAATTATAGAAACAATCGTCCAATAACTGTTCTAAGCATATGTAAATGAATTAGTATAACTTCCAATTGGAAACAGAATTCATTTAGTAGGCAGCATTCATATGAATGATAGGACAGAAATCCCGATAAATTTAAGGATCAATTTCAGATATATGGAAATGAATAATGCAAATAAAACTGAAAACGCCAGTATATTGTTCAATTATAACAAATATGTCAACTCATAAGCAGAAGATCGTCTATTCGTAATCAACAAACATAATAATCCTTTCAAACCTTCCTCCGATAGAAACTCTATAACCATTTCACTAACTGTAGCCATTTGTTACATTACCTGTCATTAACTTATGGGGAACCGTGTTCATGATCATCCTTTTAAAGCTCCACAGAACCTTCAGAGAAGATTTAGTTTCAAATAACTATAAAGTGTAAGCTACTGAGATATATTATAGCTAATAGAGAACTTCCTCGGCACAAATCAATTTCCTACTTTCCTTTCTAAGTGGTACTGGAAAAGTCCATTTCGAGATAAGAAATATGGTTTCCCACCTTGTTCAATACTTTTTAAACATGAGCCCCCTGACAAAGAGAAACACCACCTACTTTATGTTTACAAAATTTAAAACTACAAACAAGTTTAACTTTGATGCCTCATCTAGTAAATTGGACCAATTAATACTGGATGGAAGGAATATGAGCAACAGAAGCACCTTTCTGATTACCGTGGCTTCTGATTATTTAA
The DNA here is from genome assembly GCF_900185275.1 of Solanum verrucosum. NCBI lineage: Eukaryota > Viridiplantae > Streptophyta > Magnoliopsida > Solanales > Solanaceae > Solanum > Solanum verrucosum. The sequence goes on along the minus strand of NW_026019988.1, from coordinate 7,745,194 downwards.
GAAAGTGATTTTTAAATAATTGATCATGAAGATCATTTACGGAAATTCTCTTTGGATGTAACTTACAGTAAACTATTCAAGGAGACATACAAAAGTAATAACTTTGTTTAAGCTGTTAAAATTATGAAGAAAGATAAGTTGCATATGGAAAAAAGAAAAGCAACTTCTGATATAATAGGAAATAGACCTTTCTATCTATGCAATCACAACTTGTTCTAATTGATAAGTTAATCACTGTACTTCATTTTTATTATCCATGTGGAGAACACTGTAACTATGGCATAAATATTTGTATTCCATTATGCAGATACTAGTTTGGCGAGTATTTGCAAAATAATTGAATTTCAGTATACAAAACATTGAAATACTGGTAGATGGTGTATTTCAAGTAAAATATTGGTTTCGCTCACACATGTTCAACTTTCATAAATTTTTTCCTAGCTGAAGTTAATGTGCGAACACAATTTCACCTTCAACAAACATTTTTTTCAACTTGAATACAAAGAAACAGAATAATTTACACAAACCACAGAAGATATTCAGGAAGTCTAACAATAAGATATCATTCTCACCCCAAATAACGCTAAAGAATCTACAACTGCTTTTGACGGCTTCCCGTGTACTGCAGGAGATAAAACAGTTGGATTCCATGAGCAGAAAAGAAATTTCAAATGAAGATAGGAATTGAATCTTAAAGAAGAAGGCATAAACATAATTATAAGAATTTGAGCTACTTACTAAATATTAAAGGCAAAAGAATCAGGCAGATAAGGGAAGCCAAGCTCACCAATAGTGAGCAACCCATTGCATTGACCCATAGACCTGTCAATGAAACCAGAGAAAAGCTCTCAGTGACAACTAAAGACACCCATCCCAGAGATCAATCAAAATGAGTCCCATATGTCGTGTGCCATTAAGAAGTTTTTTCATATATAGGAGCAATCGTGGAGTTGCATATTATGTGTTACATTGGAATTTTACAATTTTGTATATGTCGAGCAAGTTCAAGCCTTCTTGTGAATGATTTACTTAAAGCAGAACATCACGTCTTTCAGAGATCTAGAGTAATATCAATTATCGCTCTCAAAAAAAGAGTCATATCAACAATGACACTTCAAGTAAAGAGATACCCGAAAAAAGTCCAAGCAAAGAAATGTAACATCACAAAATGCATATCATCCAATCAAACACACAATTAAAACAAAGTATCTTGCATCCTGATGCAAAAATAAGCACATTTGGTTGACAGTACCTATCTATGAATCTCACAAGTCCAACAGTATGCACAAAATAAGAAAAGCCAAAATAAGTTACTGAAGTTCGCATTCTGAGTTGACTTCAAAATAACGTCATACTTGATATCCACCTTTTGATAAAAACTGTTTGGAAGACATATATCAGTGACGATTTTCATAAAGTAACAGTTTTTCAAGCTATGGCAGTGTTCAGCCCTATGTCAAAACCATGAATCACCTTTACAGCATGATATCCACCTTTTGACTAAAACTGTTTGGAAGACATATATCAGTGACGATCACATTTTCATAAAGTAACAGTTTTTCAAGCTATGGCAATGTTCAGCCCTATGTCAAAACCATGAATCACCTTTACAGCAAGATATCCACCTTTTGATTAAAACTGTTTGGAAGACATATATCAGTGACAATCAAATTTTCATAAGCAACGGTTTTTCAAGCTATGGCAGTGTGCAGTCCTATGTCAAATCCATGAATCACCGTTACAGCATGATATCCTCCTTTTGACTAAAATTGTTTGGAAGACATATATCAGTGACGATCAAATTTTCATAAAGCAACAGTTTTTCAAGCTATGGCAGTGTTCAGCCCTATGTCAAAACCATGAATCACATTTACAGCATGATATCCACCTTTTGACTAAAACTGTTTGGAAGACATATATCAGTGACGATCAATTTTTCATAAAGCAACAGTTTTTCAAGCTATGGCAGTGTTCATCCCAATGTCAAAGCCGCGAATCACCTTTACAGCAGACGTGATCCATTTCCATTGTCACCTTCTTTTCAATTGAAATAATAGCTAAGAAAATTTGTCCTACCATACGAAGAGAAAAACCTTATCCACTCATTCAATACCTCTCCCATTTCAAATTGTGGCTGATAATAGCCTTTACAGGACAATACAGGTGGTACAAGCAACCTCTTCTGGTATTGGGAAAATAACATCCTTTTGCAACAAACTCATAAAGATATTTGCTTTCAATATTAAATATGAGAAAAAGTGGTCTTTAGCCCTTTTAAAAAAGAAATTAAGCAATACCAAATAACCTGCCAAAATCCAACAACAACTACCTCAATCCTAAGCTTGGTGTCAGTTCTATGAATCTTCACTATTCATTTCACTCCATTTTGACCCTTACATTCCACAATTCAACAGTTTGGGGTATGCTTAAGTCCAAAGCACAAATCAAAACGACATAAATAAGCACTAATATATAATACGATAAGCCACAGTTTACAGTGAGCTAAAAACTCAAAAGGGGTTCCAAGATTCAGCTTGAATTTTTCAAAAGGAACAAACTTTACCAAGACCAGTAAGATCCTTGACTCCATGTCCATCATGATGATGATGATGTTCATCCATATTACCATGAGACCCAAATCCATACAGTTTCAGATCCTCCTCTTCAGCCAATTCCTCTAAAAGCTTCCTCTGGTCAACTCCACTCGACCCATGATCATGATCATGGTGATGATGATCATGATGATGATGCCCCTCATGGCCATGATGACCATGACCATGATTACACTGATGAAATTCCTGCTTGGAATCTTCTAGAACCTTCGCTTCTACAGAAGACCCAAAAATCACTACCCATAAAGAAGTAGAAACAATCAAGAAGAAGCAGATCTGTTTCACCAAAGCATCAATTTTCGACATTTTGTCAATTTGGGCAAGAACAAAATCAGGGAAAAACCCTAAATTTATGGAAGGGTAAGATGATAAGGGCGTGTTTGGATAAAGGGTATTAGAAATCAAGAAGACCGGTTCTTGCAAGTGCCTTCTATGGTGATTACACAAACAGCACAGAAGAATAGTATTATTATTCCTATTATTATGCCAAAAGTTACTACATCCATTTGTACTTAAAGGGGTCTCAAAAGTGTAAGAGTAATGGAGTTTAGTCCTCTGAGAATTGCAGAAAGGTACTGAATTTTTAAGGAAAATATAGTAAATGTTCATAGTACACTATGATTTTTTTTTTGTTCTTTTGTATGATGAAGAAGATATTGGTGGTGTGTCAAAATCACTAATCATTAAACTTTGTGGGTAGATTAATGGAACTTTCTCAAAGCATGTGGTAGTTAGAGTGAAAAGTATGTATTCTAGTTAGGAAGGAAAAAAGTATGAAGAACTTGGAAAAAAATAATCTTTAAGGGGTTGTTTGGTTGCAAAATGAAGTTATGGAAGTGTTAATTATAAGAATGTGTTGTTAGAAATTTAAAGGCGTGTCTTATAAAGTGGTGGTTATATTAGCTATAATGTATGGGGTGGAGTGTTAGTCAGTCAAGAACATATGAGCATGTCCAAAAGATGATAATAGTGAAAATGAGGATGTTGAGATGGATTTGTGACATATTTGAAGAAATAGAATTAGTAGCGAAGATATAAGTGACTTCTATGGTGGACAAATTGAGGGAGACGAAGTTGAGCTGCTGAGATGATTTAGACTTGTAAAGAGAAGATGCATAAATGCAAGTTAGAAGGTGTGAGAGTTGACTGTTATAGGTATGAAGAGGGGCAGAGGTAGGCCAAATAAGTATTTGTGAGAGGTAATTAGCGACAAGACATGATAAACCCACAACTTATTGATGGCATGACTCTAGATAGTGTTGGGTATTTGCCATGAGTTTCTTACCATAAATGGATTTTCCTTTTCCTAAAAGAAAAACATAAAGTCTCCATATTTGGCTAGTCATTTTCTTGTTGGAGAAGGGATAGGACTCTATAAATAGAGGCTCGTTCCGTCTAACTTAATCAACATTCACAATGTAGTGCTAGGGACTTTGAGAGTTTTGGTTAGAGGGGAGAATTTGTGGGATACAAGTGATACGAACCTCTTTGTATTCCGAGTGAATTAGGTGAGATATTTCTCTCTATATTTTGTACGCTCATATTTATATAGTGGATTGCGCATCTCCCTTGTGGATGTAGGTCGATTGACCGAACCACGTTAAATTTTTGTGTCTTATGGTATATTTTCGTTTGTATTCTTACTCGTGGTCTTTCAAGGTTTACTTTGTTAGCTTCCGCATGACATCTAATTATTTCGGTCCTAACAAATAGGAGGATGTAAATGTTGAGGATTAGTGTAAAAGGTTAGCATACACAAAACCCTCCCAGTCCCCAATTATGGGATTACACCGAGTTGGTTGTTATGTAGGGTATAGTTTTGCCGAATTTATTAATTCATGTATTAGTTATTTTCATCTTCTATTACCTATAAAATAATACACACTCGCAATTTGTACATGTTTTAATTGTGTGAAACTATAAACTAGCAACCAAACATCGTACTTTAGGAGCTTCTTTATTTTCGTTAAAACCATCAATAATAATCCTTAAGTCAATTGCTAGTTTACGAGCTTGATGAACGTAGAACATCCTGAAGAATAGAATCAGTAAAAGGTGAGGGAGAAGAAAATCAAATCTTTAATCGATCTTGACACATTAATAATTCTTAAATGAGTGTGTAATAGCTCATACCATGTTCAAATTACTAGCCCCAATGCTATGGAACAAAGGATTATCTCGAACACCAACTTAGATGATAACACATATATGACATAACATAACAATATTTCCTTTGAAAAATTCTATCTACATAAGTATATATTACATAAAAAATGATCCATACAAGGAAAAATGTCTCTTTTCTCTCTTGTTTGATACTATTAACCTTTTGTTACACATTATATTTGATGTTCATCCATGAAAACCAAGAATCTTGGAGTGATCATTGCTACGTAAAGCTAATTAAATCCGGCAATTCTTGAGGTTTAACAGGTACATTATTAGTCGAGCTAGTAAGTTCCGAATAATCTGCAAAAGGATTTATTCTTGATGTAAATTTGACTATAGCAGAAGAGTCATCACCACCATGTTCTTCATCAAAAGTCTCCCAACGATTAGTAATTATCGTCTTCAATTTGGTTTCAGACTCCATCTTTTCGTAAATCACAATGTGTTGATTGATTTCATCAATCTTTTCGGATGTATCTGAAGCCCCCTTGATGATTTCTTCGAGTTCTTTGATTTCTTCATTTGGGATTTGGTCTACTATTGGACATATTTCAGCATTTCTCACCCCGATATCTCTGTTAAACTCGAAATATAGAGACAATTCTACAGCTTGTATATTCGCCTTTTTCATGATTTTAAGAGCCAATGTAGCTTCAACTTTACCAATTACGTTAATCCTTGATAAAACACGAGCAATACCAAGGCGAATCCTGCTGTAAACATCGAAAATCTCTGTCACAACGCAATCCATAGCTTCAAGAATAAGAGGGACAATAGTAGAATCTGATAATGGCCTAATCTCAAGTAACATATCTAGCAATGTCTGCAATTTTTCGAGCAAAACAAGATCCTGAACCATCGAATAATTCTCTTTTTCTTCATTTTCAAGATTTTGCATCACCATGTTCTTGTTCAATTTCACCATGCGTCTTTTCTCCTCCATTTCCATGAAGAGAAAGTAAGATTTCTGATCAAGAAACATGAAATAAGCACGAATGAACGCGTTTATCCCCTGCATTTCGATGTTTCTTGAATGTCCATCTTCGAAATTAGAGAGATCAAATGTCAACCTCCCAATTCTTTGGACACAAGGAAGCCTAGTGCTATATAGACCATGCATTAATATCAAAACCTTAATTGCAACAACCCAACTCTTTGTTTTCTCTGTTCGAATAGATATAGCCCAAATGAGAGGCTTAAGATTAGTCGATGACAAACGAAGCCATCTAAATACGCGATCAACATTCTTCATGTTCATGGAGAATTCATCGTGGCTCGTAGCTTTTATAACAGCAGCCTCGATGTCTGGATTCCGGAGAGCTGTACGTCTCGATAAGCTAGCAATCCATACGCTATTTTGATCTTTAAGCAATCCGGAAACCTTTCTCCATAGCCTCATTGCTAGTTTGATATTCCTTGCTCTGTTTCCCCTGTTTTTTCCTTCTTTCTCTTGATGTTCTTTTTCTTGTTGGAAGAGTTTTTTGTGGTGGAATTCTTTTTTGTAGTTTTTATTATACATTATTATTTTCCTTCGTTTTAATTTATTTATCTCTTGGATGACTCGAAATGTAACTTTTATTGACTTAAAGGTTTAATACACAAATAATTGTTCTATGCAAAGTTGATTTCTCCTTCACTTGCTATAAACACACACGTAATAAACGCTTCTAACTGTTGATCACATACTTATGTTAATATTTGACTTAACTGATATGACTAAAGTGCGTGTCAGAAACGCTTATAAAGAGTGTTAATACAAAGATTTTGACTAAGAAAGTCTAAAATCTAGAAGAAACAAAGAATATCAGAAATTACAAAACCATTCAAGCAGTAGGTGTCAATTTAAATATTAACCTTAGCATAATTTTAAATCCATATCATTTAGATATGCAATTAACTTCTTTATTTTTTTCCTTTCAATTTGCTCAACTATTATAATAAAGAAAATTCATCATGTACTGAACTATTAATAGTCCTATAGCATATCCAATGAAATCTCACAAGCGAGGTATGAGGTCTAACAAAGTAGAGCATAAACACACAACCACGTGAATTACTTATTTTACCTTGTTTCACCCTTACCCAGAGGTCCCGAGTTCGAGCCCTGGGTATGGAGAAAATCATGTTGGGAGCGCCACCCACGAATGGGCCCTGCATTGTGCGATCCGAATTTAGTCGGGGCTTCAATGTGGGCTCCAAACACCGGGTGGGAAACAAAAAAAAATTATTTTACCTTGCATATAGTATACACAATCCTTGACTAAAGTATTTTGAATCCCAAGAAACTCCTAGCTTAAAATTTCTCTCTATGTGCTGTTCAATTTGCTTTTTCAAGTCACCTTTCTATATCTGAGTTTTTTTAGTCCCTCTTTGACTTTCCATTTGTTCCTTCAAAAGTGATTGTATGAACAATTCAATATAAAAATAATAGTAGTGAATCTATGAACAAAAATATGGATAGCATTGATGAGAATAGATTAGGGAAGTTTCAAGAAAAGGGTGTTCATTTTCTTGAAGAATCAGCATCCCAAATGAAAATGGACTGTAATAAGGGAAAGGAAATAGTTGTATTTGAGGATCAAAATGACGAAAACAACATATGGGTAGATAGAGATTTTCTTAAGTTAAATGAGTATAAAGGGAATTCCTCTAAAAGGGTAGCTGAGAATGAGGAAATCCAGGTAGAAATTAGAGAAAAGAAGCTTAAAGGTGGAATCTTGGATCTTTCCTCTAAAAGGGTAGCTCAGAATGAGGAAATTTTAGTAGAAAATAGAGGAAAGAAACTTAAAGATGGAATGTTGGATCTTTCCTCTAAAAGGGTAGCTGAGAATGAGGAAATTTTGGCAGAACTTTGTGAACAGAAGCTTAAAGGTGGAATCTTGAATCTTTCCTCTAAAGGGGTAGCTGAGAATGAAGAAATTTTGGTAGAAATTAGTGAAAAGAAACTTAAAGGTGGAATCTTTGATCTTCCCTCTAAAAGGGTAGCTGAGAATGAGGAAATTTTAGCAGAATTTATAGGTAAGAAGGCAAAAGATGGAATCTTGGATCTTTCCTCTGAAGGGGTTCTTGAGAATGAGGAAATTTTAGCAGAAATTACAGATAAGAAGGCAAAAGATGGAATCTTGGATCTTTCTTTGGCTTTGCCTAGTACTAACAGTAGCAGGAGTCTACAATCACCAGAACCATCAAATAACAACACAAGGATTGGGTATTTCAGGAATGGTTCCTTGTCGTCGTGCTATTCCCATCCGTTTTCCCACAACCTTAGCTACTCACTTACACTGAGTTCAGAAGATGATAGTGAGTATTCCGGGGAGGGAATTAATTGGTCCGGTTTTAGCCAGTTTAGGAAAGTTGAAGCAGGAGATTGTACATTGCCAGGTCATCCTGATGGAAGTAGATTAGCTCTAAGTTGTAAAAAGGTCAATAAGGAAATATGTGATAATGATACTGATAGGATCAGTAGCTCGGATAGTAATTCGTTTTTCCTATTCGAGTTGCCTTCTAGACCAGTAATTGATGATCAATCAGGTGATTTGAGAATCCTTGGAGAAGTAGTTTCAGAGTCTGTTCCTCTTATGACTCAGATTATGCAAGAGCTTCCTGATGAAACAGTCGAATCAACAAAGGAATACTTGAGAAGCCTAATTGCAATTCCTGAGAATAAAGATTTGTTGATCAGCCTTCAGAACAGGCTTAATGGGAGATCTGATCTTACCTTTGAGACTCTTTCGAAGTGTAACAAGACTCAACTTGAAATTTTGGTTGCCATAAAAATGGGACTTGGAACCTTCTTATCTTCCGAAAACCACCTTCAAACCACTGAATTGATTCAGATTTTTTCTCTTGAAAGGTGTCGAAACATTTACTGCAAGAGATTGTTACCTGTTGATAATTGTAAGTGCAAAATTTGTTCGAAAAACAAGGGATTCTGCAATGTATGTATGTGTCAAGTATGTTTGAACTTAGATTACGCCAATGGTACTTGCAGTTGGGTAGGCTGTGATCTATGTGTGCACTGGTGTCATGTTGTTTGTGCTATACAGAGAAATCTTATAAAACCAGGTCCAAGTATCAACGGTCCATCTGGAACAACTGAGATGCAATTTCACTGTCTTGGTTGTAGTCATTCTAGTGAAATGTTTCGGTTTACTAAAGAAATGTATAGATGTTGTGCAAAGAACTGGGATCAAGAAATCCTAATTAAAGAGCTTGACTATGTTCAAAAGATTTTTCATGGGAGCGATGATTTTAAAGGTAAGGAGTTGCATGCTATAACTTATGGACTGCGGAACAAGCTAGAGAAAAAGATGATCTCTCCTTCAGACGCCTGCAATTTCATCTTTCAGTTTTTTAAATGTGAGTTTCAAACCAAACCTTATACTTTCTAATTTCAACTGTTAGATTTTGTGTTATTGTCCTTTAGCACGAGATACTGAGTCTCACGTGTCTACCATTTCACCACCAAGGCATCTTGAAAATGAATCGTATTCCATGAATATGATATCTATGTGGTGTACTAATGTATGCAATATATGACAAAAGTGGATCTATTGATCGTTCATGTCATATAGGCTCAAGCTGGACATAGGTGCCCTATTTCATACAATCTATGTGGTACGTTGGAACTAATTCTTGTTATTAACAGACACGGATGGCTTGTCACATTTTCTTTCATCAAGTTTTCCGGCATCTATCCCTCTTGCTGATAAATCTTCCTTCTACATCATGAGCTCTTCAAGTAGAAGAAAAGCTACGATTACTGTTGATCATCATCGTCAAAGTGATGCCAAGGATTCGTCTAAGTCTGATAAAATGATCGAGGACGAATGTTCAGTCATCAAAGAAGTATGAGCTCTCCAAGTGAAAGAAAAAATATGATAGTTTGCAAAGCATTGTGAGGATCAAAGAAGCAGAAACACTGACTTTCTAAATATTTTAACTTCACCATTTAAATGTATGAGCTTTGTGACGAGCAACTATTCTTAGACCATTTCAGCCATTCTTAGAAATAGTATTAGATTTCAAGCAGGGCAAATGTCAGATTGTAAAGGCTTGCAGGGAGATAGCATCAGTGGCAGACTTAAAGCTATGGAATTCATCACTGAACAGACTGAATAACTTGCCTTGAGGCTGATTTTCCTGTTGCTAGTCTTTGAGTTATCATCTGTCCCTTAACTATTTTGGTAGTGTTGTGTCTTTCTGTATGTGATCCATGTTGTTGCCACATTTAGTTTCTTTGACGTTATAACAAGTTTCTAAAGCTCGTTTAGTAGTTGGATAAGAAACAAGTTACCCATTTATTAATTTTCCGTATAATTTATACGACAGATAGGAAATAAGTTATCCATGTATAAAATTAATATGATGTTTGATTGACAATTTATTAGAAATCCGCATAACTAATACATGTATAAGCTATGAAGGAATCTATGTATTATTTTATGCGGGATGGAAGATGTAATAACTAATACATGAATAACTAATTCCTACATAGCTGATATATAAAATCAGTCATAACTAATCTCTATGTAACTCTAACCAGATATCAAATGAAACAAACTTTCTGTTTTTCCTTTTGCTAGTTTAGTCTTTTTTGAGAAATGAGTGATATGCACCTATTTGGCCTTTGTAAATATTTACTTTGGTATCAACAAATAAAGAAAAATGTTCAAATATGCCATTAAATTTTGAGAAAAGACTCATTTATGTCATCCGTTAAGAGTTTGACTCATTTATGCCATTTTCATTTGAGAAAAGATTCATTGATATCGTTATTTATTAACTCAAATGACATAGATGAAGTGATGAACCAAACTTTTAACGGATGGAATAGATGACCCTTTTTTCTTTAAAAATGATTTAATTAATGACATGACCGAATCATAATTAACCACGTGTACAAAATGGTTTTGCAAAATCGGAACTATTTTTATTTAACAAATAATGACATGGATGAACCTTTTCTCAAACAGAAATAACATACATAAGCCAAACTTAATGAGTCTTTTCTCAAAGTTCAACATATTTAAGCTTTTTTTTAGTAAATAAATTTACTTGTTAAAAAGAAGACCAACCATTGATCAAACTCAATACATCAACTTGAGTTTGAGGGGAATGTCAAGAATATATTTTAAAATATTTTATAATAATTAATTTCTTTTTTACTTTAGGATCTAACTTAAATATTCGAATATTTATTGTCCTTTCGAACATTTAAATTAGATTCTAAAGTAAGGTTGGAATATGTAATCGCTGTAAATCTCAAATATAATGATAAAGTGAAAATTGTTCCCAAGTTAATTTGCCTTTTTTGTTATTAGGAAAAAAAATAGCAACAGAGTGGTTATGAACTGATTTAAAGGAGTTGTTTTTTTAGGATATACTAAGATTAATTTCATTTACAAAAGAAAGAGAAAATTAAAAAAAAAAACTTTTAATTTAAGTTTTAGTTGTCTTATACTTTCTCAATTTCAATTTGTTTGTCTTAATTTTCTTTTTAGTCCGTTCAAAAAATTGTTTTTTTTCTTTTTTCTAGCAACTCTTCGAGTTTAAATTTTCACGTGACATGTTTAAACACAAAATTAAAGGATATTTTGAAACATTCTACATATTTTAGTTTAAGATCACAACAATCAAAAGTCTTATTTATTTTTTTAACTTTGTATCAAGTCAAAATCACACATATAAATTATTCTTTAGTTTAATACTTAACTAGTAGTATTTCTTTATTCTGATTTTTTGTTTACTCTTTTCTAGAAATAGAAAATAAAAATTAGATCAGTTAGATGTTGCCACCTAGCAAGATTTCCTCTTATCTTCTACCCTCCGTCCCAACTTATGTAACACATTTTATTTTTCGAGAGTCAAACAATTTTTAATTTGGCATAATACATATATTGGACCCTAACCTTGGCTTCAAATTTTAACTTTGACCTCCAACTTTCATAGTGCACAAACAGACACTTTAACTATCCAATCTTTTAATAAATAAACACGCGAATCCTACTTGGCAAAACGTGTGATGTGAACGTATTTTGCGCGAGTTAGGAGTAATTTTCGAGTCCCACAACAGTAAAAACCTCCCTTTTCCGGCCAGCGAACACCACTTGAAACCACCCAAAACCTCCATTCATTTTCTTCTTCTCCTCTCCGCTCACGCCACCACCAGCGAGCCGGCTTCAGCCTCAAACAACCAGCTGCTCCCAACTCCAAACACCTCCAATCCAGCTATTCTCCTTCTTCCTCCACACCGAAGCACAACCCATGAAGCGAACGAGCTTCGAGCTCGCTAAACCCACCAAATACCCGACCCCAAATCCATCAGATCCACCATCTCTGGCGAGAATCATCACGAAACAACACTGCCGCAACCAGCAGCTCGAACCAAACACAAAACAGCAACCAATGACCCCTCAAACCCCATGAAAATAGACCCAACAACCACAAACACCTAAACCAAGAAGCCAGCAGCCAGCCATTAGGAGGAATTAATTTTGATTCTTGTATATAAATTAAAATTAATTTTGATTTTTTTAGTTCTAAAATGGACGTGTAAAATATTTAATTAGTTGACAGTCATTGAGTGGCTCACTAATACACGTGGGAGCGTTTGCATTTCACGCTCTTTGGCTACGAAAATCGTGTGTTTATTTATTTAAAGGTAGGATAGTTAAAGTGCCTATTTGTGTACTATGAAAGTTGGAGGTCAAAGTTAAAACTTGAAGCCAAGTTTAGGGTCCAATATATGTATTATGCCTTCTAATTTCTTTGAAATAAAATTTATATATTTGTAAATAGGTAAAAAGTATTTAAGGCACAATAATTGTCAATCTAAAATATTTAATATATGAAAATTTTAGAGTTAAAAAGATAAACTTGTTTGAATCTCAAAATTCGAAATGTGTCCCATAAATTGGAACATACGGAGTTCTTCATATGTTCCATGCAAAATAAATACTATCTCAACAACCTAAATTTTTTGAATATTATTTGGATGAATTGTCAAAATCTTAAACAACTATTGAGCATTAGTGGAGCAAAAGCTACTGGAGGGATCCATCCCATTCCCCACCTGCACTCAATGAATTCTCACTCATTTTACTTTATTTTATCTTCTCTCTGTTAAGTCAGATTCTTCATTGTTTCAATAATAATTTGTGGCTTGTGATAGTGAAGTTTAAAAACCTGTTGTCCATTTGTTACATATAGTTGAGCTAAAAGAATTCTTACAGTGTGGTAATAGGAAGGTTTGGAAAACAAACAAAAAAAAAAGATGACAAACAGCAGAAGACATGTGCAACATTTTGTTCATGTAATTCTTGTTATTCTTCATTGTTTCAATGCAGGATTTTGCACAGAAGTAGATAGTATTAACAGTACTCAATCTCTGATAGATCCCGTGATTTTATCGTCCCCAGGAGGCGTCTTCAAGTTGGGATTTTTCAGTCCTCAAAACAGTACTAATAGGTATGTTGGTATTTGGTATAATTTTTCTGTAACAACTGTCATTTGGGTGGCTAATAGGGACAAACCTTTAAGAGATTCTTCTGGGGTTGTCAAGATATCTCGTGATGGAAATGTCGTTCTTACGAACGGAGAGGAGGAGATTCTTTGGTCATCAAATGTTTCAACCTCTCAGGTAGACTCAATTGCCCTTCTGCAAGATTCTGGGAACTTTGTTCTTGTAGATCATCTGAACAATATGAGCACAACATGGCAGAGTTTTGAACATCCTTCTGATACAGTTGTCCCTAAAATGAGAATAAGTGAAAACACAAGGACAGGGGAGAGGGTAGAAGCAAAATCTTGGAGAAGCTCTCGGGATCCTAATATTGGAAACTTCTCTTTAGGAATAAGTTCTGGATTCATTCCTCAGCTGTATATATGGAAAGACAGCCGTCCCTATTGGCGAAGTGGTCAATGGAATGGTCAGTTCTTCATCGGAGTGCAGGAACTGTATGCTGTGGCGTTTGATGGATTTAGTCTAGTGAACGAACGCCAAGGTTTTGTATATTTTACTGGCCCTGTTTCTTCTAAATTCATAACCAAATTTGTCATGGATTGGAAAGGGAACATGGTTCAATCATATTGGGATGAGAATGAGAAAAACTGGAAGATAACATGGTCAGTTCCCAAAAACGATTGTGAAGTTTATGGAACGTGTGGTCCATTTGGAAGCTGCAATTATTTTGAGTCGCCGATATGTTCTTGTCTGAAAGGTTTCAATCCAAAACATAAGGAAGAATGGGAAAAGGGGAATTGGACTAGTGGTTGTGTTAGGAGGAGGCCTTTGCTATGTGAAGTAAAGAATAACACAGGGGATTCAAGTAAAGAAGACGGATTTCGAAAGATGAAGTTAATGAAATTGCCTGATTTTGCAGAAAGGTCATATACTATAGAAGAAGAATGTAGAAGCCAATGCTTGGGCAATTGTTCCTGCATAGCATATGCATTTGACACAGGTATCGGCTGTATGTTGTGGAGTAGCAACTTGATTGATATCCAGCAACTCCGAATCTGGGGGAAAGATCTCAATTTTCGCGTGGCACATTCAGAGCTTGGTATGTATACTGGCTATCTACTTTTTTCAGCCAGTATAGCTTATTCTGTTATTTTAGATATCATGGACTCAATTGGATTCCATGTATATACTTTAAGTTGCTAACTTCTGTGAAGAACTGATATTTCTTCACCTTTTGTGTTTGCTCTACATTGTAGATCATCATAAAGACATAAAGAAAATTGTAATCCCAGTGATCCTTGGTACGCTTACACTCTGTGTTTGTCTGTTCATTTACTGTACAAGGGTGGCCATATGTAGAGGTAAAACAGGCTATAATTTTTTTGTATTATACATTTAGAAGCATTTTGTTGGCTATAGTTAACTTGTATTCATGCTGATATTAGGAGTGAAGACAAAGGAGGTAGTTTCACTTGGTAACAAAAGTCCAGTTCATATGGAAGAATTACCAGTCTTCAGCCTCGATACGCTTGCAAATGCAACATCCCAATTCCATGAGGATAACAAGCTTGGTCAGGGCGGTTTTGGTCCAGTTTACAAGGTACAAGTTTCATCTCTCTCGATCACTTCTCAAATTTCAAGTCACTGAAATTGGTGCTTTGACCCAGTGAGGAGGTGTGAGAGGTTGACAACAGTGGGTTTTAGGTAAGGTAGAGGTAGGCTGAAGAAGCATTGGGGAAAGGATTTTAGACAGGACATGGTGCAGCTCCAGCTTTCCAAAGAAATGACCTTAGATAACAGGTTATGGAGGTTGCTGATTAGGGTAAAAGTTTAGTAGGTAGTTGAGAGTTGTCTCGTTTCCTACGGGGATAGGAGGATGCGTTGTACCTTCCTTGTTAATATCAGGAGTACTAGCATTCGGCTAGTAGTTGCCTGTCTTATGACTTTTGTTACTTACGGCGCTTCAGTTTTTTGCATTGGTTGGTTATCGTTATTGCTCTTCTTTTGAATGATATGTTATGTTTTTTCTTTATCCTCTTTACTTCTATTTTTTAGCTTCTCTGATATTCACTACTTGAGCCAAAACAGCCTCTCTACCTCCTTGAGGTAGAGATAAGGTCCGCGTACACTCTACCCTCCCCCCTCCATTTTGGGACTACATTGGGTTTGTTGTCGTTGTTAAAATTGGTGATTCTTTTTTTGGTAATAACTGTGAAATATTACCATTGCAACAACAAGAACCATTTACAGAATTACGGAGCATCCAGTATCCCCACCCCCTTCTAGGAAGGTTGCAGCAAGTATCTAGACCTCAAGCAAAAACAAAAAATCAAACAAGCCTCACCAACAATCTAGTTACAAATTCTAGAGACTAAGTTAGTGCATCTATGAGCTCTTTTGGAGCAGTGTAACATATCTATCCTCTCCCTAATCTCCCTTTGGATCTGTGCTATAACAAAACTCGTATTTACATGTATGTTTCTGAAAATCTTCATGTTCCTTGCTCACCAAGTATGATAAATCATAGCGCCATAAATTGCCGCAGCTACTTCCTTTTGGAACCTCTTCCATCTTCTTCTTTGGAACCATTGTAGATTTTGTATTACTCCCCTCTGTTGCAAATACAGGCCTGACCATGTAGAGAGAGCGACCCTTATTTCCGATATCCAGCCACATCTAGCAAACAAATGATTCTGAGTCTCTATTTCATTTTCCTCACACAAACAACATGTATGGTCATCAACTGAAATGTTCAATCTGGTCATTCTTTCATTGGTACGTATTCTATTCTGGGAAGCAATCCATAGGATCATTCTATGCTTTGGCAGCACAATTGAATTCGATATAAGCTCTGCTTCTTTCACTCTAGGCAACTGACCAAGTAAAGCGATATAACTCTTAGAAACTGAATAATTACCAGAGGGGGAGAGCTGGTACGTTCCCCTACTATACCAATGAATCATCTGCTCCTTTGGTGAGTTCAGCTTCCTCCAGTACCAACTACTGTCCGCAGATGGACAATGATCCCATATTTGTGCACCATCCTTTATGCAAATTCCATGAACCCATTTAACCCAAAGTAAGTCCTGTTTTGTAGCCAATTGCCATAACAATTTTCCAACAGAGGCAATATTCCAGCTCTTGCAGCTTCTAATGTTTAGGCCACCACATTTCTTGGGAGTACAGATTTTTTCCCATGCTACTAGCATTATTTTTCTCTTCTCAGCAGTTTTCCCCCACAGATAATCCCTACATTGCTTGTCTACTTCCTTCAATACACTTTGAGGTAGTATAATCACAGTCCCCCAAAAATTATAGATAGAAAATAGGACAACATTTATGATTTGAAGTCGACCAGCATACGATAGTTGTCTAGAATAAGCTGTGATCCTGGAGGTTATCTTTTCAACTAACTGGTGACACTCCATTTTGCTCCATTTCTTTGAGGACAAAGGTAGGCTTAGGTATCGTATAGGGAGTGTTCCTAAAGAGAAGCCTGTTCTGTCCAAAATCTCCTGCTTTACTTCATCATTCACTCCAGCTAGAAAGATATTTGATTTCTCTTCATTTGCTACTAAACCAGATGCATTGCTAAAATGTGTGAGAGCTTCCATTACTCTGGAGATAGAACCCATATTACCCTTACAAAAAATCATTAATTCGTCAGCAAAAATTAAGTGAGTCAGCTTAGATGTTTTACACATAGGATGAAATTGAAAGCTTGGCAGGTCACTCATCTTCCATTACCAACACAAACAACAATGGTGACATGGGATCTCCCTGCCTAAGACCCCTCTTTCTTTCAAAGAATCCATGCCCTACTCCGTTCACTTTGATAGTAAAAGTAGTAGATGTTACACACGTCATGATTAATTGCACAAAATACAACTGGAAAGCCGAACCCCCTCAAAACGTCCTCTATGAAGTTCCAGCTAATCATGTCATACGCTTTCCTTAAGTCAATTTTCATAAGACATCTTGGGGAAGTTTTCCTGTTGTAGTGCCTCAACAGATCATGGCAAATCAATATATTGTGGGTCAAGGATCTTACAGCTACAAAGGCTGCCTGGTTCTCAGCCACAACAGTAGGAATGATTTCCTTTAATCTCATGCATATTAGTTTAGAGATGCACTTGTATAAAACATTGCAACATGATATAGGCCTAAACTGGCTAGCATATTGGGGAACAGATACTTTAGGGATCAGAGAAATAATTGTGGAATTAACTTGTCTTAACAAGTTTCCATTGTTGAAAACTCCAATACGACATTTGCGACTTCATGACCAATAACACTCCAAGCTTCTTTGAAGAAACCCTTCCATACCCATCTGGACCAGGGCTCTTGTTCCTGTCAATGCTAAACATAGCTAACTTCACATCCCTTTCAGTAAAAGGCTGAACCATGTCTATTTGCTGGCCTATGGACAATTTAGGACCATTCCTTAGGACATTGGGACATGCCCTTGTCCTGCAGCTCCCGTTTGTCCCCAACATATCTTGATAGTAGTCCACAAAAATTCCTGCAATCATTTTATGGTCAGTCTGGAGAACATCCTGACTATCTTTAAGTTGGGTCACAGCCTCTTGCAACTTCTTATGCTTGATTATGGAATCGAAATAGCTAGTATTGTCATCTCCTAGCTTTATCCAACTAGCTTTACTCCTTTGCTGCAAAAATACCTCAGCTAAATACGAAGATCTTCTAAACTTCTTGTGCAACTCTTTTTCTTGCTGCTGTAGTATTAGATCAGTGGGGCTACTCTGCAGAGTTTGTTGAACTTGCTTCAATCTATCTCTATCTTCATCCGCCTCTGTTAGAATGTTCCTAAAATGCTGACCATTCAATTGTTTAAGACTCTTCTTCAAACACTTAAGCTTCTTCACCACTTTAAACATTTTACAACCTGGAAACTGTTTCAACCAACCTTCATTTACTCTAGTCAAAAACTGAGGGTGAGTAGCCCAGACATTGCAATACTTGAAAGGCTTTCTAATCGGTGGTTGTCCATGTATAAGGCTAATCTTTGCTGGACAGTGATCACTTATTCCTTCTGGCAAAAAAGTTGCATTGTATGCTTGCATTTTATCTAACCATTCTGTATTAACAAACACCCAATCTATTTTGGAAGAAACTCTAGCATCCCCTTTGTCATTCCCTATTAACTCTGCTCCCTTGGTGAGGAAGTTCCACCCAGCCACACGTATCGACACACTCTTGAAAATCTAGAACGTCTGCCAGGTTTACTGGATTGCCTCCAATTCTATCATCCATATTCATTACTGCGTTAAAGTAACCCATTACTAACCATGGACTATTACACATACTACTAACACTTTCCAAATATGACCATAAATTTTTCCTCTCCTCTCTGGCATTTAGTGCATATACAACAGCTAACGTAAACTCTACTTGCAAGGATATGTTAAGCACCATACAAGTAATAGCTTGAGCCATACCATTCGTATATGTCACCTTGAAGAAATCAGGTCTCCAAGAAATTCAGACCCTCCCATTATAGTGATATTGCAAATTTGTAACATAATTCCATCCTCCAAACATTCTTGCAGCAATTTCATCAATCCTGTTACTCTTTATTTTTGTTTCTAATAATCCCACTAGCCCCGTACTTTCCTTATTACATAGGAGTATGACCTCCTTCTGTTTGTTAGGGGCATTCAAACCCCTAACATTCCAACACAAGATACTATTCATTCCCTAATGGAGGTTGTGGCTGGCCTCCCTCATTTCGAACTGGACTTCTAATCACCTGTTTACTTGGTACATCCTTATCCAAGGTCTGGAATGAATTCTGTTGTGGTGTCGTATGAACTGTTGCTTGTTGCCTCTGTTTATAGTGTTGCTGTTTGTTTTTCGGGGTAATCCAGCCAGCTGTGCGAGCCTCTTGTACACCCGGTTGACCAATCTTCTCTTTTCCTTTAGGCGTTCCACCTTCTTGTGTTTGTACAACCTGTTGTTTATTTCGTGCACCCTCTTCCTGAGTCGAATTTGCATCAAATTGGTGATTCTTTCTAGGGGAAATTGGAAGATGGGAAAGAAATAGCAGTCAAAAGGCTTTCAAAAGCCTCTCGGCAGGGGCTTGAGGAGTTCATGAATGAAGTGTTGGTGATCTCTAAAGTCCAACACAGAAATCTTGTTAGACTCTATGGATGTTGTATCGATAAAGAGGAGAAGATGTTGATTTATGAATACATGCCAATGAAAAGCTTGGATGTGTTTCTCTTTGGTTAGTCCTTACTCTTGAAAGCACTTCTTATAATGTCGATGTATGCATGTTGGATCCTCCAAACGTACTGCATTTTTTGGAGGACCCGACATGAGTACATCAGCAGCTTTTAGAGAGTGTGTGAGCAACATTGCTCCACATTTCTTCTGAAGCAAAGTTAATCCCTTGTTACTATTTTTCAGAAAATTTAGCAAGTTCTCTGATCATCTTCTCTACATTCTATGTTCATATTTGACAAACATCTAGATGAAGGACACCGAGGCATTTTGGATTGGAGGAAACATTTCACTATAATCGAAGGGATTGGTCGAGGACTCCTTTATCTTCACAGAGATTCAAGATTGAAGATAATTCATAGAGATCTAAAGCCAAGTAACATTTTGCTCGATAATAACTTCAATCCAAAGATTTCAGATTTTGGCATGGCTAGGATTTTCGGATCTGATCAAGATCAAGCAAACACAAGGAGAGTAGTTGGTACTTAGTAAGTGATCATTGATCCATATATACCATATTTTGCATAATTTTCTCTAGTAAAAAACCGCATCATACATATATATTAACTAAACAATTTTTACACGAACGTGATGACATTTTTACAGTGGATACATGGCCCCCGAATATGCAATGGAAGGAAGATTCTCTGAGAAATCTGATGTTTTCAGCTTTGGAGTTCTAGTGTTAGAGATCATCAGTGGCCGAAAAAGTTCAAGTTCTTGGATTGAGACATCCTCTTTGAGCCTTTTGGGATATGTAAGACTCATCTTATATCTAATATTCAAAACACTACTCTTACCAAAAATGCTTGTACTGAAATACTATGCAGTCAAACATTTCTATAATAACGTCGTTTGTCCAGATACCTTTTGGCTGCTACAGTGAAATGCTATTATAGAAAACATAACATAAAAACTGGTTCCAAGGAAAATTTCACCAATATAGTGAAGTGTTGTTATAGAGCTAGGAAGACTGTTATAGAGAGGCTCGACTATATGTACCTTATATTTTTACATTATGATTGGTAGAATTACTTTTGCTGTGCTATTTATGCATCAATAAGTTTGATGATCATCAACTTTTCACTGTTTTCAGGCATGGATGTTATGGAAAGAAGAAGATTTATCAACTTTTATCGATTCGTTCATATTGAATCCGAGCACGGAAATGGAGATCAGAAAATGTATGCAGATTGGTTTACTGTGTGTTCAAGAATTTGCTGAAGACAGGCCAAGTATTTCATCTGTTCTTGTCATGCTTACTAGTGAAACTACAAATCTTCCTGCACCATTACGGCCTGCTTTTACTGAAAGACATGAGAGCAGAGAAACTAAGTGTACTTTGAACAATATCAGCATCACAAACCTTACTGGTAGATAACATGAGCATATGAAATTACCGTTTTAACATATGCACAATTGTCATTGTACGTCATAATCCATCTGTCTCAATTTATATGACACCTTTTTAATTCTAAGACGTTTCAAAATACTTGATGTCATCATTCATTTCTCGATTACATGTTAAATATCATGTTCAATCAAATATCATAATTCATCTGTCTCAATTTGTATGACACTTTTTTAATTCTAAAACGTTTCTTAATACTTAATGTCATCATTCATTTCTCGATTACATGCTAAGTGTTCATGTTCAATCAAATATCATCATCATAAGTGTAATATGACTTTGCGCACTAATTTCATTCTTATAGAGTAAATCAAGGTATACAACAAGTGCCAGTCAAGTTAGGACGCAATCAAATCAAGATTAACGATCAATGAAGTGGGTGCAAACTTCGAAATCATGTTGAAGTTTTAATTGAGATAAAAAAAAAATTTAGGTAATTTCTTATTGCATGTCTTAGATTTCGTGAGCAGAACTACCCTATACTTATAATAGTGGGAGTGACAGTTTAAGATTAAATTCTTCGATCATTCGAAACGTCAAAACTAAAAAAATATTAAAACCTAAGAAATTATTTTTTAAAACAAGTATAAATTGTCATTTTGCTTGCTAACTTTTTCTAAAATGTGAATGGTGTGACAGCAAGAAAATGACAAAAATGGTTCAATATATTTAGGAGTAAATTCAAATTAAATAGTTTTGGTTATTAAGTTTATCAAAAGTGATTTATTTATTTATTTATATAAAATATTTAGTAAAACACTTCCGTTAGATCTGACGGAATTGCGGGGAAAAATCAATAGAAACCCACCGTTGTTTTTGAGGTAAAACTTCTATTTTTTCCGATTGATTTTGATGATCAATAAAGTTCTTTTATATCGTACAACAATATATCAATATAATGCCATAAAGTAGGGTCGTTAACGTGAAAGCGAATGCCTTGAGTCAAAAGTTCATCGATAATATGGGGCAAAACGCTTTGTTAGCACGGATATTTCAAAGCAAATAGAGTTCATGCATGTGTGCATGGTAACAAACAAGTTAAAAATTTTGGATCCACCACAGGTCAAGGATCCAACTTTTGAAGCAACCATATCTTTCAAAACTAGGGGATAATAGACCAATTTTTTCTATATTTCTCCACTTAATTAGCAAGCTTAGTTCGTATAATGCGAGGCTCAAACCTATAACCTAATCACAAGTCCCTCAACCTTTGGTGAAAAGATTGTTGTCCGTCACATTTGCATCTTCTTCCCTAAACCCTAGTCAATATTTTTTTAAAACGTAATAACTGAGTTAACCTGCATGCACCTTGACTAATTCTACAAGATACCTCCCACCAAGTGCCTAAGTCCGTCCACATAATTCTAAGCACTAACAAGATGCAAACATGCATATCTTTATACTAAATGATATAATGAAATGAAATCTTGAAGATAATAGAAGATGCATATGAAAACAAGAAAACACAAGCCAATGCATTAAAAGTAAGTCATACTTTCACATTCATGAAAACCAAGTCTTCCAAATCACAACTTTAATTCTTACAAGAAGTTAAGCATCCTAACTTGAGTTCATATTTGGTAAGTTTGTGATTAGTAAAATTCAGTTCTTCCAATTAAGAAACTTATCATCTCTATTACCCAAAAAAAAAAAAAAACTACGATCTTCACAGAAAAAAGTGCCACTTAAACTTTAAGGTGAGTTGTGACATATAAGTTTTACAGCATGACAAGGAAGGAACATTACTATTGTCACACAGCCTGAGATAAGACAGCAAAATAGTCACCGTCACGGCGTCACATTTACGCATTTCAGACTATCAAAATGCAAAACCAAGAACATCTACAATAAGAATGTTGACATAAAAACAGTAACTTTAGGCCATGCCTAGAGCTCTAATATGACATTTGGAATCTTATCTCCACATAACAAGGCACTGTTGGATTTCTCCAAAGTTATATATCCTTCAAAACACTTCAATCAACAACTTATCATCTTACAAGCACACCAGATAAGAAGACAAAACAGCTCCTAGACCATCAGTTCTATATTTTACTATGAAATGAAAACAATGCAAATCAGCCATATAGTCATCTATTTGAGTCTTTTGATAATAGAATAGAGTAGGAAACTACCTCCAAGAAGTCAGCAACAGTAGCTTAAGAGGTTAGTTCGGAACAATAACATCAATATGTCATGACAAATTCATACACATCTGCACTAGAAGCTATTCTGCTTGTTGCATCACTTCAGTACTCAATATTGTTTTAGTTGATGATAGTGATTATGCATCATATTTTCTATGTTAACTTGCCAGCAAGCATACAATTTTACATAAGAATTATGGCACCGAAATGAGATTTCACACGAAAACAAGAAAGCATATGCTACGTAAATGAAATTCAAGCTATAATGTAATCAAACCTATTTACAGCCAGAGACAAGTATATTAATAAACTTCCAAAAAAGGGATGAATCGTACTTTGCACGTTCATGATGATCAAGAAGCCTTCCCAGTCACATGTACTTGAATCCATGTTCGGAAAAGTAGTGACTTGAAAAGTTCAGCCACACCCCAAATTAAGAAACTTTACATTATCACCGACTCAAATAGTGTAACAAGGACCAATCCATACTTACAAGTCAATGCAAATTACAATCTTAAGATTGTTATATTTTCACAATAGTTGACCACCACCAACATCTACACAAAGTCACAAAGTCGAAGCACATGTCAATCTTAAGATTGCTTGTACTCACTACAGTTATCAGCCATAAGCTATGTAACTGTAAGTTACTGAGGTGATAACAACAGATTTGTCAAGCTAAGACAAGTCATCTAAAAACCGATCTCAAGCAGAAAGTTGCAAACACATTAGAAGACATTCATCTAATCATCTGAACAAAGGCATCACTCATGACAAAAACACTCTATAGGACTAAAGGTGCAAAGAAAATCAAACAGAGTGGACGGTCTCCAGAAGAGATTTTTTTTTCTTTTTCGATAAGTATTGGAAAGAGATAACTGACAGGAGTAAAAATAAATGGATGAACATGCTCATCTTAAGAAACATCCGATCAAGAAAAGAAATTTTCAACATCCTACTGTTGGCAGGCAGAGCAGAGTGCCAACTACCAAAGCAACAAAATGAAAAATTAAACTGTTGCTGAAAATTAAAATATCAAAGTCTAAACATGTATCGTCACGGACTACAGAAAGGTACCAAGTAAACCTCTGCAAAGGCCCCAGGGATATACAAGTAAACAAACAAGACGCATTGGCAGTCTGTAATGGTACCCTCTATGTAAGTCTACCTGATTGTCACAAACTTGTTGGTACCATGTTTGGCCCAGTGAGTCCTCAGATCAATTGGATTAGCAAAATTGTATCCTTCTGCAGCAAGTTTCTCCAAAACCTTCTTGAATGCTCCCTGGCTCATCTTTCTTCCAGCAATCCTTGCTCCACGTCTTTTAGTACTCATTGGAAGCGGATACATTGATATGCTAGTGGTGCAACACGCTGACTGCCAGCCACCACATCCCCATCGATAGCATTGCTGAGGAGAACCAGTACAGGAACAAACTGGTATAGGAATGACAGAAATGTCCATATCAATTCCATTTAATACAATGTCCATGCTCTTCTTTGCTGGTTTTGCTCGTTGAGAGGGGTTGCCATTTTCCTTAGGTGTGGATGACACTTTCTTTGACTTCTTCGCTTTGGGAGCTTTGGGAGTGGCACCACCAGTCTTTCTCTTTGAAGGACCACTTTCTTTCTTAACACTTGGTTCCTCAGCATTCACCCCCGCATCCTTAGTTGTATCAGGTTGTTGTACCATTTGCATGGGAGTACTTGCAGAAGCATCAGGGAGAACTGAAGTGTAAGGACTCCCCGGAAACATATGAAGAAATTTGTCTCTGTGATTTATCCAACTGTCCCTAACATAGTCAATGTGAGATAAAGGTGCTTCTGGGATGATAGAATCCCGAGAATGGAACACCCCATTAGCACCGAGCATAATTGGATTCTCACGCCTAGTAAGGTAAGGCTTTGCATCTCGATCAACCATCGATGACATCAGCTGAAGACCTAGATGCCCTTTAAGGGAAGGTTCATAATAACCCCAGTTCCTCATGTTCAATCCGTCGTCATCCATCAGTAAACTACAGATCAATCCAAACATCACCACTTAACATTAACTTTTTTTCCACAATTAGAAATGCCCAACAAAAATGCATTAAATTACTAATCTACATATACTTCAAAGACTCAGATTAGGAATATATCCAACATAACAAAACCATCAAGATTTGAAATGGAATAGGAAATAACAAAATCAAGTCAACCAAGCATCTAATATGAGCAGATCCAGAAACCCAAAGATAAATGCCAATTGCAAATCGATCAAATCTACCCATACCCATTGCCATTGGCATTGCCATCATTCCAATTCAGATGCAATTTCATCAACCTTTCAATAGAAATGAAATGTATAACTAGAAAATTTAACAAATGTCCATACCCCCAACTCATATATTTGCACCCAAAACAAATTAGGCACCTCAAACTCATCAAATTCAACATTGCAGCCACTAGAAACAAAAACCCACAAATAAAGTTAGAATCTTTTGAATTCCCAGATACAATTTTTGATAACCCCAACAAAAATTTTTGAACCCACAAACAAATGAGCACCCAAAACTCATCAAATTCAACATTGCAGCCACCGGAAACAAAAACCCACAAATAAAGTTAAAATCTTTTGAGTTTACAGATCAAATTTTCAATAACCCCAACAAAAAATTTTGAACCCACAAACAAAATGAGCACCCAAAACTCATCAAATTCAACATTTCAGCCACCAGAAACAAAAACCCACAAATAAAAATACAATCTTTTGGGTTTTCCAGATCAAATTTTTTGAACCCACAAACAAAATGAGCACCCAAAACTCTCCAAATTCAACATTTCAGCCACTAGAAACAAAAACCCACAAACAAAATTAGAATCTTTTTGGAGTATCCAGATCAGCTATGAAGCAATTACATACAATCTTTCATAAATCTAAAAATACCCACCACAAAAATCCACAAATGGTTACTCAAAATCAACATAGAATTCAATAGAAATGCAAGCCCACAAATAAAAATTGAATCGTTATGTTCTCCAACACAGATCTGACACAAACAACATACACAAAAACAGATCCAAAGATTAAACCAACAAAACTCATCAAAATGAAATTCGCAAATTAGCATGCAAAGATACATATTTTTTCCTAACAAAAAAAAATTCAAATGAAGAAAGAGATAAAACATATAAAGAAAAAAAAAAGTCCAAATTTTTAAAGAAAGAGATATATAGAGAGAGAAAGAGAAAGACAGGGAGAGAGAAACTTACTTGTTGGTAAACACCTCTTAGGGTTTTTTTTTCCTTTCAGGAGAGAGAGAGACAGAGGTGAGAGGAGAGAGAGAACTGAAGGAGAGAGAAAGGAAGAGAGAGAGATGACAGAAACCCTTTTAAGAAAGAGAGAAAAGAGAGACCATTTTATCAATTTATTTATTTTTTCAACCTCCAATAAAGCAATTTAATATAAATGCAATTCAATAAAAAAACAAAAACAGCCGAATACTATCTTTACGTTTACTACTTTGATACCTTGAAGCATAATAAAACCAAAATAAGAATTTTTTTTATTTTTAAATAAAAGTTTTTAAAATTTTATTTAAGTTATTATATATTGTTTCATAATATATATCCTATTATATTTTAGAGTAAATTTTAGGTTTAGCAAATATTAAAATTATTTTTATATGTTATAGTTATAGTTTACATAATTGCGCTCCATAATAAACTTTATGTTTGCTATGGAGCATCAAATTTGTATAAATCGCTGGCAGGAGCATCAGGTTTATATAAATCGATAGTAGGCCTCTCGTTTGTATAAAAGCATAGCGATTGTATATGTATATCGGTTAGATAATGTATATATGTAACTACTATGTATATGTATCAATGATTGTGTTTGTATATTTGCATAAAATTTGAATTTGTATACAATTGAATCTAAATAAAACATTTGTATATCAAATCCTTCTTTCTCTCTCGCTTTATACAACACAAATTATACATTGTAATTTGTATAATTTGTGTTTGTATAAAGCGAGAAAGAGAGAAACGCAAAAGAGAACTGATAGGGAAAGATCTGTATTTGTATAATTATAAGTGTATAGGATGAAAATATATGTATTTGTATTTACATATACAGTTTTCTCTCGCTTTATACAAACACAAACGCAATTTATACATTTGTGTTTGTATAAAGTGAGAGAGACAAGGGAGAGTGGAGAGCGAGATTTTATGGGGAGAGAGACGAATGACAAGTGTTTGCTACATATTACAATTAAATGAAACTGTGGTTATAACATTTAATTTGAATTAATAATTTGCTATTTTATACAATTTTTCCTTATATTTTATTAGTGAATACAATCTTTCAATAAATTGTATCTATTGTATCTTTATGTTACAGAATTTCACAGATGTTTGAACTATAACCTATTAGAAAAGTAGGGTACTATTATAAAAAGAAGTTAAAAATGAAATAAAATAAGTAAATAATGAGTAAAGAAAAAATGAGAAGAAAATATTAAAATAATAATGTAATCACATCAAATCAACCATTATATAAAATGAAACTTTTTCGTTGTTATGTAACGACAAATTTAAACAATATGATATCATAAAGTAATCATCAAAACAAATATAGTTATTTAAACTAACATAATTTACGATGAGTAATAACTATCTAAATAAGAGATTAGTTATTTGAGTTCAAAATTATCTTTCTTAAAAGCGTTTTTTTTTTATATAGAAAGATAATAAAGATGTTACTCAATCCTGAGAATATAAGATGCAAACATAAATATGGAACATAAAATACAAAATAGAAAGATAGCAGTAAGTGCAAAACTCCAATCACAAAATAGAAAAATAATAGCGAGTCCAAAACTCCATTCTTATCCTATCTTTGTTGAAAACTAGCGTTACCACTTGTGAAAATTGAAATAACATTATCTTTTCCCTAATTATAAATTGGGTTGTGATTCTTTCTGTTGCTGAGCTAATTTTTTTTTTTTACTAATCTATTGATACAATTATTTACTAAATTATAATTGTTTCAAATTTAAATAGAAGATTTTATTCTAATACAACTGTTTGTGCAAGCATGAGCTTCATATATAAATTACTGTATTCGTTTCAATTTATGTAGCACAAATAGAATTAAGATTGTTAATAAAAAATTTTATATAATTTTTAAATATTTTAATTGTTAATTATTGTGATCTCTTTTTATATAAATTTCAAATAATATATGTTGTCCTCTCTTTCTCTCTCTCAGTACATGTAATTTTGAGAGTCAACCAAAAAAATTTAATATGTTTTTAAAAATATTTGAAGTTGTTAATCATTATGATTTATAGCATTTTTTTTTTTTACGTAATATCAAATATTATAAATAGCAATCTGTCTCAATGTATGTGAGCATGTGTAATTTTGAGAGTCAACCAAACTTTTAGTATGTTTATTAAATATTCTAAGTTGTTAACTATTGTGTTTTATATTTTACTTATATATATATATATATATATAATTTTTAAATACTACTTTTTGTAATTTTTAAATATATAACGTATTAAAAAGGAAAGTAAGTAAATAAATTAAAGAGGAGAGTGTACTAAGCATAAATAGAGGAAAATAAAGTAGAAGAACTAATTGGAGTATTCTTTAACTGATCATAAGCAGCCTAATATATGTTACCCTATTTGTCTCAATTTATGAAGTTGTTTGATTTTTAAATATTAAAAACTATTAATTATTGTGATTTACAATATTTTTTAATGTATTTTTAAAATAATATATGTTACTCTATCGGTCCCAATTTATGTCACATATGTAAAATTTCGAGGGTCGATCAAACTTTTAATATGTTTTAAAAATATTTAAAGTTATTAATTATTATAATTTATAACACTATTTTAAAAATAATTTATATATATAATATACTAAAAATGAAAGTACCATAAATAAATTGAAATAAAATTACTAAATATACATAGTGAAAATAATTGGATAGTTTATTATTAAAACACAAAATAAAACATTTAAAATTCATATAAACACACATTCCACAATATATGAGATGAAATGACTAAATTTTTGTTTGTTATTTGCTCGTTGTCACACCATTCACACTTGAAAAAGTTTAGTAAGCAAAATACAATTTAGTAAAGGAAAAAAAATACATCTTAGCTATCATTGGATGATAAAATCAATTCCTTAGGTTTTAATATTGTTCTATTTTGTTAAAACTTATTGTTCTGTTTTTGTTAAAACTTACTTATATTCGGTGTTTACAACAAATGTATGACTCCGTGCTTTACACAAACCCAATATTGTCAAACATTTTGAAACATATTAGAATTAAAAAAGGTATCATACAAATTGAGAGATCATACTATAACAACTAACAATTGTGCAAATCTTAAAAAAGTAATTATATATGCTCATGTTATCTA
This sequence comes from Solanum verrucosum, assembly GCF_900185275.1. Classification (NCBI taxonomy): domain Eukaryota; kingdom Viridiplantae; phylum Streptophyta; class Magnoliopsida; order Solanales; family Solanaceae; genus Solanum; species Solanum verrucosum. Next base: position 7,715,715 of record NW_026019988.1, on the reverse strand, counting down.
CCAGTAAGGTTTGTTATACTCATTTCGTTCAAAGTAAACTTAGTTTCTCTATTTTCATTGCACATTCTGAAGTGTCTTCTTTCAGTAAAAGCAGGTTGTGATGGTGCTGGAAGACTTGTACTTTCACTAGTAAGCATAACAAGAACAGATGAAATACTTGGCCTGTCTTCAGCAAATTCTTGAACACATAGTAAACCAATCTGTATGCATTTTCTGATCTCCATTTCCGAGCTCGTATTCAATATAAACGGATCGATAAAAGTTGATAAATCTTGTTCTTTCCATAACTTCCATGCCTGAAAACAATGAAAAGTTAGATCATCAAACTAAATATAAGGTACCTATAGTCAGTCAGATCTCTTTATAACAGTCGTCCTTTATAATAACATTTCATTATATAACAGCCAAGTTCTTTTTTGGTTATGTTATATTATACGTTCTTTATTATAACAAACATTTCGCTATAGCAACTATAAGAGGAGTCTTACATATCCCAAAAGGCTCAAAGAGGATGTTTCAGTCCAAGAACTTGTACTTTTTCGACCACTTATGATCTCTAAGACTAGAACTCCAAAGCTGAAAACATCGGATTTCTCTGAGAATCTTCCTACCATTGCATATTCGGGGGCCATGTATCCACTGTAAAAATGTCAGTACGATTCGAGTAGTTTAGTTGGTTAATATGGTGGAGAATTATGCAAAGTTATGGTATTGTATATAGATAAATGATCACTTACTAAGTACCAACTACTCTCATTGTGTCTGCTTGATCTTGATCAGATCCGAAAATCCTAGCCATGCCAAAATCTGAGATCTTTGGATCGAAGTTATTATCGAGCAAGATGTTACTTGGCTTTAGATCTCTATGAATTATCTTCAATCTTGAATCTCTGTGTAGATAAAGGAGTCCACGACCAACTCCTTCGATTATAATGGAACGTTTTGTCCAATCCAAAATGTCTCGATGTCCTTCATCTAGATGTTTGTCAAATATGAATGCAGAATTTAAACAAAAGGATCAGAAGAAATGTGGAGTAATGTTGCTCAGAATGCTGATGTACTCATGTCAGATCCTCAAAAAATGCACTACTTTTGGGGGATCTAGCAAGCATCCATCAACATTATTGAAGAGTCCAAGCAACATAGACGTGGAGTAATGCAGATGAGAAGTAACAAGGACTAACCAAAGAGAAACACATCTAAGCTTTTCTTTGGCATATATTCATAAATCAGCATCTTCTCCTCTTTATCAACACAACATCCACAGAGTCTAACAAGGTTTCTATGTTGGACTTTCGAGATCACCAACACTTCATTCATGAACTCCTCTAGCCCTTGTTTCGAGGCTTTTGAAAGCCTCTTGACAGCTATTTCTTTCCCATCTTCCAATTTCCCCTACAAGGAATCACCAATATCAGTAACTTGAAATATGGGAAGTGATCGAGAGAGATGAAACTCGTACCTTGTAAACTGGACCAAAACCGCCCTGACCAAGCTTATTATCCTCATTGAATTGGGATGTTGCATTTGCAATCGTATCGAGGCTGAAGACTGGCAATTCTTCCATATTAACTGAACTTTTGTTACCAAGTAAAGCTACCTCCTCGCTTTTCACTCCTAATATCAGCAGGAATACAAGTTAACTATAGCGAACAAAGTGCTTCTAAATGTATAATACAAAAACTTAATAGCACGTTTACCTCTACGTCTGATCACCATTATATAGCAAAGGAACAGACAAACACATAGTGTAAGAGAGCCAACGATTACTGGAATTACGATTTTCTTTATGTCTTTACCATGATCTGCAGAAAACACTAAAGGTGAACAAAAATCAGTTCTTTACAGAATACATGGAATTCAATTAAGTCGAGCATATCTCAAAGGCATAATACATAAACGTATCTTTTGACTTGGCCTTTGCTGACATCCATGCCATCTAACTTTGAGTGTGCATGAGAGCATAGATGTGAGTTGAGGCCAAGTAAAAGGGCACGTTTATGCATTATGTCTATCTCAAATGACTGACAATGAGTTTTTTATTCAGTACCAGAATACTTACCAAGCTCTGAATGTGCCACGTGAATAAAGAGATCTTTCCCCGAGCTTTGGAACTGCTGAATGTCAATCATTTCACTCCACGACATACAGCCTATACCTGAATCAAATGCATACCCTATGCAGGAACAATTCCCCAAGCATTGGCTTCTACATAAGTCTTCTGTAAGAGATGACCTTTCAGCAAAATCAGGCAATTTCATCAACTCCATCTTTAGAAATCCGTCTTCTTTACTTGAATTCGCGGTGTTATTATTAACTTCACATTGCAAAGCACTCCTCCTAACACAACCACTAGTCCAATTCCCCTTTTCCCATTCTTCCCTATGCTTTGGCTCGAAACCTTTCAGACAAGAACAGACCGGCGACTCCAAATGATTGCAGCTCCCAAATGGACCACACGTTCCATAAACTTCACAATCGTTACTGGGAGCTGACCATATTATCTTCCAGTTTACCTCAGTCACATTCCAATATGATTGAACCAAGTTCCCTCTCCAATCCAAGACTAATATCCTTAAAAAATTATCACGAATAGGTCCAGTAAAATATACAGTACCTTCGCGATCATTCACTACATTAAATCCATCAGATACCACAGCATACATATTCTGCACTCCTATAAAGATCTGTCCATTCCATTGACCAGTTCGCCAATAGGGACGGTTTCCTTTCCATATATACACCTGAGGAATGACTCCAGAGTTCATTCTTAAAGAAAAGTCTCCGATATTAGGATCCGAAGGACTTCTCCAAGATCTTGCTTCTACCACCTCCCCTGTCCTTGTATTTTCACTTATTCTCATTCTAGGAATAGTTGAATCAGAAGGATGTTCAAAACTCTGCCATATTGTGCTCATATTGTTTCGATGATCTACGAGTACAAAGTTCCCAGAATCTTGGAGAAGGCCAATTGAGTTTACCTGAGAAGTTGAAACATTTGATGACCAAAGAATCTCCTCCTCTCCATTCGTTATAACAACACTTCCATCATGAGATATCTTTACAACACCAGAAGAATCTCTTAAAGGTTTGTCCCTATTAGCCACCCAAATGACAGTTGTTACAGAAAAATTATACCAAATACCAACATACCTATTAGAACTGTTTTGAGGACTGAAAAATCCTAACTTGAATACGCCTCCTGGAGACGATAAAATTCCAGGATCTCTCAGAGATTGAATGCTGGTAATGTTATCCACTTCACTGCATAATCCTGTATCGATAAAACGAAGAATAACAAGAATTATATGAACAAAATATTGCAGATTTCTGCTGCTGCTGTTGCTCATCTTTTTGGTTTTCTAAGACTTTTCTTATTACCACACTTTATGAAGCACAATATGTTGTCAAAGTCTAATAGCACAAGCAGCCAAATAGGATTTTTAATTTGTTGACCCTTTAGAAATATCACAAACCACATATCATTCTCAATCAGAGACTTTTAGGCCAATGGAAAAATTGACAGTTAAAAACGAATAATGCAAAATGTAGAGTTTAATTACTATACGCTGACAATATAAGTCTTTTCTCCCATCACTATCATTGTGTAGCATGTTCCTGAAATAACATTGTGAATTGACAAGTTTTAACTTGGTTGAAATAACACATTTCTTTTCCTTAAATTATTAAATGCTCATTGAAAAAAGAAGAAGAAAATAAAATAAAATGGGTATTGATGTAAAGATATGACATCTAAGCTTAACTCAACCTTAGACCAAAAATATAATGATTGATATATTTAAACTATTTCGAAAAAGTAAAATGAGTGAAAATCCAAAAGCCACGTTAGTGTGAGAATTGAGTGGGGACCTTGACAATAAGCTAGCACCTCATCGTCAACATGCTTGCCAACTAATAATGCACCTAGTGAAATGAAAAATGTATTGTTGCACAAATTGACATTAAACCTAAGTGCTTTTTCATTTTATTCCACCATATTGAGATATAATATATTCTGTGACTTGCATTTGTTGCATAACTTGATTCGCTATTATACGAATAACATTTGCAAACACACATTACACTTGTGGATTACGATATTTGATTCAACATGTAATCGAAAAATGAATGACAAAGATATCATACAAATTGAGACAAATGGATCATCATGTACAATGATAATTAAGCATATATCTTTTAAAAAAAAATAAAAATCATAGACTCATGTCATCTACCAGTTATGTTTGTGATACTGATATTGTTCAAAGTACAATTAGTTTCATTGCACATTTTGAAGATACAATCATGTCTTTCAGTAAAAGCAGGTTGTGATGGTGCAGGAAGACTTGTAGTTTCACTGGTAAGCATAGCAAGAACAGATGAAATACTTGGCCTGTCTTCAGCAAATTCTTGAACACATAGTAAACCAATCTGTATGCATTTTCTGATCTCCATTTCCGAGCTCGTGTTCAATATGAATGGATCGATAAAAGTTAATAAATCTTGTTCTTTCCATAACATCCATGCCTGAAAACAGTGAAAAGTTGATCATCAAACTTATTGATGCATAAAACACAGTGACAGCAAAAGTAATTCTACCATCATGACGTAAAAATATAAGGTACACAATCGAACTCTCTATAACAACACGTTGCTATATGTTCTCTATAACAACATTTCACTATAGCAACCAAAAAATATCAAGACAAACAACGTTGATGTAGAAATGTTTGACTACATAGTTTTTGCAGTATGAGCATTTTTCGTATTTGCATAGTAGCATATAAAGGGAATCTTACATATCCGAAAAGGCTAAAAGAGGATGTCTCATTCCAAGAACTTGTACTTTTTCGGCCACTGATGATCTCTAACACTAGAACTCCAAAGCTGAAAACGTCCGATTTCTCAGAGAATCTTCCTTTCATTGCATATTCTGGGGCCATGTATCCACTGTAAAAATATCAGCACGTTCGTGTAACAAATGATTAGTTAATAAATATGTATGATATGGTTATTTTACGGGAGAAAACTATGTAAAGCTATGGTATATATAGATCAATGTCCACTTACTAAGTACCAACTACTCTCCTTGTGTCTGCTTGATCTTGGTCAGATCCGAAAATCCTAGCCATTCCAAAATCTGAAATCTTTGGATTGAAGTCATTATCGAGCAAAATGTTACTTGGCTTCAGATCTCTATGAATTATCTTCAATCTTGAATCTCTGTGAAGATAAAGGAGTCCTCGACCAACCCCTTCGATTATAGTGGAACGTTTTCTCCAATCCAAAATGCTTCGGTGTCCTTCATCTAGATGTTTGTCAAATATGAGTGGAGAAGGGATTAACTTTGCTTCAGAAGAAATGTGGAGCAATGTTGCTCAGACTCCCCAAAACTGTTGATGTTCTCGTGTCGGATCCTCCAAAAGTGCACTACTTTTGGAGGATCTAATAAGCATCCATCGACATAATTGAAGTGTCCGAACAACATAGATGTGGAGTAACAAAGAACAACTGCATATGAGAAGTAAAATGCTTATTAAAAGTAAAGACTAACCAAAGAGAAACACATCCAAGCTTTTCTTGGGCATATATTCATAAATCAACATCTTCTCCTCTTTATCAATGCAACACCCCAAAAGTCTAACAAGGTTTCGATGTTGGACTTTAGAGATCACCAACACTTCATTCATGAACTCTTCCAGCCCTTGTCCCGAGGCTTTTGAAAGCCTCTTGACTGCTATTTCTTTCCCATCTTCCAATTTTCCCTACAAGGAATCAGCAATTTCAGCAATTGAAATTTGAAAAGTGATCGAGAGAGAAGAAAATTGTACCATGTAAACTGGACCAAAACCGCCCTGACCAAGCTTCTTATCCTCATGGAATTGGGATGTTGCATTTGCAAGCGTATCGAGGCTGAAGACTGGTAACTCTTCCATATGAACTGCACTTCTGTCACCAAGTAAATTTTTCTTCTTCCTTTTTGCTCCTAATATCAGCAGGGATACAAGTTAACTACTATAGCTAACAAAGTGCTTCTAAATGTATAATACGAAAACTTTATAGCCTGTTTTACCTCTACGTCTGGCCATCCTTTTACAGCAAAGGAACAGACAAACACAGAGTGTTAGAAAACCAAGGATTACTGGAATCACAATTTTCTTTATGTCTTTATGATGATCTGCAATGTAGAGCAATCACAAAAGGTGAACAAATATCAGTTCTCTACAGAAATAAGCTACTTAATGTATATATATGGAATTCAATTAAGTTCATGATATCTCAAATGACTGATTAAGCTATTCTGGGTAGATAAAGAGTCTTCTATATAACACCACTATACATACCAAGCTCAGAATGTGCCACACGAATATAAAGATCTTTCCCCGAGCTTTGGAACTGCTGAATATCAATCAAGTTGTTACTCCACAATATACAGCCAATACCTGAGTCATATGCATACGCTATGCAGGAACAATTTCCCAAGCATTGGCTTCTACATTGGTCTTCTCTAGTCGATGACCTTTCTGCAAAATCAGGCAACTTTATTGACCCTATCTTTAGAAATCCGTCTTCTTTACTTGAATCCCCTGAGTTATTCCTTACTTCACATTGCAAACCTTTCCTCCTAACACAACCACTAGTCCAATTCCCCTTTTCCCATTCTTCCCTGTGCTTTGGCTCGAAACCTTTCAGACAAGAATAGATCGGCGACTTCAAATGATTGCATCTCCCAAATGGACCACATGTTCCATAAACTTCACAATCGTTATTGGGAGCTGACCATATTATCTTCCAGTTTGTCTCATTCACATCCCAATATGATTGAACCAAGTTCCCTTTCCAATCCAAGATAAATTTCGTTAAGAAATCAAAATCACCAGGGCCAGTAAGGTATACAGTACCTTCGCGATCGTTCACTACATTGAATCCATCAGACGACACAGAATACATACCCTGCACTCCGATAAAGATCTGGCCATTCCATTGACCACTTCGCCAATAGGGATGACTACCTTTCCAGATATACACCTGAGGAATGAATCCAGAATTCATTCCTAAAGAAAAGTTTCCGAAATTAGGATCCCAAGGGCTTCTCCAAGATTTTACTTCTACCCTCTCCCTGTCCTTGTGTTTTCACTTAATCTCATTTTAGGGACAATTGAATCAGAAGGATGTTCAAAACTCTGCCATATTGTGCTCCCATTGTTCAGATGATCTACAAGAACAAAGTTCCCAGAATCTTGGAGAAGGGCAATTGAGTTTACCTGAGAGGTTGAAACATTTGATGACCAAAGAATCTCCTCCTCCCCGTTCATAATGACGATATTTCCATCACCAGATATCTTGACAACCCCAGAAGAATCTCTTAAAGGTTTGTCCCTATTAGCCACCCAAATGACAATCGTTTCAGAAAAATTGTACCAAATACCAACATACCTGTTAGAGCTGTTTAGAGGACTGAAAAATCCCAACTTCAAGACACCTCCTGGAGATGATAAAATCCCAGGATCCCTCAGAGATAGAGTGCTGGTAATGCTATCTACTTCTGTGCAAAATCCTGTATTAAAACAATGAAGAATAACAAGAATTACATGAACAAAATGCTGCACATTTCTGCTGCTAGTGGTCATCTTTTTTGGTTTTCTAATACTCTTCCTATTACCAAACTATATGTAACAAAGCACAATAAGTAGTCAAAGTTAACTATTATAAGCTTCCAAATTGTCAAAGTCCACTACAAAACCATTTTGTCAATCCCACAGAACTAGCAAAAACATGTTAGGCCACACATGTCATTCTCAATCAGACTTTCAGGCCAATAAAAAAATTGGGATAAAAATCAGTTCATACTATAAAGACTTCAAAATTTCAGTCTTAGAAATGAGGACAAGACTCATTTCAAAGTTCAAACTACAGTTTTCAGTTCATACTATAAAGACTTCAAAATTTCTTCTGTACAAACTACAGTTTTCTCTTCTTTTGTCACACGATAAATCCGATTTCTTTCCCTTCACAACCCTAGAACAAAACACTGAAGTAAACAATGATGGCTATACCAAAACATGTAAAATGTTTGATTTTGGGTTCCCATACAACCATAATGATTGCAAGAAAAGGATTTTACAGTTTTTTCTCTTTAGACATTTAGTATCTGAAACTCATTGGCTAGACTAATCCAAATTCACACCTCATGCTTGTGAAAGTGCTCCCCACCAAAAGTTCTTCATTACCCGGGCTTAAAACCGAGACTTTTAACTAAAGGTGGAGAGATTTCAATTGTCCCACCACACCCATGAGTGGTGATGTAGTTACTGGTGTAGTAATAAGGATCCTTTGAATCCTTTTCCTTTCGCTCTGAGTTCCGATGAAACATGTGTGCATATCATATGGTACAATCACATTTACTAAAAATGACAAACTTATAATAAAGATAATACATCACAAAAATCCACCACCTTCATAGTACAAAACTCAAAAATCATCAAGTAAATAGCGAACTTATTCTTACATAACATGTGTGGGAGGAAAAGTTTAGCTAGACTACAGAATCCATCTAAGCTAGAATAGTGCACACATATTACACATCAATTAGGAGAAATCAAATTCCAGCTTGATGTTTAACCACTTCGTCTCACAATATCTTCTCAATGCCATCATGTTTCGAACTGTCTTACCTGCAGAAAACCATAGATGGAACTAAATCTTAAATATATTCGATAGGATCATAAATGATTCTGATAAGACATAAAGCTTTAGAAACACACCGAAGAACAAGGCCAAGAGTGCTCAAGTCAAGTGAGAAATCTACTTGACATATTGCAGGAAATCCTCATGATTCAGTGAGTTATCTTAGCCAAGGCAGCTCTTTCTTCCATTTTTTGCAACGATTTCTCCTCTTGACTTAAGGAATGGCAAAGAAACGACTCACCCCATAGACCCTCGAAGAAATAAGCTGAAAGCAATAGAAGATAAACAAGATGTAGACAGGTGAATGAGGAAGTGACAATTATCAGCAGGAAGTTTTCATGTTAAAATTATAAGGCTCAAAGTTTTCAAATCTGTCAGTCTTACTTACATTCTCATAATACTCATTATTTAATCAAAAGTCACCAGAATCAGTACACTTGTGCTCAAATTAGAAGCTGTGCTGGATTTTTGTGGAGTTTAGTTCGTTGAAAATTATGAAGCAAAAAGGTCTTTTTTTTGTTTTGTTTTGACCCAATTTGTTTGACATTGAAACCAATATTAGAAACCCATAAGAAAATTGATTAACCCAAAAAGCAATGAACTAACAATTGAGCAAATGTCTCTCTTATGCCATTTTTTTGTTTGTTTCTTATAACCAAGAAATCCTGAGAGCCAGTGGTGCACAATTTGAAACTTGGTGATAATGAGCCCGCCATTCTACCCTTTTCCACTTAAATATCGAACCTGTGACGTGCACTAAGCTCTTACCACTAGAACAAAGCCCTACGCCTCTCTCTACCGCTATTCTCAAGGGCAATAATTTCAAAATTTATTAATCAACAATAAATTATTTAATTGTATCCCATCCCACACTCTAAGTCTGAGCTTTCTTCTGTTGATATTCAGATGGCTCCTCTCAATTTTCAGTAGCAAAGTTACCATCAAACTTTTACGCTTATAATAAAAATCTGCTCTTTTAGCTTTTGACATAAACTCTTCAATGTAAATGTTACCTACTAAGGATCATTGTTTTGATATCAATAATTGTTTTCAGTACACATAGGAAGCAACATAGTTCTCAGTCACGCTTTTCACAAGAACAGATAGAAGAAAGCACAAAAGTGAAAAGTCATGTTCGAAGTCAATCTTTTCACAAGAACACATAGAACAAAGCAAAAATGACATTAGACTTCATCTTAAAGATCATATGAGCTTGAAAGCACATCCTGAAACTAACAGACATATAACTAAATGCGCAAAAATCATATACTACATAATATTTAAGCTTCAACATGTTACATGTTTATTGGACCTCTAGAATAGAGACCTACCTAGTTTCTCCAGAAACAAATGTTAACATCTAAACCTGAAGATCTTTAATCTTTCTTGTTAAAGTAATGGGAAAGTCGTTATATAAACCACTACGGACAAATAGAGTTTCCAGCAGTAATGAGGTTCGAGAGATTTACCTGTCAGTACACTGCAGACCTTCTTAGTTTCTGGGTGGGGGGAGTAAGAGACAGAAGAAATGGTGGAACATGATACCCTCCTGTATATGATGGACTATTTGGAGAGAAAGAAACAAGAGGTGTCTAGAAAATACTGCAGAATCAGTGCAAAAGATCAAATGGCGTTGTATGAAGACTTTCTTTTTATGGTGTAAAGAGGAGGGTATAGAGGATGCTGGACAGATTTTAATTTTTTTTTTCTTCTTTACAAGTTTAGTAGCAGCTCTCTTTAGTTGGTTTTTTTGGGTCAATGATGTAAATCTTTTTGGCGGTTGCCAGCATACCCTCATTGCTGAGGAATACAACTTTACCTTTATCAAAAAGAAAATTAGTGCTTGCAAAATTATCTCCCCGAAATACTTCATTTCAGCAATTTTGCGTATATGTTGAAGGTTCCCTTAAAGGAATCGTGATGAGTAGCAGATCTGTCACGGTGCAATTATATACACCGCTTTAGCAGAAACTAAAACCTTCTTTTGGATGTTGAATAATGCAGGCACCTAAGGTGTTAAGCCATTCAATAGAAGATTAATGCCTCCATACATTAAATGGATGAATTTCTTATTGTAAAGCAAAATAAATGCTTCACCCTGAACCTCTCAAAATCATTCCAGAGCACAAATAAATGGATAATCTTCAGGCACAACTTTACTCATAATGGATACTATGTTGAGGACAGCGCAGTATTATAAGCAAAGGAGACTGACCTTCAAAAAAATCAGCCATTATATGTTTCCTTAAATGCACACAGAGAAAGCATGATGCATCTCATCAATATGACTTATTTTGCAAGGCACTTATGATGATAAGGAACTGAATGATCAGAAATTAATAAGAATGAAATCCATGGAAATGTCTTGATCTGCTAGCATCAAGTGATGGGTCGAAAACATTTGGATCAACATGGAGATCCATTCATTTCACTGTCAACTCATTTAGGAACTATCAGAGCAACAAGTTCCAGTATTGAAGGGTAATATACTTGAGGCTATAGACTATGAATCTTCAGCATAACCCAGCCCATCTCTTAAAGTTCAATGCTGCCTCTCTCTTTTTCATCTGAGATTCTGACTGGAATTTTGGAGCCTTCCCCTTGTAGAGTGTTTTGTGGTATTTTAAGAAGAGGGTGCGATATTTATACTTGTCAATAAACATATTACCTTTCTCCATCATCTCTACGACTTCAATTGCTCGAACAAAAAAACCACCTCTAACAAATGTATAAAGCACAGCATCTAACAGTTCCTGATCAAACTTCATTCCACTAGAAAAAGCAAGAGACTTCATTTCACCCCATAGTTCCGTCACCTCGACATATTTTCCACCAATGGCAGCATAACCTGTGACCAGAGAATGAAAAGTTTGTGCATTTGGAGAATGGTCCAAACTCCTCATCTTCTTAAAAGCCTTTTCGGCATCTTGCATCAACCTCTTTTTGCAGAAGAAGTGAATTACATTATTCCAATCATGAACTCCATAATCTAATTTTTGCCCTTCCTTGATTTCATGCAAAAGCGTCACCATTAAACTAGCTTCACCTCCTTCTGCAGACCCTTTCACCAATTTCTCAAATTCTTGATGACCAGCTCTTGGTATCTTAGCCTCTTTCATCTCCTTGAACAGGTCAAGGGCCCCTTGAGAGTCCTTCTGTATCACCCTGGACTGGATCAATACTTCATAACAGCTTGCATCTATCTGAATCCCAGCTTTACGAGCATCTCTAAGCAGTGATGCAACTTCCCCCGCTCGATTCTCTTTACAGTATGCTTTCAAAAGAGATGCATAAACAGAAGAACCAGTTCTAACACCAGCCAATCGCATTTCATCCAGAAGGTCATGTGCCTGATCTAACCATCCAAGTGAAATACAAGAGTTTATCACATGAACCAAGGCAGAATCATCAACTGAAACTGGAGAATCTTCTTTCTCTGCCTTAATTAGAAATTCTGTAAGATCTTTTGTTCTCCCAGCTTCTAAGAAAGCCTTTACCAATTTAACATATAATTTCTCAGTAGGCTGGAGAATACCATCTTCAGTTGTAATAAATTCAATTTGCTTCTGCAACTTAATTACCAAGACATCAAGTAAGTTTTTAGCAATGGTTTGCAGTTTTGAAAACTTTCTGTCCCTACAGAGATCTTCATATGATACCAAACTTTCTGATTCATCTGGCTTTCGATGATGGGCATCCTCGGGAAGAACATTTGAACACAATGTATCGCCACTTCTAGAAACCTCAAGAAGCAAAGTAGCTATACCAAGAGAATTTTTAGCTTTCTCTGCCTTGCGAAGCATTTCTAGAACCATGTGGGATGTAGATTCAAGATCTCCAAACTTCAGAAAGCATGAAAGCAAACAATTATAGAACTGACGAAACTGGATCTCCGACACATTAGGGGCCTCTTCCATGTCTCTCTTAAGCTTCTTGAGCTCCTCCTTTCGTCCATTCTTCTCATAAATATGAGCCATTATGATTAGTAAAGTAGCATCAGCTTTCAAGTTGATTCGAGGCATCATGTCGAGGAGCTGCTCAGCTTTTCTAGTGGTTCCAAACAGAAGACATCCAGCTAAAGCAATGTTGAAACAAGTAGCATTAGGCTTCATGAAAAGCAGAAATTCGTTGCTCTTTTTACGGGGATCAACTCTTCCGTCCTGGAATAAGTAACCTATTTCAAGGACCAATTCAACAGCAAGGTAGGATCCAGTAGAGGTCTGTGACATATAAGCCAGGATTGCAGACCACGCACTCACAGGTGGATACTTCTCTGTTTCCACAAGCTTCCTTAAAAGAGTAGATGCGGGAATAGGTGATCCACATTTGGCAAAAGCTAAAGAGAGATATATAAGAGTATTCTTCTCAAGCAAGTCATGCTTGTTCTTCTCAAATGCTTGTTCAACCAAGCCATAAGCCCTGTCCAGCTGTCCAAGATCTGAGCTTTCAGCACTGGCTGCTAGAAGTTTATTAACAATTGATTTTCTAGGAAACCCTTCCATTTGCATGTGCCTCTCATACACAGTCCATGCATCATCAAGTTTATTTTCATCAATATCATTTTCTAACTCTTCAGACATTTTACCAAGGTCTTGAGCCTGGACAAGGATTGTCCCAGCAATGGTAGAAAATGGAGCAGTCTGAGCAAACACAGTGCGGTCGACTCCACCCTGAATCTCTATGTTACCCCCAAAAAAGCCAACGGACCGATTGACATTCTTACTACTCCAATCAGACTGACTTGTGTGTCTGAAAACTATATAATCACCATTGACAGCAAACAACCGAAGCAAAGAATAAGGGAAAGCTGTCATCCTAAAGTTCAACTTCTGGAGAGTGATCATTTTCTCCAAGTAGCATTTCTAGCTCTTTATTTCATGCTGAATGTTGGCTGACAAAGGAAATAATATTAGAGATTAGTTATTAAGTTCTTTTTCATTTGTAAAAAATATTTTACCAAGTTTTCTGCCATGCTAACCTTACCTCAGGAATGGACAACACTCACACAGATATAAGAGCTATTTTGAATTCATGGATTTCAGATGCTACAGTTTGATGCTGAGAAATTGAATTTGGTTGTATGAATCACTACGAATAATTGAAAGGATGCTATATGAGTTGATTTCAATTTAAGCGGTTAAAACTTGCAATAGAATGATAAATATTGCACTTTTTATGGCATTACTCTTTTCTTCTTCTTTTATATAAAAAGAATATCAGTAAACAGATTAACATAGGAACCAAATAAAAACGCATATTAACTTATAAAAAATATCATGATGAATCATACAAATTGGAGTTAATTTCTTTATGCAGTGAAAGCAGACACCGAGCTCCAATTCATAGTTCAGGTTTTACCACTAAGAGGCATGCTAAAAGTTTGCGCAATAAATTGATTAATAAGAGACCTTTATATAGACTATTTCTCCTTTTTCTTCTTATATTAAGAAGGTTTGAGAGTAACTAACATGGGAAGTAAATAAGAATACAAAATTAACTTGTGAAAAAAACTCATAAATAAGCATCTCGATTCTTTCTTTATGCAGTGATAATAGTCAGTGACTATGACAACCCCAATTCAGAATTAGTGTTACTATTAGGAGTATGTTGAAAACCCGCAATATAATGACAAAGATTACACCTTTATGTCCTTAAACTGCTTGTTTTCTTCCTTATCTATTAAGGATATCTCAGAATACTGACTAGTGTTAATTACATGGATGGTCACTCAAATTATGGAAAAATTATTCAGTAAAGTCGCTTTTGTTCCTTCTGCAACAACAAAATCACTCATATTTTGCCAATTATCCCACCAAATTACTCATTCCGGAAAAGTACATTTTCTCAATATCCCACAAAATCACTCCTGCGGATCAGCTTGCTAATCTCTCAGCTACCTCTTCCAAGACGATGAAAACAAATTATCTATCCAAGCCAAACTGAACATGAAATCGTACAACAGTAATTAACCGAAGAATTCATGTCACATGCATTTCCTCAGGTCACATCCCCCTCACAATCAAAGACACATGGTTCTGGGGTTCAAAGCTACAGTATGAAAAACCAGATACAGATTTGAGTAAAGATAGAAAAGAATTTGTGTCTAATCAATCCAATGGCACAATGGAATATGCTGTCAGCAAATCCCATAACTTAAAACTAGATAGAAGGAAGATAGACATAAAATTAACTTTATTATCACCAATCAACTCAATATCCGCATTCACAATAGATCAATGTTTCTGTATCACATGCCAATTCAGACATCCACAACTTAGCAACTAAAACCTCTACGGCCGTCTATAAGATAAGAACTTGAAATCGAAAAAAGAAGGCGAAAAAATCCAAAGAAATATTCAAGAACCCACAACCCAGTAAGACAATGACAGCACAGTCTGGCTGAGTGCTGACAGCAAGCGAAAGAATACCATAGCTTAAGAAAGAAAGCCAGACACCAACAAGCATCATAACCCAAATTGTTCCCCAATATCATTAGCAACTCCAATAACAGTAACAACTCAGCACTAAACAAACAGAGGAAGTGCTTTTTCCAGTGATAGAAAACAATGATTTTGTCATATAATAGGCAAAACATGAGTGTTTTTACTGAGTAATTTTCATAACTTGAATACATACCCAACCCAGTATAATCCCACAAATGGGGTTGGGGAAAAAGAGGAAAATATACGCATACCTTACCCCTACCTCGTAGATATACAGTATAACTTGGATAACCATCCAATTAGCTAATAATAATGCATATTAATTAGGGGGAAAAAATCAGAAACTGAAGCTGATTTCTTTCTTTATGCAGTAACAAAAAGAACCCATAAGGGAAAAATCCTCAGTTCACAGATTCTTGTTTTACCACTAAAAAACATGCTGAAAATCAACAATATAATGAGCAAAACCGCACCTTTTAAGGCATTTTTTTTCTTTTTTTCATTTTCCACTTTCAGAATACTGATAAACAACTCATTGGGGGTTGGGGAATTAGGCCAAAAGAGAAAAAGGGAACTCACCGGTCGATTTTTTTTTGGTCGGAGAGAAGCAAAGTTCGCCGGAGACGAAGAAAGAAGACTGTGACGGTGTAACATAAACTTGATGTTGGGCCTCTCCAAAGAGAATAACTTTGGGCCAAAATCAAGAAGATGTTCTATTTTTGGGCTCGTCTTTAATTTTTGTATCTCGTAATAGAGAATTTTTTCATAAGACATACGTTTGTATTTTATATCACAATATCTCATAAGTTATGTCCTGGCATGATTATTGTTTCTAAAGAATTTATATCGTATGAAACGTAAGTTCAATTGTTAAAAGACAAAAATTAAAGATCAGACTATTTTAAGCGTGAAATGTACATTTTTATTCAAAAATTAACGTAAATAATAATAGAGCTGCTTTTAGATATGCAACTTAACTTTAATTTAATTTAGTTGAATTTTGGCAGACTTTAAACCCTCCTCCTTCTCAAGAAGATTTGTGCATTTTGAAGTTTTGAATTGTCAAAACCTAACTTCATATCTTAATATCTCAAATATGAATTGTCAAAATCGAAACACATTATCGCGAATAACACCTCTAGTGCCTTGTTTACCAGGGTTAAAGCCTAAAGGGGGCAAGTGCACATATAATTTCTCGAAGGATCACTATTTAAGACATAGCTAAAAATTATAGAATATTTAATATTTAGCCACCTTTAAAATCAATTTCAAATTTATGGGATTATAGTTGAAAATAGGGATGAAGTTACAAATGTTATATATACGAGTATAAAGTTGGGACTATCAAGTCAAATTTCAAACAAAATGTTTGAAGTTTAACATATTGCTTGTATAGTTTGAATTTAAGATAGTTAAGTGTGACATTGATATTAGCTCAAACATAATTAAAGTTGATACAATTGTGTATATTCTTTATTAGTTTATATAGCTAAAATACACTCTATTAATGTATATGTACACACCTATACACAACATATACATTAGTGTGCATTTTGGCTACACTAATAAATTAATCGATCGAACATTATATATACATGTAACTTTCCCTAAGAGAATTATCAATACTAACAAGCTATTAGCCTATTTCAAACCAACTAATTTCAATCCAAATAACTTTTGGACGGTCAATGACCCGTTTATTTATGGAAAAATTATGCAGAATAGCAAACATTTAGCCTATATTAGGTATTACAGCTACAGTTCAAGAAAAATGTAATTCACGGCAACAATTTCCCAAATTCTTGTTATTCACCTGATTTGTATAAATCCAAAATTTGTATAATTCAGTTCCTAATTGTATAAATCCAGAATTTTATATATGCTTATCCTAGCTATTTGTATGTGATCTATGAAAAATTCATAATAAATCACCCTGTTTGTATATTGGCAAGCGAAATATATAAACAGAGTTCTGAAAAATTTCTAAATGTATAAATACAGAATTTGCATATATTTACTTGCATATTCACAAGCGAATAATACAAACGGACAAAAATATACAAACTGCAGCCTCCATAGCAAACAAAACTATAGCTTAAAGCGCAATTATCGAAATATAACTAGCCTTATTATGTCTATTATGTTTGCTATTTCCAAAATTTTCTCTTTATTTATCAATCACGCTCATTTTAAAACGTCCAAAGTATATAGTTGGCCAGTAACATTGTGTTAATATAATTTTGATACTAATTAAATCTATAGTACCCTAATTATACATAACTTTCAGCATGTCTCAACTGACCATAGAATTTGCCGGGAGTAATTAAGCAATTAATTAAAATGGTTTAACATTTGTAACATGACCAAAAGCATGGTTCCATTTTTATAATACATTCATGTAACTCTTGCTTTCTGCGATAGATTTGCATAATAAAATTTTCCAATATTTGTACAAACATAATAAAACCATCCATTTTGAATGACACTTTTTTTAATTTTTGGTCATTTTTGGCAAATTAAGTGTGTGTTACCCTTTTTAATTTTCTTTAAAACACCTAGCTAGGTAGAGAGAGGTTGGTAAGTTGTAACTAGTAAGTAACGAACTCTCTTTAAATTTTCTTGAATCCATGATCTATCCTTGGTTCCTCTGATGGTGAAGAAGATGTCGACTTTAGATCTGAGCAGATCGAAGAAAAGGAAGAGAAATAATAATGAGAGGGTACTATTTAAGTTCAAGAATTTTGGTGAACAAGGGTTTCCTACAGAGTTTATTGGGTGCAATTTTGACCAAAATGTCAAACTTCTTTTGGAATTTGCACAACAAGAAAATGGGAGTATTTGGTCATTTCAATTGGAAGTTCATAGACATCCACCAATGCATGTGTTCCTATTTGTTGTTGAAGAACAAGTTGAATTGTCACTCAATCCTCATTGCAAACATTGTCAATACATAGGTAATATCATTATTCGAGAATTATTACAAATTAACGTGAAGTTTAAATTTTGAATATGTCACTGAGAAGAAGATTAATAGTATATTTGGAACATGTAGTGATTAGTAACTTCATTTGTTAGGTTTGTGTTTGGTGAAATTAAATCAAATACTAAGTGAAATTACTAAAATTATACTTAAAAATTTAAAATTTGCTTAGCATGACTTTATGTTACACTTGCACAATTCTCCTCATCTTAGTATTTTGCATATTCACTTAATACTTTTGTAGAATTCTCCTTTCGAAAATTTATCGATATACTGCCTACTTTAATTTGTTATAGCAGTTAACTTGTTATATTGATTATATATTATCCCACTTATCATAGATCGTCAATATTGATGGAGCCATTAATTCTTGTTCAAAACAAAAGTAAGAATTGAACGGATTGCATGACTTATTAACATAACTCATTTAAACCTACCTTAATTTAATTCAACAAGACCATATGATAACATCCATACACTATAAATCGAATTCTCTTAATTTCTTCACATGTTTACCTTTTCAACTTTCTTAATGAAAAAACTAGTTCTGCCACCAATCGACTATCAGTGTATAAAAGTTAAACTCATCAAATACTTATGCATGACCAAAATGTAACTCAGGATGGGGCAACAATTTGATGTGCAACAAGAAATACCATTTCCTATTGCCTTCAAAGGACACAATTGGAGCTTGTGTAGAAGGAGGAGGTGGACAAAAATACAAATACAAAACAGATAGTAATAATATTATTGGTGGAGAAATAATTAAAAGTAAGTTGAATTTGATAGAAATAGAAGGTCATATGATGCATGGTGTGTTTCATTCTAATGGTTTTGGGCATTTGCTTTGTGTCAATGGATCATTGGAGACTCCTACTTCTTCTGACTTGCCTGGCCACTCTATTATGGACTTTTGGGATCGACTTTGCATTGGACTTCGTGCTAGGTTTGTCATCATCAACTTAACTATTATTCTCGTTTCATTTTATTTGACGCTGTTTAATTCAACATGAAATTTGACAAATAGAGAACTTTAAAATTTATAGTCTTAAACTTGTTAGGACATATTTGTAATCAGGGGTGGAGTTAGAGTGCCGCAATTGAGGTTCCTTCGAACCCCATTGATAATACACTACATACATTATATATACAAGATCAACAAATTTTATGCAGTATATGTTAATTCCTTGTTTTCTTCCCGCGTTTACTTTTTTTTAATATTTCGGCTCTACTACTATCAAGTAAAATAGAAAGTTTAAAGTTACTTTATTTTGAAATATAGAAAGGTATCTTCCGTTTTTAAAACATTATAAACAAATGTCACATAAAACGAAACAAAAATATATTAGTAATGGTTCGAACTATTTTGCTATAATATATAGTGGCATCTTAAACTATGTGTTCAATCAAGCAGACATCACATACAACAATACACAAGGAGTATCTTTTATGCTTGTACGCACCCATTAGCCTTAATCATCGTATTTGTCTGAATTATATATCCTTCATTTTCCTTTACATTTGCACTTAAAGTCATAAATAACTCCTTACTTTTTCGAAAAGTCAACAAATTTAGATTACCAAAACGACTAATATTTGAGATCGAAAACAATAATAATTTCTCTATGCTTTGAAGGAAAGTAAGCTTAAGAGATATCTCAACAAAGAAAGGCATGGATCTAAGACTACTCAACACATTAGCCTATGGTGAACCATGGTTTGGTCGATGGGGTTACAAATTTGGGCGTGGAAGCTTTGGTGTAACACAAGAAACATATCAAAATGCAATTAATGCCTTACAAAACATGCCATTAGCCTTATTAGCACATCATCATGTAGGGATTATAAATATAAATGAGATATTAATAGTGTTATCAAGGTACCAAATGTTATCTGGTCACTCATTAGTCACACTTTGTGATGCCTTTCATTTCATGTTGGAGCTCAAATCAAGGATTCCAAAGGAAAACAATAATCTTACCTCATGTTATCCAGGGTTATTGGTTGACACCACTTGTAGATGGTCACCTAAACGCGTTGAAATGGCTATTAGGGTTGTTGTGGAAGCCCTAAAAAGGGCTGAATTGCGATGGGTGTCTAGGCAAGAGGTTCGTGATGCTGCTCGTGCTTATATTGGTGATACAGGGTTGCTTGATTTCGTGCTCAAGTCATTAGGGAATCATATTGTTGGGAAGTATTTGGTTCGTCGATGCTTAAATCCAGTAACTAAAGTTTTGGAATATTGTTTAGAGGATATATCTAAAGCATTCCCTAAACAAGATCAAGGTTTTAGGGTTAATGACTCAAAAGGGAAACAACAATACAAAATTACATGGGTGCAACTTATGAAGGACATATACTTCTTGTACAACAATATTCTAAAAGAGCATAAGGGATTAATGTCAAATTACACGGGCGTTTTTGCTACAATTCCAACAGCTTCTAGAATAATACTAGACACAAAGTACTTCCTCAAGGAATATAAAGAGGTATCAGAGCCAGATTCAAGAATTGAAGCAGACAAATCCAAGATTTATTGCGCGATTATGTTGGCAACCAAGGATGGATTTGGTGTAGAAGAAAAGGTAATGACCCCATTTGAGTGTTTCTTAATGAGAAAAGATGTCACATTTGATGAGCTAAAAATTGAAGTTGAAAAAACTTTTGGGGATATGTATTTGGGATTAAGGAACTTTACCACAAGATCAATTAACAACTTGATGAGCCCAATTAGTGGAATAGAATTGGTGTTTAATGTGATGAAACCAGGAAGCAAGATTGTTTTAGGAGGGGTGATAATGTCAAATAATGATGATATTAATATTAATGGAGGGATATTTGAAGGAATTAAGAATAATATTATTGTGGATTGTCTTTGTGGGACTAAAGATGAAGATGGTGAAAGGATGATTTGTTGTGATATTTGTGAAGTTTGGCAACACACTAGATGTGTTAATATCCCAAATCATGAAGCAATTCCAGATATATTTCTTTGTAATAAGTGTGAGCAAGATATCTTACAATTTCCATCATTACCTTAGATAATTTCTATCAACAAAAGAAGAAAAAAAAAAGGATATAATTAATATATGTTTACAACTATTTATGCATTACTACTATTTGAGTTGGAAGAAATGTTTTATGGATATAAGAGATATATTATTCTAATATCTTGTTGAAATTACATGATATTTCTATATATCATCTATCTTGTTTGATTGTACATGTGCAAGTCATGTTATGCTATATATATACACGTATAAAAGTGGTTTCTGACTTATATATGCAATATAATTTTTGTGTATACATATAATGTACATTATAATAAAGGATGTTTAAGTTACTATCTTTCGATTTGTGTGAATCCACAATTGATATATATTTGTCCCATCGTCCAAATTTAATTACCGATATTAGCTTAAATATATAAAACTTATATACTGATCATGTATATTAATGTATATTTTTATTTAAATATAAAAAAAACTGTATATTTGCTGATTATTTTATAAACCAGATCACCTAAAGACGTTGTACTATAATTGTACAACAATTAGATCAATAACTAAATGAAATTGCAAATAATAATCACAAAAATGTAATTACACAATTGTGTATATATATAATTAAAATTAAAATTCCACAATAATTTTGTTTTACAATTTAAAACAAACAAGCATATAAATATTACACTTATCAAAACAAACAGGGGAACTAATTTAAAGGACAAACCCGTGCATTAAGCATCCTGCATTCACTTAGGATCCAAGTTAAAGCAATATTTTTGTTTCAATCTTAATGTATCATGATTCAGTCTCATGAAGACTAAAAGATGATAATATAGAAGAAATTCCAGATGTGACAAGTCCAGCCCAAAGAAATGCAGCTGGAATATACATCAAGTTTAAGAATTTATGAAACTTTGAGTTATTATCATTATAAACAATTCTATTTAAATCCATAGTTGCACCTAATGCTGCACCAGCTCCTATTGCTAGTACCCCAAATATAATCTGCATCAATTTCAAAAAAAAAAAATATTAATCTCTATAGGAAATATTTTTTTCAAAAGTCCGTTTGATTAATCTTTGAAACTAAACTGAACTAGATTGAATCTTCTTATGTCAATATGATGAAAAAGGGGAAAAGTATATAAATCTCATACATATGGGGGCTAATAATTACATCTTATCCCAGAAGTTTCCACAATTACAAAAAAATCAGATTTTTCATTGTTCTCTGATACATTCCTTGGTTGTTCGATACATTGCAAATGATACATTATTTAATGGGAGGAATATATCCGAGAGGGGATAGGGATGTATCCTAGAGGGAATATTGATGTATCCGAGAGGGGATGGAGATGTATCCGAGAGAGGTTTAAATGGTATGAAATTTTAGAAATTATGATAGCTTAAGTTGTGTGTTTATGTAATTTTTCCAAAAAATATATTTTAAAATAATGACTAAAGTCTACACAATTTGAATCTCGAAAAGCGAAAAATGTTACATAAATTAAAACAGAAGGAATCATTAACTTGTAAACTTTATCTTCTTTTCTTTTTTTAACAACATAATTCCAAACCCTAATGAAAAAAAAAAGGTGGGCAGTGTGTACGTTAGACTTTTCTTAAGCGGCGCAAACATTTGAAAAAGTGAACAACTAAATAAGAAAAATATAAATGTCGATAATAAGTGATATCATCATATCATGATGGATATTAAAGGTCGTTGGGTAGCTACAACATGTTAAATTATACTAATATTATAAATATTCACTTAACAGTATCAATGTATGATAAATTAATTTTTTAGGAGAAAATTAATTCCTTGATAATTATTCTAATTATATAGATACTTACCTTGTCACCATAGAGTTCAATCTGTCGAAAAACCTTATGATTTATCATAGGCTTCTTTCTTATTAGAAAATATATTGCAAAAGGGATATGCAACAAATTGTAGATTGATCCTGCTATCACAGCAAAAAGTGTATAACTGCAATAAAAAAAAAACACATCATGAGTTCTGACAAATTCAGTAGCGGTAATTCAAACTATATGTATTCTTATTAAGAAATTTATTGAATACGCATACAAAAGAATCCAAAATTCAGTTACTAACATTTGATGTCAACAGTATATTTAGTATAGTATCACAAGAGGGGTCTGGAGATGATAGAGTGTATGCAGACCTTATTCTGATTCCATCTTGTAGAGATAGAAAGGTTGTTTTTGAAAGACTCTTGGCTCAAGAGCAATAAATCAAAACAATTTACGAAAAAAGGAAATATGATAGTGAAAAAGACACGCACAACTTACAAGAGAAACAATACAGAACATTCATGGAAAAAGAAAAACAAAAAGAAAAATACTATGACAGACATTGTGCTCCAGACTTTTCCTCAACCTATCCCACGAAGGACACAACCTTAAATAGGAGGATATAAAGATTACACATATTCTAATATTTAAAATCCATAAATTCAAATTCTAACTTTGTCTATAAAGAGTAGGATATGATCATAGTGTTTTGATTACATCTTTTGAATATTAGAAGATCACAATATAATATTTTAAATTCTGACGCCATCTCGAAATAATTTTGATTACCTGTATGATCGATAATAATCATATGTAAGTCTAGCTCCATCATCAAAAGTAACTACACTAGTTTGTAACACACCCCATGACACAAGAAGAGTAGCACTCGTTATAACTCTAGCACCTAATGTAATTAATGGTATTTTTGATGATGATGAAGAAGAAGATTTTACATCAAAATTATATTGAGGATAATTTGACATTTTAATTCCCTAATAAACTCAAAATTAAGCTTTTAAGTCTATCATATAATTCCTTAATATGATGGTCCTTTTATATATACTCTCTACAAGAAGCTTCAATTATTAATTTAATTGTTTTTTTAATAGTCATATGTTTTGACCCAAAACGTCGATTAAATCGGAAATTGTCTTTTTGTTTTCTTAATTAGTGTATGTTATTGTTGGATTATTGGAAAAAAACAAATAGATAGTGTCTTAGATTGTTTTATTTTCTTTAATTTGCCGGCCACGTATGTTAATTGGAGTACAAGTTAATTGGTTCAAGGTTTTTACATTATTTTGATGTTGTGCGGGGCTTTGTCTATTTCCAAGATGATTTAATTATCGTTGTACTCGTAACTGGATTTACAATTAAATATCTAAGGTCGTTAGATTCATTGATATTCGTACTCAACACACATTACTTTTGTATGTACGTCCACCAAAGACATTGTATGCTTTTAGCTTTAGCCAATATGATTTTAGAAGGAAAAAAAATATTTAATTAGACAAATATTTCAGTCATATTTACTAATTCTCCTTACAATTTGAAATAAATATAAATTGTCTCACTAATTAATATTTTAATACTAGATTTCAGGTCATGAGATATACTTAGATACATGTATTTTTGCTACCAGATACATTAATCGGGTGAGAGGCGAGCGAGAGAAGGAGAGAGACAAGCGAGATAGAAGGGAGGCGAGTGAGATAGTCTATGTATCTCATATACAATCAAGTTATATACATGTATCTTGGATACCCGATACATTATGAAATATAGATACATAGAGAGAGAAGTCTTAGTTGTCCACTACCTCACTCTTTTTTTTCCTATCTCAAGGGAGTTCAGTTCCCCAAGGATGAGCGAGAAAGTCAGATACACGTGAATTCACTTGGATACAATGTATTTGAAATAAATTACACTTACTTTTGACCTCATTTATCCAAAATACATGTATCTAGACACGTCTAATACATGTATTTGAAATTCAAATTCTGATAAGATTCGTAATATTGTAAATTCGTGTGAAGTAAAATAGTTTACTCCTAAACTAGTGGAAGTTATGTTGTTTCACTAAAGTTTAAGACTTGTATCCTTATATACCTACAATTTTTTTCTTCCGTATTTTATCAATATGAAATTTCCTTAAGAGTATCACAAAACCAAATATATTTTTCCAATTGGTTACTGGCAAATGTTTAGTATTTATATTTTTATATATATTTGATTGAAAAAGTGAGAAAAGAAAAAATAGTAGAATTTCACCCAGATTAAATAGGAAACTTTCTAATATTTCAGTGAAAATCTATTTCTTATCATGCATTTTTTTTATTGAGTGGGTTCAATGAAAAATGAATGAAAAAAAAATTCATATTTCATAACACAAATTTTTTATTAATTCACAATATAAAAAAAACATATATTTCTAATAGTGATATGTTAAGGTATTCCTATAGAGTAATATTTTTCGAACCATATCATAATTAATATTATTATGAGAAATCAATGTATCAAAAATGTCAATATGAGATCTTATTTTAATTCAATACGTTAATTGTCTTTTTGTTACCTTTAATTTAGTCTGTTTATTATTGGATTCTTGGATAGTACAAAAAAATTAGTTTGCCGGCTACGTTTACAAACACAAATTATTTGCAACCATCCAAGTCAAGTAGAAATTAGGGCTACTCACAAAGGGCATAGGTGTGTAAATATGTTAAATCAACATTTAAACTAATAAGATATTTATCATCAATTTTTGGTTAATCATTAAAGAAATTAACTGTTTCATTTTCAATTTAATCGATAAGAAATGTTTTTCTAGTTTTTTTTTTTTAATTTATCGGTTCAATCAAAATTCGCAAAACTCTAGCATAATGTACATCTTGTAAACGCATACAGAGGCGGATTTAGATATTTTATTTTCTTCATTTTAGTTTTTCAATTGTAATTGTATTTTTACCATCAATAAGTAATCTTTCATCCTTAACTAGAGGACTTGAATACGTAATCATCTTTGTTAGTGAGTGTTTTACCTCCAATATTAAAAAAATTCAATACAAATACGAATTTATACGAATTCCTATATAACTACTGAATACCGGATGAAAAATAAATAAATAAACGTCCGAATTTTGAAGTTTCCCACTATTCTTCTCTAGTTATTTTATAACTTTTTGCTTTTGTCCATATAGGCACAAGTTGAAAATAAAAATATTGTTCTAGAAATCCTATAATAGAAAAATATTAATTATGTAGAGGTGACAAAAAATGGCTTAATGTGATGTGATTAATTGACCTTAAAATGGAATCTAAGTTTTTGTAATTATTCACTTGTAATTAAGAAATCAAATTAATTTATCGTATACTTTAATTCATCTGGCATTGCGTTATTGATAGCACATATCGCCGTTATAATTTTCCATTAGTTAGATAACAAATTTATAAGAAAGAATTGAAATTGTTAGGAATTAAGATTACTTAAAAAAGCAACATATTGAGGTTTTTAAAAGCTCTAGATATGTTGAGTTATTACAAACAGTTACCATATTATATATACGTCCTCCGTCCCAATTTATACAATCGGAATTTTGAAATTCAAATAAAAAAAATTTGTTGACCTTATATGTTTTCATATATTATTTAAATATCTTAAATTTTATTAATTATTGTATTTCATAGTACTTTTTACGTAATTTTTAAATATAAAAAAACTTATTTTAAAAATATTTAAAGATTTCACGCCTGATTATATTTTTTGATTCTCGAAATTCAAATCGTGTCACGTAAATTGAGACAGTGGAAGTTCTCCAGGGAAATAAAAGAGACTTGGAGTCTATATTTGGGCCTTCAAATTTTGCAGCACCAAAGTCTTGATGTCCTTTTGATATCAAAGCCCAAAACTCTTATCCCAGTTACTCTGAATTTTGTCAAACTCGATAATCGAAAAAATTAAAGTTTGGCAAAATTACATGATGCGGCGTATTTTACTCTGTTGTTACTTTTTATAGTCACACTTCTAAATAATTACAACACATTATATAGAGAAATTATGTAATTTTATAACATATATACACTTATATACGTATCAGTGTATCTAAAAATCCTAGATGTCATTGCCCACCCCAACCCTCACGTATTCACCATTGTTGGGGTTCGTAGGCGTTTTAGTTGGCCACCGGAAAATTGGTTGCATACACACTTTACATATGCTTCACATACAATTTACCTCCCATACAATTAGCCAATATTTTGTACGTACAATTTAAGTTGACCACACATAAAGTT
This sequence comes from Solanum verrucosum, assembly GCF_900185275.1. Classification (NCBI taxonomy): domain Eukaryota; kingdom Viridiplantae; phylum Streptophyta; class Magnoliopsida; order Solanales; family Solanaceae; genus Solanum; species Solanum verrucosum. The sequence continues at coordinate 7,688,488 of NW_026019988.1, read as the reverse complement.
GATGTCTTCACATACATCCAAGTTATGTTTTGTAAACACATACACACATAAACAATTGGACACACATACATTTAGCTTATGCTTTGAAAACATATACGTAATATACATATATACAGTTACAATCAGATATTGTATTCGCGCAATTTCAATTAGAATGAGATGTTGAATGTGCATAGATACAATTTTTTTCATTTTATGTACAATTGGATACACATACATTTAGCTTCTGCCTTGAAAACATATACATAATATACATATGTACAATTACAATATTCACGCAATTTCAATTAGAATGAGATGTTGTATGTGCATGGATACAATGTTTTTCATTTTTTATTTATATGTGCTTCTTTCCCCTTTTTTTAAACACAACTACCTCTTTTTATATTGGCTAATATAATGATGCTTCTATATATTTAGATAAATCTTCACATTCTTGAGTTAGTTTAGTGAAAATTGTATATACATATTTATGATTGAGCATTGAGATACATTATTAGTACATGTTATCAATATCCATACACAAGATTCTTAAAACATGGGAATAATATTGCAAAAAAATAAGAGAAGTTGTTGACTAAATACAAATGCAGATGAATACTTGCACAAACAAAACAAGAAAGAATTTTACATTCTTTTGGTTTTTTTCTTCTTTTTTCCTTTTTTTGTTTCTGGTTTGCTGTTTAACCACTGTTGCTTGAACTACTTCCAGGCATTAGTTCTCTCAACATAGCCACAACTTGTAACATATTAGGCCTTTTTGATGCAAAATCCTCTACACATTGCATTGTTATCTCTAAGTACCTTACCATCTCTTTAACTTCTAAAACTTCTGCTTCATCATTTCCTTTAGTCACTGATAACAATTCTTGATCAATTACTTCCATTGATTTCCCTTCTCTTACTTTCATTTTCACCCATCCAACCAAGTTTGTGTCACCAAAATCTTCCTTATCTGTTGGCCTTTTCCCTGTCAAGAGTTCAAGAAGCACGACTCCAAACGAGTACACGTCTCCCTTTGCTGTGCACCTAAAACTCTGATAGTACTCAGGTGGTACATATCCTGGTGTTCCTGCTAGTGTGGACACACTGAGGTGTGTGTCCAGTGCGCTTATCAGCCTTGCCATGCCAAAATCAGACACCCTGGCGTCCATTTCGTTGTCTAATAGCACGTTGCTTGACTTCATGTCGCGGTGTATGATGTGTGGGATGCAGTTGTGGTGAAGGAAGCAGAGTCCTTTGGCTGCTCCTCTGGCTATTTTTTTCCTTTCCTCCCATGTTAGGATCCTTCTATCGGGCATTCTTGTCTTCCCGTGAAGCATTTCTTCTAGGCTGCCATATTCCATGAACTCGTAAACTAGAAGTCTTTCCTCACCAACCTTGCAGTATCCTAAGAGGGGTACAAGGTTCTTGTGCTTGATCTTTCCTAATGTCTCCATTTCAGCCATGAACTCTCGGTCGCCTTGGCTACTTAACCTGATAAGTTTCTTGATTGCAACACTTGATCCATCCTTCAATGTTGCCTTGAAGACTTCTCCAAATCCTCCAGAACCGATGAGGCTTGCAGCTGAGAATCCATTCGTGGCCTCGATAAGTTGTGAGAACTTCAGCTTCCTAAGTTGTCTTTGGAAAGTTGCTACATTGATGCTTAATGGCTCCTTCTCTTTGTCAATCTTCCATGATGAAGCTGCATAGTTAGTACTCAAACTACTAAGCATTTTCACTCCTTCAGCCTCTCTACGCCTTGCACGCATAGCAATAGCCCAAACAATCAAAATGCATACTGAGGCAATGGAAATGAGAACTCCAAGAACAATGCTATTAGCCAATGATGCAGCTGAACTTCTTTTTCCTCCTCCTCCTCCGTCTCCAGTATTCGTGGCAGGTGAGTTATACTGGCATTCAGACAATGGAACCCCACAGAGTCCTGGATTGTTTGCATATTGGCTTGCAGGAAGTGTACTAAGCTGACCCCTTTGTGGAATTTGTCCTGTCAATTCATTATTAGACAAGTCAATCTGCACCAAGAAAGAAAGAAGTGAAAACGAATCAGGAATTTGACCCTGCAATCTGTTATGTGATGCATCAAACACTCCCAAATTCTTTAGCCCTCCAAGTGATGAAGGAATCTCTCCTGACAAATGATTATGTGATATAACAAGAACTTGCAAAGCTATCATATCACCAAATTCATCAGGGATTTTCCCACGAAGCTCATTGTACGAAAGATCAAGGTACTCGATAGTCTGATACCGAGTAAAAGCACTAAGAACTGGACCAGAATACAGCCTAGTGAAATCACAACTCTTTAATGATGGAACCTGTAAAAGCCTTTCAGGATGTATCCCATAGAACTCAAGCAATCCTCCAACGCCTCTGCACGAATTACCTACATTTCGGACAAACACCAATGTGTTACCTGATAGAATCCCACTCAATGCTTTAGCCCCTTGCTGCCTACCAAGTCGCGGTGGGATCTCCCCGGTTAACCTATTGCTACTCAAATCCAACCAAACCAAGCTACTACAATTGACTAATTCACTTGGAATCTGACCACTCAAGCTATTATTTGCTAGTTGCAAAACCGCCAGCCTTGAAAGATGGCCAAATTCTTTAGGAATCTCACCACTTAGTCCATTACTTGTGAGAGCAATCCACTCAAGATTACCACAATTAAACAATTCAACTGGAATTTTCCCACTCAAGTAGTTGTTATTAAGTATAAGATTCTTCAAGTTGCTGCATTTTCCCAACTCTGCTGGTATGCTCCCTTGCAAACTATTGTACCAAGCAATAAGCTGCTCAAGATTCTCAAGTTTTCCTAGCTCTGATGGAATCGAACCGTTCAAATAGTTCAAGCTAAAATCAATAGTCTTGAGCTGTGAACATTGAGACAATTGAGATGGAATTGGACCATAAAGTGAGTTATCAGGTGCTCTCAGCTCTTCCAATGATGAAGCTCCAGAGCATAAATCTGGTGGAATCATCCCATTGATCATGTTGGAGCTAAAGTCTACAACGCGGAGTTTCTTGCAATATGAAAGAGAAGCAGGAAATGAACCAGAAATCTTGTTACTACTCATTTGCAAAGACTCTAAAGAAGCTAAATTCTGTAGGATGGAATCAGGGAATGGACCGGTTAGATTATTATTCGACAAATCAAGATTTTGAAGAGAAGAACATGATGAGAATGAATTCGGGATTGAACCAGTGATATTGTTATTAGAAAACTTGAGTTCCACAAGTGAACTACATGAGTTTCCTAATTCAGATGGGATCCAACCGGATAAATGATTCTTAGAAAGATCCAATCTTTGCAAACTTATAAGCTCACCAAAAGAAGCTGGAATTGAGCCAGAGAAGAAATTCTCAGCCAGAACCAATTCTTGAAGTGTTGTACAATTAGATAAAGCAGAAGGAATTGAATCCATTATCTGATTCCCTGACAAATCGAGTCGTAACAATGAATTACAACTCTCAATCTTGATATCAGAAATTGATCCTGTAAGATTATTATAGTCCATTGCAAGATACTGTAACTTATCAGTATGCAACAAGAAATTCTGAGGCAAAGAACCTGTTATGTTATTGAAAGAAAGACTAACATATTCAAGATTTGGACATTTTGCAAAGAAATTCTCAGGTACATAGCCTGCTAAGCCAGTGAATGAAAGTTCAAGTTGTTTCAAACTATAAGGTAACTGAGTTAAAGAGGTTGATGCATTTACATAAAACGAATTCGATGACAGATTAAGGACAGTTAACATATCTAGAGAATTGAAAGGAGAAAAAGAAACCTCTCCAACAAGTTCAGATTGTTGAAGATCAAGATTTGTTACTCTTCCAAGACTATTGCAAGTTACACCATTCCATGAACATGGATTGTTTTTAAGTTGCCATCCTGATAAAACACCAGAAGGGTCTTTTTGTATCATGTTCTTGAATAGCAAGAGTGATTCAGCATCAGTTTTGATGGAGGAAGATACCGCGTTTACGGATGCAAGAATCAAGGAAAAAAACAAGACAATGAGCAATGTTATAGCAGAGTTGGTGTTCATGTTGTCCATGATGCATAGAGAAATAGATAGATAGAAAAAAAAAAAATGAAAGAAGAGAGCTTAGAGAGTAAGCTTTTAGTGAGTGTTGGAAGATGATTGTGTTTTTTTTTGAGAAGAAAATGAATGTCAAAAGGAGTAAAGAGAGTGCTTACTATGATGAGAAAAATTCCTCATAGTGCAAAGTAGAAGAGCTAACTTTTGAAAAAGTAGTTGTCTTTCCTTTTTTTAATTTTGTGTTTTGAGTACAACAACCACCAGTACTCGACGAGAGGGAGTTGCTCGGATGGTAAGCACCCCTCACTTCTAACTCAAAGGTTGCGAGTTCGAGTCACCAAGGGAGACAAAAAGGGGTGGGAGCTCCTAGGGAGGGTAAAAAAAAAAAAAAAAAAACCAGTACTCAGTGTAATTTTTTTTCTGCATCTTTTTTTTTTTGTCATTTCATTTGTAAAATATGAAAAATATTCACTAGTACTCTCATTTAACACCAAAAGTATTATCTTCTAGACTTTTCTCATGACAAAATTGTCAAGTTAAATATAAAAAATATGATACTAATTTCAATTAAGGAAATAGTAAAATAAAAAAAATTCCTAAAGAGATGAAGGATAAATATGGTTCGTCTACCTCATTTTATATGACAATATTATCATTTAGTTCTTTGTCCTCTGAATTCTGATAATAATTTCAATTATAAGAAACTATTGCTTTATAATATTTATATACTTTTCGATATAGACAACATCAATCTAAGAAAGCACAAAGATACAAAGATCATTAGTTGTGTTTTTCACAGAAAATATAAAATTGAACAATTAAAAGAATATCTAAAATCCGAAAAAGAAGCTATTTATAACATACAGATATATAGATTCATTAGTGCCTCTTTGTCTAGATTCCAAAAATAATTATAATCAAAATTTGTTAATAAAAATTTAGAGGAGTCTATACAACTATCAAAAGTCAACCTAATTTATTTTTAGAAAGATTTTAAAAATCAAAATATTTGAATTAAGAATAAAAATTAAATATTTTAACCCTTATCCAAAAAACCAAATTATGATATACGAAAAATTATCTACAAAATGTGTTTTGAGAAATGAGATTATGAAAGAAAAAAATAAACAAAAAATAATAAAGGCCTAAAAGACGGGAGGATTTGACGTTTGGTCAAAAGGGACGTATGTATGGACCACAGACAAAAAGTCTACCCAAAGATCGGTGCCGCTTTAAAAGAGGAAAAAAATGGATTTTTACCAAATTGAATTTGAGTGCGTTTAATAAGATCGAAAATATTTTTTTTTTAAAATAATGAATTTTAATTTTTATCTAATGTTGGAAAGTAAGTAATTTTCTTTAAAAAATTTAATACCATTTTATATGTAATCAACAAAAATAATATAAAGGTAGGAAGGGATGGAGAGTGCGGGTCTTAGAGGTGACGATCAGTGGCGGAGTCAGAATTTTCAATAAGGAGGTTCAAAATTTGAAAAAATAGACACATGAAGTAGCCGAAGGGGGTTCGACATCTACAATATATACTTAAAAAGTTATTTTAACCATGTATATATTATATAATTTTTCGCCGAAGATCGTTCGAATGAACCTCCTAATAGTATGGTGGCGACTTGACGGAAATAGATTGCTAAGAGATAAAGGTGCAATAAACACAAAATATTGGTACTTTTTGAATTCGTTTTCCTATTTTTTTATGAACTTGTCTTTTGAGAGAAAATATTTTTCAAAAATTTTGTTCAACCAAATATGTAAAATTAAGCGATTGAATTGGCGTAAATTTAAATTAGTTCATAAATAAATAGAAAAGATAAAAAAGAAAAAGGGAAAATAAAATGAAGTGTGTTTGATCCAACGTGAAATGTGTCATATCTTGTCAGTGAGCGTGAGAATGTTCCCTTTCCTACAGGATCTTATAGAATGTCCTTGGTTTCACATACTATATACCAAGCCCCAAAAAATAAATAAAATATCGAGTTTGAATTATGAAAATATTTTGTGAATTCATTTTACTTTGATATGATATAAAGTATTATGGTATACTTAATTAAGTCTGGACAACTAGATGAGTTTACTCGAAGTTTGATATGTTTGTGTTTAGTTAGGCTCAACTGGATTCAATTTTTTGATTAAAATTTAGCTATTTAATTCAAGCTCGATTATATTTTGATTGAGTTCGATTGTGCTTGGCTTAACTCGACTCGATATTGTAAAAACTTTGATTGAGCTTGAATCGCATCTAAACCTTTTCTTAACTATGTCTCACTTAATTAGACTTTACTAATGATTTTTTGAATTTTTAAAATATTAATCAACATATTGAGAAAGTACAATAAAATCCAATTTTCTATAGTACAAACATTTAAAATCTTTTTAAAAGTCAATAGTCAAACAAAAAAATTGACTTATTCCACAAAAAATCAGATTAATCAAAATTTTAAAATAAACGAGATTAATATCGAGTTAAATATACTCACTCAAAAAAAGAATTTGAATCTCTCATTAAAGGAATTTCTCCTATTACTCAAAGTCACATCCTTACCTCATATAAAGTATGAATTTCTTTGATAGAAAATTAAAAGGGTACAAGTTTCATATTTAAGTTATATGACACAACTCACAATTAAAATAATGAAATAATAATAATAATATAAATGCAAAAATTAATCACATTAGGGGTTGTTAAAAACACAACAACTAAGTTCTTGCAGATTAATTGATGTTAAAATATATAGAGAAATTAGAATAATTACTCAATTTAAAAGAATCTAATGATGATCCAAATTGGGATTTGTTAATTTTAGTCTGCTTTACTAAAGATATAGTGTCTAGATTGGAATCATTAACATAGTGCTAAAGCTTGATATATAACCAATAATTAAAAGCTATTTTCAATTAAAAAATATAGGATAGGGGCCACAAAGGAACAACATCAATGAGCTCTTATACCAATGGCATAGGTGACTATGATGTTCTCAAATTTTTTTTTGCCACCTTTTCCCCTACTTTTTCTTACCTATAGCTAGTGATTAAAATATATAAATGAGTATAGTTAAACAAAGGGATAATAGCATTTTGAATTTTGAAATTGTAATATCTGACTAAGCCCATTTAATTTATAATTAATTAAAATGTGTTTTTTTCCTATATAAAAATTATGTTATAATTGAATTATTTTTAGAATTATAATCAAATATCTCTATAATAACGTTATTTATTTGAATAATTTTTTATGCTATAACACAACATACAATATAACATAATATGAAAATTATTTTAATGAAAAACTTACTGTTATAATGAAATATTATTATAGAGTATGATTGAAATAGAGTGATTTGACGGTATACTGCCAATGTGAAGTAATTAATTGTACAAGTTTAACATAATACGTATGTAATTACATGGTAAAATGAATAATAAACATCAGAAACAAGGGATAAAAATGCATATTTCAATCAATTAAAACAAAATATGCTTAATCATAAGATATTACAACAACCAAAATCAGAATTTATTCATAATTGAAATGATAAAAAAATTATATTAACTCTTTTTAAACAAATAAAAGATCAAATAAATGAAATAATAATTTTAAAAAAAATATAAAGACTTTTTTATCCAAGATTCAAAACCTTGTGGTTTCTCTTATAAAGTTAACTTTTTTACTAGCTGGTTATGAGCCCCACACACACTAATTTACTCATTATATTTTCCAATATATATTATATAAAAATTTATTGCAAGATCAGCATGCTTGGGATCCTTGGACCATTGATCTTTTCTGGCATTTTTTTTTTTTTTTAAATCACAGGACTTAATTATTACTACTATTTGTTAACATCCAATGAATCTATATATTTGAGAGCAAGCACAGAATTTGATAACATTTTAAAATGGTTTGTGTTATGATCAAAAGGATCTTGTGATGTATAGTCTGTTTTTACACTCATTGCCTATGAAAAAAATATGATTTTATTCTATGTTTAATATTTGTGTTACTAGCTAGCTAGTTCATCAATTTGATATCTTATATGTGTCAATATGTTGTTTTTTGGCAATTGGTTAGGTATAAATATGTTATTCTTAGATAGGTATACAATTGTTTTTATGTTTTTATGATAAGAAATGAACTCTGAGTTTAGCTTAATCTTAAAAATTAACTCATAATTTGAGATTTTTCAACGCCTCACGAGGAAGCAAATTACCTTAAAAATTAATGGAACACCCTATTTGGTCATTCCATTTAATATGTACCAACTTTTATCCAAAAAGTTTAACTGAGACCCAATGTATACGTAACTTCAAATAAAACTGCTTCTCTTCCTCTTCTTTTTTCTCTTAGCTATTGTATAATAATATTTTTTTTTCATTAAAGGAATTGAAGTATAATATTTTAAAGAATTAGATCTTCAATTTCGAATACGAAAAGTAAATTTAAATCGAGATGGTGTTGTTAAAAAAGCTTGAAAGCATTGGCAAATCACTATTCTTTGCAAAATGAATTGTTAGATTTGTTGTTATTTTAACAAATTGATGATGAACTTTGATCTTTGTGATTTTTGAAACTTACATTTTACATTTTAGATAAATTTAGGTGTTGAATTGTGTGATGGATAGTTTAAATTCAAAGAACAAGTTGCTATTTCTAAAAAAAAATTGTTCATTTGAACTTCACGCTAAAATGCTTGAAGTGCAATCAGATATATGTATGATCAACTTCGTGTTAAAATGTCTCAAGTGTAGTCATAATATGTTTGAAGTTTAGTATTTTCAAGATCATAATTTCAATAAAAATATTTGAAGTTTGTTCTTAACAAGGCTACATTTTAGACAAAAGATATCTAAAATTTGCCAAACTTCAAGCACAACTTGTATGAAATAATTTCAACTTATGGTATATTTATATATTATAGAAAATTAACTCAATTACAATTTAAATGACAATCCCAAAATAAGGTATATGTGTCAATGTCAAAGTGAAACCATAACAAAAAAATGCATGTCATTATCAAGATAAAATTAAATACCATCGTAATTTTGAATGGAGAGGGGTTGATTAGTTATAAAATTCAAATTCAAAACAATTTTTTTAAAGCAATTCAAAAGTAAATAAATCACTATTAAATCACAATGATTGTAACTTAGCATTCTCGACATATAACTCAACAAATGTCTTAGAATTATTTGGTGAAATTGTTGATAGGAAAGTGATGTCATAAGATAATTATTTTACTGAGCATCTATAAACATTCTTAGTAGAGTTCTAGAATTATATATAAGGTTAAGACATAAGTCCAGTAGGTAACAACATGCATATGGTGCTTGCCAAAAGATAGTAGTCAAAAAAGATTAGGAATTATTTCAAAAAAATCAAAATACGATTTGATTAATTTTTTAATGTTGAGAATGAGGTCTGGTATGAAGAGAATGATTTAGCTTATGATGACAAGATGTTTCAAAGATTGAGATGTTAAGTTTTTCATGAATAGGAGTGGATTAACTAGCCAACATTAAGCAACAAAAATTAGGTTTATGAAAATAGAAACTTTTTTTCTGATGAAATCATTCCTCATAAGTTGACTCGTAATGTAAAATCAGCAAACAAAACATTTTTCTTTTATGAGACTACTTGAAAGTGACGCTATTCAAAACATAGTGATATTTTAAGTTATATTATGAAGATGATACACACAATTCTTCATCAGAATCAAATTTCAGTCAATTCCGAACTCCCCAATCTAGGTGAAATTTGTTTGCTAAAATGTTTCTAATACTAATGAGAGAAAAAAGTTACAAATAAATACAAGCATTTTATATAAAATCACAAAGGATGGCGTAGGAATTGAAGTTTGAATTAAATTAAGCGTTCTATTTATACGAGTAATATTGTCTAGATGAAAAGTTTGAATGAGATCAAGTGTCTTACTTATAGTTAGTTGTAAAAATGTTTCTTTATGTGATTGATTATTTCTCATTATTATAAAATATAGAGAAAACTGTATATAATAGCAAATTATTAATTCAAATTAAATGTTATAAACATAGTTTGATTTAATTGTACCCCATAGCAAACTGTTGTTATTTCGCCTCTCTCCTGGTGAATCTCGCTCGCCACTCTCGTTCTCCCCCTCACCTCTCTCACTTTTTATGCAAATGCAAATGTATAAATGCGTTTGTGTTTGTATAAAGCAGGAGAAAATTGTATATATACATATATTTTCGTTCCCCTCTCTCCCCTCTCCCAGATCTCGCTTGCTAGTCTCTTCCTCGCCTCTCTCGCTTATTCAAGCATAAATGTATAAATTGTGTTTCTGTTTGTATAAAGTGAGAGAAAAACGTATATACACATGCAAATACATATATCTTCGTCCTATACACTTATAATTTTACAATACAAATATTTCCCTGCCCAGTTCTCTTTTGCCTTTCTCTCTTTCTCGCTTTATACAAACACAGATTATACAATTGATCTTTTGTATATGTATACCGAAACAGAAACAAATTATAAACAACTGCTTTCTTTTGTATATGTATAGCTAAAGATACATATTTATGTTTGCTATGGAGCGCAATTATGCAAACTATAGCTATAGCATACAAATATGATTTTTGTATTTGGTATATGTGAAAATTGCTCTAAAATATATTATAGATTTTTCTCTCTTTGAAAACTATAAAGACAATTTTTCAAATTCCTTAATTATATTTTCATAGCTTTTACTCATTCAGAATGTTTAATTACAGCATGTAAAAGGGCATCAGGTTTGAACCCTTAATTAACCTAGCTCGCAAAGATACCAATGTAGAAACTAGGGTGATAATTGGTGGGTTAAATCAAATTTGGGCGGATCATAATGAGTTAAAATAACAATTTGGTCAAGACTCAATTTAATTTAATTTTTCTTGGACAGAAACGGGTTAGGTAATGGGCTATAAAATGGGTCAAAACTCAACACAATCCAACCCAAATTTTTTTTTGATGACAATCCAACCCAATTTTTACTAAGCTTAATTAATTGTTTTATTTGTTCTTTTAAACTATTTTAGTACCTAATAAAATTATTTTTTTCTTTATTATGGCTATATATAACATATCAAAAAAAAAAATTAATATTTTGACAAGATTTCTCATGAGTCAATTCGGATTACATGATATCAACCCAATTTTTAATGGGTTGAGCTAATGAGTAAGCGAATCAATAACCCACCCAAACTTAAATGGAATCCACGAGTCGGACAAATTGAATTTGATTCCCCCTCCCCCTCCCCCCCCACACACACACGAAACTCAACAATAAGTTGATTGGAAAATGTTAGAACGTACTCAACAATAGGATCTTTAATGTAAACTCCTTAATTAATCATATTCATTTTAGACCAATAATCGCATGAATAGCAATTAATTGACAAATTCATTTGATCTTTTTCTAATAAAAAATAAGAATTATGGAATCACTAAAGATAAGTTTCATATAAGTTGATTTATAAATAATTATTAAGGTGGTTACATTTTCCATCTTAAGTGATCTTGTAAAATTTTCAACTAATGATATCATTAGAGTTTTTTAAAAATTATTATATATTAATAGAAGTGAAAATTATTCAAATATTGTCAATATTATTTATCTTACGTACCCTAAAGTCTAATTACTTTCTTGAAGGTCATACTATCTAACACATATATCATTCATACTTTAATAAAAAATTTATGGTGTGAATATATATAAAGTTAGATTATATTTTGACCGTTTGAAAAGTGTTACCACATCCTATCCATTTAATCATTATGATAATTATTATTACAAAAATTGTATTTAGTGGACCTTTCAATAAAATAAAATGATTGGATTTATGAGTGGGTTTTTCCACACAAAATCTTCTTAAATCTAGCAAAAATTGCACTGTCGATCTTCTTTACGTAAAACAGTATATATATTGACTTTCAATTAAGGAGTTCAATTCCTCTGTTATAGTCAAGATATTTTAGATTAATTCCTCTCAAAATAGAATAGAAAAATCATTCCGCAATAACGATAATAAAAATTGTAGAACTTCAATAAATTCACATTACAAACTAAATCGCACGACACTTGCTTTATATTAGAACAATACATAAATGATGAGAGAAATTAATTTTGGAGATTTTATTTTTACAGATGTTTTGTTTGAATCGGTGAGAAAAGTAAAATAATAATATTTGCATATCGAAAACTAGGAAGTTTTCCACTATTGCAGTGAGAATCAATTTTCCACCATATGTTTTTCAATAAGCTAGTTCAATAGGAGATGAATAGAAAAATTATATTCTATAACACAAATTTCTCACTAATTCACGGTGGAAAAACATTGTTTCTAGTAGTAATAACAAGTTTGATTGATATTAAAAAATATTAGCTAGTAATATAATACTCTTTCGTTGAACTTTTAATTGAATAATTAAAGCATAACATCTTTAAATAAAATATGAATGGTAACAAAAAAAGCAAATTAGAAGTGAACCTTATTAAGATTTAGTGCTCCTGTTTAATGATTGAAAAATTAATATTTTTAATGTTCAATGCGCATGGCTTGTGAATAGTTAAAAGGATAAAAGTACTTTTTTTTTTACTATATAAAAGTGATAAAACCTCACATTACTAAATAATTAAAAAAAAATAACTCCCAATTTTTATAAATGGTCAATGTAAAGGCAGTGTTAGTTAACTCATTGGCATATTATGATAATATCTTCTTTTTTTATAAAGATAAATGGGAAAATAAAACTTATATTAATAAATAAAAATAAGAAAAAGATGAAAGTTGTTTGACTTAAAAAGAATCTTTATCACGCTTGCAATTATTATTGATTAACGGATCCCACATAAATCTTGTCATGGAAAATATAGTAACTTTAAAGAATTGAATAGTATCATTCTCTATTTGACAATTCCATCTCTTGTAACTTCTTAAACTTTTGTAATTAGTTGAGACTCATTTGTAACTGATCAATCAAATTATGAGTTAGAAAAGTATGAGTATATGTATTGTTAGACATCTTTTATGACTTTTGTGGTTTATTTACCGTATGTTTACACGAATCATGAATCATCATATGTTATGTGCATTGAATTGTCATACTATGATCAATTCATATTCAACTACTATATATGTGATCACATTCAGACTCGAAAGTAAGGAATATAATAGTCCCCCTCGTTTTGTTTGTTGTCATGAGGGCCAGATCCCACGCTCAACTTTCAGAACATTACATGTTTACATGAATCATGAATCGTTATATGTCATGTGTATCGAATTGCCACATTTAAGATCAGTTAATATTCCATTATTGATGTGATCACATTCAGGCTCAAACATAAGGAACATGAATCACCCTCCTTTTGTGTGTTGTCACGGGGCCAGACCTAACAATCAGCTTTCAGAAGATTGCATGTTTACACGAATCATGAATCATTATATGTTATGTACATCGAATTGTCATATTTATGATTTGTTCAAATTCAGTTACTGATGTGATCACATTCAGGCTCGAACATAAGGAATAATCACCCTCCTTTAGTGTATTATCATGAGGGCCAAACCCCTAGGCCACACTCAACTTTCAAAATATTACATGTTTACACGAATCATGAATCATTATATGTTATGCATGTTGAACTGCCACATTTATGATCCGTTCAAATTCAACTACGTACTAATGTGATTACGTAGAGCCAAACCCCACACTCGGACCTAAGGTTATTATACATGCAATGAGAGATAAGCCACCAATTCTCAAAAGATCAATTTTTATGTAATCAAACATTTCTATTGTATGATAATTAATTAGGAAACTACCTTTTGTTCTAAATAAACAAATAAATTACAATTAGACAATATAATTCAAACTTTGTCATGGTCAAAACTTGATCATCCTTATCCCTATTCTAATAAGCATGATTTTATTGGTTAATTGCAACTTTTAATAATTGAAATGACTATATGTTTGTTTTTTGTTTGATTTTTAAAAAAAAATATTATTTATCGCATACTTCTCTTAATTTTGGGAAGCATTATTATGGTGATAATGGGTGGGGCTTTTTATGCAAAGCAAAAGAATATTAATTTGAAGTGAAGACCAAAAATTGTTTTATAGCATGCCTTTGTACAGTTGATATGTCACATTCCACTTTGACTATATATTTTTTCTTTTCACAAAAAAAAAGATTAAAAAAATAATGCAAATGATTTGGTGATGGCCCCCCAAGTACCCCTCCCCCCCCCCCCCCGCGCCCCCAACACCTTTTTGTGACTCTTCACTATTTCTTTGATAGTTTTTTTTGTCACTACACAAATACTTACATGAGTTCCATATTCAGTCTAAATTAAATAATTGGAATAATGCATTTTTCATCACTTGATTACTGATAAATTTTGATTTTGATCGAATTCGAAATTTCTAGTTAAGGATAAAGGAGTACTTATCAATTACCACTCTATCACAATCCTTGTTGATACACATATCTATTCATGTGCACTTTGTGTCTTGTGTTCCTCTCTAGCTTATAATTTGTAATATTTCTCACTCGAGAAATCAAACCAAGCATTCTATTTGTGTTTTTCGAATTGTATATGCATATAAACTGGATGAAGGATATATAAAGTATACGATGTAAGTATGAAAAATTAACACCTAAAATTGTCAAACCCCAAATCCGGATGTGATGGCACGTGTCCATCCCACCGGACACGTCAGCCTAACCCAACCACAACGATAGAGAAGTAGAAATACGAGAATAAAAGATAATAAATAAGCGGAAGACTTTAATTAAGACTCAACACTACCCAGAATTTGGTTGTCACATGTACAAACCTCTAAATACAGAATTCGAATAAAAATATACAAGTCTAAGAGTATAGGTCTCGAATAGAACAAAACTGAAAGTAAAGATAACTCAAAGGCACGTCTGGAATGAACCGCTACCTCTCAAGTATGTCCCGAAGCTCAATCTGCTAAAGAAAATACTAAGCCGAATCTGAGAGAGAGCTGTCAACCTACACAATTGTGTAGAAGCAAGGGTGAGTACCGAAAACCACAGGTACTCGCAAGTAACTCTAAACTAAGCAAAACTAGCAGCTACAAACAACTCCTTTCAATCCCAACCGAACCACCGAAACTTCAATCTAGCAGCAAACCAACCAACCTATACTAAACAGATCATATTCAACAGCCAGAACCAACAATATATCCTCATCAACCTCAGATCAACAAATAAGAGCAAGTAGATCAAATTTCACATAAGAAGGGTAAACCGATACAATTCACACATCACAGACAAAGATAAGGCAAATGCGATGCAAAATGCAATAATGATGTCATGTAGTCGTGATGCATGTTTGTCCTACAATACACATCTGTTGACGTAATCAGTCTGCGCTGAATACTCAAATCAGAACCCATGGGGGCCACACATGGACCATGTATCACCGCCGGAACCAGATCCCATCGACATCCAAATCGCTAGCCGGAGCTAGTCTCAACTGTGTCTCATATCCATCCATCCGCATACCAGTGTCTCAGAACTCATGCAACAGATAGTTCACACATGGGATGAATAATGCATATGCACATGTCATCAATCACAATCATATCACGATCACATCATAGTATTACACATCATCTGTCTCAATCACAACCATATCACGACCACATCATAGTATTACACATCACATGTCTCAATCACAACCATATCACGACCACATCATAATATTACACATCATCTGTCTCAATCACAACCATATCACGACCACATCATAGTATTACACATCACCTGTCTCAATCACAACCATATCACGACCGCATCATAGTATTACACATCATCTATCTCAACATCAATGTCTGTATCAATCATAGCCTGCTCATGCTCTTTTATCCCCTCAATATCAGTTATCACATGACTTATTCAACAAATTCAAGTCACATATAACACATTTAGCTCGTTTTATTCCCCATCTGTCATTTACTACAATTTCAATAAACAAATAAAACTCATCCTCAATCCCCATTATTCCCCAACACAATTAGGAAAGTAGTCATGCGTAGTCTAAGAGTTTTACAAAGTTTGGAAGCCACTTGCCTTAAAACGAACTCCAAAAGTTACTTGACTTGAGCCTTTCCTTTCCGAGTATAATCCGAATCACGATAATCTATTCAAACAATTATTCACAATCACAATTCGAGTCCAATGACACCAGAATCAAGAAATTTAGGGAAAAAGGGCAAAACGGTCCAAAAGTGTCATATCGGAAAACGATACCCAAATCTGGAAATTTTTGATAAAAAATGATCCTTAAAGTATTTGGAAGCTAATGGTGAAAACCAATTTGAAAACGGAGTTGAAATCAATTCACAAACTCAATTTGAAGGAAAATCCACGTTCTTGAAGAAGCCTAAAATATTCGGATTCGAAACCCCGACTCAAAAATGAAATATCACTTGAAAAACATCTTACCCATGCTTAGATAAGTTCAGATATGAAATTTCATCAAAAACGGAGTTAAGATCGACCTTGAAATTCTCAATTTATCAAACTTTAACTTTACCGGGAAAGTCCAAATTGTACGCGGTTAATATGATGAAAATAATCGATGAATCAATAATTTTATGTTAAAATCAGTTTACCCATAACATAAGGATCGTAAATATACCTTTTTCATCAAAAAGGGAGTCCAAATCGATAAAACCCCAATTTTTCCCAAGAGATTTACGGATAGGGAAAAAAACCAGATAAAGAAATTATGAGAAAATGTCGAATTGAAGATTAAATACTAACCCTCATATTAATTCAAGAAAAAACCCATAATAATCACTCCATTCCGATCTCTAGAACTCCCGATATGCTCAAAATACCAAATGAACACAGTCTGAGATTTTTATAACAGTACATGGTTGTTATGCACCAGAAAAACAGCAGTTAATCTTTCACTAAAAAGGCCGTAATTTCCTCATACGATAGTGAAATGACCCAATTATTTTTTTTAAATGTCTTAAATAATGATACGGACCTGCTCGTTCAATCGGAGCTCAATTTCATGCTCGTTGCCCAGTCAAATATCATTTCTACTCGGTAAACAATTATTTCTTATTTGCGATAAAAGTCCAATCTCGGGTTAGCAAAAATGCACCCAACATTTGCAGATAAGTCCTATAATTCATGCTCAAAATTTCAGAACTTTCGGAATAATTTTTCGACCTTTAAAACTAATAATGAACCCTTTAGTTGCCACAATTTGCTGAAATAGTGTCGAAGCATCCAAGAAGCTCAAAAGCTCACCCAAAACTCATTTGGCACTTCCCGAACACAAACCAAATATGCTACTAGCTTGAAAATGACATTTTGGACTCAATGAAATCGTCGGAATTTGAATTCGAGGTCTCCTTGACCCGGTATCCGATAAGGCGTCAAGAAACTAACCTTAGGCTCAAAAACTCGAAACGCACTCGGGGCCTCTAAAAATTCAACCAAGACCCATTCTAGACTTAGAATCACCCCCTAAATCTAACGGTGCCCTCGGAATTCCATTTCGAGCACCGGAACATCGTTTGTTGACCAAAGTCAACTCTTGATCAAAATTTCACAATTTTAGCAACTTAGGACCTCAAATCTTCGTTTTAACTCCAAATTCGACTCCGTAAATTCTCATAGACCTGTTTCGACATTCTAAAACTGCTGGAATCGATGAAAATCCGATTCGAGTCTCGAAACTCCAAATGACTCGAAATAGCACTTTTAACCAAACTTTAACTTTTAAAAACTCAACTTTCCAAAAACTCAACTTTTCATCAATTTTCCTCCAAACCAACTTCGAAAATACAACAATTAGGACTCGGGGCAACTATCGGGAGGGGTAAAACGGTCATTTTATGAAAATTTCTAAAAATGACCTTTAGGGTCATTACAAAAATATACTTAGATGGTATGTTTACGTACATGTCAAGTACTCCCTCCGTCCATTTTTATTTGTCATGTTATGTTTTTTAAAAGTCAATTTGACTAATTTTTAAAAGTTAAATTAGACTACATTAATTCGATATTTTAAACAAAAAAATTAGATATTCAAAAATTATACGAAAAATACTATAAATTATAGTTTTTTGCATATCAATATGATAAAAAAAATACATCATAAAATGTTAGTCAAAGTTTTAATAGTTTGACTCTAAAAAAAAAATCTATAACAATTAAAAGTGGACAGAGATAGTATTTGTTATCGTCTATATTGAGACTTTGAGAGAGTGCTCACGACTAGAGTCTTGGTGTATAAGGGTCCAAAATTAACAAGCCCATTTCAACCCTCATTTTGGGTCTGATTTTAACAGGCCCATTTTGAATGCTCCAAAAAAAATTTCTTTAAAATAAGAACTTCAGTATGTATTTATGGTCAAATATAATTTCAAATTTTAAAGAAAAAAATGGTCAAATGCCCCCTTTTACATTTTACCGTTTATAAAAGGTATTCTACTATAGTACACATTGATTAAATATGGAATTGGTACATAATTAATTAGCCAAGGCTTGGACCTACTTTTGTCATAGGGCATAAGTTCAGTGACACAAGCTATCCCACATGACATAATTCAATGACAGAACTTATGCCCCCAAAACATAAGTTCAGTAATAAAAGATATGTTCTAAAAAATAAGTTCAGTATCAGAAGTTATGTCTTAGGATAAAAATATTCTGAAACCCCCCCCCTACAAATTAAAAGTTATACTTAAAGCAAAATATTTTCTAAGAAGTTTTATCTGCGAAATTAATTAGTTGCGTCCAGCGAATTTAAGTCATAGCTAAAGCTATTTTGGTCCATAGCAATAAAGACAAAATTTTGAAATCATAAATTTGAGCGACTAAATAAAATAAAAAATCACCTCAAAAGAGAAATAGAAATGTGCAAAAACTTGTTTTGGACTCGCTCTATACGGCCAACGTGCCTTATTTGCCGTATAGGGTTTGGCCGGCAAAATTAATAATGGGTTCATTAAAATTTAAAGATACTTTTTATATGAATATTTAGGTGAGGTAAAAATGGCTTAATATATAATTAGTCTTCTAAATTTGTTGGGCACTTTTAATAAAGTATTTCAATTAGATATTTTAAATTATTTTTTAAAATATAATGTGCATGTTTTCATTTAATTATTAAATTAAGTTAATCATATAAAATATGATATCTCCTATTTTAGATTGGTCTTTAATTTTTGTCCTTCAACTAACAAAATTGTGACTGAAAATAACCCTGACAATTGGAAAAAAAATATCGCAAGGCGAAAGACATAAATTTAGTTTCAAAACTCACAAAATTATGCTTTTTAGTTCTCTAAACTTTTGCGAGAACAATGAAAAAATTCTTTTAACTTATGCCTTGCGAATTAGATATTACACAAGTTGGACCTAAACTTTTACCTTGCAAAATTAAATTATAGTTAAAGATATTTTGACCCACAAATCTGCATCAAATCAAATAAAAAACATGTGCAAAAATTAAAGATTACCAATTTTAGAAAAATAAAATAAATAAAGATCACTCCAAAATTGGAACAATATGTGAAAAACTTTCAAACTACAATAAATATCATATAATTACTTAATCAAATTACCAATAAATGCATATCAAGATATTACATCTATTTATTACTTAATCAATAATTTGATTCTTCTATAAAAAAAAAATTACATTTAATATAAAACTTAAATTTAATATCTTCCCCCTCTTATTTAAATAATCTTTTTACCTTTTTGACTATTAATGTATAAAACTTAAATTTAATATCTTCCCCCTCTTATTTAAATAATCTTTTTACCTTTTTTGGCTGTGAAGTTTGACTTTTAGACGTCAAATCTTATTAAGACGATCCTGACTCTATCTATAAATAAGTGCTCTTTTCTATCTCCAACTTTAGATTTATATCATATGATCAAACCATTTCACCAAAAAAAAAAAAAAATGCAACAAGTGACATTGAACAATTGTGACAAGACCATGCCGGCAATTGGCATGGGAACTGTTCTTTCATCTCGGCCGGGGGCGGACCCATCGGAGACGATGAAATCCGCCCTATTAGAGGCCATTAAAGCTGGTTATCGTCATTTCGACACGGCGTTTATTTATCAATCGGAAAAGCCTCTAGGAGAAGCCATTGTTGAGGCTGTTCATCTTGGCTTTATTAAGTCAAGGGATGAACTTTTTATTACTACAAAGTTATGGTGCACTTTTGCTCAACGTGACCAAATTGTTGGGGCTTGTAAACTCAGTCTTAGGTAAGGGTTATATATTATACCGTTTCGATTTATGTGACAACATTATTATTTCTAGAGTCAAAAGCAATTTTTTTTCAAATTAATTACATTGAATTCTTCAGATATATATATATAGAGAGAGATATGTATATTTATATATTTCAGTTTTGAATACATTCTCTATATTTTAAAATCAAATCCTTGTATCTTTTATATTAAGAAAAAATTTACACTTGTAATTTTAATTTATTTTTATACACCTAGTTATGGATATATCTCATGGGGTAGGGGTAGGGGGATATGTAAGTGCAGAATTTTTGTAAGTGTTCGCTTTTAAAATATAGAGGATGCATCTGAAATTGAATTCATATACATATTTATGATTTTAATTTATTTTTTGATACATTTAGGTATCAATATATCTCTGACAAAGTAGATTTTTTTTGTATAAGGGTATAAATATTGATTTTAAAATAAAGATGATGTATCTAAAATTGAATCATTTAGTGTAATTAACTTGTTTAAGACATAATTAGTACATTTCAAAATAACCATTACTCAACTTTTCTATTTTCGATTCAAAACGTTGTGAATTATCTAAAGTTTTGTAGCAAATAAATGTTCATATGTATTCCAAAATCTATCTAGTCGATATATTTAAATTCACAAAATTTATTTTGTGTTTAATTAAATTTTTTTATGCAGAGAATTGCAATTGGACTATGTGGATATGTATTTAATTCACCACCCTTTAAGAGTAAGTGAAAAAATACAAAAATTTCCAGTTCCAAAAGAAATGATTCATCCATTGGATATTAAGGGTGTGTGGGCAGGTATGGAAGAATGCAAAAATCTTGGACTCACTAAGGGAATTGGTGTTAGTAATTTCTCTTGCAAAAAACTCGAGGAACTTCTTTCCGTCGCTAAAATTCCTCCTGCCGTCAATCAAGTAAGTCAATTTTCTCAAATTTTTTAACTTCTCGAGAGAATAGGGCAGATAAATTAATTTAAGAGTCTGTTTGAATTAGCTAATTAAAAGTAATCTATAAGTATAAGTGTTGAAAAATAAGTTTAGGTGCTAAAGTTAATTTTATAAATAAGCAGTTATGTATTTAGATAGAAAGAAGTACAGAAACTAATAAGAAGCAAAGAAGTACAGAAACTTATAAGAAGCACTTGACCTACTTAATAAAAACTTATCAATAATTTTTCTTTTAAAATGGCTAATATGTCTTATATGTTATTTACCAATAAAATAAATTTAAGAATATGTACAAGGAGAAAAATAATGTAATGGAGAGGGAGTTGAGAGTTCTATTTTGGGAAGAGTAGTTTGAGCATTAAGAAAAGATATTAGGAATGTAATAGTAAAATATTTGATCAAATCAGAAGTATTTATTAGCTGATTTTGGCGTATAAGTACTTTTGATGTTTATCGAACATATAAATAAGTTTAAAGGTGTTTATAAGTTAATTTGATCAACTTATAAGCTAAAGAAATTATTATGACCAACTTATAAGCTGACTCAAACATCCTCTTAGAGCCTGTTTGGATGGGCTTTTAAGCTGATCAAACTGGCTTAAAAGTCAGTTTTTGACTTATTAAAGTGTTTGGCAATTATCAAAGTGACTTATTTTAAGTCAAAAATGACTTATTTTAAGCCAAAAGCTAAAAGCTAGAGGAGGGGAGCTTTTTTTTTTTTAACTTAAAAACCCTTTAATGTTGACCAAGTATATTACCTTTTTTCCCTTAATTCTTTTATACAATTTCCAAATTGCCCATATTGAATTATTATTATTATTATTATTATTATTATTATATTATTATTATTATTATATTATTATTATTACTATTACTATTATTATTATATTATTATTATTATTATTATATTATTATTATTATTATTATTATTATTATTATATTATTATTATTATGTGTATTATTATTATAATAATTACTATTACTATTACTATTATTATTATTATTATTATTACTATTACTATTATTATTATTATTATTATTATTATTATTATTATTATTATTATTATTATTATTACTATTACTATTATTATTATTTTATTATTATTAGTATATTATTATTATTATTATAATAATTATAAATATTATTATTATTACTATTACTATTATTATTTTATTATTATTATTATTATTTTATTTTATTATTATTACTATTACTATTATTATTTTATTATTATTATTATTATTATTATTTATTATTATTATTATTATTATTATTATTATTATTATTTCTGAAATATGAATTTATATTCCTCTTATAAGGTGGTAAAGAAATATGTGAATGATAGAAAATATTATTACTTATGGATGTAAAACATAAATTAATTTTGTTTTAATTTTTTTTTTTAAGTATAAAAACCTTAAATTAATCAACTTTTTATCATGTTAACAGCTTAAAGGGTATTTCAGACATTTGATAAAAAAAAGTGTTTACCAGCACTTATTTGCCAAACACATCAATAACTTTTTTTTCAACTGCAGCACTTTTATCCAAACACATAACTACTTATTTTAAAAATAAGTTTCAGCACTTTAAAAAGTTACTTTTTTCAAGTCAATCCAAACGGGCTCTTAATCAATCTATCTTTGGCTATGAATCTGGCCATACCTATTACTTTCCACTAGAAATATATATAAATGAAAATTTTAAAATAAGCAAATATAATCTATCTCAATTATGAGTATAGTACCGCAAGACTTGTATATCTCAACTGACTTAAAATTCTAGACCTACCTCTGATCGCTCTAGGATTATTTTACATTTGAAAAGGTCAATATTTTTGCTTATTAGAAATATGACAATTCAATGTTGGTCTCATAGATAGCTAATTTTTTTTTGTTGAGGTGGAGATGAATCCAATTTGGCAACAAAAGGAACTAAGGGAATTTTGCAATGCAAAGGGAATTCACATAACTGCTTATTCTCCCTTGGGTGCATATAATACAATTTGGGGTGACAATAGAGTTATGGAATGTGATGTTCTAACTCAAATTGCTAAATCCAAAGGGAAAACCATTGCTCAGGTATTCTTCTTGTGTTTTCATCTTCTTGTGAATTATATTTTAATTGTAATTTTCATCCTTTAGTCTCAAATTATATGATATGGTCTTTTCTATCTTTATTTCTTCTAACGTGTACACTAACCTTCTCAATATTACCAGTAGAGGGTTTAGTCTTTCAACATTCAATATTTCACCTTTCGATCCTAGTGAATTGCTTTTATAGTATAAGGTTTACTATGTCCTCAAGTTTACTTTATTGAAAAAGTTAATTGTGAATCAATTAGACAAAGATATTCTGAATAAGATAAAGAAAGATGTAATATAAGTCACAAAGAAGTTGTGAAAAAGGCTCAAATGAGGTTAGGGTGATGAGGGTGGCATGTGTCCACTTCAATGCCATATGAAGTCGTGTGGTGGAAGGAATAGTATAACAAATGGTGTAAATAATTCTTTCTGCATAGTAAAAGTTGAAGTGAAAAAAGCTTGTGTTGGTTAATGGTAGGATAAATAAGATCTTTTCATTCTCAATCAAAAATTTCAAGCTTAAGTTCTGAATATGAAAAAAAAGGATAAATTCTTTTGGCCAGAATGATATTTTAGCTATGTTATTTTATTTTTAAAAATATTTTTACCCTTTTAATTTTAACACCTTTTAAGTAAAAAATGGAAAAAAAATCAATTTATTTTAAAATAAAATAAAATATTATAATTTTTTTAATTTTCTGACCAAATTTTCTGGTCATTTAGCACTTCCCAAAAAAAATTATTGGAGAGATTATCCATTCAATAAGCCTTACTAACATAAATTCGAATGGTTTGAGGCCCAACACGACTATCGAGGAAAAAGGTTAAAAAAAAGACGGAGAGAAATTCCATATGACCTCTTCTGTTTTTTTGTTGTAGTTTTTGGGAATGTTAAATTAGTATGAATTTAATTTATTATACATAGCAAGTTGTTTATCTTATTCTTATGAATATTAATTCCACAAATGATAAGCAGATATTTGTATTTATCTTTTATGTGACATGACATATAGTGTAAAAATTCTTCTACTCTATTGGTTCATAAAGTTAAATATTTTTGTGAATTTAAAAACAAATATTTTTGTGATTATAAAAAAAAATATTAAATTTTAAATCCGTCTCTGTCTATGCAGGTAGCATTAAGGTGGATTTATGAGCAAGGGGTGAGTCTTGTTGTAAAAAGTCTCAACAAGGAAAGAATGAAAGAAAATCTTCAAATATTTGATTGGTCACTCACTCAACCAGACTTGGAAAAGATAAGTGAACTTCCACAACACAAAGGTTTCATCATGGCTTCTTCTTTTGGACCTCATGATTTTGTGATGCAATTAGATGCAGAGATCTAATTACATTTTAATCAGAGCTCAGTTTCAAGATTTAATTTAAAGTTACTAGTTAGTCCAACTTAAGAATATGTTTTATCGATTGATTTTGATTTGGATCGAATAAATACTCAATAATGTTATTATGATATCGATGAATGTCATTTGTTGTTGGTTATGTCGACTTTTGAGAAACTATGTAGCAGTTTTAGTCCCCAAATTATTGTTATGTTGTGATTTTCATCTTTGTGTTATTCAATCAAGTGCATTTAACTTTTAATTAGTTTAATTGTGTTGAATTAGTCCTTGAAACTAACATTTCCATTTGCCATGAATTTTTGTTTTTTAAATTAACAAAATGCCCACTTCACAGTTCACACCTCCATTTCTTTGTTGATGATTATGAAATTGTTTTTTTTTCCTAGAAAAATGGAAAAACCACTCTCAGGTATTCTCTTATTTTCTTGTTGTATTTTCAACTTCTTGATGTTTACTTTTTCTTGCCTGTTTTCTTTTTAAAAAATGTGGTGGTTGGGTTAATTTCACAAGATATATGTCACCTTTCATTAGCAATATGTATCAGGTAATTTTGTTCGTCAAAGTTAGGACATATTAATGAGAAGAAATCACCTTGTGACTTGATGGTTTTCAACTTACTTCATTGATCATTCGATCACACCCTTTGATATTCTTGTCAAGTTTGTTTTGTCTTGAGTTCTATTTTCATTATAATTTTCATCCTTTAGTCTAGAATTACAACTGAATCTCTTTTATAATTTTTTTTTTATTGCTATAGTAAAATAATGTTAGAGAGAATATTTAACATAATATAACATGAACGATCAATTTAAATAAGAATAATTATAGTAAGGTCTGACTTATATCATATTTTATTTTTAGCTTCAAATATTTGATTGATCACTTTCTCGATAACAATAACTATTAACATACCTAAAATCACTTTGATCATGTGCCCAATTGATGTGAACTTCGATATGATACAACAAATAGTATTATATTATTTGAAATATGGTGTATCTCTTAATTTAATTTATTTAAATGATTACCTTTTTTAACCATATTTTAGTGCTTGTGATCTATATATTCTTTAGGTTGATTGCAGATTAACAAACATGTTGATAATATATATAAAGGCTTTTGTCTATTATACACTGTCCAATTTAGTATATACTTCACCACCACTTTGAATTTTAGGGTTTTGAAATTTGTAAAGACTTGTCAAATTCAACAAACATAAAAGGTGGTGGCCTACATATAATCAAATGGGTTAATTGCAAATCATACTGATTTATAATTAATTATTCAAGTGGTTGATTGAAACAATTTATTTTGGTTTATAATAGGGGTTTGGGTTTGAAATTTTTGTTCAAATTCAGGATTTGTGAATTATGGGGTACTAGTTCAAATTACAAATTAACTTCTCTTTTATTAATTTATCACTAGTTTATTGTAGACGATCATAAAGAAATAACAAGTGTAGAAATAAAAATAAAGCAACAAAATGTATAGAAATAGAAATTTATTATATAAATGGTCGTGAAGCTTATAAATTTCTTATGAAGATTATGTTTATGTATAGTAATGAACGGCAATTTAATGATTAATAGACTCGGGGAGTGAATATCTAATAGTTTTGGATATTAGATTTTGAGAAAGTAATCTCCAACTTTGGTTTAAAAAAAAATGATTGACATTCCTAAACACACCAAAAAAAATTTGGATTGTAACATTTTAAAACTATATCCGGAATTTAAGGTGTGTATTGACCGGGTCGGGTCAGATCAGTTTTGAAGTTTATTGATCTAACTTATTGGTTGTATAATAAATATCATATTATTACTTAATCAAATTACCAATAAATGTTTATCTTATCAAGATATTACATCTATTTATTACTTGACCAGTAATTTGATTCTTCTATAAATATATTTGTTTTACTCTATTAATATATAAAACTTAAATGTCATACCTTCTCCATATTATTTAAATAAAATTTGACTTTAGTCCTCAAATCTTGTCAAGACCTATAAATAAGTACTCTTTTCTATCTCCAATTTTAGGTTTATATCATATGATCAAAATATTTCAACAAAAAATAAAAATGCAACAAGTGACATTGAAAAATTGTGACAAGGCCATGCCGGCAATTGGCATGGGAACTGTTCTTTCATCTCGGCCGGGGGCGGATCCATCGGAGACGATGAAATCCGCCCTATTAGAGGCCATTAAAGCTGGTTATCGTCATTTCAACACGGCGTTTATTTATCAATCGGAAAAGCCTCTAGGAGAAGCCATTGTTGAGGCTATTCATCTTGGTTTTATTAAGTCAAGGGATGAACTTTTTATTACTACTAAGTTATGGTGCACTTTTGCTCAACGTGACCAAATTGTTGGTGCTTGTAAACTCAGTCTTAGGTAAGGGTTATATATTATATGGTTTAGATTTATTGGCAACATTATTATTTCTAGAGTCAAAAGTAATTTTTTTCAAATTAATTACATTGAATTCTCCAAGATAATCCATATTTCAATTTCAAATACATCCTCTATATTTTAAAATCAAATCCCTATACCTTTTATATTATGAAAAAAAATAATTTATTTATACACACTTAGTTATGGATATATCTCATGGGGTAGGGGGATTTTTATAAGTGTTCGCTTTTAAAATATAGAGGATGTATCTGAAATAATCATATACACATTTATGATTTTAATTTATTTTTTGATACACTTAGGTAACGATATATCTCTGTCAAAGTAGAATTTTTCTGTATAAGGGTATAATTATTGATTTTAAAATACCTATGATGTATCTAAAATTGAATCAATTAGTGTAATTAACTTTTTTAAGACATAATTAGTACATTTCAAAATAACCATTACTCAACTTTTCTATTTTCGATTCAAAACGTTGTGAATTATCAAAGTTTTGTAGCAAATAAACGTTCATATATATCCCAAAATCTATCTAGTTGATATATTTAAATTCACAAATTTAATTTATGTTTAATTATAATTTTTTTGGTGCAGGGAATTGCAATTGGACTATGTGGATATGTATTTAATTCACCACCCTTTGAGAGTAAGTGAAACAATACAAAAATTTCCAGTTCCAAAAGAAATAATTCATCCATTGGATATTAAGGGTGTGTGGGAAGGCATGGAAGAATGCAAAAATCTTGGACTTACTAAGGGAATTGGTGTTAGTAATTTCTCTTGCAAAAAACTTGAGGAACTTCTTTCCGTCTCTAAAATTCTTCCAGCCATCAATCAAGTAAGTCAATTTTCTCAATTTTTTCAACACCTCGAGAGAATAGGGAAGATAAATTGACTTAAGAGTCTGTTAGAATTAGCTGATTAAAAGTAGTCAATAGTCTATGTTTATCACACGTATAAATACGTCAAAAAGTGTTTATAAGCTAATTTGACCAACTTATAAGCTTAGTCAAACACCCCCTTAACCAATCCATCTTTTGCTACGAATCCGACCGTACCTATTACTTTCCACTCGAAATATATACAAATGAAAAATTTTAAATAGACAAATCTATCTCTTTTTTTTTTGGTAAAACAAATAGATAAATCTATCTCAATAATGAATATAGTAGCACTTATATATCTCTCAACTGACTTAAAATTTTGAATATGCCTTTGTCTGATAGATGACTAATTTTGTTTTGTTGAGGTGGAGATGAATCCAATTTGGCAACAAAAGGAACTAAGGGAATTTTGTAAGGCAAAGGGAATTTACATAACTGCTTATTCTCCCTTGGGTGCACATAATACAATTTGGGGTCACAATAGAGTTATGGAATGTGATGTATTAACTCAAATTGCTAAATCCAAAGGGAAAACCACTGCTCAGGTATTCTTCTTGTTGGTTCCTTTTTTCTTGTCTTGTTTGCTTTTGTTCGAAATTTAATTAATTATAATTTTATTCTTTCAGTCACGAATTTTATATATATATATATATATATATATATATATATATATATATATATAGTATGGTCTTTTATATCTTTATTTCTTCTAACGAGGACGCTAACCTTCTCGATCTTACCAGTCAAGGGTTTAGTTTTTCAACATTCAATATTTCCCCTTTTTGTTCTCAAGGAATTGCTCTTATAGTAGGAGATTTATTGTGTCCTCAAAGTTTTAGAAAGTTGGTTGTCAAACAACTAGACAAAACTTTTAGATATGAAAAAGATAAAGAGAAAGACGCAAGGTAATGGTCCTATTTGTGACTTCTATGTTGAGAAAAAAGGGTTAAATGAGGTTAGGGTGATGAGGGTGACATGCCTTTACGCAAGCTGAATTCGAATTACGCATTACGTAAGGTGAATCCGAATGATTTGTGGCCTAACGCTACTATCGAACACCTAGTGAAAAACGTACAAAAAAGACAGAGGAAGAAATTCCATCCGACCTCCGTTTTAATCTATTATACACAACAAGTTGTCTATCTAATTTTTTAAAAATATTAATTTGATTAATCATAGACAAGTACGTGTATTCATCTTTTATGTGACATGACGTGTAGTGTAAAAATTCTTCTACTACACCGGTCCATAAAGTTAAATAATTTTGTGAATTAAAAACAAACACATTTGTAATTACAAGAAAAATAACAAATATTTAAATTTTAAATCTATCTCTATGTATACAGGTAGCATTGAGGTGGATTTATGAGCAAGGGGTGAGTCTTGTTGTAAAAAGTCTCAACAAGGAAAGAATGAAAGAAAATCTTCAAATATTTGATTGGTCACTCACTCGACAAGACTTGGAAAAAATAAGTGAACTTCCACAACACAAAGGTTTCAATTTGGCTTCTCGTTTTGGACCTCATGATTTTCTGTTGCAATTATATGCAGAGATCTAATTGTTTTTTCATTGAGGATTACATTTAATTTCAATCAGAGCTCAATTTCAAGATTTAATTTAAAGTTATTAGTTAGTCCAAACTTAAGAATATGTTTTATAGATCGATTTTTGGATCAAATAAATATTTAATAGTAGTGTCATCTTGATATCGATGGACGTCATTTGTTGTTGGTTACATTAACTTTTGAGTAACTACATATATAACAGTTTTAGTTTTAGTCCTTGAATTATTGTTATGTTGTGATTTTCATCTTTGTTTTATTCGGCCAAGCGCATTTAACCTTTAATTAGTTTAAGTGTGTTGAATTAGTCCATGAAACTAACTTTTCCATTTGCCATGAATTATTGTGTTTTAAATTACCAAATGCCCACATCACACCTCCATTTCTTTGCTGAGTATGAAAATATTTTTTTCTAGAAAATGAAAAAAAAAAAAACACTCCTCATTCAACTTCTTGGTGGATACTTTTCTTGTATAGTTTTTTTTTAAAAAAAGAATGTGGTGTTTGGGTTAATTTCACAGAATATATGTCATCTTTCATTAGTAATATATATCAGGTTCCTTTGTTCATCAAAGTTAAGACAAATTAATTAGAAGAAATCACCTTGCGAGTTGATGGATTTCAACCAGCTACTTCATTGACCACTAGATCACATCCTTATTTATTATTGTCAAGTTTTGTTTAGTCTTGAGTTTATTTTCATTATAATTTTATTTTTTCAGTCTAAAATTACAATCGAACCTTTTTATAATATATTCTTATTGCTATAACAAAATAATTTCATAGAGAACATCTAACATAATATAACATGAAAAAACAATTTAAATAAGAATTTGACCATTATAGTGAAATATTCTTATACATGGCAATTATAGAGAGGTCTTACTATATATGGTATGATCTTCCGCCTTATCTCTGTTTCTTGTTCTTTATGGGAATGTTATACAAGAACAATAACAATTTAGTGTGATCCCTCAATTAAGATCTAAAAAAGGTGAATTGTATGTATATCTTATACTTACCTTCAAATATTTGATTGGTCACTTTCTCAACAACAAGAACATACTTAGTGTTTTCACCGTGGCTTCTACTTTAACCATACAAAAAAAACTCATTATTACTCATTCTAAATTCATTTTGATCATGTGTCCAATTGATGTGAACTTCTATATGATTCTAACAAGTAGTATTAAATTGTTTGAAATATGGTGCATCTCCTAATTCAATTTATTTAATGATTACCATTTTTTAGGCATACTTTAGTTCTTGTGATCTATAATTTTTCAGGTTAATTGTAAACTATCTCACATGTTGATTATATATAAGGACTTTTGTTTATTACAAACTGGCCAATTTAGTATATATAATTATCCATTTTGGGTATTGGGATATTGGGATTTGCTAGATTACTTCAAAGCCTTCAAAGATAAAAGCTGTTTTCACTTTTATTTTATTAAAAATAAATAAATTAGATGTTTTATTTTTTTAAATTCCAAATAACTCATAAAATTTCAAGCACAATTTTAATTTTTAAATATTTTTTTTCACTTTAAAAATACTTTTTTTTCCAAACACTTACAATTCTCATGGTCAAACACCCCTTTACGCGCTTATAGAAGGTACTATAATATAGTACATATTGATTAATTATGGAACTGGTACATAATTAATTAGCCAAGGCATGGACCTGCTTTTGTCTTTGTTGAAAATTTCTTGGAAATTTGAGTTGGGTCATTCACATAAATGTTTCTATGGGTGGTCTTTAATTTTTACTTGTTAAAATTGTTGATTTTTAATTTTTACCCTTCAAAATTTTAAGTGAAAAAAATCCAAAAATGTCCCTAAAAGCGAAAAAACAAAACAAAACAAATTCCAAGGTACAAGTTCAGTGAAATTATGCCTCAGGCCTCAGACATAAGCTCAGTAACAGAAGTTATGCCCAAGACATAAGTTCAGTATAAAAGTTAGGGATAAGGGTCTGAAAAATATCCCAATTTTGGTCGAATTTGTTGTTGCGATACTAAATTTTCATGAGAACCTATTACCTTCATAGACTATTTAATACCGTATTTTAAACATATATATTTGTCCACGTGGACATAAAAAATATTGCAAAATTATAAATAGTAATGTGTCCACGTGGGCACATATATACCTTTAAAATACACTATTAATTAGTTCAAGGGGGTAATAGGTCTCATTAAAATTTAGTATCGCAACAGCAAATTCGACCAAAGTTGGAGTATTTTTCAGACCCTTATCCCTAAAAGTTATGTCCCAAAAATAAGTTGAGTAACAAAAGTTATACCTTAATACAAAAGTGCACTAAAAATTCTACCCTGTTATGCATTAAGGCAAAATATTTTCTAAAAAGTTTTATCTGCTGAATTAGTTGTACGAATTTAAGTTATAGGTATGAGTACTTTGACCCAAAAAATTTAAATTATAAATTTAAGAGACTAAAATTAAAGATCATCCCAAAATAGAAACGTGAAAAAACTTGTTTTGGACTCACTCTATACGGCCGAACTTGCCTTATATGCGGGCCTGTATTGAACTCACTCTGTAGGGTTAGGCCGGCTAAATTCATAATGAATGGGTTCATTCAAATTTAAACTATACTTTTAAATTTAAAGGAGAAACTGCATAATTAGACGCACTTCATTATTATATATATTAATATTATTAAGTCAAGGGATGACCTTTTTTACTACAAAGTTATGGTGCACTTTTGCTTAACGTGACCAAATTATCGGTGCTTGTAAACTCAGTAAATAAGCGTTACCTATTATACAGATAATTATACAAAGGTCTGACTTATACATAGTATGATCTCCACACATAGGGGTTTGGCTGGAAAATTTGAACTCATTCTATGGGGTTAGGCCGGCAAAATTCATAATGGGCTCATTCAAATTTAAACTATACTTTTTTTAAAATTACAATTATTATTTAGGTGAGATAAAAATGGCTTAATATATAACTAAATCTTTTGAATTTGTTAGAATATTCTAGATAGATTTTGAACTTTTAATAAAGTATTTTAATTAGATATTTTTAATTTATATATTTTTTTAAAGTGCACGTTTTCATTCAATTATTAAATTAAGTTAATCACATAAAATATGTTATCTCCTATTTTAGAGTGATCTTTAATTTTTGTTTTTCAAGTAACAAAGTTGTGACTGAAAATAGCCTTGAGTTTAGTTTCAGAACTCACAAAATTAATGCCTCTTAGTTCTCTAAACTTATACCGAACAAGACAAAATTGGACAAAATTCACAAGTACAAGGTATTCCTTATAAGTCATAAGTTTAGTTTCAAAAAACCACAAAGTTCTGATTCTTAGTTCTCTAAACTTTTGCAGGACTATGCAAAAAATTTCTAAATATGCCTTGCGGATTAGAGGCTAGTATACTACACAATTTATGTTGAAACTAAACTTTTGCCTTGCAAAATTAAGTTATAGTCAAAGATATTTTGACCCACAAATCTTCATCAAATAAAAAACATGTGCAAAAATTAAAAATTACCAATTTTAGAAAAAGAAAATAAAATAAAGATCACTCCAAAATAGGAATAGGAAAAACTTATAAACTACAATAAATATCATATTATTACTTAATCAAATTACCAATAAATGCATATCAAGATATTACATCTATTTATTACTTAATCAGTAATTTGATTCTTCTCCCTCTTATTTAAATAATTTGTTTACCTTTTTTGGAAGTGAAGTTTGACTTTAGGCGTGAAATCTTATTAATATCTTATCTATAAATAAGTGCTCTTTCCTCTCTCAAATTTTAGGTTTATATCATATGATCAAAACATTTCAACAAAAAATAAAAATGCAACAAGTGACATTGAACAATTGTGACAAGGCCATGCCGACAATTGGCATGGGAACTGTTCTTTCATCTCGGCTGGGGGCGGACCCATCGGAGACGATGAAATCCGCCCTATTAGAGGCCATTAAAGCCGGCTATCGCCATTTCGATACCGCATTTATTTATCAATCGGAAAAATCTCTAGGAGAAGTCATTGTTGAGGCTCTACATCTTGGCCTTATTAAATCAAGGGATGAACTTTTTATTACTACAAAGTTATGGTGCACTTTTGCTCAACCTGACCAAATTGTTGGTGCTTGTAAACTCAGTCTTAGGTAAGAGTTATATATTATATTGTTTTGATTTATGTGACAACATTATTATTTTCAGAGTCGAAAGTAATTTTTTTTAATTAATTACATTGAATTCTTCAGATATATATTTCAATTACGAATACATCTTCTATATTTCAAAACCAAATGTTTATTCCTTTTATATTATGAAAAAAATTTACACTTGTAATTTTAATTTATTTTTGCACACCTAGTTATGGATATATCTCATGGGCTAGGGAAAGGGGATATGTAAGTGTTATAAGTGTTCGATTTTAAAATACAGAGGATGTATCTAAAATTGAATCATATACACATTTATAATTTTAATTTATTTTTTGATAAACTTATGTACCAATATATCCCATAGGGGGTGTAAAAAGTAGATTATTTTTTTTTGTATAAAGGGTATAAGTATTGATTTTAAAATACAGATGATGTATCTAAAATTGAATCATATTATAAAAGTGTTTAGTGAAATTAACTTTTTTAAGACATAATTAGTACATTTCAAAATAACCATTACTCAACTTTTTTATTTTCGATGCAAAATGTTGTGAATTATCTAAAGTTTTTTTGCAAATAAACGTTCATATATATCCCAAAATCTATCTAGTCGATATATTTAAATCCACAAATTTAATTCTGCGTTTAATTATTAATTTTTTATGCAGAGAATTGCAATTGGAATATGTGGATATGTATCTAATTCACCACCCTTTGAGAGTAAGTGAAACAATTCAAAAATTGCCAGTTCCAAAAGAAATAATTCATCCATTGGATATTAAGGGTGTGTGGGAAGGTATGGAAGAATGCAAAAATCTTGGACTCACTAAGGGAATTGGTGTTAGTAATTTCTCCTGCAAAAAAAATTGAGGAACTTCTTTCGGTCGCTAAAATTCCTCCTGCTGTCAATCAAGTAAGTCAATTTTCTCGAAATTTTCAACTACTCGAGAGAATAGATAAGATAAATTGACTTAAGAGTCTGTTTGAATTAGCTGATTAAAAGTAGTCAATAATTGATGTTTATCAAACATATAAATAAGTTAAAAGGTGTTTATAAGCTAAAAATACTATTACTAGCCAACTTATAAGCTTACTCAAACACCCTCTTAATCATTCCATCTTTGGCTATGAATCTGACCACCGTACCTATTACTTTCCACTCGAATATATAAAATAAAAATTTTAAAATAGACAAATCTATCTCAATAATGAATATAGTAGCATTTATATATCTCAACTGACTTAAAATTCTGAATCTGTCTTTGTCTAATAGATGGCTAATTTTGTTTTGTTGAGGTGGAAATGAATCCAATTTGGCAACAAAAGGAACTAAGGGAATTTTGCAATGCAAAGGGAATTCACATAACTGCTTATTCTCCCTTGGGTGCATATAATACAATTTGGGGTGACAATAGAGTTATGGAATGTGATGTTCTAACTCAAATTGCTAAATCCAAAGGGAAAACCATTGCTCAGGTATTCTTCTTGTGTTTTCATCTTCTTGTGAATTATATTTTAATTGTAATTTTCATCCTTTAGTCTCGAATTATATGGTATGGTCTTTTCTATCTTTATTTTTTCTAACGAGGACACTAACCTTCTCGATATTATCAGTAGAGGGTTTAGTTTTTCAACATTCAATATTTCCCCTTTCGGTCTCAGGGAATTACTCTTATAGTATGAGATTTACTATGTCCTCAAGTTTTCTTTATTAAGAAATATGGTTGTCGTTCAATTAGACAAAGATATTCATATGAATAAATTAAAGAAAAATGTGTACAATGTTCCTCCTCTTGGTGCCTTTTAAGTTGTGAAAAAAGGTCAAATGAGTTTAGGGTGAAGGATCAGCATTGGAGTATTTTTGTAACAATTTTGTAACGTTAGAGGTTGTGGTGGAATGAATAGTATAACAAAAGGTGTAAATAATCCTTTCTGCATAGTAAACTTGAAGTGAAAGCTTGTGTTGGTTAAATCATCTTTCGACCAATAAAGATTGTGGTAGGATAAATAAGATCCCTTCAGTCTCAATCAAAAATTTCAAGTTCAAATTCTGAATATGAATAAAAAATTGAAAAAAATTTCCCTTGAATAAGCCTTACGCAACGTGAATTCAAATGATTTGGAGTCCTACCCGACTATTGAACACCAAGTGAAAAAAAGGTACAAAAAAGATAGGGAGAAATTCCATTCGACCTTCGGTTTTTTTTTTAGTTTATTGGAATGGTGTATCATAATGAATTTAACCTATTATACATAGCAAGTTGTCTATCTTATTTTTAAGAATATTATCCACTAATTATAAGCAGTTATTTGTATTAATCTTTTATGTGACATGACATATAGTGTAAGAAATCTTCTATTCTATCGCTAGCTTCATAAAATAAAATAATGTTGTGAGTTTAAAAACAAACACCTTTGTGATTACAAGAAAAATAACAAATATTTAAATTCTAAATTCGTCTTTATTTGTGCAGGTAGCATTGAGGTGGATTTATGAGCAAGGAGTGAGTCTTGTTGTAAAAAGTCTCAACAAGGAGAGAATGAAAGAAAATCTTCAAATATTTGATTGGTCACTTTCTCAACGAGACTTGGAAAAAATAAGTGAACTTCATCAGCACAAAGGTTTCACTATGGCTTCTCTTTTTGGACCTCATGATTTTGTGTTGCAATTAGATGCAGAGATCTAATTACATTTTAATCAGAGCTCGATTTTAAAATTTAATTTAAAGTTATTAGTTAGTCCAACTTAAGAATATGATATCGATGGACGTCCTTTGTTGTTGGTTACATTAACTTTTGAGTAACTATATAGTAGTTTTAGTCTTTGAATTATTGTTATATTGTGATTTTCGTCTTTGTGTTATTCGATCACCTTTAATTTTTTAATTAGTTTAATTAAGTGTGCTAAATTAGTCCTTGAAACTAACTTTTCCATTAGCCATGATTTTTTTTTTGCGCTTTAAATTACCAAAATACCCACTATAGACCTCCATTTCTTTGTTGAGTATGAATATGCTTTTTTTCTAGCAATATGTATTAGGTAGCTTTGTTTATCGGGACAAATTAATGAGAAGAAATCACCTTGTAAATTGATGGTTTTCAATCAGCTACTTCGTTGATCACTAGATCACTCACTTATTTATTCTTTTCAAGTTTTGTTTAGTCTTGTGTTTATTTTCACTATAATTTTCTTCCTTCAATCTAGAATTACA
The DNA here is from genome assembly GCF_900185275.1 of Solanum verrucosum. NCBI lineage: Eukaryota > Viridiplantae > Streptophyta > Magnoliopsida > Solanales > Solanaceae > Solanum > Solanum verrucosum. The sequence continues at coordinate 7,651,465 of NW_026019988.1, read as the reverse complement.
GCCGAACCTTTTAATAACATTTTTTTATTGCTATAGTAAAATAGTGTTATAGAGAACATTTAACATGATATAACATGAAAAATCAATCTAAATAGGAATTTGACCACTACAGTGTAATATTCTTATACATGACAATTATAGAAAGGTCTGACTATATATATATAGTATGATCTTCCACCTTATCTCTATCTTTTGTACTTTATGGAATGCTATACAAGAACAATAACAACTCTGTGTGATCCCACGACTAAAATCTAAAAAAGATAAATTGTATGTATATCTTATACTTACCTTCAAATATTTGATTGATCACTTTCACAACAACAATAACATACATAGTGTGTTCACCGCGGCTTCTCTATATGGACCTCCTGATTTTTTGTTGCAATTAGATGCTGAGATCTAATTGTATTTCATGGAAGATTACATTTTACAAGCTTCATAAAGTTACTAAGCACTAATCATTTACAAAGCTTCTATTTTTCATTATAGTTTTTTTTTTAAAAAAAAAATCTATATTGGATCACTATTCCTCATTCTAAAACCTTTTGATCATGCGTCTAATTTTCTATATGATATAACAAATAGTATTAAATTGTTTGAAATATGGTATCTCTAATTTAATTTATTCAATTATTAGCTTTTTTTTAGCTATACTTTAATGTTTGTGATCTATATATTCTTTAGGTTGACTGTAGACTAATTAACATGTTGATTATATATTAGGGCTTTTGTTTATTATAAACTGACCAATTTAATTAGTATATACTTATTCATTTTGGAATTTGTCAGACTTGTACAAATTCAATAAATGTGAAAGGTGACGATTTATAATTTATTTCATGTGAGTTAATTATAAATTATACTAGTCTATAATTAACTATCCAAGTGGTCGATTAAAACAATTCATAATTTGGACTATAACAAGGTTTTGGAATTTGAGATTCTTGTTCAAATTCAGGATTTTGGGGTTCGACATTTTTATTAAATGATGGTTGTGATTTTTTAGGGTTTGTGGGTTTAAGATTATTTATTTGTTTGCTAATGGTGGTCGTGAAGCTTATGAAGATTATGTTTATGCAAAAAAATAGATGATAATTTATAGACTGGGGAGTGACTATCTAATAGTTTAGGATATAAGATTTTGAGAAAGTAAACTCCAAATTTGGTAAAAAATGATTGGCATTCCTAAATTAAAAAAAATGGATTGTAACTTTTTAAAACTCTATCCAAGATCTAGATTGCTTATCGATCGGGTCGGGTCGGGTCGATATTGAAGTTTATCAATCTAACTTAGCGGTTATCGATTTGTAGACATGCTAAACCATTATAAAATAGAAATAATAATAACCATGAAAAGAACTGTACATGTGTAACACAAAGAGAAATTAAGAGGAATATGGTTCTTACTTTAGGTTTTAACGATTTGTATAATGTAAAGTTGTGAACTCAAAGTCGCAACAAAATATGAATTGATGGCTAAATGACAAATACATAACTATTAAGCTATTGAAATTAATATTTACTAATATGTACGTATATATAAAAGTAGTAAATTACTATAGTCTTAACTCTTAATGGGTTATCGGTTTACCCAATAACCCAATATTGAAAACCAATACCGAATCGATGACCCGATAATTTTTTTTATAAAACCATTAAGGAACCGTTAACCCAATAACCATAAACCAATAACACTTTTTTCGATTCGGTTTATCGATCAGTTCGGTTTTTGCACATCCCTACGCCTCGTAGAGCATTCCAACCTCGATACGTTGAGGTAAAGGTACACCCATAGCAGGCAATGCAGATCTGCAATTGCTATGCAAAACTTCATAGAAAGCAAGCATTGTTCTGTCAAACCATCCACATTCCTTACCAATATAAAACCTTGTCTTTCCACGAATATGGACCACTCCAGCAAGCTTTGCCTCTTCCAACTCGGAAACTTCATCGTCAACCTCCAACGAATTGGAGCAGTGGAGCACGTGAGCTCGTAAACTTTGGATGACTTGATTAACCAAATCATCTCCTTCAAGACTAAGCTTATCTGCATAACCATACCGAATCACACATCTATAAACCCCTCTGAGACCTAGTTTACTAACAACAAACCTTTCACCTGGTGCTACTTTAGGAACCAGCAAGTAACGAAGAGTTGTAAATACAGTAACTTTGTGAAGAGATCTCATGTTCTTTATGTAATGACCTAATATTGGGGTTAAACCATCTTGGATATTTGTGTAGAAGAAGCAGAGTCCAGGAACTCTCTGAAGACCTGGATCGATTAGCAGTGTCCTTAGTCGCTCCGAGTCTATCTTGTGTGTCAATTCATACTCGAGTTTTCTCTGCCTACCATAGAACCAACCAAACATAATGAAAGCAAGAATGAGAGAAATGGCAAAAGGAATCCAACCACCTTCGGGAATTTTTGTGAAGATTGCACTAACATATACGCTTTCCATCACAAAAAATACAACAAAGTAGAGCGCGACCAGAGCTGGTGGAGTTCTCCAAATAATGATCATAACCAATGTCAACAATATAGTCGTTATAAGCATAACCATGCTAACAACAACACCTGTTAGAGAATCATTTTAATTAGTTATTGCAATATTTACTATGCTGACAATACGAAAGAATTGAACAGTTGCAAGAAAAAATGCAATTTATAACTTAATATAAACCTACAAGATCATACATATATGTAATTTTATTTGAACAATGCTAAACAAGACAAGACAATTTTGTTGAACTTGATTTGCACCACATATATGTGTGTTATCACTACTCGTGAAATTTCTAATTGGACAATGCTAACAAGACGAGACAATTTCTGAAAACAACGAACCAAACAGAATGAGAAAATTCCGGTTCACAATTTGTTTAGCTCAATTCATTACACCAGTTAGTAAGCAAGTCATCCCCAAGTAGCAGTAAATTAGGTAAGGAAAATGCTAGTAGTCGATGTCAGGCCACAGTAACAACCACCATCCTACGAAGAGGAGTCGAGTGAAAGATAACTTCCATAAAGGGATCAATTCACTTAGATAGACCCTAAGAATGAAAGATTAAAAGCAGAGGGTTTAGAGAATCTTACCAAAGGCATTTCCGATGTCTTGTCCATCTCCGAAAACTAGTATGACTGCAACACAGAGAATCATGAGGATGTAGTTAACTTCTGGTGAGTAAACCTCGCCTTCTTTGTTGGAGGATGTGTGAACTACCTTCACCCGAGGAAAATAATCCAACACAACTGATTGCTTAATAACCGAAAAGGTGGCTGAAATCAGCGACTGACTTGCTACTATAGCAGCTAATGTGGCTATAACAAAAATTGGCCAGTACACAGCAGATGGTATAAACTTGTAAAATCCATCAAAATGGTCATCGGGATTTCTAATCAGATATGCCGTCTGTCCCGCATATGTCAGCACCAATGATGGATATATGGTATAGAGAAATGCTATCTGCCAGAAAACAAGGTCCCGTAAATCAAACAAGCAAGAAGAAGAGACTAAGAGAAATTCCAAGACGTAGCAAGAATTTTTACCCGAATTGAACTCCTGTTGAAATGACCAAGATCAGCAAACATTGCTTCAGAACCTAAAAAATATGAAAGGATTGTACTGTTAAGCAGATATTGTGTGGAAGTGAAATAGATCTTGGCCAGAAAATAACTCTAGCGGCCTAATATGTTTCGGTGAAAGGTACTGTCCACCCCCTAACCTCTTTCATCCTGTCTTTTTCTCTAATCCTCAAACCCCCCACTACACAAAAGAAAAAGAGTGAGGAATCCGACGACTTAGCGAGAAAAACACCATGGTCGACGTTGGAACTCCCCGAGCTAAATAATCTAGAACAGCCTCCATGTTTTTTCTCGCTCAAACCACAACAATTGTTATCATTTTTGGATAAAAGTATTGACCGCAGGGGCATTCTGTATTCTTTATAATATTTTCCACCTCCATTCATCACCTTTCGAGTTTCTCTGGATATGAAACAAGTAAGATACCAGGTTTAAGCTTTTCCCGCCATGGGTAGACATTGCACACATGATAATTGGTCCAAATTTTCCCCAATCTTAATTGCAAAGTAATAGGGAAAGAAAGTAGAAGAACTCCAAACAAGCAGACCAAACATGAGGAAATGGATATATATCTAATCAAAATGAAGAACTTTTGCAGACCACACCAACAACGAGGCTTACCTGTAATGCATAGGACAGTACCACCAAGATATATCCATCCTTGCTTTCCATTTCTTAAGAAGAAGAGGACAATGTAATGGGGTGATATTGCCTTAAATATGCTCGGATAATGCTTTATGATACTGTATATCCCAACGAGAGGAGTGGTAACAGTCCATGCACCCATGATAGGAGAGAACAGGAAGCTCACTCGTGAAGTACCAAATTTCTGCAGGAGGAATAGAACAATGAGAACGATTGCTGAGAGACCTTCGACCAACGCTGCAAGAAGCAAGCAGAGAAATTGTGAATATCGAGAGGGAGAGATGTGTTTACATAAATGGAACAATAAATATGTTTCACATGATCTAGTGTTTAAAAAGGACTTGCAACCTGTCATAAAAAAGACTTACAACTTTCAGAAACTGCTCTGTGTCTCCTTTTCATCAATATCACTTATTGACCTTAAAGTGTTCAATCATTACTTCAAATAATTACTAGAACAAGGACTCAAGTTATTTCAATTAGCTTCCAGAATCGGACTCATGTAACATCAATATGTTAATCTGTGAAAGGTTGTCTTTTAACAAGAACGATACCTTAAAACCTGAGAAATTACAAGAATCAAAATTGTTCTTCTACCACTTCCCAATTACCCTCAAAATCATAAAGGCCTCTCCGTTCAAAGACAATTTTTTATTTATGACAAGAAAACCCACAGCTGCTACCCTTCGGGTGGGCATAGGGTAAACCCCGCTTCAGTGTAATAGCCCGCAAACCACACAGGAGCGGTAAGCCGCACTAGGAAAGCCTCGTGCAACAAGCTCGACTGAGAAAGCAAAGAACAATATGTACCATACTACATGTTGTCATACTTACATTTACTGACCGAGGAGAATCGTGCTCTTAAGCCATCCATTGCAGACAACACTAACAGAAAGAAGGGACAATTAATGAAACCGAAAATGAAAGAGGGAAAACTGACAAGCACTCAAAAGGTTGCTGAAAGTAAACTAAAAGGCCCAACACAAGCTAACATACCTGAGATGGCAGGTGTAAGTATGCCATCGCCAATAAGCATGCACGTACCCAACATTGCGATGAAAAGCAGTACCCTTCTGGCAATCAAACTCCTCTCACAAAATTTACCCAACCTACTTGGCTTTTTCGATTGGTTAACATAGGAATGGCTTGAATTCAAACTGGCACTATTTGAAGAAAGAATCCCAATATTTATATTCCTGCAAAGTAATGAATAAAGAGCAAACGTTCCACCTACAAAAGACCATGTTCTAGAACTAAAATTTCGATAATGATCACATCAAAAGTGAAATGAAGAAACACTGACGTGTCTTTCAAAAGGAATTTCGACCAAAAGATACAGAAAATTAAGAATGGAGTCAACATTATAAACATCCTTCATTAACACCTTCAACATTCTCGAAAAGATTAATCTTTTAGTATGAATACAAACAGACAGTTTCTTAAAACTCGAGTCACCTTACTACTAGAAATAAACGTTTTCCCCACCTGCAAATTAGTGGGAAATTTGTGCTATAACATATGATTTTTCCACTCATTCCCCACTGAACCAGCTCCACTGGAAATATGAATGGTGGGAAACAGATTCTCACTGAAATAGTGAGAAGTTTCCTATTTTTTCCATATGAAACAATTCCCATTTTTTTCAATGGGAAAATGTTGTCGTAAGTAGCAAAAGTACAAAGAGAGAGCGATCAGCAATACCTTCACCCTGATCATCAGCTTGGAGAGCTATGGTAGCATATTTGACAACACCAATTAGACTGAGAGTCCAAAACATTATGCTGTATATCCCCAAATAATCATCCTCAGTTGGAGACTTTAATGGCATTGATGGATATACATAGAGTGGAGATGTGACAAGACCCCCAAAAACAACTCCTAAGGTCTTGTATGCAAGTACCAACGTCTCCCATCGGCTAGGATCCTAAACAAATATAGTTTCCGAGTAAAAACAAATGTAAAAGTACATCCTAGTAGAGACAACTTAACTTTGAACACAAAATTGTTTGTAGAGTCAACCATCATCATCAACAACAACTTCATGATCACAACTTCACCTCAATTGAAAGATACATCTATATATAATGAATGAATTGGATTAAGGAAATACCATCATCATCAACAACTTCACCTCAAATCACAATATACGTGGACCAATTGGAATTTCGAGAGTCAACCGCGTTTTTCTTCAACCAAACTTTGCTTATATGTCTTTTAAATATTTTATATTATTAATTATTGTGATGTTTATTATTTTCGACGTAGTTTCCAAATACTACCTCTATTTCAATTTGTTGTCTTACTTTCCTTTTATCTGAGCCTTGGTAGACAGAGTTATTTGGTACCTTTTTTTCGAGGTGACAGGTATCCCATGAAATTAATCGAGGTGTGTGACAAGCTCACCCGTACACTAGGATCATCAAAAAAACAAAAGACCATACAATTCAAAAGTATTTACGTATTAAATTTTTTAAACTCCGTGTCAAGTTAAAAAAATGGAAAATTAAATCAAAACAGAGAAAGTGTATATCATTTCATAAAAAAAAGTTCAAAAGCCTTCTATGTCTGAATTCATAATCAAAATTTAAAACTTTTGAATCACGAAATTCCAACTGTATCACGTAAACTAAAAAGATAGAGCAGTAGTTTGTGTGCACTCCGACTAAATGAATGTAAACATACAATGGAAGTTAAACACAGAGAGAAATAAATACACTACAAAACAGAGCACAAAGTTCCATTTTTAAGGAAGAAAAAAAAAAACACAAAACAAAGAGATAGATATACAGAGCGCGTGGAATGAGATGAACCACTGAACCTTTTGGTCATTGTTAATGGTTTCGCTGTCATGCACCGCCACCATAACGGCTGCATCTGACTGCACCGCCGCTGCTGCCGCCGTCAAGTCAGACCGTCCGGTTTGTCGATCCATAGCCCACTCAATCCGCTAAAAATCCTCAGACGAAAATAAAAGAAGGCGTGGGGTGGGGGTGGGGGTAGGGCACGTATAGCTTATTGCAGATTTGCAGACTGAATTACTGAAGAGAGAGTAAATTTATAGTCCCATACGTGCTTTCATATGAAAAAATAAAACGCGTTCTAACGAAAAAATAATTTTGTATTTAGAAACTCGAATTGAGATCTTTAATTAAATTAAAAATAAACAAAAGAGTATGGGCTCATTCAGTATGAATGATAAGGTATATTCCCGCAGTCTATTTTATCTGTCAACTATATTAAAAATAGTTATCCAATAATACTTGTTCAATTTAAAAAAATAATAAATAATTTACTTTTATTATTTAATATCTAATACATTCTTCAAAGTACTAAATTAAATAATTCTTTAGTTCATTTTTACTTATCATTGTTTGACTTGGTACACCAATTAAAAAAACAATCATTGATATACATATTTTAATACACTATCTTTATTAATTAATGTTTAGTATTGGGTCTTGAAAAATGATATGAAAAATAGTATTTAATGCTACAGATAAAACATAGAAAAAAAATTATTTTTTTCTTGATATGTCAAAAGTAACAAGTAAAAATAAAAAAATATTTTAGAAATAAGTAACAAGTAAAAGTGGTTGGTAATGTAATAATATTGTCTCTATAATATATTATTTCTTAAGATGTACATCAAGTTAATTGTATATAACTATTGTTGAACAAATAGTGTAACTAATTTCAAAACTAATTTTAAAATAAACTTATTCATATCTAGTTAGAATAAAATTACAAAATAATATTATTTTTATTTCATATTAAAATAATAATAATTACGAAATAACTTATCTCAAAATAAACGTCTCCTTTTAAGAAGGTTCAAAGAAAAGAGGAAGGCTTGACTCTTTTACATGAGAAAAAACAAGACGTTGATAAGATAACCACTCTTTTTTTGGCACATAGTATGTTATTACCTTTTTTACACAAAAAAAATGGATAAAATATGTACTAAGTCAAATTTTTATTTAAAAAAACTAATTTATTATTTTATCAAAGAAAAAAATAATCATTCAACACTTTTAAAACTACTTTTTTCTTCTTCTCTTCGTTCGTCGAAATTATTTTCTTCTTTCATCTTTATATTCATCTTCTTCTTTTTTTGACACAGATAAAACTATTTTTATCACTAATTATTATCTTGTTTTGTTTTGGTCTTCGTCTTCATCTTTTGAATAGTAAATCATCAGCCATACTTCGTTTATTACAATTATTATTTATCATTGTTAATTATCATAATCAACGATTATTGTTAATTACTATTGTCAGTCGCTATCATCATTAGTTACTATCTAGAACTATCATCATCGGTCATCACCCAACACAAATATCCCTAATCGTCACTCACCACAACCATCGCTAGCCATATATCACCTCCAAATTCCAATTGTCATACAAATTTTTTAAACTTATTGATATAGTATTAGATATATTTAATTAATTTTTAAATAGAAACAAATTTTATAAATTCAGATGTTGAGAAAACAAAGCATCTTAATTATTTACTAATCAGATTTAATATAATAATTAAATCTTAAGATACGTCTTAATATTCAGATGTGAATTGAGATTCAAATATTTTATTCTTAGATTATGTTTGGTATGAAGTTTTTCAAAAAATTTTATGTTTAATTTCAAATATTTTGAAAAATAAGTTCCTTAAAGATGAGGAAAAATGATCTGGCTAATTAAAACAATAGGAAAAACGAATATTTTTAGAATCAAAATTTTCTTCACCCCCATCCCTCGTAACTCTCATTCTCGCCACTCCCACTCCCACCCCCACCCCCACCCCACCCAAATAATATATATCTTAATTATATACAAATATTTTTAAAGGTAAAAATTATAGCGAATGCGGATTATCCTGAATTTATAAAAAAAAAAAGTAAATAAGCCACTTATTTTTAAAAAAAATATTTTCGTTCGTGAACATGGATGAAATCATGAAAACAATTAAGGTATGATATTTAGTTACTTGTTCAAATTGGGGAGAAACTTACCCGCATGGGTGTTTACACCAAATCAATGCATGCATGCCATGTATTTAAATTTATCCTTCATTTTACTTAACCTTAATTAATTAACATGTGTTTACTTTATTAAATCACATAATAATAAAAATGTATTAGTTTGATGTAAACACCCGATGCGGATAAATTTTTTCCTTCAAATTGTATTCAAAAATACCAAAATTCTTTTAAAATGCAGAAAAACGTGGACACCGTTTTGGGTGGAACGAATATACTAACAACGATTTTTGAAATTTGGATTTATTACATTTAGTTCAAAGATTAAATTTATATTATATATTAAAAGTGAAGTTGAAAGTAGGAATAAATTGCATAAAATTATAAATATAATCTTTCATATTAAACGTAATTTAAGGTGATTAAAATAATCATAGCAGGTACATTTTTTTCTCTTTCCACATTTTTATTCTTAAACATTTTAAATGTTTTTAAGAAGTTGTAGTTTATGGAACTCATTTTATCTAACTTTATTATGTAGATTTTTCTTTTAAAAAGCTTAAGAATAAATTTGTAAATACTGAAATGTATAGATTAATATTCTTTAAGCATTTTTAGTGAAATTACCAAAAATAACCCCAATAAACACATATTCTTATAGTAATTTTACTAATACAGTTGGAATACTTGAAAATCTGTTACATATTTCTCTAAAATATAAAATCAATCTCTTTGTCCCCTTATTTTTGTGAATTAGGAATATCTTTTTAAAGTTTGAATTTCTTCATTTGGATTTTTTTTGTTCCTCAATTCCTATCTCATAAATATAATACGAATCAATATATTAAGTCATTAAATGAGTGAGTCGTTGATTACTGAATTATAAATTGTATCCTTATGTGATTCATACTGAAGCATATACTAAAAAAAAAAATAGAATCATGCACCTAACTAAAAGCACGTGGCTCAATTACGAAGACTCGGTTTGATTTGTTTGTTTCTCTATACTATATTATTTAGGTATGAATTTTTAGGACTATGACTCTTTTCTAATTTATAATTCTAAAATATACAATAATAGTGATAGCTGAGGATTTTTTTATTAATTAAGCAAATGTTGCCTTCGAGTCTTTGACTAGGTTTTGCAAGTTTGTTTTATTTTTCTATTTTGGTGCAAACATGTAATAGACCAATTACTTGGTTCGTTGGGTTCTACGTGTATATTTATTTTGATATGAGTCATATGACTATAACTCTTTTTTAATATATACTTCGTATCTTAAATTATCTATCGTAATTTTCTTTTATACAGTTCTTAAGAAATATCAATTAGGAGAGGTTTTAACTATTTTATTTTTCACTTGTATTTAAATAATAGTAACATTACCACATAATTGATCTGATGAGGTGTTTATAGTTTTTAAGAACAATAAATTGCAAATATAAAATGAGAAAACATAATTAATATACTGTTATCTTGAACTTTTTTAAAAAATATTTTTAAAAATTATAACAATTAATTTAAGACAGAGTACATACATGGGTGATTGTTGGAGGATTTTGGTATAATAATTTAGGTAGATGTATATGGTTTCGTTGATTGCATTTGTATACATTTAAAGATTACTATTACTACTTATATAGAGAATTACATATCATTGCGTTTTCATCTTTGGATAAGTTCGAGTCGAGTCGATTGTGACGTGTCAAGGAGGAAGGGAGGGTACATCCCACATTGAAATGAGAGAAGAAAGTGGAGAGTTTTATAAGACATAGTTAATTCAGTTAATATAATTCACATATTTTTGAGACTCAATATGACGTAAATCGAAAAACAAATCTGTATAGACCTAATTACTTATATAATATCAATCCTCTAAATTATTTATTTTTGATATTATTACCAATCTATCATACTAAAGTAATGCAAACAAATCACGTGGACTTGACTAGAATATGAAAAAGAACTAAATTCCAACCGCAATGTTTATTTTAGTTTTGTCCTTTCTCATTTAGTGTATTGTGACGTCTCTAAGGGGAAGGGAGGGTTCATCCCACATTCAAATGAGAGAAGAAAGTGGAGAGTTTTATAAGACATAATTAATTCAGTTAATATGATACACATATTTTTGAGACTCAATATGACGTAAATTGAAAAACAAATCTATATAAACCTAGTTACTTATATAATATCAATCCTCTAAATTATTTATTTTTGATATTATTACCAATTTATCATACAAAAGTAATGTAAACAAACCACGTGGACTTGACTAAATTATGAAAAAGAACTAAATTCCAACCGCAATGTTTATTTTAGTTTTGTCCTTTCTCATTTAGTCTATTGTTTTAGTCTATTGTGAATGAAAAGCGATATGGAATAAAAAGTTAGATATGCTGAATTTAATGTTACTTTTCACATATAATTAAGCTTATTCCTTTTATCGAAAAATATCTCTCTCTATATATATATAATAATAATCCACAATGCAACTATCATTGTAACTATTTTGTTAGCTTTCAATCAAAAGCTAACAAAATTTTTAGTTACATATTTATTATTTAGTTAAATAATAAATATGTCATTGTATGAGCTATTTATTACTCATTCCTTTTGAATTTGTTAATCTGATTTTGATCTTATACATAGTTTACGAAAGTAAATTAGATTTTGAGAAAAAACATTAAGTGATACTTGAAGTTGTCCCAGATTTTCAAAAAGACACCTTAACTTTGCGTGCGTCCTATTACCCCACAAAACATTCAAAATCACAATAAATACACATTTTTTACACAATATTTCCACTTTGGATAAAAATATCCTTCGAATGTGCAATTTCTTAAAAACAAAAAGTCGTACCCATTATTGATGTATTGAAGGATGCTTTGGTAATTTCCTATGATGAATTCGTTTTGTTTGTTTCTTTTAAATTTATTTTACTATACTAAATAATTCTAAAATATTATGAATCACGATAATTAATTATTTAAATATTTAAAAGATATAAAAATATATAAAAGATCTGATTGACTCTTCAAATTTTACCGGTGACACAAAAATTGGGACAAATGAAATAATATATTATTATTTGAAAGTTTCTTAGAAAGTACTACAAATTACAATAATTAACAGCTAGAAATATTTCAAAGACAAAAAAAATTGATTGAATCTCAAATTTTTTTTAGTACTACATAAATTGAGAAAGAAGAAATGACCATTATTATTTGAAAATGGCGTAAAAGTATTACAAATCATACAATAAGAATTAACAATTTAAAATTTTAAAAGACTTTAATGCTTTATACTTATTCTATTTCCACTTTGGACAAAAATATCCTCCCAATATGCATATTTTTTTAAACAAAAAGTGGGACCCATTATTGATGTATTCAAGGATGCTTTGGTAATTTTCCTATGATGAATTCGTTTTGTTTGTTATTTAATTTTTTTAAAATAATTGTATAAAATATTATAAATCACAATAATTATTTGCTTAAATATTCAAAAGATATAAAAATATGTAAAAGATCTGATTAACTCTTCAAATTTTATCGGTGACACATAAATTGGACAAATGAAATAATATATATTATTTGAAAATTACTTAGAAAGTACAAAAATTTACAGTAATTAACAATAGAATATTTTAAAGACAAAAAAATTGATTGAATCTCAAAATTTTATTAGTACCACATAAATTGAGAAAGAAGAAATAATCTTTATTATTTCAAAATTGCGTAAAAGATATTACAAATCATACAACAATAATTAACAATTTAGAATGTTAAAAGACATAAAAAAAATTTTACCATAGTTAACAATAATTAAAAATTTAAACTATTTTAAATTAATATTAAATTTTGATTAACTCTTTAATTTTGTCTTTGTCACATAAATTGAAACAAAAAATGATACATATTGGGCCCGTGCTAGCACGGCTCCGATGTCTAGTATATATATAAAGGAGAATATAGAAATGTTGATGTGGCATGCTTCTAAGGCCAACATTCACATTTATCCTTTTTTTTTTGACATTTTATTCTAGTTTTTTTTATCTAATTTAATGTAAAATGTCTAAAAATTAAATAGTGGATTGTTACCTATAAATTGAATAGACTCATAAATTATGCCATTTAACAACTAGAATGCCCAAAAGTCATCATTTGAAATATAAGAAGGAATCGCACTGTTGGCTCGCATTATGTCAATTTTTGTGTTGTTCTGGAGTTGCACCACGATCGACAGGTAAGTTTTTTTTTCAAAATCTATTTGAATTGAAAATCTAAAATAGTTACAAAATCTATTATAAAAATGTGTTTCGTAAATTCTGTAGCCAATAACAGGTTTACATGTCTCTTTGTGTTGTTCTGGAGTTCCACCATGGTTGACACTTGACAGGTAATTTTTTTTTTAAAAAAAAAATACACTATTGGAAATTGAAAATTTAAAAAATTTTATTATAAAAACGTGTTTTGAAAATTTTGTAGTCAATAATAGGTTTACATGTTTCTACATGGTTATTTTAGATCCCTTATGTCTATTTTGTTTTAGTTCTTAAAATATTTGTGTTTAACTCAATAACATAATAACAAACAATAATAGGTTTGAAGCAGTGTTGTTCTCGCCGAGATAAAGCACACGTGGTGTAGATTTAATGAACTTCGCAAGCATGAAAGCTCCTTTGCTATACCAAGCCATAGTTAACATTATGTTATTTACCCTTTTTTCTTTGAAAAGTTAATTCTATTTTTTGGGGCTTTTTTTCTGCTTCAATTTAAAAGGTGCGAAAAAACACTACTAATAAATATAAAATTACATATCTTTTGAGCGAGGAAACACATATAATTTATTTGAAATATTATTCTTGATTTATTTTTTTCCTTTCGGAATATGTTTTCATTTAATTTCTACTAATAGTTTTTTCCTAAATAATTTTCTTTTGCAGTTTATTTTACAAGAATGCTATTTAATTTTTTATAAACCTTTTTTGCTAATATTTATCAAAAAAAAATTAAAACTACTATGATATGAATAATCAATATATAAATACTAATATCAGCCAAATAAAAAATAATGAGTATTATATAAAGTTGGATATGAATTCATGGGTGATCTGACATTTCTTTGGCTAAAATTACATTTATCTTTATTTTTATGTGTTAAAGTGACGATGAATGACACAACTATTAGTACTCCACTTTAAATTTTCCTTATTGCACATTTTATTTGTTGCTTATTGGTTCATTTCTTTTTCACTCTCAATAGACTTTTGCCCGTTATTTAATTACAATTAATACATTGAATATTGATTCCATTATAACTCCTAAATGTACATATTTATTTAATTATTTCTGTAATTATTTAATATTTGTAACTCATTTATTGTGATTGAGTCTTTTTATCTTCATTTTGCTTATCTGCATTTTTATCATATTTTGATGGAGATATTTAATTGTTTAGCCTTAGAAAAAGATGATAAAGACTTCTTCAAGTGAAGAATGAAGACAAAAGTTGTAACTAGCTAAAAATTTGCAAATGATGTCAATAACGGGTGAATAGGTAATCTAGAATACATTTTTGATGCCCGTGGAAGACTTTATATATTTGTAATTTCTTTGGACAAAAACACTATTACTTTAATGTAATTAATTCTATTTATCCTATTTTTAATTAATGTTTTGGTGATTTATTAATATGTTATTTTGACTAATAATAATATTTTTTATCTCCACAGGGTGAAATTTTGTAGAATGACTTTCTTGATGCAAAATGCAAATATTGAAGTATCAATCATCTATTCTATGTTTCACACTTTTGTCACATTGTAAATTCTTAAGTTAATCTCAACCATCGTTATAAATTCATTAAAAATTGTAGGTTCATAAATTACGAGTTTCATATGTATCAATAAAATTCTTCAAAAAACTTATATATCATGGCATTGGCTGAGGAGCGACAGAAAAATAGAAAAATATGTAATTTTTTTAATATAAAAAATGGAGAAATTAGAAATTTTACTACTAAGAATGGTGTTCCATCTTGAATTTTTAATGAATCGCAAGAGGAGGGAGCATACTCAACCTCATTATGGGTGCTTTTGGATTTGAAGACTAAAAGTATATGCTTAAAAGGGGTTGTTTGGTGTATAACAACTTCATATATGCGAAATTCGAGGAAGGAATGAACCACAAGAGTTTATTGCATGTAGAGCAGTCAAAATGGGTTTGGCCCGCTAGGCCGGCCCAACCCAACCCTTGAATTAGATGGTGTTGGGCTCAATTTTGCAACCCATTTAGGAACGAGGCTTTTTAAGCCAACCTCATTTGGCCCGCTGGCCTCGTAGGCCCAACCCGCAAGCTTCAGAGGCCAGCCCGCGGACTGTGAATTTTAAAAATATTTATTATATATATTTTAAGTAATGTTTTACTTGTTAAGATTTTGTCAATAAATAATTTTAAAATACCAATATAAAATCAAGACTATATTTTTTACATTTTAGGGTCATTAGCCCACTAAATTTTCTTATTAGCCCAACTTCATTACTCCATTATAACTAAGAATCTTTGACCTCTTTTATTTTTGTTTTTATGCCTAATTTTTCATTTCTCCTTTATTGTCTTGTTTATGAAAATAGTGATTATGTAATGTTTTTTGTTCGGATGAAACTTATGAATGTTGTATCTTGGCTATTATGTATTTGTTTTGTAAATATTCACTGAAGTATGTGTAATTTATCAACGTTCGTATTCTTTCTAAGAGGAAAATGTTATCCGTTTTTTGGTTGAAAGGTCAACCCGTCCCAACCCGTGGCCCGCTTAGGGCTAGGTTGGGCAACTATTTTATAGACCCTTCAATTAAAAGAGTCAGCCCGTCCCAACCCATTTAACTCTCTAGCCCGTTAAAATTGGGTTGGGTTGCGCCAGCCCATTTTGACACCTCTAATTGCATGTGGTATGTCTTACATTTCTGCGAGGAAGGAATGAACCATAAGAGATTTTTTCATGTGGTCTTTCTTACATTTCTGCAAGAGGCTATTTTCACGACTTGAAACTGTGAAAATTTGCAATTCGTAAATATTTACAATTATTCAAATATTTAGGTATTAAAAAGTACTTATTCATAAATCCAGTAAAGCTTTTCATAACCGCGCGAAGCGCGGATACATTTACTAGTATATATAGATAAGAGAATGCTAGATTTGATGATGTGGTATGCCTCTAAAGGCTAGAAACCTATTTTTCTATTTTGTAGATTTTTCGGCCATTTTTCCTCATTTTTGAAGACAAAATATTACTTTAAGATTTTACAAAATATTAAAGCATAATATTGAATTCTCATAAGTATGTATTAATGTTGCACGAAAAATTCTGCCAGAAAAAATTATCCCTTCGGCTTCCTCATAATTAACATTTATTATATTTATTACTCCCTCCATTTCATATTATTTAATTTTTGGATGTTTCACACCCTTTAAGAAAAATAAATTAAGACATAAATTGAACATAGTTTTCCATTTTTACCCTTATTAATTATTGTCAAATTTATGATTAAAATAATTAAATATTAATTAATCACTAATTCCAATACTAACTAATAAAGGGTAAAATTGGAAGAACACTCTAATGGTAATCTTGAAAACTGAACAATAAAGTTAATTTAAAAAATGGAAAATGCCTCAAAAATTAAATTAATATGGAATAGAGGGAGTAATGTTATTAATACTCTTCATTAGTGTTGCACGTATTTTTTATTCCATAAAATTCATTTCAATAATCCCCTTTTCCTTCCCAATAATTAAGTAGTACTCTCTCTGTCCCTAATTACTTGTTCATTTTTCTTTTTATAGTTGTCCTAATTACTTGTCCATTTTGACAAATCAAGAAAAGACAAATTATTTTTTATCTATTATACCCTCAATTAAATGACTAATTAATTTGAAAAATGTAGAATTTTCATTCACTTCATAATTAATAGGGGTAAAATGGTAAACTCACTATGTCATTATTGATTTCTTAATAGGTGTATCAATTCAAAAATGGACAAGTAATTAAGGACAGAGGGAGTATTTATTAATAGGTTTTAAATGTTACACCTCTTCACATTCTTGCACTCAATAAAATGATAGAAGTTTAGAAACAAAGCTCCAACAACTTCTTCACTATGCTAGGTGAAAACCTCATGATGCTACATTTTATCAGGTAATATTAATTATTATTTTTATTTGATGAATAACGAATAATTGTATTGACAACTTCTTTTATGTGAATCAAAGGAATGTGCTTTATACTTATTCGCGGGTATAGTAAAAGCTAAACGTGAAAGCTTGACAAGACAATTACTTTAAAGTAAAAGTTTCTCCTTGGTTCATACTATATTTCTATATTATATCATTTTCTTATAATAACTATATATCTTTTCTTTAATTGCTTAGTATCATTTTTGCTATACACAAGTTTGTTCCATTACTTGTAGAAAGTGAAAAGAAAAATGTGTTAACTGACTACAACAATTATTCAAAGTATAAAGGAGATATTAAATCAAGGGTCATCAATACATGAATGAGTTCTGACTACAACAACTTTTTTCTCATTTTTTTTTACCATTCTCCTAATTTTCTAAATATGTTTTTATTATTAAAACCAAAAAAATAATCAAAAGTCACTACTTAAAATACTTCTCCTCAATATACGTTACTACCACTAATTGTATTTAAGTCTCTTTAATTTGTTAGTATTTATCATTTTAATTTAAAAGTCTAAATTTAACTAAATAATTTGCCAATTAATTAGGGAAAGACAATCACTATAGAAGATAAGGAAAGATGAAAGAGGTTAGATTTCAAATAGGTGATGAAATATTTTTACAAAATTTTCTTTTTGATTATTTAAAAATAGAGCGCAATCTTTAACTAACAACAAGAACTAGGGAAACAATAAAAAAATGAAATAGAATAAATAAATAACTATAGGAAGGATTGAAGGAACAAATGGTCCGAAAAAAACAAAAAGAGGAAATAGGATAAGAGGGTAAGAAAACGGAGAGAAGAAGAAAATGATAAAAAAAAATCGAGAGAAAATAACTTCTTTTTCAAACTAGAGCTTACTATTTAAGGTATGAACAATTGAGGGGATATTAGATAATGGGAAAAGAAAAAAAATTAAAAACAAAAAAGTTAAGAAACTATATTAAATATACATTTCATTTCTACTTAATTTCTACCTTTACTTTTCATTTCATGCTTACTTTATTTTATTAGAAATAAAAAATTTACTATATATTATTGATTTTGTAAGAATATCATGAAAAAATGTTATTATCTCAATTATATTTAAATAATTTTATTTCTAAATTTATAAATAATTTTATAACCGCGCGAAGCGCGAAAATGTTCACTACTTATATATATTACGTAAATATAATAACGAAGAAACTTATAATTCTCTGAATATCATAGAAATGGGAATGCCTTTCATATTATTATCATATCAAAAGTCATTGATTTGTTCTTTTCCTTTTTTGAGCTTTGCCTCCATCAAAATTGCTTTGTATCTTCCTTTTTTTATTTCTATTCTTTGTATTTGTCTTTTGATATTTTATACCTACATTAAAAAAATAATTAAATAATATCAATTATATACATTGTTTGAATATATTACCTTTCATATCTTCTCAAGTTACTCCTTTCATGTCCTCAAATTTTCTAGACCATTAATAGTAGTATGAATATATTTTATTTTTTAAAAATAATAAATAATACCTTATTAGTTTTCTAAAGTAACAATTATTCGTCAATACTTTGAATTGGCTTAAAAAAATAGCTAAAATATGCCTTTAAATGTGATGTTATTAAGATACCGTTTGAATTGGCTTAAAAAAGTAGTTTTTAAGTAAAAAATAAAAAGTCAAATTGAAATAATTTTTAAGTCAAAAAATAAAAAGTAGGGGGAGACCTACTTTTGATTTTTGATCCCCCTACTTTTTATTTTTGACTTATTTTAAGTCATTTTTTATTTTGTCAAACACTTCCTAATTTATTTTAAGTCATTTTTGACTTATTTTAAGTTATTTTTTATATTTGACAAACACTTTCAGAAGTAAAAAACTGACTTAAAAGTAGATTTGACCAACTTTTAAGCCAATCCAAATACCCTCTAACTCAAACATATTTTAACCTTTCAAATATGATAAAGAATAAGTATCACTTTAGAAAAGCGATAAAGATGGTAATTATTAGATTTTTTTTCAAATATATCCTTGCTACAATTAATGGTGTAGAAAATTTGAGAAAAGAGAGGAGTATAATTTAATGGATTTCTTAAAGAATGTACAAAATATTAAAAGACAAAATACTTCTTAGTTGAGAAAAGAAAAGGAGTATAATTTAATGGATTTCTAAATGAATGTACAAAATATTAAAAGATAAAATACTACTAAGAACAGAAATAAAAAGGAATACTATAGAATTGACCTTGATAGGAGAAATGTAGAAGAATTTGGGGATATTTTGATTTGGGTATATTATTAAGGTGTCAGTGAGTCGGTGGGTTTGATCGGGTCTTTTTTAATCCGGATGGTTTCTCTTTGTGGATTAAAATTAAGCGAATAATCGGGTAGATACACAAAATGAGAACACGTGTTCGTCCGCCAGTGAAGTGATTCACTTTTTGGACGGGAAGGACTCTGGTGTCTCAATAATGAAACGAATGGTATACATATACCATTCTTGATAATTTTGGAGGTATATTTGTCTCTTTTTTTCCCCTAAAATGAAATTAGTGCAAAACTACATATCCAAACATTAATTTTCATCTCATAATTTCATATCGTGACATAAAGTCACATATCCAAACGCATACTTAGTGACAAAACTTGTCAGATAAAGGTAGGAGAAGAGAAAAACTGACTTAGAAATGTTCTTGCAATATCTCAAAGTAAATTTGAACTTGAGCTTCTAATTATATAATATATGAACTGATATTCTTGTTGAAAGGGGTTTCGGGGTTTGGGCCTTGGGCCTTGGGGTTTGAAATTCTTGCTCAATGTGGTTTTTAGGGTTTGAGATTCTTATTCAAAGGGATTTTAGGATTTGAGATTTTTATTCAAATTCAGAAATTTGTCTGAACTAGGATTTGGGGTTCTAGTTCAGAGTGTAGGTTGTGTATCGATCGGGTGAAGTTGATTTTATAGATTTTTTCACCTTATATTGATTTTTTTGAACCTGATTCCACTCTCCTATAAGACCACAAATTAAGAGGGATTAGTTGTTTAAAATCAAATTTAAAAAAAGTTATTGGTTCATCAGTAATGATAGCGGTTTCGGTAACGATTTTAATTTGATTTATTATAGGATTATCGATTCTTAACGGTTTAAAATTTTGTTTAATGGGTTAACCGATAACCCGATATATTGTGACTTTATAATTTATTTTTATTACCATTCGGTATATAAAGTCTTTCACTAAGGATTTAGTATTCATACTTTTATTTCTAGTTGTCTCAAATTCACGGTTACTCTACAATGTTTAGCGTTTGCTTTTGAGGAAAATACAATTTATCCCATTATTGGACTTTTATCTCAAACTCTACTCTACAATCTAATGATTCTATAACGATTTAATTAACATATCTATAAATCAGTAATCGATAAACTTCAAAACTGAACCGATACACAAATATTCCATTATTATACCTTTATATTTGTGATTGTGATCAGTTGCAGCCCAGTAATACTCAAAAAAGTATGGGCCATCAACGTATTGGGTCCTTATCGTCCTGGTTTGGTCTTAATTTTGGAAATATCAATAAATAATACAATTAATATCCCTAATAAAAGAGAGATTATTTAGTTTTCAAAAACTAAGCAAAACTACTTTTTTTTTTCCTTCAAAATATACTATTCAAACCTTAGTAGTCAGTCATACATGCATATCCTAGTTGTCAGTCATACATACATACATACATCCTTCGTCGGAAAATTATGTTATATGTCAAATTCTGTATTTAAATGATATATATATTTAAAGTTGGACATCCTTGACAAAAGCTAAACCTTTGGCACAGTAGTAATGGGTTCGAACCTCAAATAACACAATTTTATGATGTTATCTATTTTGACAGCCACACACTATCATTTTTGAATACCCTTGATAAAATTTTTAGCTCCGCCACTACATACATACTCTAATGACTATACATATTTGAACTACGCCTAACATACATTGACATGCACAAGACATACACACAATATCACGACCCAAAATCTCATTATGAAATGTGTTTAGTTTAGGGATATATTTATCCAAATATTGGCTACTCAATGCAAATTGACTATTTTTTAAATAATTACGTTTTAAAAGAGTCCCCCTGAAACCGGCTATTTGTGCACTTTCCCCTCAATGAAATGAAATTGGATTTGGGCCAATTAATAACCAAAGGCCTATGGGCCGAAAAAACTAAGCCCAATGGAATCCTTTTATATTGCTTCTCCATCACAAAACCCTAATCTCCATTGTCGGGCAGCACTGAGGCTGAAGAGCAACAATGGGTATGTTTGTTCATTTTTACGTTTTCAGTAGTTTTTCTTTCTGCTCATACTTTGAAATATCTGTTAAACCGCCGAATTTGTATTGTAATTTGTTGAACTGAACAAAGGCAGATCTAGCGTTTGAATCACTGTATATTTATTTGCGTCTATGCACATAGAGATTTGTTCTTAGCGACTAGAGTTAAGTTGAATCGCAAGGTCCTTAAGGTGTAATAACAATTGCTACTTATTTTAGTTTTTTTGTTTTTTTACTCATCATGATCAATGCTATATCGTACAACTTTAGTCTTCTGCCATGAACAGTGTATTAAGAAGAAATAATGGATTCGTTCAAAATCTAGTTGTTTGTTGTGATAGCGGAATTGTTGTTGAAAAATATCTCTCAACTACAATTTTAGACATTGAGCTAGTCGAACACTTTGGGCATAAGTAACTTTAGATAGCAGCCCTGCGTTTTAAAGTGACTCATATTATCATGAGCAACGAGACGAGTATGAATAAAGCATCTAGTTTAACTCACATTACAAACCAATGTAGTTCAATTTTAAAGCACTTTTCTTTTGAGACCAAGTTAATAATTGGTCATGTGTAATATCATTACAGCTACAAGAAGTACAACACACCATTGTTTGTCGGGAACAAATGGTCTTAGTAGTAATAAAACCCATATACTACAAGTAGAATTTAAACTACTGCATATTCATTTTTGCTGTATATGCTTCATTTCCCTCAAAGATTGTCCTTTTTATTGCAAAAAGCTGTCATATTTGAAAATATGATTGGTCTTGTATTGTTTTGGATAATGGTATTGCTAGAATAGCTGTTGATGTTTGATTTTGGTGGAAACGTAGGTGCTTACACTTATGTGTCGGAGCTATGGAGAAAGAAACAGTCAGATGTTATGAGGTTCTTGCAAAGGGTGAGGTGCTGGGAGTACCGCCAGCTCCCATCTATTGTCCGTGTCACCAGGCCTACCCGTCCTGACAAGGCACGCCGCTTGGGTTACAAGGCCAAGCAGGTACATTTCTGCTGTGTCTAGCAATGTATTTAACCACAGATATATTTTGTCCGTAAAATAGTGAGTTTGGATATTTAGTGAAAATCAATTTTGAGATTTATGTTCTTCTCAACAGTGTTTATCCGTTAATCGTTTATGAACTTAAGTCTACTTTTATTTGGCTCACTTTTAGATACTATTTTATTTCTCGGTTATGTTTGAGACATTCGTTGGTGGATACTGAGATGCTTGTGCAATTGTGTTATTGTTCTACCTTTATGTGTAGTTTGTAGAAGCAAAACATAGAAACACCCTGTTTCTTGTATACCCCTTTAAAGGAAAAGTATTATGCAGAAGTCTTTCTTTTATAATGTTAATTCCACATTTGCTTCTTTTCCCATAGTGTGTACTTTAGAGTTGTGATTTAGACCATTATCTTTCCAGGGCTATGTGGTCTACCGTGTTCGTGTGAAACGTGGTGGAAGGAAGAGGCCAGTTTCCAAGGGTATTGTGTATGGTAAACCCACCAACCAGGGAGTCACCCAACTCAAATTCCAGCGCAGCAAGCGATCTGTTGCTGAGGAGCGTGCTGGTAGGAAATTGGGTGGTCTTAGAGTCCTCAATTCTTACTGGATTAATGAGGTATGTCTTTTAAACTTTTAACCTATTTCTTCTACTTGTGCATTTTTTATCTTCTCAGTGCATAGTTAATTGCATTTGTAATTAAGACAGAAATTCAGTCATATGGCGGTTGAATTTCTTTTATGAATATGCAAATACCACTTTGTAAATGGTTCTATTTCGCTGACTGAAACTTGGCTTGATGTTCGGAACGGAATTATATTATTCTTATCTTGTCTAATGCAGGATTCTACCTACAAGTACTTTGAGGTAATTTTGGTTGACCAAGCCCATGCTGCTATTCGCAACGATCCAAGGATCAACTGGATCTGCAACCCAGTGCATAAGCACAGAGAATTACGCGGTCTCACTTCGGCTGGTAAGAAATACAGAGGACTTCGAGGAAGAGGACATCTCCACCACAAAGCTCGCCCCTCAAGAAGGGCAACCTGGAAAAGGAACCAGACTCTATCTCTCCGCCGTTACCGTTGATCTGCTTGACCTTTCTGAGAGATTGTCGCTTTGCTTAATATTTTTGCATTATCTGGTTTTTAACCCCTTTATCTTGAGACATTCAAGTTGTTTACAATTTTGAACAACTAGTTTATGTTGTTGCTGAGGCCTGAGAGAGTTTACTGAATTCAAACAATAGTTTCTAGTAGATTTTGTGTTGAAGTGTCCATTTTCCTTGCTTATAATATTAATTGATTGAAGTAATGACTCTAAACAAGAAGTATCGTAGATGAATGATACAATTCGTATTCGTCAAATACAGTCTATATCTAGCTAGGGATGGCAATAGGTCGGGGCGAGTTACATGTGGGGCAGGGTGGGTTAGATATTTTGTGGGTGCGGGGTGGCGGTTTAAATGTATTTGGTCACAAATCATATGATAGTTTTTTTTTTTTGAATGGCCAAAAAAATTGAAAGAAGGAAAAAGTTTGTCACTATTTGCATTTTTTGCTTATTACATCAAATGTACCTAATTCAAAGCTACCAAAAAATATGCTATTGACATTTTTAAAAGATGAGTATCGAAAAATTGCATTTTAATGCAACACTAACAGGTTAATTTAGCTGTTAACATTTAACAAAATTCAAACTTTTAAGTTAAAAACTTGTATGCCTATCATTTGAAATGTTTTTAACTAAATATATGGGATGGGGCGGGGAGGGTTGAAAACAACTAATCATGCTATGTGGAGTGGGGCGGGACGGATCAAAATCTTAGCGGGTTTAAGCGGATTTGCCCCGCAACCGCCCCATTGCCATCCCTATATCTAGTCTCTCTCCCAAATCTCAATCTCATCTTTCCTCTATCTCACTCATGCATGCCTCTTCCCTTCCTATAACAAGTATATATCAAATACAATTTGTATTAGCTTGTATGCATTAAATTGCAGTCTTTGCTTCTCTCCTTTAACTTTCGTTATACAACTTGCATCTATTGTCTCTCTCGAATCTTACTTGCCTCTCTCTTCTATTTCTCAATCTCATCTCTCCTGTCACTCTCGCCTGCCTCTCACCTTCCTCTAACAACAAGGATGTGTCAAATATGATTTGTATGCATTAGATTGCATTTGTTGCTTCTCTCCTTTAGTTTTCATTATACAACTTGCCTCTACCATCACTCCCGAATCGTACTTGCCTCTCTCTTCTCTCTCTCAATATCTTATCTCCTCTCACTCTCGCTTGCCTCTCACCTTCCTCTAACAACAAGTATGTATCAAATACAATTTGTATAGCATGTATGCATCAGATTGCAGTCGTTGCCTCTCTCCTTCTAATGGTAGCTTTCGTTATACAACTTGCATCTACCATCTCTCCCAAACTAACTTGCCTCTCTCTCCTCTCTCAATCTCATCTCTCCTCTCATTGCCTCTCACCTTCCTTTAACAACAAGTATATATCAAATACAATCTGTATGCATCAGATTGCATTCGTTGCCTCTCTCCTTCTTCTAACTTTAGCTTCCATTATATTACTTGCATCTAGCATCTCTCCCGAATCTTACTTGCCTTTCTCCTCTCTCTCAATCTCGCTCACATCTCTCCTTCTTCTAACTACAATTATGACTCGTAATTAGACAAACTATAGCTATAAATCTCTAATTAAGCCTAAACTATGATAATTTTTTATAAAGTTCCTCAACCGTCTTTTATATGTTTTAAATGAGTAGCCCAACTACAAAGCCCAAATTATCAAGAATTCTGACCCGACATAGTAATTGGGAGTATCCAGAATGTTCTACACCAAATACATTCGACATAGTCTACAATCTTTTTGTTTTATAGACATTTTTGAATTATCCTTTAGTTTGTTAAAATGTAAATCGCAACCCTCCTTAATAAGAGTTTTTGAGTTTGAGCCATGAATATGAAAAATTATTGATAGAAAGCGCTACATGTAGATGGGGCTATACCCGATGAGAATCCGATATAATAGAACTCCAATACAAGTATTGAACAACAGATGAGAAGAAAAAAAAAAAAGTAAGCAATCACAATAGAATAGCCATAGGAAAATTATTTTTGAGGTGTTTCACACCCTTTAAGCAAAGTAACATTTTTTTCAAATTGTAATTATGTCCAAACACAACTCTAATTTCTAATATCGTTTTTAACTTCTTTTTTTTCGAAAAAAAAAAACACATTTTTTTTATTTCCAAAACGTACAATTAATTATTTCACTCTTTGAAATGCCGATTCAATCACACAGCTTTACAAGAAATCAGAAAAAAAGTTTGCCTCTAAAAGTGAATATTCACACGTTCATGTTTTTTTCTGTTTTAGCTCTTTATGTCTTTCTTTTATTTATTTTATTATTTTTGGTGGGGATAAAGAAAGATTTTGCTAAAATGGGAAAATCTATTCAATTTTTATAATTCTGAACACTGAATGAAAACGTTGAGAAGATTCAATTTCCAAGTAGGAATGCATAGGTTTTTTTTCATAGTACATTATTTCGCTTCTTGAATTATTGGGTCAAGATGCCCTACGACTTTAATAATATTTAAATTAAATCCACTATCCTAGTAGTAATATATTATTGGAAGATTTCATGATATGTTTTAATTTCACACTATCAAAAAAACATTATTTTTCTACTAAAAAACATTTAATGCCTATTCCCACAAATATTTTAATTGAATCTGTAACAAAGGAAAAGAGAATAATGTTTTCACATGAAAAAATTGAAAAGTTTTTCACTATTTTAATAAGAATCTATTTCTCACTATGCATTTTTCTAATAAGTTGGTTAAATGAAAAATGAATAGGAAAATTATGTTTTATATTACACAAATTTTCTATTAATTTACGATGGGAGAAACCTTTCGTTTCTAATAATGTGAGAACCAAAAGAAAAAACCAACAAGAAAAAGAAGAATAAAAAAACAAGGACGTATTGTTGTTAAGACCTCAATTCCTAGGTCAATAATAGGAAAAAGTTTGGTGAAAAGTTGTGATTTGAGTATAATTCTAGGTTTACTTAAAAATGTTGTAAGTAATTCAATCTCTCAAAGAATTGTTGACACTCAATCATGTTATCTATACGTTAAATACTTTTTACTCAATTGTATCAAGGCCTATAACTTCTGGTCTAAGAAAAGTTACAATTATGCATTCCAAATTTATGGGTTGCCATATTTTTTTGATATATTTGTACTCTCCATTCAATTTTATTGATATATTTATCCTTAATTTTATTCTCATATTTAGCATCTTAAGTGATACCTAATGCGTGTATATAATTTTATTCTAATTTCTTCCAATATAACCCTTCTATCCAACTTATCTAACCTAATAAATTAATTTTTTAGTTGAATTAAACAAATAAATGTGAGTAAAAGATAAAACTCAATTATGCCGTGTTTACCAACTATAAAAAGGAAGAGAAAAGAAAAATGGTTAACTCTCTTTGACAAAAACTTTATCACTTTTTATATCTCTCGTTCCTTTTATCCTCTAATTTCAACTCAAATTATCTCACATTTCTAATTTATTTTCAATTGTATTTCAGGAAACAGGTTTTACATATTGAAGTCCAAGAATTATAATTTACAGATTTAAGTTCGGACTAAAAGTGATAATCATGCGATACAAGTTTATTCGAGTGTTGATTGGAGGAGGACGTGAAGAAATCACTATTGAAAAAAAATTCCAGTCATTATCTACTTTGCAAGTTAATGTTAGTTGTAGAATTAGTATCGAAATCATATCTTAGATATAAGTTTTGTTTTTATTTTTTCAAAAATAAATAAATATCATTTATTTCTTTTTAGTTTAGCTTTTAATCTTAATTTAGTTTTTCTTATAACATATTGGTCTAGAATTAATTATTCTAATAGTTAAAAAAATGGAAAAAGAAAATTAAAACAATAATCAATAAGGGCACTTGACTAAAGGAAAGTTCTAGGATGACATAGTCAGAAACAAATTGTAACATGGAAACAAGAATGGGATATAATAAACTTTTGTATGCTATTAGTTTTTCATATATCAAATTTCTTCGAATTTTTTTTGTATTTATTTTTTTAAATGACAATCATTTGCACCCTTAACTTTGGTTTAAAAATCAAATTTCTTTCTCAATTTTTAAAAATAATCATTCTCCTCCCTTTTTCATATGAAAGTTTATTTTACCCTTATCATTTTTTGTCTTCCATCTATGTAACATCTTTTTAAAAATATATATAATATTTGTTTACATATGTATTTATAGATTTTTATTTTAGTTTATTAACCTTAATATAAGCTTAAATGACTACATTTTAAAATCACAATAATTATGAAAGATTTTTTTTTTTAAAAAAAACACAACATGAATACACAAAAAAAATATCATATCAAAATAAATTTGTCAAACTAACATACAACTATAACAACAATAATATCCGGTATAATCCCACAAATTAATATAATATTAATAATGATTAAAAAAAGTAGCAAACACACATAATTTTTCTTGCATTTTTATAGAGCAACTTTCACATATAACAAACATAAAAATTATATTTGTATGTTAGAGCTATAGTTTGCATAATTGCGCTCCATAGCAAATTTTATGTTTGTTATGGAGCTTTTGATTTGTATAATTAGCTATAAACATCCAATTTTATACAAATTGTTCAATTTTGTATAAACTCATTTATACATTGTAATTTGTATAATAAGATCTGTATTTGTATAATTATAAGTGTATAGGATAAAAATATATGTATTTGTATTGGTATATAAACTTTTCTCTCGCTTTGTACAAACACAAACGCATTTTATACAGTTTATACCGAAATGTATAAAATGGCTAATTGTATATCGAATTAGATGGCAAAAAAAGGGGATGTTTGCTGCGAATTACAATTAAAATAAACTGTGGCTATAACATTTAATTTGAATTAATAGTTTGCTATTTCATACCATTTTCCCTTTTTTATATTTGTTCAACACAATTTATGTGTAAATATATTTTCTCTCTCTTGTTAGTTGTAGAAAGTTCTTGTTTTAAAGCAGAAAAGTACATAAATGGCCCACTTGTCCATGTGTCAAAAAATAAATTGAGTCTCACACGCCCAATTCTATTAAGTATAACGATTTTTTTTGTAAATAGCTAAGAGATAAAATTTAATTAGCCTTCATAGTTACAGTGTTTACCTAATTACGCTTCATTGTTTTGCTATAAATACTTTTGTTTGTATATTTTGTGTGCATTTAATAATTTATACAATTCGACTTTCATTTTTTTCTTGAGGCATGGATTCCATTAATATAAATCTAAGCTATTTGTATTAAAAAAAAATGGACAAAGAACAAACCTGATAAGTTTTTGAATACTTAAAGGACTAAAATCGATAAGTTTATAGTTAAGGGACTAAAATCGGTAAGTGTATAGTTAAGGGACTAAAACTGATTGAATAGTTAAAGGACTAAATCCGTTAAGTGTATAATTAAGGGACCATTTTAGACCTATTCCTATAGTTAAGGGACTATTTATGTCATTTTCTCGAACAAACTGATATGTAGTCACTAACAACAAACTCTTATTAAAAGCCTGAGCTAGCTTTGAAACGTTTGGAATTTAAGGAAATAAAGTTGAAAGTAAAGATAGAGTTATGCCTGATTATACTTTTTGCAAAGAATATTTGAAATAATCTTCATACTTGTATATAATTAAATATAACTTAATTATTATGAACAAATATTAATTTCTAAATAAATTAAAAATATTCCAAAAAAATAATTGATGGCCAAACGAGATTAATTATTTCACTTTTAAAAAGCTAGATAGAATGTAGATCCGATCACACACCTTTTTAGTCCTCTAAAGTGAATATTCACACGTTTATGTTTTTCCTTTTTAGCTTTTTATATCTTTCTTTTATTTATTTTATTATTTTTGGTAGGGTTAAAGGAAGATTTTGCTAAAATGGGAAATATATTCAATCCCAAAAGATTTTTAATAACCTATAAGAGCAAGAATTAGTGCATATTGAGTTGTCATAATTCAATATAGTAGGTGTACATATTATTCTTTAACCTTTATAAGGATTAATCTAAGGTATATATGTTGGTGATAAAAATATTTTATATTATTTGTAACTTTTAACTTGTGATAGCATATTATTGTTATTATTACTTATCACTTTTTTTTTTTTTTTTTTATCATTTTACAAATGAGCTTAAATTATATACACTCCCAGGGTAAATGTTTTTCTATATTATAAAAACGAGTAGTTTAAAAGATATATACATGTTAACCTACTTAAAATATAAAATTTGTAATCTCGAAATTAAGAGAAAGTATTTGTAATAATAAGCAAAGACAGCCTCATAGTATAAAAATCTCTTACATATAGTGACGCTGTGACGGTACCATAATATAACTTAAACTCATTACTAATTAACGAAATCATCTTCGAGATTTACTAGCATTCAAGGGTATGGGCTAGTGTTAATGAAGTGAAATAAGAACAATAAAATTTAAATTAAATTTCCAGCTTGCCAAAATAATGCTAGGTAATTTTTTATATATGCAGCTTAAGCCTTAGACGTGGACATAGTTATCTTACATATGTGTTAGCAGAAGATAACATCTATTACATATATAAAATTAGACTAAATATGCGTATAACTGACCTGAATATCATAATTATCGAAAAATTACTTAAATAGTATAGTAATATATATATATATATATATATATATATATATATATATTGTGTACATTCTTAACTTTATTCTAGATCATTCAAAGTAAGCCAACCCACCACCCACAGTTTAAATAATACTATACTATTTAGCCCACTGCCCATACATAAGACTACTACTATATAAAGACTTGTTTTTATTGATGGTTTCATCACTCTTAATTAATTTCTACAAATAATAGTAATCTTTATTATTTTTCACATAAAAAGAAAAAAATATGTCGGGGTTTAAGAAATTGTTGGCAACTTTTTTTCTTGTGCTAATGCTGGTTTTTGCTACTGGTATTTTTCTTTTACTTACATTTGATTTTTCTTATGTTACAATTACCTAGGTTATATATATATATATATATATATTTATTTATTTATTTTTTTTGCTTGTTTTGATGGATTCTAGAATTTTAAAGAAAGATCATGTGTGATAATTTCAAAAAAGAAATTTTGGATGAGAATTATATGCATATTTCATTAGTAAAAAAAATCAGAAATTAGCGACGAACAAAACTTTTCATTAAATAAAAAAAAATTGAGAAAAAATTAAAACATTTGACATATATATATATATATATATATCAAATGTATTCTTTACTTCCTTATAATGCAAGAATATTGAAAATGAAAAAAAAAATATGTAATAAGGAATTTTTACGCTATTAACCTTATGCAGCGTCAATCTAAATTAATAAGGCAGTTGTATTTCAAATGTCAAATAGTTAAACTAACAAAAGATCACAAGTGGTAAAACTCTTTAAAATTCAACAACTTATGTATACTAACAAAATAAATACTACAACTTTTATATTATTATAATTTAACTTATTATAACAAATTTACGTTTGACGTAACTTTTACAGAACTGGCTGAGGGAAGGACTTGCGAGTCCCAAAGTCACAAGTATAAGGGGCCGTGCGTGAGGAAGAGCAATTGTGCTAATGTTTGTCAGACTGAAGGCTTTACTGGTGGTCACTGTCGTGGTGTCCGTCGCCGTTGCTTCTGCACTAAACACTGCTAAATTAATTAATATTATTTCGCGAATTAATTGACATCTTATTTGAGTGTTTTTTTAAAATAAAATATAAATAATGGATGTTTTTTTTTTTTTTTTGCTGTTTGATTTTCATCGTAATAATAAGTAAGAAATCAAAATGTATGTACTCGGAAATTGATCTTTTCAGTTTCTGAAATTTGATGGTTTTGGTTAATTAATAGAGTGTGTTGTTATTAGAGTCAATTTTTTTCCATTTATTTACACAATCTTAGCTTATTTTAACTTTTTATTCCTTAAATGTATGTAACTAGCCATTTTAACTTTTTAAATTTAACATGGAAATTGTAACTAGCCAAAATGAAATTAACTGGGAATAATTAAATATAGAAGAACAATATGTGAAAATTCAAACAAAAAATAATTGGGTTTATGTATCTCCTTCACCCGATACATAGCAAACGATACATAAGTTATGCATCAGATACATAACTACAAACCAAATTCATATTGAATTAGGTTTGAAATAATTGGGGTTATGTATCAACAATAACAGTTATACCAGATACACTGTACACAAATAAAATTGTAATGTATAGGTGGAGTGATGTATCCAAATATTAAGAGAGAGAAGAAAAAAGGGATTATTTTTTTTGGTAATTAATCCAAATAGTAGGAAATTTTAGAGATTATATTATGTTAAGTCATGTAATTATAAATTTTATTAAAGTTCATAAACATGATTATACCATCTTTGATTAACTAAAAGAAGGTACTCAACTCTTCTTGCAAACGATATTTCTAATCAAATTTTTAATCATAAAATATAATAAAAAATATTAGTGCTTTCTTCACCATATAATAAAATATAATAATGTACAAAAATCAAAAGTGTGAAATAACAATTTGAAAAATTGTATCATGTATTTTGAGAACCAAAAGCAAAAACCATCTAGAAGAAAAGAAAAACATATTAATCGCGATAATTGAATTTCTTCAAATCATTTGCCTTATAGTAAGAAAAGTGAAATTTGATTCATAAAATAAATATTATATAAATAAAATAAAAAATTGGCTAGGTTATCTACAGAACAAACTGTCATGTAGTCACTAACAACAAACTCTTATTAAAAGCATGAGCTAGCTTTGAAACGTTCGGAATTTAAGGAAATAAAGTTGAAAGTAAAGATAAAATTATGCCTGATTATACTTTTTGCAAAGAATATTTGAAATAATCTTCATACTTAAATATAGTTAAATATAACTTAATTATTATGAACAAATATTAATTTCTAAATAAATTAAAAATATTCCAAAAAAATAATTGATGGCCAAACGAGATTAATTATTTTACACTTTATAAAAGCTTAGATAGAATGTAGATCCGATCACACACCTTTTTTAGGCCTCTAAAGTGAATAAAACACTTTTATATTTTTCCTTTTTGGCTCATTATATCTTTCTTTTATTTATTTTATTATTTTTGGTGGGGATAAAGGAAGATTTTGCTAAAATAGGAAAATATATTCAATCCCAAAAGATTTTTAAAAAGCAAGAATTAGTGCATATTGAGCTGTCATAATTCAATATAGTAGGTGTACATATTCTTCTTTAACCTTTATAAGGATTAATTTAAGGTATATATGTTGGTAGCAAAAATAATTTTATATTATTGGTTAATTTTAATTTGTAATAGCTTATTACTTATCACTTTTTTATTTTATTTTTATCATTTTACAAATGAGCATAAATTATATAAACTCTCAGGGTAAATGTTTTTCTATATTATATAAACGAGTAGTTTAAAAGATATCTACATGTAAGCCTTCTTAAAATATAAAATTTGTAATCTCGAAATTAAGAGAAAGTATTTGTAATAATAAGCCTTACAACCTCATAGTATAAAAATATCGTATATATAGTGGCGTTGTGACGGTATCATAATATAACTTAAACTCATTACTAATTAACGAAATCATCTTCGGGATTTACTTGCATTCAAGGGCGTCGGCTACTGTTAATGAAGTGAAATAAGAACGATAAAATTTAAATTAAATTTTCAATTAGCCAAAATAATGCTAGGTAATTTTTTATATATGCTTAAGACTTAGACGTGGACATAGTTATCTTATATATGTGTTAGCAGAAGATAACATATATATATATATATATCACATATATAAAATTAGACTAAATATGTGTATAAACTGATATGAACATCATAATTATCAAAAAATTACTTAAAATTACTTCAATAGTACAATAATATATATATATATATGTGTGTGTGTGTGTGTGTGTGTGTGTGTTTGTGTGTGTGTGTGTTAACAGGGGCGGCTCAACAGATCTCGTGGCCTAAGGCAAAATCATATTAAGAGGCCCTTAAATTTATTTTATAAAGTTTATACACTAACAAAAAAAAATTATTTTCTACACAATAGATTAATCATTTAAGACAAAAATAACAATTTTCACACACAAAAAGAAAAGGAAGAAGAGTACAAAAAATAAAGTGATGGATTATCGATGTTAAGCTTCAAAATTCAAATTTAAACTTTAATTTGGCTATCATCACAAATAAGAAAAAGAAAAGAACATATATAACTTAATAGTTGAAGTTTTGAACATGGATAGTAACAAAAAGATATACACCTTCTTATCAAATATGTGATCAATTTAAATGATATAATTCATTCCATTGAGTAGCATTCATTGGTGAATAGCTAAAACAAATTATAAAATTTTCATATAATATATTAAATTAAAACGAATAGGAAACTTGTGCATGAATGTTTTTGTGTTCACGCAGTTTAAGAAAAGGTTGAAAAAAATTCATTATGTTATCAATATATATAACTTAGCTCCTATATAAAAATGATAAAATTTAAAATTGGAAGTTAAAACAAATATATCAAATAATGAGTGAAAAGATTATGAGAATTTATGAACTTATTGATAAAAAATACTCTCAAACAAATTATAATAAAAAATATACAATAACAATTTTATTTATATAAATTATATTAATATATAATAAAATCAATAACAATAATTTAAATAAATTTGGGGCCTTCAAATTTTTGAGGCCTAAGGCAATGGCCTCACTGGCCAAGCCTTCAGAGCCGCCCCTGTGTGTGTATTGTTAACTTTATTCTAGATCATTCAAAGTAAGCCAACCCACCACCCACAGTTTAAATAATACTATACCATTTAGCCCACTGCCCATACTATATATATATAGACTTGTTTATATTGATGGTTCATCACTCTTAATTAATTTCCACAAATAATATTGATCTTTATTGTTTTTCACACAGAAAGAAAAGAGTATGGCTGACTTTAAGAAATTGTTGGCAGCTTTTTTTCTTGTGCTAGTGCTGGTTTTTGCTATTGGTATTTTTCTTTTACTTACATAATAATTTGATTTTTTCTTATGTTTTAGGTTATGCAGTGAAATTAATTTTATTTCCTTTATTATATATATATGCTTGTTTTGGTAGAATTTAGAATTTTAAAGAAAGATCATGTGTGATAATTTCAAAAAAGATGTAAAAGAAATATATATATATATATATATACACGCTTGTTTTGGTAACTAGAATTTAGAATTTTAAAGAAAGATCATGTGTGATAATTTCAAAAAAGATGTAAAAGAAATTTTGGATGAGAATTATAAGCATATTTCATTAGTAAAAAAATAATAATAAGAAATTAGCGATGAACAAAATTTTTCATTAAACAAAAGAAATTAAGAAAAAATTAAAACATTTGACATATACCAAATCTATTCTTAAAATTAAAGTACTTCCATGTAATGCAAGAATATTGAAAATGAAAAAAATATGTAATAAGAAATTTTTACGCTATTTACCTTATGCAGCGTCAATCTAAATTAACAAGGCTATTGTATTTCAAATATCAAATAGTTAAACTAACAAAAGAGACACAAGTGGTAAAACTCTTTAAAATTCAACAACTTATGTTTACAAACAAAATAAACACTATAATTTTTATGTTATTATTATTATTATTATTATAATTTAACTTATTATAACAAATTTACGGGTGATGTAATTTTTACAGAACTGGCGGAGGTATGGACCTGCGAGTCCCCAAGTCACAAGTATAAGGGGCCGTGCGTGAGGAAGCAGAGCAACTGTGCTGCTGTTTGTCAGACTGAAGGCTTTACTGGTGGTCATTGCCGTGGTTTCCGTCGCCGTTGCTTCTGCACCAAAAAATGCTAAATTAATTAATATTACTTATAAATAATGGATGTTTTTTTTTTTTTTGCTGTTTGATTTTCATCGTAAAAATTAGTAAGAAACCAAAATGTATGTACTCGGAAATTGATCTTTTCAGTTTCTGAAATTTGATGGTTTTGGTTAATTAATTGAGTGTGTTGTTATTAGAGTCAATTTTTTTCCATTTATTTACACAATCTTAGCTTATTTTAACTTTTTATTCCTTAAATGTATGTAACTAGCCATTTTAACTTTTTAAATTTAACATGGAAATTGTAACTAGCCAAAATGAAATTAACTGGGAATAATTAAATATAGAAGAACAATATGTGAAAATTCAAACAAAAAATAATTTTGGAATAATAGTTCTTGAGTAAATTGATGGTGATCACATGACCCTAACTTCATACCTAAACTATTGATTGTTGATCACAGGACCTCCCTCGACTATTAATTATCATGAACTCATATTAAAATACTCCTCAGAGAAATAATACATGTTACATGAATATTGAACTCCAAAAACTCCTGCAAAGTGGTAGTACACGTGAATTTTTTTGTGTGTGAGTAGGTTACCCTCCCCCTCCCAAACTATCATTGTTTACGAGTTTCATACCTAAATTATTGGGTATTCATTGAATCCCTTGAACTATCATAAATTGATTGTGCCACGTGAGATTCATTTTTATGACTTTTTTCATCTTTCACGTGTCTCTCACAAGTTATCCCAAACATTTTGATATACATTCAATCAAGGGTTATAATCCAAATTGAGTTATAGTTCAAAGGGATAACATAAACACTTATTAGTACTTTAGATGTGAAACTCGCAAAATACTGATATTTTAGAAAGATTTAAACATAATCGCTCTTTACTTTTCTTTCATTTCCCTTCAATCTAAGCAAATTATTATTTTGTATTTTGGGCATGGAATCGACCCAATAATCATGGGCTTGGTACCTATGGCTTAGGCCCAATTTTTCAGTACCACACTTGCACTTATCCAACTCATAAAATGAGCTGCTAAAATGAAAATTGAAAATCTTTTTTTCTTATTAAGAAGTTTAATACTATATTTAATTATTCGACAATAATAATTAACGTTATCCCAAACTGAATTTTCACAGTGTCAAGAAAATCTTAATAGCTAAGTTGGTTGGCTACTTGAACTTTCATCTTACTAGTGAGGGCTCAATTGCCTACCTTATAATCCCCTCATCCATTTCTACTTCCCCTACCCCCAATTTGAAGAAAAAAGTTTTCATTGTGTCGTCAACCGATTGTTAGTGGATAAAGTGTACGCATCCAGACTGAAAATCCCCATGTGGTTCGAAAGATACAGAGTTGATGAGAAGACTTTTCTAAGAGCCTGGTATGGTTCTTTAAGTTCTACATCTAGAGACAGCTGAAACAAACCTTAGTCTTACCTTATGAAGATAGAGAGACTATTTCTAAAAAACTCTTGACGTATGTAACTTATTTTTAGTGTATAGTTGAAGCATTATTAACTTTTTAAAAGTAAATCTAAGCACCGTAAAATATTCTACAATATGCAATTTCTCACACTTGCTAAAATGAAAAACTAAAACGATGTGCGTCTCATAATACCTTTTAATGGTCTTTCAATATAATACTGTACTAAAAATACATATAACTAACATCTATACGCACAGAAAAAAAAATTAATTCATTAAAAGATTTTTGTTCATGTTGGCGATTTCTGATGTAAATTAGGCGGGTCATCCCCCCTTCCTACGGATTCCCCCCACCGACCCAGTGACACATCAACCATGCCCCTTCTCTTTCTATGATCATAAAGCTCCCTGATCCTTTTATTTGACTTTCATCCTCCTGAATAAGTAAGACCCCGCTCTTTCCAATTCAAAAAAAAAGAGGGGCGAAGTGGCCGTTTGAATGGCGAAGGCCTATATATATGCTACAGTAAGCAAAAAAGTAGATTAAGGTTACGAAGCCACTTAATCGAACTAGAAAACTATAAAGAAAGGGATGTTAACTTTTGTAATCTATGGACAATATATGACTAAACATAAACTTTTGCCAACCTCTTACTTATATAACAAAACATGTCATTCAGGTGAAAATACAAGATTTGGGGTGTCATAGTTCAAATCACTATACAATCAACATGAATTGGGGTGAGATGGTTAGATTTTTCCTTGACCCTTGACCAAAATTCATGGATTGGGGTGAGATGGTTTGATTCCCTCGATCCTTAACCAAAAGTCTAATGTTCAAACTCTTGGAATTGATTTTTTAAATTAAAAGTATTGTCCTAAATTACTTCTATGACATAAATTTCTTATATATATATATTTATTTATTTTTTATTTTTATTTTTTTATCATTGAATATTCCCGAATGGACATAAACGTACATAACTAAAATCCTAGTATTATAGTTCCTATATATACAACACTCAAATACATCAGTAAGAACCATAATGTATTTATGAACACATAATTTAAAGTTCAGATAAAAGATTGGTTGATCAGATAGTTAACACCTTTTATGAGTGAAATCGATCAAATAGCAATTCAAATGAGTGAAACTGATCAAATAGTATAATCCGACAGAGTCAGGAATGTGACGAAGGGCATAGAAAGGAAACTTAAGCTGACACACTATATATAACTTTTATCGCTAAACAATAAATTAAAAATGCAAACTTTTAAAATCAAAGTCAATATTGCCAACCTGTTATGGAATAACCTTCCATTGTGTGAATTGCATAGAATACTATATTTGAATTTTTGTCATAAAAAATAGACCATAGGATTCCCAACCCTAATTCCTTGAAAAATGTATTGCAAATAATTATATTAATAATCATGCATGTGATTATATAGCTGTGATCTTTGACCTTATTACAATTATTTATCTTGAACAATATTCCTACCTAAAAGTCTTAAATTAGAGCTTTTTCCATTCTCTAGGTAACATTCTATCCCTTTTTTGTTTAATTAACAATATTCAAACATGGCTACTAATTTGGTCAAGTAAAATTGACCAAATGAGAAAACACAACTTTTATTTTGTCAAAGATCAATTTATAGTAGCTAGCAGGTTGTTTGTCAGAATCGTTCATGCAAATAAATAAAATTTTTAATACTTATAAAAATAAGGGGAATTTACATTTAAGGGTGTGTTTGGTTTTCAAGGAAATTTTTATTTTTTTTTGGAAAATAAATATGCTTTATACATATTTTCTAGCATTTGATAAGTAACCAAAAAAAATATTACTTCACACAAACAATTATATGTTATCTAGAAAAATACTGTAAGATCAGATAAAGCGGGCAGGGAGTAGGGGTTCATGGTTTTGGGGGTGGAATATAGTCAAGTGGTGGGGGGTTGGGGCATCCGGTGGGTAAAAAGGAAACAATGAACTTAAAATATCATTTCAATCATGGTAAGCAACTTGTTTTCCTAAAGAAAATATTTTTCAACAGTGGATCAACCAAATTACATGAAAAATTTGAATATATATTCTGAAAAATATTTCATACCAAAAACAACACCCATATATTTTTATTTGGAAACCTACTAAAAGAAAAAAGTTAAAAGGTTTTCAATGCAAGGCAATAGAAAATTATTATTTTTTTCCTTTGTTCCTACCCTTCCCAAGTTTAAAACAAGAAGAAAATAGTACTTGTTGGGATCCAATTTTGGATTATTACTTCAAATTAGCATAATATAAGAAATTAAATGTCACATCAAACATCCATAATTGACCTATTTTGTGCACGAGTGTTTTATCACAATGTTGCATATCTAGTTTTGTCAAAGTGTTAGCTCTTCATTAGTGGCTCATTTTGTGCACATATTAATTAAATTAACTAGACAAGAGCTGTAATGAATTCATTCATAATTTCTTTCATCGAAGAATTATAATATTATATGAAAATTGTTATTTATGTATACAATAATAATTACTACATCTCTCGGCTTCTTCTTGTATTTTTTTCTTATATATTGAATTTCCTAAGTGATAACGTTCGCTCTGTCACACTTCTAGAAGAGTTTAGGTGACAGTTTTTATCTCAAAAAATCTCAGGTAACTTTAACTCTCGTTTGAACATGACTTTTGAAGTTGAAACTTAAAATGCAAATATTGAATTTTTGTAATCGTTTTTTTGAAGATTGAAATTGTGTTTGAACATGTATGTTACATGATTTTTTTAAAAGTTATGCGACTGAAATTATTTGAAGATCAAAATTCATGATTAAATAAATATTTAAAAATATTTTTTAAAAATGTATAACCACCATATCTATATAAAAAATATATTTACAAGATATCAACCTTTACTACAACTAGATAAATGAGATATTGATGGTTATTATAACTCCACGAAACAAGACTCATATTCACAATTTCAAGTTTACTAAAAGTCTTTACTTATTTTTCATCACATTTCCATGTTTAATATATTTCTTTATATCACCTCTAAGTTTTGTTATTATATACATATAAAAAAAAACTAGAAATACAAGAAAGATTATCTTTTGGCAAAAAATCATATTGAAAATATCAACACTATCATATATTCAGTGGAATTTTGGAAGGATAGTTTGTACTCAATCTTATCCATTTCGCGTGAAGATTGAGCGATTGTTTGTGATAAACCTTCAGCTCAAATAAAACAAACAAAATCGGGTATTAAAAAGGAAATATAGTAATAATAAAGAAGCCATATTGAAAATTATGAATAAAAAAAACAGTAGCAACAACATATAATACAAAAATCGAAGCAAAAAAGTCAACCTATAAAATTGGTAACTTTTGGATCGTCCGATTAAAATTAGTATTTTTTTTAGAACACCAAAATAACCCACGGTCACTACTATATATTATTCATAGCATACCATATGATTAAAAGCTAGGGTGGACGTAATGCTTACCTTATTTCTGAGGAATATTGCATGTCAAGGTTTGACAAAATTGTAAGTACTTTTCCAAATGTACATGAACACCAAATTAAAGAGTATGTATAATTAATTATAATTCATGTATGTTGCTAAATTCAATCACTATCTTACCTAATTTGGTGTCTCACTTGGATCAAGAGTCAAAAATCATGGGCCCTATTACATTCTATTCTTAATTTAATGGAATAATTATGGCTTCAATTAAACACTTCAGTCAATTGATTTACAAAATATGTACAAAATGTATGATTATACTAAATATACATATACTTATATGCACTATATACTTTGATAGTATATATATTGTATATATTTTGAGCATATTAATAAACTAGTTGGTCAAACAATATATATTCATAAATTTTCGAGAGGATGGTATCAATAATTTATTGTTGGGAAATTCTATAATATGGGTATTAATATTTCTAAGTAAGTTAATCTATAAGTTGTTGTTACTTACAAATTTCTCTTTTGTATCTGCCACTATATTTTTGCATTATATATTTTGCAGAAAATAATTATACCAGTCATTATTTTTTTGTCGTGATAAAATAGAGAAAACATATGATAAGTTGAATTTTAGGAAAGCTAAACATAAATGATCAAGACATCAAGTTACTCATTTGATATCTGCATGTACGGGTGTTCACGAGTTGGTTTGGGTTGATTATTGATCAAAATCAAAATCAAATCAACTTAATCGGTTTTAAAATTATTAAAACCAAACCAAACCAAATATAATATACATTTATCGGTTTAGTTGTTTTCGATTTTGGTTTGGTTTGGTTCGGTTATTCGGTTATTAACCATACATAAAAATAAAAGAATCAATTCATTCAAAACGTGAAAAAAGTGACAACAATCCATTCAAACGAAAAAATAGTTAGAATGACTGGCATTACAGAACTTTGGATAATTAAATTTACTGAATAAAACTTCAAAATTCACTATTTTGGCATAGAAGGAAGAGACAATGACATTTTCAGTCCCACAATGAATTTCCATAGACATTTATATACATGAAACCAATAAGAAAAATGTTCTCACGTTGGACATTTTTTCTTTCATAAGTAAATTATAAATAAATTTTGATGAAACATCTATAAAATCTTTAAAATTGTTTATGAATATAATATATTATGTATGTATAGTAATAAAATTTATGTATATAACTTGTTGGTTCGGTTCAATTATTTTTCGATTTTTTTCGAACAAAACCATAACCAAACCAATGACTATCGATTCTTAACAATCTAAAACCAAACCAAATCAAAACCCAAATTAAATCGGTTCATTTAATCGGTTTGGTTTGGTTTGGTTTTTCGGTTTGGATCAGTTTTTATCCAAACCATGAACACCCACATCTGCATGATAGACGCCGATTCAAGATTTAGAAAAGCTAAACATAAATGACCAAGTTACTCATTTGATATCAGCATGATAAACAACGATTCAAGATTTAAAATTTATGAATTACATTTATAACAATTCTTGATAGAAGCCAATTCAAGATTTAAAATTTACTCCCTCCGTCCCTATTTACTTGTCCATATTTCCTTTTTTAGTTGTCCCTATTTAGTTGTCCATTTTGACAAATCAAGAAAGGACAACAAATTTTTTCCTATTATACCCTTATTTACACTTCTTGAAAATTGTAAAAGTGTATATTGTTTCCCTCCAATTTATTTCACTTTAATTCAAATAAGTTATTGTAATTTTGAAGTGAAAAGTTGTCATAAGGGTAAAATTGTAACTTCACTGTGCTAATCATTGTTGCCTTAATCTGTGTGCCATTTCTAAAGTGGACAACTAAAAAGGGACGGAGGGAGTATTAATTATATTTATAACGATTCTAAATGATACACAGCAAGATAGCACAAGATTATTTTTCCTTTTTTCTTATTATTTTTTTCTTAACCTCTCTACCCTACAAAAGAAAAGTATACTTACATTCTACCTTTTTCAAACTATATCAATAAAATTACGTTGAACATGTTATTGTTATCGTCTTAAATCTTACTTTTTATACCAATTCAACAAATATGTAAAAAAGAAATTATTTTCCAGTTCATGATTGACAAAATTGTACATTAATATGACTTTAGTATTATTCATTTTAGTCATAAAAAAAGACAAAAGTGCAATACAACACCATCTTTAATGTTACAAACAAAACAAAATAATAGTAAGACAAATATGAAACCCTAGATTACTCAAAAAGACATAAAATATAAAAATTACATAAAAGTTACAATACACTCAACTTACTGAAGTGTTTCTCTAATATCAACATGAACAAAAAGACAAAAAATAATAACCAAAAAAAAAAAAAAAGATAGAGAGAGAGAGAGAGAGAAACACTACAGTTAAAAAAGTAAAAATTCACCCCTTAATATATATAAAGACTAAATAAAATCTCAAAATTTCACCTAAGGGGGAATTTAATTTTCTTGTAATTAAGTTTCATAATGCAATAGATAGATTAAGATTAACATTTTGTTTTTCA
This sequence comes from Solanum verrucosum, assembly GCF_900185275.1. Lineage (NCBI taxonomy): Eukaryota > Viridiplantae > Streptophyta > Magnoliopsida > Solanales > Solanaceae > Solanum > Solanum verrucosum. The sequence goes on along the minus strand of NW_026019988.1, from coordinate 7,608,202 downwards.
GATGAAGAATGCCAAACATTCAAGTTTAAGCCTCCTGAGTATGAAGAAATTGTTTCACTAATCTCACTTATTATGGACGATGCATTGCTTCTCTGAGTCGTAGGACGATGCAATGAGAGAGACAACGATAATCCACGTTCATCCTCCTCTTCTTCTTCTCGAATATTATCTATCTTCATCGAGCCCTCAAATTTGAATCTCTTTGATGAATCCCTACTTGAATCTTGTGTCTTCAATACCTAAGCAACAAAAAAATTGATGTACATACTATCAGTATAGTTTAACATGTTAAACTAAGTAGATCATTGATTATCTAAACATTGTTCGTTTATAAAGGTTTAACTTAATTGTAAACTAACATATTTTGTAATGATAAGATATATAGTCCAACCATAAAGAGCAATATAACTTATGATGTCAAGTACATAACTTTCGAAGGATCAGATATGTACCTAATGATTTATTCTAAAAAGTTTAAACAACATAGCTAATAATTTTGACCTTTAACTCTAACTTGGCTAAAATTAGAGATTATTTTTCTTGGTAATGCCACAACAAATGTTGTTGAATGTGAATTATCTTCTAATAAGTCCAAAAGCCAAAAGGTCTATTTTTATTTAATGTTATATGAAGAAAATTTTCAAATATCTTAATGCACTGCTCATTTTGTGAAAAAAAATGTACCAAAAAGACTACTCATTACTTATTAAATAATTATGGTCCACCAAAATAAATGCACTGCTGCTTTCATATTTGTTGTACCATACTATATGTATTAAATACCACTTGGATTTTTTTGTTATAATATAAGATCTCAAAGAGATTTTGAAATATTCTTCAATTTCCCTTCCACATTTGCATGGTTTTCTAAATGTACTATATGTTAACAACCATAAAAAAATTTGTCAAATGCTGAGGTTACTGTATGAAGAAAATACAAAAACTTAGGTAGTATAGAAAGACTAATTAATGTTGGAATATAATTGCCAAGCATGGAAATTCCATTTCCCTATCAACATGTTTATTCATGTCAAAACATGACCAATGCACAATAAATACTCTCAACAACCCATCCAACAAATAATATATATATTTGAAATTTTATATCTAATATCGACGTAGATATATTTGAACGACCAGATCACTTAAAAGTTATAACTATTGGTAAATATACATAATAAACGAGATAATAGACCTATAAAATGAGGCATGCAACTCCCATGAAACAAGAATTAGCACTACAAAATTTTAGTAGCTAGACAGCAAAAATTCGTCGATAATCCTATTTATCAAAGGATTAGCAACAAATTATGTCAACTATCAGCACTTCAGCGACGAAGTTCGTGGCTAATTCCACTTTTTTGTACTTATTATTATGTTGAAACTTGTTAGTATTAGTTTCCAATTTTTAAATTTTTTTTTGGTGGGGGGGGGGGGGGGGAGGCAATGTATCTAACCATACTTAATTTATTTTCTTCTTAAGGAAAAAAAAAACAATTTAAAAAAAAAATTATTAGAAAAAAGTAGGAAAAAACAAGAGAAGAGAAAGCAACATTAACTTTATCTGTCAACTACTTACTAGTGTACCTAATACCCTATAGAATGAAGACTTAATAGGCTTTGCCAGTTGTAGACACCATGTTGAAGATTCAAGCAAAGAATTTACTGGCAAAGTTAGACAAAAAGAAGAAAAAAAATTTGAAGTATGATGTATGACTAGAGTTGGAACTTCAAAGTAGACCAAAATTAAATAGTATTCCTTTTTATTTTCGTCTCAATTTATGTGACACTTCTAAGCTTTTTTTTAGAGTTTATAATTTGACTAACTATCAAAACTAAACTAGATTATATAAACTCAATACTCTCTCCATCCAAATTCATTTTTAGTCTGTTTCAAATCGTATGTTACATTCCTATATATTGAGTAAAGATTTCTCTATTATCGCTAATAGAATGATTTATAATCACACAAATTTGTCAAATAACATCTTATACTATAAATTTCAAAAAAAAAATCTTTTTTTCTTACACTTTGGGCTAAGTCTAGCAGTTTCACATAAATTGAAACAAAGAAAATATTATGAGATTAAAATTCTGAATATTTAAAAACTAAACAAAAAGAATCATACGTAAGCATATTCTTCGTGCAATAAGATATGTTATATGTTAAAATGTTGATCAAATTCTATATTTATATTTAAAAGTCCTCTTTATTATGTACCTGAATTCAAAATCTATAAACTAAAAAAATCTCGACTCCACCTCTAATAACACAAATAGTACACTCAACCTTATGTTATAGTAAAAAAAGCTGCACAAAGGAAACTACCCCTACTATTTCTACTACTACTCCTAATACCAAGACTTATAACTAGCAGTTTAATTTGAACAAACAAATAAAAAAGTATATTGGGATATGTACCTTGAAAAATTGAGATTCTTGAAGTTCATTGCTTGTTGTAAGAGGATTAAAGATATGAGTAGTACTATTGCACAATGGTTGTGCTGCTTCAATTTTCTCATCTGCCATAATACTATGGATATTATAATCATTTCTACTGTTGTACTCATTGCTCACTGCTTCACGTATTCTCTGGCTGCTGCACCTCTCTATTCTAGCCCTGTAAAAAATAAATTCATCAAACAAAAAGTTGTTATTTTTCAAGTTACTAATGTCACTTGTTATCTATAACTCTTTGTTGCTCGAATTCTTTAAAAATATAATTGATGTGTGTTATATTTCTAAAGGATATGATATGAGTATGGTAATCTTTTTTGGAGAGTTCGAGAAACATGATTGACAATGTATGTAGAACTAAAGACTTTTTTCATGGTCAATGTTATTTGACGTGCGAATGCATTTTATGTGTAGAGTATTAAAAATATTATCGGATGTGTATCAGATATTTTTAAAGGATAGGAGTATGTATTTTTTAGGATTCATTATGGGTGAGACAATATTTTTGGAGGGTTTAATATGGGTGCAACCACATTTACGAAGGGTCTGAGCAATATAACTATAGTTATATTTTAACGGGTCAGTTGGTTGGTGGTATGATATAGACAAGAATATTGTATGAGATTATGTTATCTCGTGGAATATATGAGATAAACTATATTACTATTTATATTAATAAAAATAATTTGAGACTAAATAATATCAATTACCAAACACTGAAAAAAATAACTTCAAAAATAATTAGAGATTATTATTCTTACCCCGCCGACTAAAATTTCTTTTAGATTATCAATATAAGAGTCTGAAAAAGTTTAAAAGGAAAGAGAATAATGCCATATCAAAATTCATAAATGCAAAATCCTTTTTTGTTTCTTAGCAAAAAACCACTTTATAACATGGGAAACTGAGGCCAACAAAGAGTACAAAATCACCTTTTTGTTGGTTGAACACTGTTAAAGTATGGTGTAGAATCTGTTCTCTCCATATTGGGGCTGCTGCTAAAAGATAATGGATATTGGTAAACCAAAAGCTTTTGTTGTTCAACACACCCTTCATCTTCTTGTTCTTCTTGTTGTTGATAATGACAACCAAGATCCTCTAAAGACTCTTGTTTTCTTGGTTGAATACTCATTCTCTCTGCTATTTGTCAAACACAACAAAAAATGTTAACGATTAGAGTCTATCAGAAACAATCTTTTTACTATCACAAGTCAACATCTCAATACATCACTTGTGGAATTATCCTGAGTCTATCAGAAACAATCTTTTTATTCCCACAAGTCTATGTATATTGCAATGTATTAAGATGTTGCTCGTGAAATTATACCGAGTATGTTATGATGTATTGATAATGAAAAGAACCATGCATTCATTGGGAAAGAAATAAAGGATATGCAATAAATGAAAGTGAGATTATTTCCACAAACATGCTTTACATGTTAGATATGCACAAATGTGAAAAAAAGCAAAGATCAAGAAAGTCTAATAGAGGAAACAAAAAAGATATGGTCAATTAATCCATAATGAAAGAACATTTAATATACTACTAGTATAGTATAACAATGAACATTAATATATATACCTTGCTTGTTGACATCACTCTTCATGCTTCTATACATCTGTTTTCATGTAAACAAGTGTTACTTATAATAAAGTCTTGAACTTTACAAACTTTATATAAAAAAAAAAAAGATCTTTAACCTGAAGATGGCTTTTGACATGAGAAATAGTAAGTCCTCTCACATCCATCATTTGAAGAACAAGCTTAGGAGTAGCCTCTATACATATATTAGCACCAAAACAAAAAGTCAAAAACAAGTACGACAATGTTATGTAGAATGTAAGCAGGACTTACCACTAACTCATTCGATAAAAGAAGAGAAAATTAGTGAGTTTAAAAACTTACTGTCTTGGCCACCAAGTTTTTCAATAGCATGAACAAAACAATGATGAAGATCAGGTGTCCATCTCAAACGTGGAACTTTTGATCTTATGTATTGTCTAACACCTCCATTTCTTCCACAATTTCCCATTCTCTTTTTAAGCTCAAATATCAAAAAGGGTATCTTCAAGACTCCTTTTTTTATCACAAAAATCACTTCAAATTCCAAAAGGGTATCTGTAAAACTCCTTTTTTTACCTCAAAAATCACTTCAAAATCCAAAAGGGTATGATCAAGACTCCATTTTTACCTCAAAAACCACTTCAAAAAGGGTATGCTCAAGACTCTATTTTTACCTCAAAAATCACTTCAAATATCAAAAGGGTATCTTCAAGATTCCTTTTTCCCACAAAAACCACTTCAAAATCCAAAAGGGTATGATCAAGACTCCTTTTTTCCCACAAAAATCATTTCAAAATCCAAAAGGGTATCACCAAGACTCCTTTTTTTCCACAAAAACCACTTCAAAATCCAGAAGGGAATAATCAAGACTCCATTTTTACCTCAAAAAAACTTCAAAAACCCAAAAGGGTATCTTCAAGACTCCATTTTTACCTCAAAAAAACTCATCAAAATCCAAAAGGGTATCTCCAAGACTCCTTTTTTTCCACAAAAATCACTTCAAAATCCAAAAGGGTGTCTTAAAAATGATTTACCCAAGTTCTTTTTTTTCTATATAGAGGTCGAACAAGAAGGTGATATTTGAAGTTAGAAAAGAGTAGGTATTTTGGCAATCCCGTTGGAAATGTCTAGGTTTAAAGCAACAAAAAAAGGTACAATTATTACTTTTACCTGTAGAAAGAGAAAAAAAGAAAGATCACGAGAAAATGAAATTCCTTGTCAAAAATATTTCACTCTGTCTATATATGTATTTTGTTTTCACTCTGATAAAGAGAAATGATTACAAATATACAAATAGTAGAAGCAACTGATGCGCTGATACTTTGACTCTCTTCGCTTTCTCATCATCACATATACCCACCCTACATATTACTCTCGTCGTTTCATTTTTAGTGACACCAATATTACTGCACATTCGATATTCAATAATTAATAATTAATAATTTAAAATCAATATCACCTAGTAGTAAATTTTGATTTGATATAGTATTTAGTAATATCATATTGAAGTTGTAGCTGATTGCTTCAATTATTTCTATCTCTCTATGAAGAAGCATGATATTTTAGTCCGTAAACTTATACTAATGAGTAATGAACATGTTGATATATGATATTGATTAAGTAATAATATGATATTTAGTTTCAAATATCAAATGATACTGATGTCTTATACCAAATTTAAATACGAAAACTATAAGGGTAAAAAGGTTGTGGGATTCGGTAATTTAATTTTTGATATTTTATGCCGAATTCTATGCAACAATATATGTCGGAAATCATATAAGACACAAAATTATCACGTAGAACATATTGTGTTTATTTGTTCAATTTTAATATCTTTCTTTTTAAATGTATAATTTTATGTGTTTTTTAAGTATTTTTTTTAAATTCATTTTTGTATTTTATTATATTTTTCGTATTGTTTTTAAATATTTTATAATATTTATTTATTTTTGAAAAATGATTCTTTATTTCGTATTATAATAAGACAAGTAGACCGACATGATCAGATGTACAAGACACCACGTTTTACTCAATTGGATACACATTTGGTTTATTCAATTAAATAAATAAAAATATCAGTATAAATTAATGTATTTGATCAATAATTTGTCTTTTAAAATAAATAAATTAACGACTATCAATTATAAATGCAGTTCATAACATTAAGATAATCAAATAATTAACATTTATATTAAATTACATTTTAAACTCTAGTCTAAATAGAATGGTATTACATAACAAATTTTATATATACGATTTAGATTATCTGCTGAGCGATGCATAGTTATTATTATCTATTTCCCACCTCAATTTCATAATCATAATTAGACTAACAAAATGAAGAATAATTTAATTAAAATTAATTTGAAAACAACCTCAGACTATACACCATCAAATTTTGTGGTAAAATTGTAAGTAATTTTTATAAGTATTCATCTATCTTTAATCGAGGTCTATTGACCCCCCCACCCCCACCCCCCCTCCCTTTCCCTCCATCTCCATGACTCCACCCCTTTCAAATGTGAATTTAAATTACTCTAACTTCAAAGTGAATATAAAACACTACGTAGAACCCCCCCCCCCTCCCCCTCCACTCCCACCATGGCTCCACCCCTTTTTAGATGTGAATTTAAATTACTTTAACTTCAAAGCGAATATCAAATACTACGGTCTACGTAGAACCCCCTACCCCATCTCCGCTCATTCCACCTCCACTTTTCAGATCTGAATTCAAATTAATCTAATCTCAAAGCGAATACCAAACACTACATAGAACCCCCACTCCCTAGATTCAAGGTCAAAAGAATCGAAAACAGACTCGGAAATAGAATTTCCCCCCCCCCCCCCCCTCCAAGAAAAATAATAAATAAAGTTCGAGGCTATTATAAGGAAAAATATTCCTTCTGTCCAAATTTATGTTTTGCTAAAAAGAATAATCATATTTCTATGATTCGAAATAACATAACTTAAATTTTCTTTATCCCTAGATAAAATAATTTATATTCATAAAAGTGGTCAAGAAATGTTTTAAATTGTAAATTTCATATTTTTTATTTTTTATATTAAATCAAACGATATCACATAAATTACAACATATGAAATATTAGACTCAAGAAAAAATGGTCCTTTTTCTTTCTTTTCACAAAGTCAAGACTCAAGACAGACAAAAGTCAACTTTACCTAAAACAAAGGCAAAAGATAATAGAAAGAGTCCAAACAAAGAAAAAGTCATCAAAGGACAAATAGAAACTAATCAATGAAATCCTAACCGTTCAATAAATATCTCTTATTGGAAATCAACGGTAGAAAGACGAATAGAGAGTGAGGACAAGATGGTAAATTAGTCAAAAGACGGATTTGTTAGCCGGTGCCAATTATTTGAAAAATCAAACTACCCATTAAAAAAAAAAGCATCCTTATTTTCCTGCACTTTAAATGCCAATGTTGAAATTTTTCCTAATAATAATCATATAAATTTCCATTATTTTTTTTAATATTGCATATTATTTGCTATAACATACTTGATCCTATCATCTTGTTTTCAAATTTGCCACTATATTATTTGAAATTGTCCAATATTTATTATTCGTTAAGCTTTAGATTGAGAGTAAAACAATGGTGTATATTTAGAATACTCTATTATATCATTCGTTACACTTTTTGTTGTTGTTTTTCTTACTTAGGATGTGATATTACTAATAATACTATTTTTATCTTTGCAGGGTGGAGTTATAATAAGCAAATTCTCTACTCAAAAGAAGTATAATTAAAGCATGATCGCAAGGAAAACGGCAATAGCAAGATGAATAGCACGTAATAGTAAAAAAAATGAAAAAAGCAACATACGCAAAGACTAATTAATACTGCTAAACAAGGAGATCTAGAAGATGAGAAGAAGAGACTAACCCCTGCCTTTTCTGCATAAAAATATGACAATACTAAGCTACATACTATCCTTTTATTATAATTTTTGATATTTATAATTTTTTATCTAGAGTCATATTCACGTTAAGATGAAATATGTCAAGTTAGATCTAATTACCTCCACTTAATCTTCTTTGGCCTACTTAATTTTAACTCTCCCAAAATATGTGTCATACAACAATGTAGGTTTAATCATCACTCTGTAGAACTTAACATCAAATCAGAGTGATACATTGTTATCACATAGTACCCCTTTGATCCAATAGGATGCGCGACATAATCAGTAATCTCTTTACTTTTTGGAGTATAGATTCTAGATACTTGAAACTTTGTCTTTTGTGACTTGTATATTGATCTTCACTCTCGTATATACACTTCATATGTTACAACATTAAACTTTTACTCTAGTCTCTAAGTACTTCATTTTAGTCTTGTTCATCTTATCATTACCTTCAGTCCTCCACCATGCATCTCGTTGATCAATATAATATCATTTGTGATTTGTGAATAGCATATATCACGATACCTCTCCTTAAATATATCATCATTTGTGATTAACATACATCACGATACCTCCCTCAAATATATCGATCAATTGTGGATAATTTATAAACTTTCATGTGCAAAATTAATCTATTTATTTTCCTAAAAAAGTTAATAGATCCTTAATCAAGGTTAAAATTGTCATTTCAAGCTATATAAAAAGTAGTGTTTCCCTAAAAGGGGCAGTAATCATACAGTACTTTTATATACCCCTTGTATAAAATACAACAAATACAAAAAGCCATTTGTGCATTAAATTCTTCTTCCAAACTTTTCAAAGAAGAAGCCAAAATATTAAAATACTGTAAATATTTTTTTGAAGTGACTGGAAAGTGAATTATAGGGATTAACAAAAGAAAAAAAATATACAGAGGGGTGGGTGGGGGGTAGCGGGGGCAGAGAAGGAATGATGGATATTCCTGGCTTTTTGCAGAGAATGGAATGATGCAAAATTGGAAGAAGTCATAAAGAAGAGAGAGTCAGAAAGACTATTTTTTTTTTACCCCAAGGATTTTTCTGATTACTTTTCTCCTTCCGTCTCAGTTTATGTGAACACCGTTTAATTTAGAGAAAAGTATTAAAACATCTCTAAATTTAACATAAATTATTAGTATTGTCTATAAACTACTGACAATCTTTAAGACAATTCTTACTAAACTTAGATACGTCCCCCATCTGCCACATGACATAATAAGTGATATCAAACTCTCATAGGAGCATGAGACTCTTAATTAAAAATCGAGAAAAATGATGAAAGCGCTCATAAACTTCACGAGAATTTAGAAGTGTATTTCATTCATGTTGCAAAATTTGGGTAATATTTAAATTCAGTTAGTCAAATTCTAATAAACTTAGACACAACTCCGATCTACCACATGACATAATAAATAGTCTTAAACTCTCATACGAGCATGTGATTATTAAAGAAAAGCTAAGAAGATGTTGCAAACACTCCTAAATTTGACGAGAATTTAAGAGTGTATTTCACTCATATTGCAAAATTAAAGATATATTTAAATTTAATTAGTCAAGTAAAAAAGTGTTTTTAAAACTCTTATTAGTTAATGAACGAAACTAATAATTCGTGCTTAATTTATGAATGTTTTTACTACTTTTCTGATTAATTTAACATAATGATATATATATATATAAATGGAGCACTATTTTTCTAAAAGAAAATTTTAGAATTAATTTTTTTTTAATTATAAAAAATAACATTCTTTTGAGACAAGACTTGGGGAAAAAATTGCTATATAAGATGAAACAGAGAGGAAAATATACTTCATAAGGTACAAAGGACAATTGATATTGGCAGTGGATTAGCAGTCACATGACACAACACTTTTTCTCTTTTATATATATTTAATTTTCATGTTTTTTTTTCATTAGTTTTAGCATTGCTTTAAATTGTATTTCCTAAATTAAGAATCTATTAGAAATAATCTACCTATTTTTAAAATAGGAGTAGTAAATCAACCTACAGTCTATTCTTCTTAAATTTAATTTATGAGATTACATTAAGTAAATATTATGTTATTATTTTTTTTTATTTTTTGTTGAATATTTAATATCGCTTTAAGACATCAATTAATATTGAATTGTATTAACAAGGTCCATTGGAAGAAGAAACAATTTCATATTTTTCCTAATTTTGAAGGCTCAAGATCAAAGATTTCTAATTAAAAATAAAATTAATTATATTCATCTCGTCACAAATATGTTATTATAGAAATATTTATGTACATTCATTCTTTATTTTACCTATAGTGCATTCGAAAGACACCAATATTATATATTTATTGATTTTGTTATTATAAATATGTGCACGAGTTATTTTATCAAGAGGGTACTTTTTTTTAAAAAAAAACAATAATTAAAAAAAATATTCAGAGAAGCTTATATGCACTTTAGATGTTTCACCCAATACTTTATTATATATGTCTTTAATTAGCATAAATATCGTTTAGCTTCACTATCAAATTTTAGACAAAGTATTTTTCTAAAGAAACCACTTTTTTTTTCTATTAATAAAAATACTTATTTGTTTAAATACATCAACTTTTTAAAACAATCACTTCCATTTTATTTTATTTTTTAAAAAGACCATTTAGTTTTCTTAGAAACTTAGTCAAGTAGGCTAGAAATTACTTGAGTATATAGATAGTAAAATCAAGTCCAATGGGTTATTGACCAGCTTATTTATTAGTTCAATTCATTTCAATCGATTAAAATATAGGTTAATATGTTATCCAAATTGACTCATGAATTTTTTTGTCAAAATATTTTAAAAAAACTATTTTTCAAAAAAAATAATCTGATATGTTGTATATAACAATAATAAAGAAAAAAAAATAAGGTACTAAAATAGCCTAAAAAGAACAAGTAAAATCATTAAGTTTGGTAAAAATTGAGTTGGATTGAGTCTTGACCCGTAATGTAATTCATTACTTAACCATTTTAACCCAACTCATTTTGAACCAAACAAATATTGAAGTGAGTCTTGACTCGATTGTTGTCTCAACCCATTATGATTCGTCCAAATTTAACTCAACTCGTCCAATTATCACCCCTCGAACTAATTTTTTTTTTTTTTTTTTTGTGTATATTAAATTTTTAACACCAATATTTAAGATTCACCTATTTTATTGACCATTGGATACTCTATGTATGGTAGGACAATTGATTGCAGTGAGAGTAGCCACAGATCATCAATTTTTTTTTCTGCCATAGCCATAGCCCCATATATAGGAGTCACCACTCTATATTCTAGGCAATTGTCAATATTGACAAATTTGAAACAAAGTTATATATATTCTCATCTTTTGATCAAATATTCATAGGGATGATGATAGTGTATCCTACTATACTTTATTTATTTAACATTCATTTATTGATAGTTGTGATATTTCAATTAACTTGCCTACATCTGGAGTAAATAGGTATCAAGAAATTTCGTCCACTAAAATTAAGATAGATTATTAGAAGAAATTATTAGTGTTTCTCTCTGATCTGTTAAAAATTTGAAACATGAGATTTCATGGTGCTCAATCGACTGATCACTAAGACATTGCGACTGTTTATTTCTCTCTTTTAAAAAAAAAACTTTAGGAAAATATCGAAACATAACTTTGCATTGTGTCAATAATACAAGAACAAATTTAATCATATTTCGATAAATTCATGAAGAAATACAATAACATATTTTGTGTATTTTTATAGATGTTGTTTAAAAAAAGATAAGATGTATATATACAAATTGTATCATTGTCTTTTTTATTTTGGGTTTTCCACTCTAAATCCAATTTTAACTAAATCTGAATTCACACCGAAAAATTCCACATTGAGAGGTAAAACACTCCCTGAGAAAGACTACTATGTACCAGCGTGATTTGAATTAGTTCAATCCTGAAACTTCTGGTTAAGGACAGAGGATTACTTATCAATCCACCACAACCGTTGTTGATGTATTGCTATTTTCTGAAGATAGAAAAATTGTTTTCAATAGCTCAAAATAAATTGAAAATATGTCAACTAGGGTTTGAAGTGTAAGTAGGTAGGGTATATATATATAGGGTTATAGGGAAGACCATGATGAAGGTATAGTATATTGTACTATGTAGATTAGAGCAAAAGGAATGAAATGAGTTAAAGAGAATAGAATTACAGGGCTACCTATTTGATCAGAGAAGATCTAAATGAATATCCATCTTGATTCTTGAATGCATGCTTTCTACAGTGTGACAAGATATATCCTCCACACCACACCTACCTAGTTAACTTTGCCACTTTCACAAATGTATTCTTCTAGTGGACTAGTTTTTGGCTTGTTACACTTTGCATGTAGGAGTACTTTCTTTTAAGGGTCGCTTCTTCGTAGCTGGTTAAAGTTATATAGTTTTTGAAATATTACACTTAGTTGAATGTAGGAGTACATTTTTAAGGGTCGCTTCGTAGCTGGTAAAAGTTATATAGTTTTTGAAATATTACACTTAGTTGAATGTAGGAGTACATTTTTAAGGGTCGCTTCATAGCTGGTTAAAGTTATATAGTTTTTGAAATGTTACACTTAGTTGAATGTAGGAGTATATTTTTAAGGGTTGCTTCGTAGCTGGTTAAAGTTATTAGTTTTTGAAATGTTACACTTAGTTGAATGTAGGAGTACATTTTTAAGGGTTGCTTCGTAGCTGGTTAAAGTTATATAATTTTTGAAATGTTACACTTAGTTGAATGTAGGAGTACATTTTTAAGGGACGTTTCGTAGCTGGTTAAAATTATGTAGTTTTTGAATTGTTACACTCAGTTGCATGTAGGAATACTTTTCTAAGGGTCATTTGTAGCTGATTAAAGTTATGCATGAATTAATTATAAAAAAAAAAGCTATAATTATTGTTAGATATAATATAATGATGAATATAATATTATTACTATAAAATTCTTTACTTATTGTAGTGGTATGACAATTAAAAATTTGTTATTGAGTATGATAAATCTATTAAGAAAATTATTTAATAACTTTAATCAAAAGATAATTTATCAATATTATTATCCTTTGTGTTTCTTTCCTAACTTTTTTCTTAAAATTGGAGATAGCTGAAGCTCATCATTAAAGAGAAGGATAATTTTGAAGAGAAAAAAAAAAGAACAATTAATTCATTTTGGACCATATAAAAATTGTCATATATATATACGAGTTTCTAAGTTCCAAAAACTAAATATCATATTAAGTGTGTTGAATTTATACATAGTAAAAGATAATTGCTATCCAACACGGTATTACTTACATATAGTTTAATACCCAAATAACTTAGCTTGTACCAAACTACTTATGTAGAATGTCACGTAGAATATATGTGTATCTTTGTTCAAATTTACACAAGTGAAAATGTCTGGTTAAGCACATCCAAAAAAAACATAAATATCAACTGACGTTAAATTAAATAAACGTTTATATATTATCCCAAATATAAAAGACACACAAAATCTTAACTCTCCAGTTTTAATTGATAAAATCTATTTAACCCATAGTCAGCATTAAAATAAGTTGGGGCCTTGGATGTTTGAAGTGTAAAATCTAATTAAGCTAGTTGAATGAGATTAGTCGATTTAAGACTAGAATACTCAACTATATTGTAAGTACCAAAAAGTAGAAAAATGTCATGATTAAGGGTTAATGGAGGAAAATATTTTTTAATTTTTTAAATATTTTGTTAGTCATTTTTTTAATTAATATTTCTCGAAGAAATTATTTTTTTATTAAATAAAAAATAACTTAGTAAAAATAGAAAAATAAATTCCACATTGATTGTATCTTCTTCACTCCAGAACCCTACTTGTGAGCGTGAATTTAGAGGTTAAAATCAGGACATGTGAATTTATGGTCTCTCTGTTAAACTAAATATAATTGAATGCTGAGTTATTTACCTAAAGGACTACCTCCCCACACTCTTATTCCTACCTCAACCTTAGTAACAATATTTATCTAAATTATATATAAAATATTTTCTAATACTTATTCATCAAATATAAAAAATAAAAAAGACTCACTTATTTTCCAAAAATCAAACATGAAGAAATATTGTTTTTTCATACCAAACATATCCTATGGAATCGTTTAGTATGAGAATGTATAATAATCCTAGAGTAAAATACATGGTTATATTATCATGTGTTAAGTTAAAGATAGTAGATAGTCATTAAATTATTTATCTCATAATTTATTTCATAGTGATAAAATAAATCACACAATATAAATAATAAAATAATTTATCTCAAAATAACGTATTTCCAACTAAACGAGCCTTCAATCAACAATGATTGAATATAATGGGGTCCATGTCCCTAGACTTTTTGTCCTCCAGGTTACAAAATTAGGTAAGATGGGATTGAAATTTTTAGTAACACAAAATTAAAAAAACTATATTTAATGGAAAGAACTTTTTTAGTCACATCCATGTGATTTGAAAATTGAAATATGCATAGTTTGACTTGATAAATTATTCCATTGCCTTCACATCTAATCTAAAGGTAAGCATTACGTACACTCTTTTCCTTAAAATTCTTTTTCATTTTTAGAAATCAAAAACATTTCGTGTTTGATATTTATTTTGAAATTAAAGATTCCAACTAGTTAAGTTTTAGGTTGTGCGAAATTGTTAAAAAGGAATTATCTATCCTACTATAACTTTTAAAAACACTTTCTTTAATTAAAAAAAATCCATTTTTTATTTGGCATTCAATATTTATTTGAGTATTCCAACTAATTAGGTTTTACATTGTGCAAAATTTATTAAAGAAAAGTTTTCAAACTTAAAGAGGTTCACAATTCGAATTCATAACCCTCAAAATTGGCCAATTGGACTTTTTCAAAGTTGAAATTTTACACTAGATAAATATGAATGAATTAATATTTTTAAATTTTAAAAAAATACCAATGATCTATTGTATGCCCAAGTCTTATTCTTCTAATTATTTTTTTTCGAAAGTTGTTGATTATTCCTAACTAATCGTGATGCAAATAATGACGAAAGTTTATTCATGTAGAAACAAAACATTAATAAAGCATGAAATAAAATAAAGTTATACTCCCTCCGTCCCATTGTATGTGACAATATTTGATTGGGCACGGAATTTAAAAAATAAATGAAGACTTTGAAATGTTTACCAAATTGCCCTTTAAAAAGTAGACTCACTTTTCTCTCTCCTCATAAATTTATTGGAGTATTATTTTAAGATTAAGTGGGACCAACAAGGGTAAAAAAGGAATTATACCTTTAAATACTTACCATATAAGGAAATGTGACATTCTTTTTGGGACTGACCAAAAAGGAAATGGTGCCACATAAAATGGGACGGAGGGAGTATTTTATTTTGAAATTTATTTTTCCTTTATCATACTAATCAGACCAACTATAGGAAGAATACAAGCATTTTCTTTCTATTTTTATATTTTTCCATTCAACTTTTTAGCCTTTAAAATTTAAAGTGTGAATAAAAAGTGAGAGAATGGAAAAAACTCTAATTTAACGCTTTCACACATTATTGAATAATGAAAAATTCCAGCTACCTTATGACGAATATTTCTAGATCATATGACAAAAATACATATAAAATTGTAAATAAAACTTTCACCTGAAGTTTATTGAACATGAATGAACACAAACGAAAGTAATCCTTTTTGCCTCGGGCTCAGCCCATGGAAATAATAACATTTTCGGTCACTCAAGTATATGTAAATTTTAAATTTAATTTTTGTGATATTTAACTAAACACATTTTACTTGTAATCAGTTGAAATGTACTATCTTTTTATTATCTCTTTGCTTGTGAAATTCACATAATTTTAAAAGCATTAAACATTATGTCATTTAATTATTCATGTGTTTTTTTTTTTTTTTTATATGTTTAGCATGTATTGCTACTTTATATTTGAGGATGTTTTAATCAAAGGTAGGAGCTAGATGTCCGAATATGGATTCAATCGAACCCAATAGGTTTTACTCAAACATTATATTTGTAGTAAGAAAATTCATTAAATATGTACAATACTAAAATTAAAACGTTATTTTTTAAAATTCAAAACTCATAAAGTTAAAAGCTTGATTCTGCCTCCGAGTATACTTTAAAATTTAGTTCAAATATAACATATTTCCTATATAATATAACCGAAAGCAAACACATTTAAATATCGAGTCATACTTTGATTTGTTTCTATAGTTGGAACAAATATGAAAAGGGTTCAAGTTTCTAAATAGGAAGCCCTTTTAAATAGGGAAAATTGTATAAAATAGCAAATTATTAATTTAAATTAAATGCTATAAATACAATTTCATTTAATTCTAATCCGTAGCAAATTGTTTGTCAGTCGCCTCTCTCCTAGCGAATCTCGCTCGCCTCTCTCACTTTATACAAACACAAATGTATAAATTGTGTTTCTGTTTGTAAAGTGAGAGAAAATTGTATATACAAATACATATATTTTCGTCTTATACACTTAAAATTATACAAATACAGATCTTCCCCTACCCAATTTTCTTTTGTGTTTCTCTCTTTCTCGCTTTATACAAACACATATTCTACAATTGATACGTATATGTATAGCGAAATATACATATTAATAGTCATTCGTATATGTATAGTGAATTATACAAATCACAAGCTCCATAGCAAACATAAAATTTGCTATGAAGAGCAATTATACAAACTATAGATATAACATACAAATATGATTTTTATGTTTGCTATATGTGAAAGTTGCTCTTTTAAATAATCGAGACTTGCTCAACAGAAAGATTTACATGCAACAAAGTCTCAATTTTGTGTATCGGGTTAAGCAAGCCCAACCCACCAACTTACATCCAGACAAAAAAAATATAAATTATAGGAACCACATATTATAAGTACTAAATAACATCATATCCCTTCTAGTTTGCTATTTACCAAAAATCCTATAAAAATGATGTTTGCGGTACCAAGATTCCTATAAAAATGATGTTTGCGGGATACATAACGTTGTGCACGGGATACATTAGGTTTGATACATTCCACATAGCGGGATATATAACGTTGTGCACGGGATACATTAGGTTTGATACATTCCACATAGCGGGATACATAGCGTTGTGCACGGCATACATGCGGGATACCTATCGTTATGCACGGGATACATAGCGTTTGATACATTCCACATAGCGGGATACATAGCGTTGTGCACAGGATACATAGGTAAATAAGGGATTTTTGTAATTTTTGAAATAAGTAGGGATAAATGGATATTAAGGTAAGTAAGGGAGTGTAGTTAAGTAATTTGTCCAAAAAAAAAAGTGAACACATAACACGAAAGATTTTACAAAGTAAGCCAAGACAAGAAACAAGAGTGTAACAAATGAACAAACAATAGGATTTTTCAACAAAGAGAATTCAATTGAACTCTCCCTTCATTGGTTGTAGTTCCACGATTGTGATATCGTCAATCCAGTAGTATATCTTTTCTCACTCAACTTTATTCATGAACTACCATATGAATTTGGTGTAATCACCTAGTGCAGGTTAGGTTTTACCAAATGATATTATGAACACTTGCATCCAGGAGCGCATTTAGAGGCAAAATTTGGGACATGTGAACCCATGATCTCTCTTTTTCGTACTACAAGTAGACTAAATGGTGCACCTAGTTGAAAATTGAGTTACTTAAAGAGGACTATTTTTGTTGTTGAACAGTAATATCTTGCATGAATTATGAAAAAAATGGAACAAAACATTTAAGCAAAAATATCAAACTGGTTTTAGAATAGCATAAAAATTGTTGATGAGAAAACATTATTTGCATTCAGGTAGAGGTTACAAATAGTTCACCATCTTTATCACTCAACAGAAATCAACTTCAAATACAAATCCACCAACTAGTATTTGACAATTTTCTTGGTTTCTGGAGACCTTGGCAATTTTTTCATCTTCCTGTGAAAACAATCACCATAGTTGAATTCAGATGAAGGAAAACATGATTTGGTAAAACACAAAGCGGAGTGGTTTGTCAACCACCATTAAAGATAAACCAACTTCATAGTAAGTATGAAATAAGATAACAAGTGGCTGTAAGAGAAGAAAATTATAACTGCAAATTTATACGAGATACACTTAAATAAGTCTAACAAAGGGGGTACTAGATGGATTAGGACCAGTTCACGCACCACCAAAATATCAAAAAAAGGAGCATCTAAGTGCTAAATCGAAAAAGAGAAAGTAGTTCAGGAGGTTGACCAACTTCCAAGAGTAAACATTCCGAGTGTAAGAGAATGTTAGAAGGAAGTTGAATGACCGTGCACCAGTTCTTATGGTCTTCCGAGGCTATTCAAGATTACCTGAGTTTTTTGTAATTTTACAGACTCCCAGAATTACTAGGTTTATATTTTGATTTGATTTGTTTAGAAGAGTTGGTAACACCTTGGTTCTTATTATGGATAGAATCTTCTCTTTCATCTATCCAAAGAGGAAAGACATAAAAGAAGGAAACAAGAAAGAGAAGAGAAGAAGAAAGAAGGAAGAAGGAAGAAGTCATAATTTTGCTCTAACTAAAATCTTGTTCCTTTCCGACTAACTGCTAAGTAAAAAACCAAAGATTGTGAGTTTTGAGAGCACTAGAGTAAAGGGGGAAAGGGCCATAGAAACAGTTGTGGAAATCTAATGGCCCCTAATGTTAGTTGTTTTACGCTGTTAGTTACACACGATGTAAGCCGTACTCGTGCAACCTTCAGACTAGAGGATTGGCAATATGCAACAAGTGCTTAGCATTCAATGGTTAAGTGGGGGATTGGCAGCAACCTATTTGCAGTAAACAGTGGCAAGTCAAACCTGGTCTTTATTTCTTAACAAATTCAGAATTCCTTCTGTTAAGTCATACACAGGGAAGGAGCTATTGAGTAGGTTGGCTGTTAGGTGAATGAGGAAATCAGTAAGGAAGGTCTGGAATACAGTCTCAGACTGTGTCTATTGGGTATTATGGAAAGGAAAGAATGTCAGATGCTTTACTAAGGAAATTAAATACTTACAGAAGATTAAGCTATAGATGCATATGGCTTTTGGCTTTTTGGTGTAGCTTACAGGATGTTGAAGATGAAAATAGCATATGCTAGATTTCATACTCTTTACAGGAATAGGAGCATGTACAGCTGGAACCCCTTCTTTATGTTTTAATATAATTACCCTGGAACCATCTTAGTGCTAAGATTCTTATTTTCACATGCATTATTTAACTGTTCAAACAAAAAAAGTGAAAGGGAAACTTTCGTCTCCTGAGTAGGGGAATTTGCAGGTGGAGCTTACCAGACCCATAAAAAGAATCCCTGGGCTCCATACATGTGGGCTATGTGTTAAAAGTAATACTAATACAGTAATTCTAGATCAGAAAGTTGTATGGCGGAAGCAAATTAGAGATGAGCACGACAAAGACAAAAAGAGAAGGATAGAAGGGAAAGAAATTCTAGGAATTCCTACCAGCGTCCTTTGGAATACCTGGGAATGATAAGGTTGCTGCAAGCTTGGCAGAACACAACAATGTACCCAGTGCAATCCCACAAGCTTGAACATAGAAAGAATTAGAATTTTATAAACTTACTTTTCTATACATCTAACAGCATCACCTTGAAAGAGTTGTATGACTTTTTCATTGTTTTTTGGAAATACCTCCATTCCACCTCGTGGAACAATAGAGAATCATTTGCAGTGACCTCTTCAAGGAGATAAAAATGAATTATTTCCTGTTATGTAAGGGCTAGACAAAAATTTTACATTTTATGATAATTATAGTTAAAAGAGTCTAAAAAAAAAGTCTCCAGTCTGCTCAAAAGGCTTGCAACAATAAAGTTGTTGCTGGACACACAACTGCCTATATCAATTGTGACATAAGTTACTACATGGTAATGAAACAAGACTTAGATATTCTCTAGTCAAAGTCACTTGCATCAGATGCTGCACAAATATAAGAAGCTATGATGCCATTTGCACTCCATGTGCTTAAAAGATAGGAAGCTGTTTCAGCATGTTACAAATGTCTTTAAGTTAAAAGGATATTGTTACTACGTGTCTACATCATAAAGAATCTTGGTTGATCCAATGTTTAATAATAAATCTGCATTTGAACTGCACAAGCTAGATAATGAAAATTTCAAGAATTTCAAATTAGGACCTTGACTGCTGATTAAAGGTACTCTACAGTTCTGCGCTCTTCATCCCCCCCCCCCCCCCCCCCAAAAAAAAAAAAGAGTTGTGTTTCCACTCTACCTTTGCTGTACCTTCCAGAAGAGAATGAGCCAAACAACCAAACAAAGTTGTACCAAATAAGTTCCACAATAAAGAGGATTCTTTTTTTTACAAAACAATCATCTCATTGCCCATCTATAAAGCTGAAACACCCATAAAACCCAGGAAATGTTTTAATCATCAGATCATAAAGACACCTCATATCTCAATTAGATGAAGCACGATTAGGAGAAAAACACTATTACTCACTAATCAGTCAAACCTAATAGCTATTAAAACTTAGAATTATGACTAAGTTCTTTGCTAAGTTACAAAAGTGAGATCAAATATCAGACAGATTCTGAAATTCAGTCTCAGGTCTGCACTTGCTGAAAAGGGTCAATGGCAATGAATCATCGCTACCGCAAGTAAACCTGGAGATCCTCACTATGATAAAAGAAAGAACTAACATCCTTGAAACTATAGATCATCAACTGTAAAAGAAACATTCAATTTCCTAAAGGAAAAGTTGATGACAAAATATATGTGACAATGGTGAAGAATCTCAAGATTTATTACTATGATCTCAATCAGATACAATGTCAGTTTCCAATAGACACATCGTGGACATGTTCTAGAACATACTGAACTCCAACAACTATCAGAGAAAATCCTTAAATTCCTAAAAGAAAAGTTGATGGTAAAAAGCATGGATATGTGAGGAATCTAAAGATGTGCCACCATAATCTCAATCATGCACCACATAATTTTCCAAAGAAACACTCCATTATGATCTCCTTAACTTTTATTCAATGCAAGACCAATAATATGCTGGATACTGAGTTTTGTTGTGCCCAATGCCCCTAAAATCTATTTATGTGATTGTGACTACGACCACTAGTATGGAAGGATAAACGAGACAACACTCAACTACCTAACTAACTTTTTTTTTTTTTGATGACAAGGGAAACCCGCAGCCGCTACCCTTTGGGTGTGCATAGGGTAGAACCCCTGCTCGTATGCAATAGCTCGCAAACCACATAGGAGAGGTAACCCGCACTAGGCAAGTCCGGTGCGATGAGCTCGACCCAAAAGGCAAACCCCTTGCTTTCACTGGCAAGGGGTTTCGAACTTGAGACCTCCAACATGGAAGTCCCAAGCCCAAATCACTGGACCACCCCGAAGGGTAATTACCTAACTAACTTTCTACCCTTATCTATGTGATTGTGTCTTTCATAACCTCTTATCTAAGGACAACTCCTAGGTCAGAAGTTGTGTCATGTATTGTCAAATCACCTCTCCCCAATAGTTCCTCAGCCAACCTCTACCTCTCCCAAAACCATCCATAGCCAACCTTTCACACCTCTGCACAAGGACATCCGTGCATTTTCTCTTCACATACCTGAACCATCTCATCCTAGCTTACCGCATCTTGTCCTCAATCAAGGCTACTCCCACTTTTTCTCAGATATCATCATTTCGAATCTTATCACTCTTAGTATGCTCACAATCCCAAAGCAGTGTAGGTGGGCTATATGAATAATCTGTGTCCATTACACTCAATTCAACAGCCTGTTTCATTCCAATACAAATAAATCTGTCCTAATACATATTGGAGCCCGAAAAGTAATCCTTAGTATCAACTCTACTCTATTCAAACTTGGTTCATTTCAATACTAAATAATCCGTCTTTTATTACAAAATCAGGAATTCTCTATATATTGAAGTTTATTGAACTCACATTTCTGCTTAAAAGGATATACGAATCTCCAAGATATCTCTTGAAGTAGAGAAAGGCAAAAAAATAAAAAACAAAAGCAACTTCTCCTTCCCAAGTTATATAACACACTCCATATTTTGGGACTACCAAAATGTTTACACGATTCTTCAAAAAAATAATTACTATATACTACTTTTTTAGAGGGGATTCCGATATATAGAACTTTCAAACTAACTTGTTAACTACTAATCCAATATTTTCACGTTTCTTCTATAATGGTGATGTCTAGGCTACTTTACTGCTTGTCAATTAAACTGCTGGGTACATGCTACCTTCCACCAACAAACAAAAAAGTACAAGATATCATTCCACCAAAACTCATACTTTTGTCTAGATATGACCCCTTGTTTCCTAGTGTCCATTGCAACTTTAGTGATGGTTGCATTCCAATACTAAAAACACTACCAGAGTGGAAACTTGAATTCTCTATCTACTTAACAATAACTTTTACTTTATTCATTTCAATACAACATTATTCGTCTTTTAGTAAAAACAAGTGAAATTCTTTAGATCTTTTGGTTCTCTAAATCCTACATGTATCCTTCCAAGAAATCTAAGTCAGTAAAATGCCAAACAAAAAAATAAAAGCTAAGATCTCCGTTCCAATTTGTATAACACTGTCTAAGTTATAAAAATGTTTGATACAATTACACAAATAACACAAGTTTTGCAATATTTAAACAAACTCGACAAACTACTATTTAATTCCTTCATCAAGTTAATATCTTAAACTATACATTCAGTCAAACACCATCATTAAAAATAAAACTCAAAGCAATTTGGAGTAAAATTGAAGCTATGAATAAGGAGATCAATTCAAACAATCACTATAACAATAAAGAAATCAAGTAGCGGTAACTGACCTAGATGATGGAAAAAACTAGACATTAGCAGTCTTAGGAATGAGAGGAATGGATTGATGTCCCTTTTGCTTCATTCGTGCTTCCTCTTCACGGATTTTCTGCATCTGAAGCATCCGTTCCATAACAAGCTCATACGCACACTTTTCATATGTATGGCGTTCATCCTCGCACTTCCATGGAAGATAAAATTCCGATTGCCGACACTTGTTCAAAGGGATCAAAAGGTGTGCGCACTGATCCCTATATGCTAATGGCACTTTGTTTTCCACCATTTCTTCTTGTGTTGCGATCATCTTCTTCGATGAACCGGGAACCTCCATTGCCAAATTGACTTTCGCTGTTCGATTTTGGGATTTTTCTCGGCGAATTTTCTCCTCTTTCCGATCGCTCTAGAGATTTGCTGTTGTGGTTTGAGAGGTATTGTTGGGCTTTTGGGATATTTTGAGGAGGTATTTGGGCTTTGGATGTTTGGGGTTGTAATGATTGGGCTAATCTTTAGGCCCAATAAAATTGTGTTTTACTAATAGCTTTTGGAATTTTTTTTCGAAAACTTACATAAAACTCATTAGTTTAGGAGCTAATTACTGGGCCCGTTTGGCCATGCGATATGATATCATAATATAAAATCATGAGATAAAGTTAAAGTTTTGTTTGGACATGCGATATGAAATTCTTGTGTTGTATATTTTCTCATAAACATAAGAATCTCATAAGTTGTAAAACTATTAATTAAATAGCCCAAGTTGTTTATTCAATCTCACCAAATAATCAAAAATTTAAAAAATCGTATAATAAATTATTACAAAGCTATTTGTTCTCCACTTAAGTAACTGTTTCATCTAACTTTAATTGATCAAAATTTAATTCAATAAAAAAAATTGAACATAAATTGTAGTGTACTAGTCTTTAATATAATCATTCCACATAGTACGGACAATCTCCTCACGTTGAACTTGCATTTCAACCAATATTGTTACTTTGAGGCATTTCTTGGTCAATATCATTTGCAACTATATTTTCATGCTCATAGACCATAAATTTTTCATCACTTTTTTGGTATTCTCGCAAATAATTATGTAACATTGTACAAGCTATAGCAATTTTCACTTGTGTGTCAATATCATAATGGTTCATGCCTTGTTTCACTTGTGTGCAATTACACACTTTCAGTGCATTAATTTCATGCTAAAATCAAATATATTGGAAGTAGTGATTAACAAACATATATCACCAACTTTGTCTTTTTTCATATTAAATTGCTTTAAACATTTTCATATGTAGCCGAAAGATAAGTTTTTTAATTATGAAAAACTAAAAATGTATTACTCCCTCCGTTCTTATTTATATTCACCAAATCAATTCCCACTTTAACATTTATATTCACCAAATTTAAAGTAATAATAAATTTTATGTTGGTGAGAATAATAAATTTTAAAAAGTAATGATGTGATTATAAATTTTATTTACATATGAAATAGTAGATATAAATGTGGAGTTGTTTTAACAAAATATAAACTTGTGGGTCAATTTTTGTATTTAAAAAATCACAAATCATAATATGGAATCCCCAAATCATGATTTTTGGAGAATATGGAATTCCATCTCATGATATGGAATCAGCATGAAATCGCATGTTCAAACGATATCTCATGATTCCATATCGTAATATGGTATCGTATGGACAAACGCTTACTTAGATTCACTCTACTTTGCAATATTACGAATCTTACCAGATTTTGGTGCAGCAAGATACATTTTGGATACATCCAGATATATGTATCTCGAGATATATGATGTCAAAATTAGGTGTAATTTGTTCGAAATACACTGTATCCAAGTGGATTTGCATGTATCTGAGATACATAACAAATCTCCCTCGCCTCCCTCCCATCTCCCTCGCCTCCCTCCCATCTCCCTCGCCACTCTATATATATGGTATCTCATTTATATGTGAATCACACCAGATACATACATATACATGTATCTAGTGTGTATCTAGTATTATTCGCATGTATCTCAGATACATATG
This sequence comes from Solanum verrucosum, assembly GCF_900185275.1. Taxonomy (NCBI): domain Eukaryota; kingdom Viridiplantae; phylum Streptophyta; class Magnoliopsida; order Solanales; family Solanaceae; genus Solanum; species Solanum verrucosum. Next base: position 7,583,306 of record NW_026019988.1, on the reverse strand, counting down.
AATATTGCTTGCCTCTCTCACTATTTTAGTGTATCTAGTAACAAAAATACATGTATCTGGTTGTATCTTCCTCAATATATGACAAATAATTCTTAATTAGTGGTAAGATACGTAATATTTTGAAAGTATAGATAATAATAATAGTATATATAGTAATGAAATATATCCAATTATGTGGTTTTCTCCAAAAAATATTATATCAAATAGCGATTTGTAGGATCGACAATTGGAATTCGAAAATGGCTATACCTCGAAATTAAAAGGCATAAATTAGTTTTAAAAATAGAAAGAAATTCTAGGACGATTTTAAATCTATGCTGGTGAAATTCAAAGATCATGTCTTAAAGTACAAAATTATGCAAAGTAAAACTCAAGAATCATATCTAGGAATTCAAAACAATGCAAGTGAAACTCAAGGATGCGTTCTAGAGTTTGAAGTATTGCAAGCGGGCATGATATGATCACAAGAATTAATTATGTAGTCCATCTATATCGAATTAAACCACTTGCTTCACCGTTTGTGCGGATCCCCATCAATTTCTTTGACTTTCATTCTTATGAATTTACTTTCTATACATTATACTTAACGTGTTAGCTATAGCATTGCATGAATTGATACGCGCGCACACAACGCCTACACCTAGTATCCATCATTTATGACTAGAATTACTGGGGTATTTAATCCAATTCGATCCTTTAACTTTCGTCCCTCAGTATCAGTGTCGACCCAACAAAATATTTCTGTATGTTATCAACGTTGGATAACTTAATTCTATGGTGTAAATATCTTGTTTTTACTTATACATCATATACATTTATATACACACAAAATTAAAAACCTATTCATTTTAAAAAAATATTATTATGAAAAATATTTTTCATCGTATCAAACAGTACACCTTGATGTTGTCATGTACTAATAGTCTCTCTTGTCTCAACACAATAACTCATCATTCTCACACCTATATTGTACTTCTTGACAGTCGTCATCATCCCTTCCCAACAAGTGCCACCGCCAAAAAAACAAAAACAAAACTATGTTATTTTTTTTTTTCTAAGTCTTGACAAATTACTAGTCATAAGTTATTTATTGTTCATCACCAAATTAAAGAATATTGTGATAGGATGTAAAATATTATCTTATTTATAATCTACAAATTCAAACTAGAGCTATTTATCAGTTGGTTCAATTTGATTTTGTTAAATCGGTAATCGAATCATTAAGTTGTCAAAATATCTATAAATCTAGATAAGGAAAAAGGATAAATATACCTCCGAACTATCGTAAATGACATGCAGATCCTCCGTCATACTTTTGGACATTGGTACCTCTGCCATAAAAAAAACTAGAGCATATATGCCCTTCACTCTAACGGAAGACTAAATAGGGACACGTAGCGTATCTTATCCGTCGATCCGATATTTAATAAATATGTCGGATCGATAAATAAAATTATGACACGTGTATGTCCGTTAGTATAAAGGGTATGACGGCATGAGCACCAATGTCACAAAAGTATGATGCAGAGTATCTGCATACCATTTACGATATAGTTTGGTGGTATATTTGTCCTTTACCCCATCTAGATATGAGAAAGATGGGAGAAGGGTACTAAAGTGTCACGACCCAAAAATGGACGTGATGACACTCGTCTTAGCCCACCAAGACAAGTCAGCCTAAAACTCAACCATTACAATAAAATGCGGAAACTTTTATAATAAACTCAAAAATACCCCAAAAATCTGGTTGTCACGTGTACAAGCCTCTAAAGTATTACAATTGATTCAAAAGAAAAACACAAGTCTCAAATGACATTGTTTCTAGAATAGAACAAGATCATAATTAAGGAGAAAGAAGGTCCACTGAAATAACAAGCAGCTACCTCCCAAACCTCCACAAGAAGCCTCAGACAGGGAGAAGAGAAAATATCACAAAGGTCCGGGCTAGTAACCTACAAAAAAATGTAGTAGCAAGGGGTGAGTACCAAACCACGCGGTACTCAGCAAGTAAACCTCTAAACACAAGCTAAGGGGATAGAATACGAGTACTCCTTACACCCCAACCGAACCTCCACAACTACAACATGCATAAAATCAGCACAACCTAACAGTTCACAATTCACATAGCAGATATCTCAACAACAACACTCTAACAATTACATATCCTCAACAGCAAGCTCAATATTCATCAATTGCAATCTCCACAACTACAACTTGCTTAAAACCAGCTCAACCTAACAGTTTACAATTCAAACAACACATATCTCAACAACAACACTCTAACAATTATATATTCTCAACAACAAGCTCAATATTCACCAATCAAAGTTCCACAGAAAGACACTCACAAGATCAGCAAAACACGATATCAAGGTCAATAATGATAAATATGTGCAATGCAATGGAGTGCAATGTCAAGTATAGTGATGCATGTCTGACCTAGTGATACACACCCGCTGTCTCTCAGTCCGGGACCCATGGGGGACATATCTGTCCATGCATCCATCGCGGCGCGCGATACGACCCTCGATAATAGTAACCATCGCGGCGCGCGATACGTCCCTCGAAATATAGTATCTGTCGCGGCGCGCAACACGTCCCTCGAAATATAGTATCCATCGCGGCACGCGATACGTCCCTTGAAATGGTACATCCTCTTTATTTTCTTATTCTTTCTCAATGCACATAACACTTGTCAGAACCATGTCTCAGAACAATGCAAATGACATGTTCACACAAATAATGAGGAAGATGGGAGAAGGGTACTAAAGTTAACAAGTTGAATTACTAATTAAACTGTTAAAGAAATTCGATCATATCTGTATTGAAACTCGAATACACTCGCATGGATAATAATTGCATTCACATATGTTCCCAAATCAAAAGAAGTGTAATTAACGGCACGAAGAAGCAAATTAAATTATTTTCAAAGTCTAACTATAGACTAATTTAATAAACAAAGTTGAAAATAAAATTTAATAGATAAAATAATAATAATAACTAAAACTGACATTATGCTTGATCTTTAGCAAACAGGATCCACAAGAACATACCTAATAAACGCAATGACACAAAATGGCAAATCAAAACTGGACAAAAACTTCAATAATTTTATATACATTTGGAATATTTATTTTGACTACTACCTAAGTTATAATATATAATATATAATATTATATATACTAAATGCAAGAGGCCTAATAAAGCATACTAAAAATGATCTTATATACTCTCTCCGTCCCATTTTATGTAGCACTTTTTGGATTTCGAGATTCAAACAAGTCTATCTTTAACTGTAAGTTTTTCATAGATCTTTTAAACATTTTGAATTGTCAATTATTGCGACTTATAGTACTTTGAATGTAGTTTACAAATATATAAATTTCATTTCAAAAAAATTGAAGATTTCATGTGCAAATTTCCAATCAAACTTAAATGATTTGACTTTTGAAAAACGAAAAGTGTCACATAAATTAGGACAGAGGCTAATTTTGTCTCAATGTATATTGCACATTTCTCTTTTTAGTTAGTCACAAGAAAAATACACATTTCATCATTCACAAATGTTGTGATAATGCATAAGTATCTCCTAAACTATTACCGAAATTTCAGCGACACACCTTAACTTAACTAGGGTCTTATTATCCTCCCTAAACTATTTTAAATGGAATAAATACACCATAAATACTGAAGTGGTATAGTTTAAGGGGGATAATAAGACTTTAGTTAATGACATGGAATCGCAAACTTTCACCGAAAAAACATTAATAAAGCACATTCAAAGGCCAAAACATTGACATTAAATTCTAAAAATACCCTCGACATGAAACATATACGTCGATAAAGAAATTTTAAATTTTAAAAATATCCTCGACATGAAGCAAACACGTCGATAAAGAGATTTTGAAATTTCAAAAATACCCTTGATATGAAGCAGACACGTGAATGAAGAGGTGTTTGCTTCTTCTATATATATATATATATATATATATATATATAATTGCTGTTATTATTATTATTAATATTATTATTATCTTTTTGTAATATTAAAGTTGACAGCCAAGAAGAAGGTGATGAATGAGCAATTTGTCTGAGAGTGAGTAGAAGATATGAAATGAGAGAAAGGGAGGCAACGTTTGCTGGTCGGTGGACCCAAATGTTACACTACACTGTATTATCATCACATCATCCCAGGCTAATTATTTCAAAAATATTTATTCGCGCTTGATATTTACATATTATTTTAGGTTATGATACTTTTCGTTATTAGTTAATGAATTGATGAAGTTAAAATATGTATTAGTTAATCATATGATTAAACGGGAGAGATGTAGATTGGTTGTGAAAATTTTGTCCTTCAAAAAAATTGAAGTTCTAAAAACTAATTTCACTTATAAAACTTTTTTAAAAATTTAAGTAAAATGTCCAAACATAACATTAAAAGTTCAAGTTTTCAAATTTTAACTTCAAAATATGGTCAAATATGAGTGAAAAAATAGAAATTTTTACCTAAACTTTTTTGTATAGAGTACTAACTAAACTACAAAACTCTTCATTAATGTTATTTAGCTATAATTTCACAATGGATTATTATAAAATTATGTAAAGTATGAATTACTTAGTGACAGATTTACGAGGAATTTCATAACTAATTATATCCAATCTTTTGTTTGCCTTTTTTCCAATCATTTTTTGCATTTTAAGTAGTGATAAGAAAGTTTAAAATAGAGAAAAATGAATATGATAATTTGGTGCACTAATTAAGCTTTCGTTATGAGTATAATATGAAGAAAGATCAGATCAAAATGATTTATTGTATATAATTTTATTTTATATTTTTATAAGAGGATGTTTTCATAATTCGAACTTGTAATTACCTCTTAAAAATCTCTATGTTTTCAGTGTAATTGCTATTTTATAGATATTTTGATTGAAAGACGAGAAAAAAAAATAGTAGTATTGTTTTCATATGAAAAAAATTAAGAAGTTACACATTATTTCAATGTGAATCTGATTCTCATCATGCATTTTCTTAGCAAATCGATTCAGTAATCATATTTTATAACATACATTTCTCACTAATTCACGGAGAGAAAAAAAAACCTTATTTCTAATAATACATAAATAAAATTGAAAAAAAATGATAGAGATGAGAAATAGGATAGGGGTGGGGGGTGGGGGTGGGGGGTGGAGGGTATTATGGATATGTGTTTGTCTATGCATGACACCTAAAACACATATAGAGGAACCTCACATAGCATCTTTTCTTCAAAAAAATTCATTTTATAGCAAAGAGTTAAAGGAGAGAGAGAGAGAAAAAAAAAACACAAAATAGTTCATAGATATCATGGGATGAATATTCTCTTTAATTCCTCTTACTCAAGTCTCACTCACTTAATTATTTTAAGTTCTTGATAAGGTTGTAAACTTCTTATTTTGGTTAATTAATTTTCCTTCATCTTTGTTATTAATTGAGTTAATTTTCTTTCTTTAATTTCTAACAAACAGCTCAAGGATTTAGAACACCAAAAAAGTAGATCAAGATCAAGAGGAAATTAATTATATCAAACAAAAGGTTTGTTAATGAAGCTTTGTTGAATTAAGTTCTTTTTTCCTTAATTTTTTTTGGTTAATTTTTATTTATTTATTTTAATAGATGGCTGGAGGTTCATCAACATCATCTATGTTTTTTGGAATGAGAGAAGAAGAATTAAGTCAAAATCAACAAGAAAATCTCCTTCAAGCTCAAGCACCATCAAAGAAGAGAAGAAATCAACCAGGCACACCAAGCAAGTATCTAATTAATTGATTAATTAGACTAATTTTATGAAAAAGAAATTTTCAATTATTTTTAAAAAAAACATAAGAACAAGAGAGAACACTAATTTATTTTTTCTTTAATTTATTATATTAATCTATCTATAGTATGAATAAAAGTTGAAAATAATAGTTTATAACTCAAGTTCAAGTTTTACCTTAAAGAAATTTGAGGAAAACCCTAATTTGTTAGGTTCTTCAATTTTTTGTGAATAAAACCACTCTTCCCAGTAATGGACTATGAAAAATCAAGGAAGACAAAAAAGAAACCGACTAAAAACTTGAACCGCTTGATTAACCCCTTCATATATAATTCATTCATTAATGTTGGAATATATAGTTGAAACCAATCAGAAGTGCAAATCGCGATAGCAGAAAATGATGAATTTTCTTTCACATATATATGATGAACTATGAGGGTATAGTCAAACAAAAATTGAAAAAAATCCATTTGTTTAACTGACCCTTTCATAGTTCATTCATTCTAGAATTTCGTATGTTTAATTTTCACCATTTATAAATCATAAATATAACTTTGTTACTAATAATTCGTTTTTTTTTGTTTTGTTTTATTGTGGTGGGATGAATAGGTCCAGACGCAGAAGTGATAGCGTTATCACCAAAGACTCTAATGGCAACAAATAGATTCTTATGTGAGGTATGCAACAAAGGTTTTCAAAGAGAACAAAACTTACAACTCCATAGAAGAGGACACAATTTGCCATGGAAATTAAAGCAAAAAAATACAAAAGAAGTTGCAAAAAGAAAGGTGTATCTTTGTCCAGAACCAACATGTGTTCATCATGAACCAAGTAGAGCACTTGGTGATCTTACTGGGATTAAAAAACATTATTTTAGAAAACATGGTGAGAAAAAATTCAAATGTGAAAAATGTTCAAAGAAATATGCTGTTAAGTCTGATTGGAAAGCACATACCAAAACTTGTGGCACTAGGGAGTATAGATGTGATTGTGGCACTCTTTTCTCCAGGTACGAAATTTCGTTTGTCGCTAATCTGTCACTAAATTGCTCGTAACTATAACATGATAATGTGACTATAGTGATAGAAGTTGTTTTATTTGTTTATTGCTAATTCCTAAATTTCATTGCTAAATTATTCGTGGCTATATAACATGATTATGTGACTATTTATAGTGATAGAAGTTGTTAATCTGTCGTTAAATTATTCATAGCTATGACAGGATTATGTGATTGTATAGTGATAGAAGTTGTTTATTTGTCTGTTGCTAATTCCTGTTTTTTTTCTCTAGTGAACTCGTCTATTTACCTTTCTTTTACTTTTCTTTTTGTCTTGGTCACCTTAAGAAAAAAAACGAATTGATTATGGAATTCGTCACTAAATAGATTGTAGCTAATATTTTTTTTTGATGATTTAATGTTAATTTGTCATTAAATAGAATTAGCTATTATTTTTTTATTGTATTGTCGCGTCTATGTTAATTTATTTATTTTTAAGTAGGGAACTCGTCTATCTATCTTTTTTAACGACTAAATTCTCTGAGTGTTATCGACTTTTAGACACAAAAATTAGAATTTAGAAACCGTTTTTTTCTTAAATGTTGTAATCAGTCAAACTACGTCATATAAATAACGTAAGAAGGCACACTTTTCGTGAAGTGCTTAATATTGTTTTTTTTCTTGGATTTTCGATCGTGTCTTAATTAGTTTGGTAGTGTGACTGATCATCCTTTCGAACCAACTATTTATTATTTGAAATTTGAATTTTGGATTTTATTATTTTTATTTTATTTTATTCATGATGATGAGTCTTTTGAATTAAGTTTGGCATCTTTTTTAGTAGTATTTGTTTTTTTCCCAGGTGATGAAAAAGGGGAGAAATGAAAGGAAAAAGTTTTTTCCATTTTTTCTTGCAGTTACAAGATTCTCTTTTCTTTTTTTTAAATAAAATAAAATAATAATAATATTTTTTTTCTCTCTTTATCTTCTTTCTTTTTGTTTTTTTCTCTCTGGTAGTTTTTTGTTTTTGTCTTTGGATCTTTTACTATTAGACAATGTGTACACGTGAAATTATTATTACATTGGTTGTATTTTATTTTGTCTTTTTTCTTTACCACGGGTAGTATATAAGTTTTTTCAAAAAAAAAAAAAAAAAAAAAAAAACTATTTTATTTTATCCATCTATATTATTTTTTCTTTCAAGGGCTCGCTTGATAAATAAGTTATTTCAAGATTATACTAATAAGATATAGATAGTGGTATCAGATTAAATATGAATATATTTTTATTGTAATGTTTGATTTATTAGATTAAAAATGGATTATAAGATGAATAAATTTTTATTATTTTTATTTTAAGTTTGTTCTTATTTTTTTTAAAAAATAACTTTAACGACGAGCAAAGCAATATGTTATTTTGTTGTTTTACATAGAAATAGAGTATTATTCTTTCTGTAATTCTTTACTTGTTGCATTTTGTTTTATAACAAAGTCGATTTGAGTAAGATAGTTGATGTCTAAAAACTATATGAAAAGTATATCGAACTATAAATTGTACTGTAATTTTTTCATATTAATATAAAGAAAAAATCATTTTAAAATATTTATAAAAAAATATTTGACTATTAAAAAGCACTTAAATAATTTTGAAATTACTAATCTTTATATTTCAAAATTATAATTTCTTATCCCACGAATCAAATGAACGTAACATCGAGAGATACTCTCTCCTAGGGAGTATCGTCCTTTTTCCGTTACATTTACCTTTTCAAGTTATTCACGTGTTGCTATGTCCATGCATAAATAGTGGTAATACTTTGTCAGATTTTGTTCTTTTCTTAATTGGTTGCTATATTATTCCCTTTTCATGATAATTTTTTTTTTCTACTTTATCGTAATATGTAATATATTAATCGAGAGACGAATTCAGAATTATATACTGACTAATTTTGTATAATTAAGTTTTCTCGCGTTTTTATGATAGTAATTGTTTTCAAATATTTGATCTAGTTAGTTTTGAGTTTCGAAATGTAATATGTAAATAAAGATAACTGAATAGTTAGAATGTAAGGTATGAATTTAGTTATGTTGAGTTGTTTATGTGTTTTAAATTAATAATTTATAGATATAATTTTATTTTTTTAACTGGGAGTTTCATTTATTGAAAATCATATCCCAGGCGTTTCATTTCTTTGATTTTGACCATTAATTTCCCAATTTCTTTTGTTGCATTTATTTGTTTATTTATTGTGGAAAAGTTCACATCATTCATTTTACAATTTTGGCAAATTATTCTTTGACAATTCTTGATTATGTTTCTGTCAATTTTGACCACATTATATTTTCATTAATATAAGAAATTTTTATAACAACTTATCTTTACTTTTTATAATATGTAATTTATTTTATTTTTATAATTACAAATCATATATTTTAATGTTACTTAAAGTATCTTCCTTATATATAGAAATTTATTGTATATTTTGTTATTTTCCCTACAACATTAATTTGATAATGACATGGCCGCAAAAAAACTAATTTTAATTTATTGAATATTGTAAATGCATTTTAACTTTTTATATCCAAGTTTTCTCTTCTAGAATGGGACCATTTGAGTCATTTTCAAGTCAATTTCTTTTTCTTGTTTAGGTAAATTTAATTTTCGAATAATTATATAGTATGTAAAAAGTTTTTACTTAGACTAGCTAAAGACAATATTCTTGTATATTTGTTGTTACAACAGTCTATAATTTGTTAATTTTAGTCCTAAATATATACTATTGTCGTTGTCATAGTAGTGTAAGACAATTTTGAATTGGATGCAACTTAGTACTATATTTTAACTTATCTTATTTTTCAAGTTATTAATCTCACTTATTATGAACCATTTTGTGTAATTATCTTTATTTGGATTGAACATGAGGGTCTTAATTGGATTCTTATTTATTTATTGGTCAATGCAATTTCAACTACTTACTTCATCTAAATTATATCTATTATTTTTTCTTATTTCTTTTTACCCTTTTTTAAAATCATTCATTGGGGAGAGGAAGGGGGAATGGGAGGGGAAAGTCAGAAGCGGAACTAGAATTTCTAAAATATGGGTGCATTACAAAAAAATGTATTTAGTGGGAATAGATCGTTACTTTTTTGGATAAATAACTTAGTGTTCTATCATGTGCATCATTCAATCTTTCTGAAGTACGAGTGTCAGTTGATAATATTAGCTCAATTTTATGAACTATGTACACGTTTAGTAGATATACAAATCATAGATTCACGTGCACCACAATTTCTATACTAAATTCACCAGTGGAGAAAGAGGATTACTAGGTAGGAATCAAACCCCTACCCAGAGAATGTTCAAGAGTAACCAACTAACCGAACAACTAAAATTCTCCTTTTTTTTTGGCTTGAGTTTGTGTATTATTTTTGGAATTTAATTATACACACGAACACCTTACACTTTCCTTCTTTTCTTACATCATATGTACACATATTTCTTATACTGTCAGTGCACATAACTTACCTTGTATATATTCTTTTTGTTGTGTTTACACAGGCGCGACAGCTTCATCACACATAGAGCCTTTTGTGATGCCTTGGTTCAAGAAAATGCAAGAAATATCCTTTCACCAAACTCCTTGATGAACACCCTTGGCATGAACAACAACCAATATTTATATGGAAGTAGTAGCAACATAAACTTAGGCACCTTCTCCAAATTGGGCAATAACAACAACAGCATCACAAAGACTACTACTACTACTACTACTAGTGGTGTTCAATTTGATCATCATCATGACAACAACCTCATTGGATCAAGTACTACTACTACTACTAACAATCCTTTTTTCCTTCAAGAAACAAATCAAGATTACAATCCTAACAACAATATCAAACCATTAATGGTCCATGGCCTAATGCAACTTCCTAATCTTGATCAAAACAATGATAACAACAATAGTAGTAGTACTATGTTTAACCTCAACTTTTTTCAAAACAATTTGTCTACCAATAGTGGAATTTTGGGTGATCATCATCATGATAACAATAATATAAGTTGTTCAATTCCATCACTTTATGGGGTACAAGTACTTGAGAGTAGTAATACAACTTGTTCATCTGGACCAATAATGTCAGCCACAGCATTACTACAAAAGGCAGCACAAATGGGATCTTCTAGTACAAGTAATATTAGTGCAACTGCCTCATTGTTCAAAGCCTTTGGAAGTACTAGTGGTTCATCATCTAGTGGCACAAAATCTGATCATCAAGCTTTCAACTTTGGTAGTGACATTACAGGTATGGTTTAATTAATTCTTAGACTTTGATATTTTAAAAAGAATTGATTTCGTTCAACGTTTGATTCAAAGAACTACGCTTACCCCCCCCCTCCAACTCTCTTAGCTCATAAAACGGCTTTGTTGCAATGGATGGTAGAGAGTTCATAGTACTAAAGCACTGAAGTGATCCAGTAGTCGGTAAAGGGGCCTAGAAGTGCCTACTAATACACCACACTACACTCGGATTTTCACACTTACAGAGCTAGGCGATCAATATCCTTGCTCTTCATCTCCATCTCTTTAATTATTTAGTCTCTGTCTCATTTTATATGACAAAATCCTTTTTAGTATTGTCCAAGAGAAGAGTAGTACATTTCTTTATTTGTTTAGAAAAAAGTTTACTTCGAACTTCTTGTTCTACCCTTAGTGACATGATTTTACGATTAAAAAAACGTATATGACATATTTTGTTAAAAAAATTATCTTCACCCTCTATTTATAACAAATGATAAATAGTTGCATAACATGTGTTTGCGCATAAACTTCTACCAACACTTCACCATGGCTAATTAATATATGCATTCTCAACTCATTGTTGTACTTAGCATTATATATATAGTATATGTTAAGAGGGTTTTATATTATAAACACAAGGTGCGGGTAAGTATTTATTTATCTTATAAATCATGGATTTCAAAAGTCAGTCTTTATTTTTTAAACTTCTTCACACCCCTTTATAAATTAATGTCACATAAATTGAAACGAAATAAATGTCATGTTTGTCTCTATCTATTATAATTTCTGGCTCCGCCACTGACTAAGAAAACCACTTTGCATGTCTAGTAGATGGTGGTATCATCAATGCTTATGGAGGTGGATCACATGAAGGCATGTACAATACATCAACAAAGTTGAACTTTGAGCAACATCAAGGTCCACCTCAAAAGAAACAATTAACTAGAGACTTTCTTGGAGTTGGGGAAATAGTAAGAAGTATGAATGGGAGATTTAGTACCCAAAGAGAACAACAACAACAACAGAATAATGGATTGAACAATATGATGAGCTCATTATTGGATCCAGAGAGAAACCAAACCCAACAGAGTTTTGGAAGTGCTACCAATTTTCAATGACTAGCTTGTTCAAGAAAAAAAATGTGAAAGTTAAATGAAGAAAAGGAGAGCACAAAAAAAAAACAGGTATAAGTTTAAATTTAGCTCATTAATTGCACAATTGATTCTGAGTAGCTTTGTCGAGATTAGAAGCAGATTATGCAAAGACTTCCAATAGTTTGTTTGACCAAGGTTTCGAAAAGTCAAAAGTGTTTATTATTAAAAAGTGAGTCAAAATTTTATTAGTGTTTGTCGAGACTTTTTAAAAGTGCTTCTCAGTGTATTTTATCATAAAATTCTTTTAGAAAAAAAAAAGAATACTTCTTTTTAGCTTCGAAAAACAACTTCTACTATATAAGTTCAGCCAAACAACTCACTTTTTAAAAATAAACACTTTTGTATCTCCGATTATTCAATAAATTCCACAAACAAAAATTCTTTATATTGTTATAATAATGGTATATATATGTATAGAGATTATTATTTTTCAACTTGAATTTCCAACTCAACAAAAATTCTATTTTGTGTTAATACATTTTGTATGAGGAGTTTGTTAGTATATTTGATCCACTTGGTTATCGTTTATCGTATTTTTATGCCACGAAAGGTATATTTGCTCTATTTTCAATAGTTCAGAATCGTAAAGATTTCTTAAAAGCACAGGCACCCTTATTGATTATTTTATGATTATATTTTGCAGGGTATGTATCTATGTTTGGAAGGAGGAGAATTTCTAAGGATGAAAAAACTTTGTTTGTTGTTTAATTTTCCTTTAAATTCTTAAGACTTTTTTTTTTACCCCTTTTTTGTAGTTATAAGTTCTATAGTCTTGACTCTATTTCTTTAGTCCTTTCTTTTTAGTTTTTTATTTGAAGTACTGTTCAGAAAAATAGGTCAAGACACGAACAATATTTAGTTTGATGAAAAAACTCTTAGATCTAAATGTAAATATATAATATGTTTGAATTTTCTTAATTTCTAGTGTACTTATTATAACAAAAAAATAATTTGAACCAAGAAAAAACAATCAAAACTTAAAATTATTGTGATTATCATAGTTTTTTTTTTTTAAAAAAAAATTCATTGCAATAAGTGTTATAGTCTCTATGAATTCTCTGATAGTTTGATTATTTATTTATTTTAAAAAATGATCTTGAATTAGACGGATTTGATCTTCAATGTGAATTTAACTATTCGTAATGGGCGGCACGGGTAAATATCTCACGAACAAGTAAGTTTGATCTCGAATGTTTTGATATTTGATATGCCTTCATTAAATTTGATATTGAACACCTTGTATATTTAATTTGCCTTTCTCTAGTTGAAGCTTGTAGAGCAATGCTTACAACTTGTATAGAAAATTGTAGCTTATGATCCACAAATTTTCTCGACATCTTGTTAGAATTTAGTGTCTTTTCTGAACTATTTAAGATATTTATTTATGATTGTAGGATATAAGGGTTGTGATGAGGATAAACTCTTTTCAACATTAAAATAAAATGACATGACAACATTTGATTAGTCGAAACATGACATTTATATACATGACACATATTTTTGTTTTTTGTTTAACTAGATATGCCATGTCATTAATTTTAACATGTAATATGATTCCATTAATTTTATTTTATTTTGTTTTGTTTTACCTGTCATGCATATTACATCATTTGACATATAACACTAGACGGAGCCTCTATAATAAGGTGACTTTGTAGCACAATTAAATGAATCAGTCCAACAAAATCAAATCATTAACTAAACTCATGTACATTTGTTGGACTTTAAGACGTTAAATCAATTATATTAGCCCATAGTATTTTATTTAAAATAATATATTGTAAATTTAAAAATATAGTCTGAATAATTTAATCGGCGTATTAGTTAAAATATATCTCTAGAACAATCTAAGGGTATTCAAATCAAATGAAAAACAATGAGAATGGTGTAGGATCATAGGTATACAATACTAGTATATCATGTATAAAAGCATATATTATTTGTCATTTGATCAGGATATCAATTAATAAATATTCTTGAGAAATTTATTTATAAATACCTAATTATATATAACTTAATTGTGTAAATACACTTTTTGTTAGTTAGATGTATCATTTTGGATTTGGACTAAAAAATTAATTTGGTGTATGATATGATGTATAACTAAATATTGCACAAATCAAATATTAATTTATCGAGTGATTAACGATAAGAAGACATTATTCAACTAATGCATGATAAAATATTCTTGAAATTTGTCCCTTCCCAAACGAAGTTCTTGAACATGTAAGATCCAATTAAATAAATAAAAAAAAGTAAGTCATCTCGAGGCTTTCAAATGTGTATGATGATCAATTTGTATCGAATTAAAAGTGTTGTTGCCATGCAAAAAGTAATTAAATATGATCAATTATGAAATCCATCATAAGTTTGTACTTGATTATTTGAATATATATATATATATATATATATATATATAGTTAATTAGAATAAAACTTATCTATACCAAATGAATGAAGAAATTTGGGATAACGTTGGACTGATCTCCGTGATGAACAAGATGAAAAAAAAAAAAATTGATAAAATTTCTTACAAATCAACTTAAACTATATCATCCTTATTTAGAAGGGACCGTTGGAGAGGACCAACATAACATTAAATTGTGGTACAAAAAGCAAGGTAAATTGTACTACAAATAGGACTTCATCTTATAACAATAGGGTAACGTGTACTGCTTTCGGTAAAATAGGTGTAGCACATCTCTTCATGTCAAAAAATTGGAACATTCGAATTCATATTGACTCTCTTAATTGACTTTACACATGCATATTTTTTTTACCAATATTTTGCAGTATCAAGATCTTAAATGCTTAAACATTAGTACTATTTTCTTAGCAATATGATAAAATTTTCTCAAAGCTTTTGTTTCATGTATTCATTTTGGTTGAATAGATACAATTAGTGTGTTAAAATCTTTTTCATCTGAACAATAGTGAAAAAATTGAAGATAAAAAACTAACAAACTAATAGGAATAAATAAAAATGTTGATGCTAGGGGAAGTTTGGAAAATGGGTGTGAGTAGAACAAATGTTGTCATGTTAATTGGGGGTAATGGGAGCATTGTATAATTAAGGCTATTTGTTAGGAACTTTTTTCTTAACCTTGAGTTTGTTGCTCAAGATTAGCTACTAACTCCTAATTTTTTTTTATATCATATGTGCAATAGGAGTAATCTCATTATGTAATATAATAATATTGTGTTAAACTATTGTCATATGCTTCTTATAGAGTTATATATTCGATATGTTATCTTCTTTTATTTGTAGCATGATATTTTGTCATTAGAATTTTGTGGCATGATCATTGATACATTTTAGATTAAGCGATACACTTTCTAAAGAAAATAAATCAGTTGTATCTTTTAGAATTTCAACTAATTGATGTGATTCTCTATGTTTTGCTTATTGCCTTTGTTAGTTTGGCAAATAAAATAGTAGATGAAAAACTGAAGCTTTCGCTTAATTGTAAGTATGATCTCTAAAATGCTTGTGATTATCTTGCGCAAATACTTTGAGCTAGTTTAATCTCACATCAATTCTCTGAATATTTTTACTCCTTCCCCGTCCTTCATTAGAAGTGAAACAAATATTTATTTTGTAATTCACAAGCCTTTCATTTTAGTTTTCATATTACTACCTTATTTCTTTTGACTCATGAGTCTGATTGTGAATGGATGAAATGTGAGATGTAGATGAGATGAAGAGAAGCAAATATTTTTAATATGTGCTCTTTCTATGACCCCCAGATTAAGAAGCACAAGGATAGACAAAACAATAGATTTTGAAGACTAATTAAGTTGTTCTATTATATGCTAATGCAATAAATAAATTCTCTCAATGGTTTGGACAACACATATTGGTGAAATGTGATGTTATTCAGACTCATGGTCTGGTTTGATTGTTATATGTACAAAGAGTCGAACTGTTCGATATTGACAAGTGCAACCTTTGATGGTAAGCAACTAATATTATATATATATATATATATATATATATATATATCAATATTTTTAGCTATGCAAGAAGGAATAAGCAATGGACTTGATTTTTTTACTCCTCTAAGCACCCCAATGCACTTCCTTTCTTGAACTCGTGCTATCCCACATAGTTGAGACATATAAACAAGAAGCAAGCGGAAACATGTGTTGCAAATGAAGCTCTGAAATTGTTGTTGGAAGTTCGCAATTTTAGCATTATTTTTGCACGTATTGTAAAGAAAAAGTTGTGTTATACCGATGTTGTACAAAGAATTCTTGATTAACTTTATTTATTTCAATAACATGTTGGGCCCGTGCATCGCACGGCCATCCCATTCTAATATCAACCTAATTGATAGACCGAAATAAGTTGAATAAATAAAAAAAATTATTAATAACCCGCTCAATCTTTGACAAATTGAACAAGTTATGTTTTATAGACAAATTTTACCACTTCTAATAATATATAATATATTTATTTTTCATGCAAATATACAACCTTATCTTCTTTTTTCTTACAAGTAACCTAAAAAAAAGGAAGAGAAGAGAAAAAACAACAATTTCTTAACATATAGTGAAACGTGTAAGATACAATATATTGTATGTGTGACACTCCAAATAAAAATAGAAGCGGGCCTAGTTATCAATAAAATTAAGTTATGTAAATAACTTATTCGAATAAGTTAGAAGACATTTTTTGTAATTTTCCATATACAAATTTAGAGAAAATAATAAACATGACCCTTTATATTTGAGGGTAAATTTTAAATAGTTTCATTTAATATGTATTAAGTAATTCTAGTTCTTTTTAAGTATATCAAATAGTTCATTTAATATGTATGTATTAAACAAACTCCATTTCTATAGATGAACTAAGATATCACCTTGTTACTAGATTTTCAATTTTTTTAAATTTATATTTAATACATTTCTCAATATAAAATACAAAGTTTATGCGAAAGTTACTGAATTTCGAGAACTCATTCCTACCACTCTTAATCCACCCTTATTCTCTTGTCAACGCTTTTGCCGAGCTCATCACACTAGACTAATTTAGTACAATTTTTATATATTTTTTTATGTAATTTTATAAGTTATTAGTTTATTACACAAAAATATTCATAACCAAATACGAAAATAAACCGAGTAAACTCTTTCTCTAGCCAAAAATAAGAGGCCATTTTTATTAATTTCTCTATATTTTTTACAATAGTGTTGGGATTTTTTTTTTAAAAAAAAACTACAATGAAGCTTTTTGTAATTAGAGCAAAACTAAGTATAAGTATATGTATATATAAAATATAAAATATTAACCAAAAATATTTTAAAATATGTATATATATGAAAAACTATATAATATAATATAAATTACTATTATGATAGAAATTCCCTTTTCTGAGCCGGAGAACGAAACGAACAGATCGGTGTGTTACAGAAGAAATCTACAAAAGGGTAAAAATTCTTCAGAATTAGGGTTTCCGTTTTCTCTTTCTAAGTAGTTGCCGCCGGAAAATTGAACAGAGAGAAGCCATGGACGGCGTAATGTCGGCGTCGGACCAGCAGATGCTAGTTTCTTCTTTCCTCGAAATCGCCGTTGGACAAACCGCCGATACTGCCCGGCAGTTCCTCCAGGTTTCAAAATTTCTGTTTCTAGACTTGCTTAGTATGAATGCATGTGTTTTGCTTTATGTGGTTACTGATGATAGCAGATCCGGTATTGCACTCTCCGGCTATGGCTGTGGACTAGTGTGCGATTTGAACTTTATTTTACTATATTCGAAGTGCGGGTTGTAGATGTTGGGTCCTAATTGCTTTAGGAGAGTTAAAGTTGTATGTTTTCAGCATTTTCATGTTGAGATATAGAATTAATCAATTTGAGCTTTAGTTTTTGTTCTTTGTTTTTTTTTTGTTGTTTAAAGATCCGAGCTTTATAAAGAAGAATTTGTTTGTAAAAAGAAGATTCGAGCTCTGTAAAGGAGAATTTTGGCTGTTAATGGCTTCGGAGTGATGCCATTATAGCTCTATGGCACAAAAAAAATAGCTTTAAATGGTAGAAGTTGGATCAGATGTTCTTTTATTTCGTTCTTGACCTGCAAGTCTATGAAATGTTTTTATTTTGAATTAGATTATGGCTTTTGGCTCATAGAAAGAACTGTGTTAACAGTTTGAGTGCATACAGATTTGGAATTTGGAACAATAATTCAATGATCCTACCATTTATAATGACAATGGTTGGATAAATTTCGCACCTCTGGGGCACTAGTCAAGGATGAATATGTAGTTGAGGTGCACGCGACCTTCCGGACATAACCATTATGAAAGAAAAATTAGCATCTTTGGGGCCTAGTATATTATGATGTATGCCCAACTTTACGTTCTATCTTTATCTTGTTCCTAAAACATGAGATGGTATGAAGAGTTTAAGTAGTAGCATTTTATACATCAAGGGAGTTTTAAACAAAGTGGAGGTACATAAGTCTCAAAGCCATCTCATACATCATATGGAAAGTGATTGGAACGTAACCCAAACATCACATACAAATTCTGAAAAATGTTATCAGTTTAAAAAGAAATAAAAAATGAGATGGTGATTGTGGAGGTTTTATGAATTTAGGGGTTTCTTTTTGTTTGGCACATGTTCAGCATTTAGGAAAGGAGGTGGGTGAGAGTTGTACATTGGATTTTATACTTTTTTGAGCCGTTGTCAATTGTGCTCTTCCCTTTTGTTGGACCTTCTGATTCTACATCACACATAAGTTAATTTTGTCTAGCTTTGCCGGCAACTTATTTTGTGATCGTTTTAGTTGTTGGGTGTGAGGATATATTTATCTTGTGTATTGGTTATAACACGAGTCAATGGGTGGAAAATAAGCAGATAATTAAATGCCGAGTAGGTACTGATGGCATTGACCTTTCCTTTATTTTGGCTCTTGTAGCATCTTGTTTTCATCAGGGGCCTATGCAGAATATTGAGTTATGGTGCAATTGGAATTGACAATTTTTCTTCATTTTGGTAATTTTTAGAGCCTAGTTTCTAAATGGTGGAGATTATAAATATTGTGTGCGTGCAGGCAACAAGCTGGAAGCTTGATGAAGCAATTCAGCTTTTCTACATAGGAAATGAGAGTGGGGCAGCAGCATTTTTTAACTCTCCACAATTGGGGAATGATGCACTTCTTGGTGATCCAAGCTTGAGGTATTTTAAATATAGATACCCTGTGATCTTTCTATTTTAGTTATTGTTTTGTCCTTTTTATTTACTATTTGTAGTTTTGCAATTTTTTTCTTGCTTATGATCCAGTGGAGTTGTAAACGACTCAGTAGACACCAATTTGGTACAAGGCGATGGAGATGATGTGCGTCCACCTTTACCTGTAAAAAGGGAAGTTCTTTATGACAATGCAGTACTTTATGGGTATGCTGTTCAACTTCTCATGCTTCTAAACTACTTTCGTTGTCTATATGTGAGAGCGTTTAGTTTTTTTCTCATTCTCCTGTTTTACTGGACGTTAACATGGTCATTTATGTCATAGATACTATCACTTTAAATTCCATGTGCTAGAAAATATGAAGAATGAGAGGTTTTAGGAACCTGTAAACACATCCAGGTGGGTTGTGGGCAATGTACACAAAAGTGTCTTACCTTCTTGACCTTTGGTTAGGAAGGGGTTTACCCTTTCGGATCCCTATGGAAAGGAGAGAAGCGGTGTTTGGTCAAGTTGTGATTTTTCCTAAATCCAATTTAAATCTAATGTTTAAAACTGCTAATAATAGTTGTAAAAATTCTTGTCTCTTATGTGAGGCATCATAAGGTCTCTCATATTGATATTTATCTATATTACTTTAAAAGTACAGAGGTCCTTAAAAATGTTGATTGAAATATTTTTCCCTTTATTAAAAGATTTTACAATAGAAAAAATTGTCATTTACTATTTTTTCTCAAATTATTATTAATATATACAAATAAATCTAAATTATAAGATGTCTATAATTAAGATTTGCCTTATATTAATTATATATTAAAATCTAGAATTTTAGGCTTGTAACCACATTATTTATGTAAATTAGCTAGAGATGACATTACCATAAAAATTTGATACCATAATTCATTTTTACTTTGCAAAAGAAAAATATTTTTTCCCATACTTAGGTAACCCCTTTCTTGGAGGAAAATGTTTTGGACATCTATGAATTAAGGATCCTTCCTCTCTACAACATCATAACATACTCAACGTAGTCCTCAAATGAAGTCTTGTTTAGGAGGAGATCATTCTCCCAATAGTTTTGTACTTTTTTTTATATTAGTCATATGTAGGTCAGTTGACCAAACCACTTTAATATATGATGAGATTTTTATAATTTCTCTTTGTTATAATTTCAAGGTTTCTTTGTTGACTTCCGCACGATGCCCTCTTATTTCGATCCCAACAATATGCTCATAATTTGAATGCAATCGTATTCTAAGGGTATATCAATAGCTTGGACTAACTGATGACACAATTTGCATGACAAATCATCCAAAGTTTGAGAAATATGCTACTAACGGCTTTTAGAAAAGAAGAATACACAAAATTGTACTCGCAATCTTGATGATAATATCTTTTTTAAATATTTGTTTTGTGATTGCAATTTTTTTTTGATATATATGTATATATATATATGTAAATTTGTGTCAAACTTCTCATTTAAATGAATATGCTAAATATACGTGCATGCACATACGCTAAACTAGTCTAGGAAAAAGTGTGTTCCCTCATTATTATAGATATCTATCACTCAGAATAATTGATGCTGCTCATAAATTAAACCTTCTATTGGTCTCTTCTTCCTCTTCATGTCTCTCTTTTCATTATTATGGTTATGATGCAATCAAGTTATACCATGAACTGTACTCATTATTCTGTCAGTGCAAACCACTCGACTATCATACCTCTTTCATAAGTGGTATGGCTCTTTCTTTCCATCTCTTGCAATATCTGGAGTGTGAGTCTGTGCAGTACATGCATTTAGATTGCTAATTGACTGTCTTGACAAAGAATACTAGTGGTTGTATGCATTGCTATTCTGTACTATTTTGCTGTTTCATTTTCTAATATTCTTTCTGAAGGATGTTTCCTCCCTTTCATTTGTACTCTTTTTTTTTTTGTTTAATTGATTTTCTTTGTGTACTTTAGTTCTTCGGGAATGGGAGGTTCATCACGTGAACCTCGTCTAGTAGTTCCCTTTCGCAACTTTGAGGAGGAAATGAAGCATCCGGGAGTCTGGGAGGCAGAGAAACGTTCTACTTCTACAGCAGATGCTGCTCAAGACAATCTTGCTTCTTTGTATCGTCCTCCTTTTGCCTTGATGTACCATGGGTCTTTTGAGAAGGTAAGTGGACCTTATCAATTGGAAGATTTGCCATTCCTGCTTTAGTAAATAGTTCATTTGTTTCTGTGGTGATTTTCCTTGCTATTGTTGCTCTTGCGAGGAGTTTTCTGGATTTATACATTTGAGATTTATGCCGGGTGGGTTCTGTCAACTATTGAGTAGACAGGTGGAAGATTTATATGTTACCCAAAGAATCTTATAATGCTGTGGCATTTCAAAAGTCAAAATTAGCAATAGAAGTTATTCCCTTTACAACTAGTGATGATGATGGTTACTTGTGTTCCCTTATTCAAGTAGAGGGGTAACAAAGTAAATTGCAATGTTGTTGGTTTTGGCTTTTCAGAGATGTTAGATGTCAAATTTTCTTATTATTATGCTTCTAGCATTGCTTCTTTACTTTTTATTTTATCCTAGTTATCATATTCTTTTACTAGTAACTTGTTAAGTTTACAAGCTTTGCACGTGTGTATCACTTTAATCAATAAATGTATTTAAAAAGAACAAATTTGTTGTGTGTATATTATATTATTAAGTACAGAACTTTAAAAAATAACATTACATGGTCTACGCATCCCTCTCTTTTGTTCTTTTTTTGGTTGGTTTAAAAGTGTTTGCATTAATATAATACGTATCAAAAAAAGAAGAGCGTTTGCATTAATATACTTATCAAAACAAAAGAGGAAGAGTGTTTGCATTAATAACTAAAAGCACCACCATGTACAATAAATATACTGAAGTAGGAAGTCTTACTAAAACAAGTGACTTTCCATAAACATCAGCCTACTATCTGAACGAAAGGGGATATTTTGAAGCGCCAAAATTCGAGAAAGGAGGATACTCTTAGGGAAGTAGGGAGTCTTACAAAAACAAGTGACTTCCCCATGAACATCAGCCTACTATCTGTACGAAAGGGGATATTTTGAAGCGCCAAAATTTGAGAAAGTAGGATACTGTTAGGATCTATGAACTGGGGTCATTTGTTCTTTCTAAAAAGGAAAAACTATGTTGAATAGCAATCTTTATTAATGTTCTGGAGGGCTGTATTTGTTTTACTGCATTGAATTGATTTTTAATCCATTTGTCTTATGCCTATCAAACTGGGTGTTCTAAACTGTGGAAAAGAACAATTTTTTTTTCTTGAAATTGGTAACATGGAAAAGAACAAAATCTTGCGTCAGTGGTTGCTGTCTCTTGTTTTAACTTTTTGGGTTGTACTTCATTATGATGTTTTTGCTAAGGGAGTACATTACTACTTCGCCTAGTTCCTTTGTTGGATGTTGTTACACTGAATTATATGTAATTACAGGCAAAAGATGCTGCTAGAGCGCAAAACAAATGGCTCTTGGTGAATATGCAGTCCACGCGAGAATTCAGCTCACATATGGTAATCTCTTGACATCCCCTCCTCTAAACAAAGATATTGGGAACATAGTAGCTGAGCCAATATAATCTTTTCCTAGTTATGTCTGTGACTCACTTTTGGTTTGTGTAACCTGCTTTTGAAGCTTAACCGAGACACTTGGGCTAATGAGGCTGTTGCCCAGACTATCAAAAGTAACTTCATCTTCTGGCAGGTTGGCGCTCTTCCTTTCTTTATTTCTTTCTTTTAAACTACTCCCTTTGTTTCAATTTGTTTGTCTGGTTATAACTTGGCACGGAGTTAAAGAAAGTAAAGAAAACTTCTTAATTTTATGTCTAAACCTAAAGATATGTAGAATGTACCAAAATGTCCTTCCATCTTGTGGTCTTAAGTAATATGTGGGTTGCCAAAAATGGAAAGCGACATTCTTTTTGAAACGGATAAAAAACGAAAGTAAGACAAACAAATTGAAATAGAGAAAATAGTTTGGTAGTCAGAATTGCATGCTGTTTTACCAGTGTGCCTCATCTTTTATGTGTAACTTAGTAGATTTGCTAGATATATCTCCAAAGGTCACTAGAGCTGTTAGAACTTCTTGTGCCGAAGTCTGTTAGAAATTTGGCTCTGTATGTTGTCATGTTAGACGACATCAATAGAATCTTTTGGTCTTGAAAGAAAGCAAAAGAACGAGAAACTATGGGTGTGTTCGGTACGAAGAAAATGTTTTCCATGGAAAATTTTGACCAACCGAACACACCCTATGTGCATACTTTTTCCACATGTAATGTTAATGTGCCTGACTAAAATGCCAGGTTTTGCTGTATCACTATCCCCTCTAGTTTGAAATACATGAGCTTCTTTAGCCTTGAGCTTGGACAGGGGAAGGAAGTAGGAAAAAATATGGTTCCACACTCGCTCAAAGGAGCACATGGCATGCAGTCCTTACACTCCTGAAGGTGCCTGGGTAAATGTTTGGAATAGATTGTGGACACAATCCCAAATACATTGCTGATAACGTTGACGCCATAGCTAGCAGCTAGAGATAAGACCGCCAATGGGTATATAAGTTTGATGTTAGTCTAGCTTCCTAGTGAACCCGTAATGGACTAGCCTACATGGTAAGATGTAAAGAGTTAAAAGTTCTTGAGAGAACTTGGAAACAGTTATTAGTGTGAGCAACTTTTAACTACCAGACTAAATGGGGACCCATAAACTGTTCCATTGAGAGAGCAAAGTTTCAATTCATATATCCATACTGAACATCTGGCCTGTAGAATCTGTGTCACAATCTTGGGTTTGTACTTGCAAGAGCTGATGGAAAAGACACAATGGATAAAGCTGGCAGTCTCCTTTGTTCTATTTGGGGTGATTTTCTGAAGGGGATACTAAATTACTGTCATTTTACTGGAAGTCCCGAAGGGCTACATTATTCTTGTCATCATATTGGCTGCATGGTTCTGAAAGTAGTAGCTTTAGTTACTTCTGTGTTTTTCCCTTTTTTTTTTTTTGGTTGGAGTCGGAGTAGTTAAAAGTCTGAAAAATGTCTCTGTTTCACCCAATGTTCAGTTTGCTTGTTTGCATGCAGGTGTATGATGATACTGAGGAGGGCAGCAAAGTTTGCACGTACTACAAGTTAGATTCTATGCCTGTCGTATTGGTAATTGATCCTATAACAGGTCAGAAGATGCGTTCTTGGCGTGGAATGGTTCAGCCAGAAACTTTGCTAGAGGTTCGTTGTTGTTGTTTACCTTGTTCTACTTGCTTACATAAGTTGTAGGAGTTGAGTAACTTTGTGTGTTTATAACAATCTAATACAACTGAGGGGAACCGATATTATTATTTTCTGATGCAGGATCTCCTATCCTTCATGGATGCTAGCCCCTCAGAATATCATGTTAATCTATCTCATAAACGACCCAGAGAAACTCCTCAGGCACCTCGTCATCCTCAACCTCAACCTCAACCTCAGCCTCAGCCTCAGAGTAAGTTTAATGTTTTTCTAATGCTGTACAAAGTAACAGGTTTCAGTTTTTGAGAAGAGCTATATATTGCAGAGGCAAAGTGAAACTTTTTAGTGAGGTGACACTCAACAACAACATACCCTGTGTAGTCCCACACAGTGGGGTCTACAAGTTCATAATATGGCCTTGAAACTCATGTAAAGAGATCATGACAGTTTTCGAAGTCTCTATGTCATTCATCTTGATTTAAACCTTAGTATGCAGAGAGAGTTACATCTGCAGTCCATGTCAGCCAAGCGCATGAATGTAAAGTGCGTGTATGTAGCTTACCTTCATATAGACAAAGGAGTTACTTGTCTTGACCAGCAACCACATTGGACATGTCTCAAGTTGATAACCGCCACCTCCACCCAATAAAAAATAGAAATGTATAGAAAAATATAAATAGGCCGTGCTCAATCCAGATTGAATCTCATTTATAACACTTTGTTTTGTGCAGATGAAATTGGAGAAGAGGATGAAGAACTACAACGAGCATTGGCAGCCTCTATGGAAGGTATAGAAGATTCTGGTTCAGTTGCCTCTAAAGAGACTAATGAAGCTGCCAGTGATGTTGTAAAAGAGGAGAACTTGATAAAGAAGCCTTCTTATCCGCCTCTACCTGAAGAACCCAAGGGTGACAGGAACCTTCTCTGCAGAGTTGCAATTCGCTTTCCTGATGGACGCAGGCTTCAAAGGAATTTCTTACGAACTGACTCAATTAAGGTTAACCTTTATTTTAATTTCCCTGTTTACTAGAGTTGATGCCTCCCAAGTTTGGCTTGTGGTTTATTCTGATTTGACCTCCTAGATTCCAGTCTTGTAGGCTGTTAATGTCAGCTTTGTGCTTATAGATTTACAAATTCTTTTCAAAGAGTTCAGCATATGATATTTACATTTACAGAAGTTATATCTCCTGAGCCCACGAGGATACAGAGTGTTAGTTAGATTTCCTATTTATCTATATAATACAAGAAAACTAAACTGCATCTGATAAAGACGATATTCTTTAGTAATGTAGTGATTTCCTTGATCTTTTGACACGTTAATATGATTATTTGAAGTCCCTTGGAATGCAGCCGTCTTATGATGTCTTTTCTCTTTTCAGCTGCTATGGTCCTTCTGTTCTACTCAGTTTGAGGAAGCTGAGTCGAGGCCATTCAAATTCACGCAAGCAATTCCAGGTGTATCAAAGTTTTTAGAGTTCGATAACAACATGACCTTTGAGGAATCCGGTATTGCCAATTCTATTATTTCATTCACTTGGGAATGAGCAATGGATTTTATTTATAGTTGCTCAGTAAAGATGTCGATGTAAGAGGGCATGTTCCTACTGCTCGGGTGCTTTCTGCGTTATCTACTTATTTAAGAAAAGAAAAAAAAAAAACAGAAAAAAGTTGCTTTCTACCTTTACTTCTTTTGCTGTTATTTTGCTTTCAAATATAGTATCTTGGCTTTGAATTTGTATAAGATGGTATGAAGTTTGTAAACATGTACATAATTATGATTAGTTCTTGGTGGCTTTTAGTCTTGTCAATTTTATATCTTTACCATATGATGCTATTTTTTGTTTATATCAATAGAAGAGCACATTAAATCCCCATTTCGAACAACCCCTAAAGATTGTGATCCAAACCTTTAGTATCATACAAGAAATGGCTAGCTAAATACCTTAATTTTGTATAACTATGATGTCAAATATTCACTGATCAAAATATGCATATGGTGGAGAAATTTCATCCATCTAAGTTAAGTTACTAAATGTTATTTTCTTGTTCCTTTTTAGAGGACAGTGTTGTGTACTTGGGAAACTATAACAAAAGATAAGAATATTATGAAATAATTAGTGTGAATATTCATTACCCTATAAATAAATCTCCCATTTTCACCTTCATAACCTACCCCATGATCTCAAATAGGTTAAGTTCCATATACATTGCAACCCCTTATATCCCTCAATATAATCCTATAAAAAAATAGTGATATTAGATACTCCATCACATTATACAGACAGGAAAATACTTTAAACACAAAAGAAAAAAGCTTGAAACACATAGAAGAAAATTTACCAAAATCTCACTCAACTGAAAGAACAGGGTTTATTGAGTGCAAACATGATTGATTTAAAAGTTGTTGTTAAGCTTTAACTAGCATATATGAAAGTAACAACATAAATGAATATGGTAAGAAAGTTCAGAATTGGCGACGGATAATTTTACTTTAGGAGTGAAACATCCATTTTCCACTGTAAACAACTATCTCGATACAGCAGGGTAAGAGAGTGGGGGTCTTATGTCATCATAGTTCATATATCCCACCTCTTCTTTGCACGGAACATCAAAGATGAAGATGTTATGTCATCTTGAGGCACTTGAAGCATAAATTGTACTTTCATCTTCATGGGAGCTGTCTTTGCTTTTCCGCTTTCCTCGCCAACCTAAACAAACAGAAGAACATGATATGAAAATCCATGCTGAAGACTACGATTTCAAAGAAAATGATGCATCATTCAATCATATGTACTCCTTATAGAGTGAGCAATTACGGCAATGCACAGTTTCGTATTCTTTCCATTTTGTTATGCATCCAATCATTAGATAAATAAGCATCTGTATACTATAAGATTATCACACAACATTGTTAGTGCCTCTTTTTCTTTATTTCCTGTCATCAGGATCAATATGTCAAATGGATGAAACCATATCAGGATCTTGATCATAAGCTAAAGTATTCAGTATCGTGACAAATGTGCAGCGGCCAGAGTACGTGGAAAAGACAAAAGAAATAATGGGGTTATCAGGTTCCATACAATAAGATGAAACCAAAAAGAATCACATGAGACAATCATAAAGTAGAAAAATCTTTTAACATATGAGTGTGAGATCTGCATATCATTGACAAACCACTGCAATAAACATACTTGGGGAGGGGGCTGTTCCAATAAACATTCTTCAGAACTGATTAAATACAAAGGTGTATACCTCATCTTAAGACGTTAGATTTTTTTTGACTGTGGGGTTTATTTACATAGAGAGAAAGAGACTTTCCTTTTTGATTGTTTCTACCTTTAATTATTGTCATAGTGTTCACGCTAGTTTCCCTCTAGACATTAAGAACAAAATCTTACAAAAAAGGGCAAGTAAAACTTCAATTGTTAAAAAAATAACTAATTTGAAGAAATGAAAGGAATATGTCAAAGCTATCAACGTACTTTTTTGATAAGGGCTGTCAATGAACTTGAAGATAACTACCAAGGCAAATTAAAGCAGCATAGCAATTAAAGCTCAAAAAGCAGTTTGTCCCCATTTGTGAAAGGGTTGCCAACAAAACTTACCCAAAGAGATGCCCACCCAAGTCGCACTTCCGAATCATAACCAGCTTTAAACTTGAAGTCTTTTCCAATATTGTGTTTATAGACAGTGCTCCAGTAGTTTGTGTCCAAATTATACCAGTAGCTGACCCCAGAAAAAAATTATATCAATAGAAGAACATCCATTAAATCTCAATATTTTCTAAAAATGTGTTAGCAGTTAAAAGAATCAAGTTCATGGATACAAAACTTCTGGAAATCGATGGTAAATGTTGTATATCCATGAATTTCACAAAGGAGCTGATATATTCAACAATCTGCAGTTGTAATCATGAGAGGAACTTTTAAACTTGGAGCTATATTTCCATATTAAGAAAAAATGTATTATTATGTCTATACGACGCTGCATGAATCAGGCGGTGTAATAGCAGTTCCCACCCTTATGGTATATTCAGGAAAATAAAGGTTCATTATCCGAACTCCAGAATAATCTCAATATAACAGTTTCTAATCAAACAGTGACATCTGATATATAGTACATTTTCTTTTGTAAGTAAACAAAAGGTACTAATGTTAGATATGATATGCATATGCATAGGAAAATCATAATCTACCAAACAAACATTGAGGTTAAATGGATATAGAGAGTGGGGACATCACCTCAACTTGTCTGAAGGACCGAATTGACGCTTGAAGGTAAATGACATTGCATTTGAAGGCAAGGAAATGCTAGGAATAAATGTCATTTGCTCATCCTGAAACATAGGAATGGTCAACTCCAAATATAGATTCAAATGTAGAGAGAAACTTCCAAACCATATAAATTACGGAATCAGATGCTGCAAGTCTTTAAGATAATCAATTTTGGTGTGCATTCTAGATACACAGAGACAGAAGAACTGAGGTGATCAATCGAATCAAAAAGAACGTGCAGACCTATTCAAAGAGACTGCAAAGGAAAAAGTTTCAGAAAAATACATCACTAAAAAAAAAACATTTAATCTGATTTACAGCATAAGTTTCAGCAACAAATATTGTTATTTCAGACACCATCAATTTCTACCACAGGTTGTCGATTTAAAGAGAGGGGAAAAACAGATAAACAGCTATGAGAATCCAAAAGATGATTTTGCCACTCTAGATATATGATATAATTCTCTTTTCACCTATTATCTATTTCTGTTTTTGTTTCTTTTTCTTTTAAGTTACTAAACACTAAAAAGGGCAATTACATTAAAGTGAAACATGAAACAAATCCTTCATAAAACACTAAAACATAATGCAAATTTAGTATTGTCACATGTTGGTTTACTAAATTTGCTTCACTTCACATGTTCAGCCTAAGAAATATGCTTCATGTGCTCTCCTTTCAAGAGTAATAGACCACCTTGTGTGTATCTAAGAGAGA
The DNA here is from genome assembly GCF_900185275.1 of Solanum verrucosum. Classification (NCBI taxonomy): domain Eukaryota; kingdom Viridiplantae; phylum Streptophyta; class Magnoliopsida; order Solanales; family Solanaceae; genus Solanum; species Solanum verrucosum. The sequence goes on along the minus strand of NW_026019988.1, from coordinate 7,553,632 downwards.
GCGATAGAGCATTTCATCTGGTGTACAACTAAATACCAAATGATATAAAACAGTGACCAACAGCTTAACAGCCAAGAAAGAACTCAAGAAAAGCATAAAGGACTGGACATCTGCAATCCAATAAAAGTTGGGTCAAACCAAAATGAGCAAGTAGTGAAAAAGAAACTACCTTAAAGCAGTATCTCAGATCCAAAGCTTCATCCTTGTATTTTGCAGTACAAACTCCATTCATGATCTGGCCTTTGAGGATTCCATTCACTGATAGTATTCTCTTAGCTTGTTCCTCCTCCTCCTCCTCCTCTTTCTCCTCTAGTGAAACTTCACCTAAAGGAAATCTGATGGTTGCTCTTGGCTGCAGCAGGATGATTATAGAATGAATGAGTCAAAAATGTTAGATAAAGCACAGATAGAGCCAAACTCAGGTGCCAGTCTTCGTCAAACATAAGATACTAATAGCATTCTGAAAATGTAAGCTTTCTCATCACTGTCCAAACAGAAAGGTAAGATTTTATTGTATAGCACAACTGCACAACAATATACGATGCTATATCTATCAGTAATGAAGTGCCAATCAATATGTTTAGACACGAGCTTAAGAAACCGTAAGTACTGTAAGCCCAGTTTACATTCCCTGTAGTCTTCTCAAAGGTAAATCAGGAACCATAGTCAATATTATAAACCTACAGAATGTTGATAATATCTTCAACAGTTATTTTTCTCAAAGATAACATTGAATCCGAATCGAAAACTGTACATAGAGATACGGTCATACCTTGCCAATTGCTGGAACAGCAGAAGACAACTCAAACTTGTAAGCTGGACCTGCCAGATCAGCTACCATTGCCAGTTCTCCTTGTTGCGACTAGTATGACCAAAAGAAGTGTGAGTGGGAAGTGGTATAGTGCACATAAAGCATGAAAACAGAAGCAATCATATCACATACTAGATAGTAATACGGAGACTGAAGCAACACATAAACGAGTCAAAGTGTCACTTGTATTTCTAGAAAACTAGAGTTTAATAATGATCCTGCAACATCAATTGGCAATAAACTTGCCAATAACTTCAGCACAATTTAGGTTCACAATAGGATGGCACATAAAAGATAGGAAAGAAAGCATGTGTATCTTTATATGTGCCAAGTTCATCAAACTCCGTATTGTCTACTTCCTCCACCCCATTTTGTATGATGGTGTTTGACTGGATTAGGAGTTCAGGTTATAACAACAACAACATACCCAATGTAATCTCACATAGTGGGATGAGAAGGTAGAGTGTACGCAGACCTTACCCCTACCTCAGAGGTGAGGTAGAGAGGTTGATACCGATAGACTCTCAGCTCAAGACAAAACAATTTTAGAAAAAGATGTATGGAAGTACAAAAGACGATAGAAAATAACAAAAAACAACAAATAGTAGCAGAACAGTACTACAACAATAATTCTAAAATCAAACTACACAAAACAACAGATAGTAAGGGCAACAAGACAATACACCCCTACTTACTTGTATAGATGCACTCCTACCTACTCACCTTCCACCCTAGTTCATGTCATCCACACCTTCCTAAATTACAATGTGGAGTTGCACAAGAAAATAAGATAATCAAGATACAGAGTTTCTATACTGATTAAAGCTTGCACCAGATGGGAAATGGGAAAAGCATGAGACAGTGCAAGTGGGGGATTTGGGCTAGTCTCCCCCCTCACATTCATACACAAATCAATAAGCCAAAACAAATGTACTCCGTTTATCCCCTTTTTTTTTTAATAATCGAGAAATCCGTCTAGAACCAATCTTTAGGGCCAACTGTAGCATTCTAAACTAGGGGATGATGGGACCTCCCCTCTACCCTTCTCAACTATATACTCGACTTAGTTCGCTTGACACAAGGCTTGAACGCATAAACTTGAACTTGTGACCTAAGACACAAGTCTCTCAACTTTGTCAAGTGAGCTAACCCTTGGGGACCCATTTATATGACACTAATACAGTTTAAGGAGTCATGTTTTCTTTTACTTAGACTTTTTTGAAACATTTCCTAAATATAATCATAATAAATCATGACTTACATTACTTCATAGATAATTTTCAACTATGTATCTTAAATTTCAAAAATATTGAACAATGGATATAGTATTAACCTGAAATAGAGCCGTTTCATTGTATCTTACTCAAAATATTGGGAAGGGATATCTAAATTAACATAGAACTAGGTAGTATAAACTTTGAATATAGATGATATCTATATAAATGGAGGTTATATATATGGAATAATGAAATCCCACATGTGGATACACACACATAAATCTGCCGATATCAGATCACCATCATTGATTTGGAACAGTGACAGTATAAAATTAGACAAATAAAAGGTCAAACTGTACTGCATACAAAATCACATAAATATAAACACCCCTACAGAACAAGTGTTACACAAAGCAGTAAAGCTCAGACCTTCACAACACATGCAGTATTGAAATGCAAACCAGAGACTACTCCACAGGATAGTGGTAATGTCTGTGTACACACTACCCTCCCAAACCCCACTTGTTGGATTAAACTGAGTATGTTGTTGTATTCTATTTTCACAGAAAATTAGAAACCAAATAAAGGTCAAGCTACACAGAATTCAAAACTCCATAATCAAAATACAAACACCAATACTCAGTACCCACTAAAAAGTATTACATAAAGCAGTATAACTTCACACCTTTACTTCATGAACAGCCTTAAACTGCAAACCAGGAGCCACATCAAACGAAGCATTGACAAGAGCATTCTTCTCTTCAATATCATAATGAAGTGACAAATACTTCGAAGTTAACGCCAATTGAGGATCCGATAGCTCACCCTTACCATTATTCTGAAACGAAAACTTTAACTTCGCTAAACTATCCAGCACTTTGCATGAAATTCTGTGGAAGAATACAGAGCTATCGCTGTCAAACTCCGTTGTCACTCTTATCTTCGGCCGTTGCCGAAACCATACCGCTGGAACAAATCCACCACCGGTAGTCACCGGCGGTGATTCCGGTGGAGATGAAGGCGGTGCTGAGACAATTAAGGAGTTAGGGTTTGGTGGGGATTTCAATTCCAATTTGGATTCCGCCATTAGAAAATGAAATTTTTGTAGAAATTTTGTGCTTTTTGTATGAGAGAGTAGAGAGGGGAGAGTGGACTTAATTTTAGGCGGAAATGTATATGAAGATTTATTTCTATTTATTACCTTCTTCTAGGAGCTATTTAACATTCTGTTTCGACGGTCGGTATCTATTGTTTTATACTCCCGAATGTGACAACATTTGATCGGGTACGGTGTTAAAAAATAAATGAAAATTTTGAAATATTTATCAAATTATCCCTTTAAAAATAGTCATATTAAAAAGTAGACTGACTTTTCTCATAAATATATTGGAGTATTATCTTTAAGATTAAATAAGACCAACAAGGGTAAAAGAGGAATTGCACCTTTAAATACTTACTATATAAGGAAATGTGACATTCTTTTTGGGATTGACCAAAAAGAAAATGGTGCCACATAAAATGGGACGAAGGGAGTAATGTATAATTATAGTAGTTAAATAGTATTTCATTCGATAACAATTTTCTAATATTGTATAGTGCCCAACACTCTCTTATATGCTTTCTCTTTGATAACAATGTTCTACTCTTATGTAATAGCATACAACGAATCTTGAGAAGCAAAAGTTCTTTGTGGAAAGAAGTACGATATTGTATTGTGTTGTGTTGTATTGGTATTATATTTTTTTATTCACTATAGTATTTGAATAGATGGTATTGTTCTTCGTAATTACATAATGTCACGTATCAATAATTTAAAGAATAAATTTACAAGAAAAATAGGATATGAGATAAAGTTATTATTGAAAGGAAGGGTAAAAGATAAAATGATGGAAATAAAAAAATTAAAGTAACGCAATAACATTAAATTTGTTATATAAATGGACTTTTCATTGTTAACTAGTGATGAATTTAATGATACAATAAAATAAATGAGTTTTAGTATTCTATTTTATGTTTTGATACCCTAGATAGGTTGTTATTATATTTGAAACTTATGGACTAAATTGTTTACTAAAAAATTGGTCAACCAAACATGATAAAATTGAAAGACTTATACATAATCAACCTCTTAAACTTGTTACAATATTTCATACACTCAAATTAAACTATATTCCAATTGAACACCTCAACTCTTAATTAAGTGTTATAATTATTTAACCAACAAAAAAAAGTGTTGTAATTAGATACTTTGGGTTCAAATTTTGAATAAACCTTTTTGTATGTGTCCTCATTCATCTGTTTGGTAATTAAGTTAACCACATAAAATATGTCATCTTCTTTAATTATATGTATATGTCTCAATAAGCCGCATAAGCTCAAACGTTTTCTACTTAAGGTTGATGTGTACAATCAAATGAGATGTCATATTTATGTGATGAATTTAACCACCTTATAGACAAATGAAAACACACATAAATATTTTTTATATGAAAATGTCTAATTGAAACACTTTATTAGGAGTTGAAGTGTTTAATTGAAACATAACTTAATTTGAGTGTCTAAATGAAATAATATGACAAGTTTAAGGATTTGACCATGTTAAATGTAAAAATATTTTCCTCCGTATCGATTACACACCCTAGACATTATCTGGGTAATTGAATAAAAAAACACTTCACAATTATAGAGTTCCCACTTTATTATTATAATAATTACACACAGTGTAGTCTCACAAATTAAATTTGAAGAGAATAATGTATACTCAGACCTTATTCGTATCTTATACACTACATCAAAACTGATTTATAGTGATAATTAATTGACGACAATAATTTAATAGTCGCAATTCACAATATATGTTTTTAGAGGTAATTACTAGTGACAATTACATTTTAACACTCTTTGTAAATGTCACTAAAACCCATACCAATATCGAATTCAATAACAATTAACTAATACAAATATATATTTTACCACTCTTTATTAATGTGTTGCATTCAAAAGAATCAGAACCTCATGCAAAAGTTTACCATCACAAATCATATTGATAAATCATATGACACAAAAATTTATACCAAAAGACAAAACATTATTTTATGATTCGGCCAATTGACCTACCTATGAAAATAACTAAGAAAATATTGAAACTATATTGAGAGAAAATCTACCCATAAAGAAAACTCTCTAACGATTAAATTAAATTGTAAATGCTATTATGTTCCTCTAGTATAACAAGAGGGTCTATAACTTTCCTTTCCTCTCCAAGCCAATCGATCGCCTTTTTAGTTAACTACGGAACCCACTCGTTTACGGTAAAATAAAACTCAAGTAAGATAAAAAAAAATCATGATAAAATCCTAACGCATATTTATTACCGCTAAATATACCTATTTAATCGTATCTATGTTGTGAAAAGACGTATGAATAGATATATATTGAGATAAAAACAATTGAAGACCTCTTAATTGACTAGGAAAGCTAAGAAAAGGAGGAGTCCATTTGATTATTATTTCATATAATAGTAATGAAATATTTCATTTTTATATATATTGCCAAAAGGTTCAAATAATTATCAACAGTTCATTGACACAATTAAAGTTAATCAGCAACAAAGATATGGGAGGTAGCCAGGTAGGTATGTATCACATATTTTGGTATGTATTGTGTTGTTTAGCTATAAAATTTGTCTGTCGCTAAATCCTGTTTTTTTTTTCTTCAGAAGTAAGCATGGAAAATATTACAAATTCATTCCCAACACGTTACATGTTGAAGATTGAATCATTTTCGTTGCTCTCAGAAAATGATATTTCCAAATACGAATCAAATGAGTCCGAATCCGGTGGCTTCAATTGGTACTTATCTCATCATTAACTTAAAAAAAAATAAAATTGACTAGACTTTCAATTTTATTTTTTTGTCTATGTTTTCACCGATGACATTATCTTAAGGTAAGAGTATATGGAGGTCACAAATTAGGATAGAAGGGAGAAGTTATTTGAGGGTTGTCTCGGTCTCCTATGGGGTAAGCTTGGTGGGTAGATAGTATTAACATTATTCGTGTAGTTTTTTGTTCTTTGATTAGTGCTACTACATGGTTTTTCTTATCACTACAAGAAAAAATGGAATGGGAATTTGTCGGCAATCCCTAGCAATCTGTTGCTAAAACCCTCCTAGCTAATTGAATTTTCTAGTAATTTGTCACCAATTTATAGCTAAATGAGATTAGCATGGAATTTTCACCGTTTAGTGCGAAATTATGTCTGTCATTAATTCCTTGGTTTCTAGTAGTGAATGTTTTGTTTATCACATTGTTATGCTTTCTCCATTATTTTAATGCCTTGTTCTAGCTCGGTATTGTCATTTTTGAATTGTCTTATTACGAGGTAGGGATAAGGCTTGAGTGCACTCTACCATTCTCAAACCCCACTTGCGGGGATTAATACACTAAGGTATGTTGTTGGTTCAAATTAGTCAGGTCATACCTGGTCCTTTTTTTTTTAGCTCATTTCAGCCCAAGTAGCTTTTGGGTTGATTTTAGTCGAACCAATTTATCAACTCATCGCCCTTTTAGCTTGCTCTATTTCAGTTCAAGCCACTCATTTGACACCCCTAACGTGTACCATAGATTGGTAAACGAATACAATAAAGGGTAAATTGTAATGAGCTATGAAGCTATGGTTCAGACAAGTAACTAACTTTACTTTCCTCTCGTCTTGTGGTTTTTCTTCTCTTATTTGTTTTCCGGTGAGATGTCTGGAAAGCTGGACGCGTTGCTCATTGAGTAGAATTGTTATTAGTCCTCTGGCTATAGACTTGTTTCCATATTGTCACTTCTTTATTTTTTAATTTTTGAAAAGAAAGATTGTTTAAAACTTCCTAATTCATGAACATGTGATAGGAAAATGATCATTCATCCTAACGGAGATGGAGATGGAACAGGCCATATATCTATATACTTGGCTGTTATTGGGGCAAGCTTGTTGGATTCTGTTTGCGAGGTGAATGCCTCGTTTAGCTTCTTGATATTTGATCAAATTCATGACAACTTTACTGTAATGAAAGGTATTAAGACATTATTTTCCTCTTGACAGACATCTTTTGTGGCCCAAGTATAGGACTAAATTTGTTTTGATGCAGGAATGGAGAGGCGTTTTCGCAATATCAAGACTGAATGGGGTTTTTCGAAATGTATCAGTCATAAAACATTCAAATATCCGTCTAATGGTTACCTTGTTGATGACAAATGTATCTTTGGAGTTGATGTCTATGTCATCAAGAATCAGCGAATAGGTGAATGTATGTCCTTATTGAAAGGCACCGAGCTTTATAAGAACGAATGGAAGATTACCGAGTTCACAAAATTGAAGAAAAGAGTGTACTATTCTGAGGAGTTTACTGTTGAGGGATATAAATGGTATATAGTTTATTTATGCCTTGAACTTACTTGTCCACTAAATTTTAACGCTGTAACTTTACGGGTACTTGATGTGTTTGGAATATGCAGGAAACTTTTGTTATATCCTACAGGTGATAGCAGGCAAAATGGTCAGAATATCTCCATCTTTCTTGAATCAGTTGATGCTAAAGGCTTTGATAGCCAAAAAAGTGTCAAAGCAAAGTTTAGCATTTCCGTCAAAAACCAGATTAGTGGTTATAAACATCACAAGAAGAGTGGTACTTTCTCTTGTTCCTTTTCCTCAATAAATAGTATATTATCTGCAGTCTGATTTCGAAGGGGATGAAAGCATGAAAGAAGACACAAGAATATATATATATCGTAAACAGCCTCTCTGCCTTCTCAAGATAGGGGTAAACCCCTGCACCCCCACCCCCTTCTCCCTCAATTTGTTGGTTTCTACATCTGGTTATTTGACATTGTTCTCTTGTAGGTGGTGTAAATTGGTATTCAGCTACTGCATCCGGATGGGGCTGGTCATCATTTATGCCATGTTGTGAATTTAATGATCCTAAAAAGGGCTTTCTAATTGAAGACTGTTGCATTTTGGAAGCTGAGGTTTCTGTTGTTGGCGTTGTTAATTGTTTAACTTAATCTTCGGATTAAGACTTTAATGGGCTAGTATTCTTGAACTATGTTCTTTAATTTGGCCGCACATAATTGAGATTTTGCCATTTGAACTTTGATCATTTTACTGGTGCCATTAACTTGTTTAAGCTGTGTGTGGTTAAATATAATACAAGGCTCCCTCTAATGTTATGGTTGGCATTATTTATACTGGTTGAGTTTCCAGAAATGAGAAACTGTGGCAGGGGATGGGATGGCCCGGCTCGGTTTAAGTAGGCCGGTTGTCCCAGCCCCGGTGATAACCGGGTTGGTTGATGGGGCAGACAAGTGGAAAATTCTCTTAGCCTAGCCTGGCCCGGTTGGACCTGGTCTCGGTTGGATCCAGACTCATCAGCCCTGCCGAATGGCTAGTGGGCCTTAAAATGTCTCTTTTAGCCTCTCCCTACACTTCTAAATTTTTTTACCCAACGAACGAATACATGGGAGGTTCTACCTATGGCATTTTCTACTCCTACTTTTCATACAAAGAGAATGAGCAGCATGGAAAACTTGGAATGTTTACAGAATGCTTATCGCTTTCAATTCAGTTTATTCTAAGTGGTCCATTGGGTAAGTAGTGAAGGGAAGAGGTCTATACTCATTGTCGTAGCTAAAAGGGTTCTCTTCCTTACTTGTTTTAATCCCAAACTTTAATAAAACTACAGGAAAGGTCTTCTCAGGGAAAGGAGTTTCAAATCACAATGTGGGTCGTTACATAAGCAACGAATGAGTGGGGAGGAGACAATAAACTTAGTATATACTTATGAAACTTGTTTTTTCTACTTCCATTAAGGAAATCATTTTCTTTATTTTTTAAGGAACTTGTTTTCTACGGAAAATGTTTATTAAAATTTTTGTCCAAACATGATAAAATTGGAAGGCTTAATACATAGCCAACCATTTAAACTTGTTAGAATATTCCATTTATACGTTCGAACTAATACATGATGCAATTGAACACCTCAACTCCTAATTAAGTATTTCAATTAGACACTTCAGATTCAATTTTTGTATGTGTTCTCATTCGTTTGTTACTTAATTAAGTTAACTACATAAAATATGTCATCTCCTTTATTTATATTCATCCGCCACAAATAAGTCATAAAACTCCAGACGTTTTCTACTTGAGGTTGGTGCGTATAATTAAAAAAGATGTCACATTTTATATGATTAATTTAATCACATAATAAACTAATGAAAACACACTCAAATATTTTTTACAAAAATGTCTAATTGAAACACTTCATCAGGAATTGAGGTGTTTAATTGTGTTAATTATGGTATATTTAGATAGTATAGATATGAAAATATTTATATATGGTATGATTAGATAGTCTAGATATAAGAATATTCCCTAATCCTTTTAATTAGGCAGTTAGAATATTATGCAATATTTTATTAGTTTCTTTACTTATTTATTTTATATATATATAACAAGAAGTGATCATAAAAGTTAATTAGCAAAAGAGACATGGGAGGTAGTGTCAGCAACAGAGCCATGGGAGGTAGTATCAGCTACAAAATTTGTCTGTCGCTAAATATTGTTTTTTTAAAAGTAGTTTATACATCATATGCAAAATGTTAACTTTTTTAAATTTCCATTTCAGAAGTAAACATGGAAAATATTACAAATTCATTACCAAGACGTTACTTGTGGAAGATTGAATCATTTTCGTTGCTCTCAGAAAATGGTACTTCCAAGTATGAATCAAATGAGTTCGAATCCGGTGGCTTCAATTGGTACTTGCTCATCATTATTGACTACATTTTCAATTTTATTTTTTCTTTTAAAGACGGGGTAGAGTTAGGTCGAAGAAGTACTAGAGAGAGGTGATTAGATAGGACATGATATGAAACAGCTTCACCGAGGACATGACTATAGATAGGAGAGTACTGAGTAGAAGGTATTTGAGGGTTGTCTCGCTCTTCTTAGATTATTGCTATTGCCTCTTGTTTCTTATGCTTCGATTATCACATTATTATTCTACTATGTATGGTATGTTACATATGCCTTACTCCATTATTTGTTGTGCCTTGTTCTACCTCTGTATTGGCTTTTTCAAATTTTCTTGGTATATGTTACTTGAGAGCCAAATTTCTTTCAGAAAACCTCTCTATCTCCACGAGGTTGAAAAGAAAGTTTAAAATTTCATGAACATGTGATAGGAAAATGATCATTTATCCTGATGGAGATGTAGATGGAGCAGGCCATATATCTGTATACTTGGCCATTATTGGGAAAGGTTCCCTACATGCTGTTTGGGCGGTGAATGTCTCATTTAGCTTCTTGATATTCGATCAAATTCACGACAACTATAATGTAATGAAAGGTATAGTCTTTTCTTTCACTCTATGACATTATTTTCCTCTTGACAGACGGTTACTTTTACATCTTTTGTGGCCAAATTCTATGACTAAATTTGTTTTGATGCAGGAATGGAGAGGCATTTTCGCAATATCAAGACTGAATGGGGCTTTTCGAAATGTATCTCTCATAAAACATTCAAAGATCCCTCTAATGGTTACCTTGTTAATGACAAATGTGTCGTTGGAGTTGACGTATATGTCATCAAGAACCAGGGAATAGGTGAATGTATGTCCTTATTGAAAGGCACCAAGGTTTATAAGCACAACTGGAAGATTACTAAGTTCACAAAATTGAAGAAAAAAGTGTACTATTCTGAAGAGTTTATTGTTGATGGTTATAAATGGTATATATAATATGTTGTTATTTCTTTGAGAAAATACGTTAAATCCCTCTTGAACTTACTTTAACACTGTAACTTTACGAGTACTTGATGTGTCTGGAATATGCAGGAAACTTTCGTTATATCCTACAGGTGACAACCGACAAAATGGTAAGAACATCTCCGTCTTTCTTGAATCAGTTGATGCTAAAGGATTTAATCGCCAAAAAAGAGTCCAGGCAAAATTTAGCATTTCTCTCAAAAACCAGATTGGTGGTGAACATCACAACAAGAGTGGTACTTTCTCTTGTTCCTTGATTTCCTGCAGGATTTGTTAAATGTTTGATACGAAAGAAAATGTTTTCATTTATCGCAACTCTATAGCATGAAAAAATGATGACCATACAAAATAATTGTCATTGAACTTAGTTCTTTAATAAACCACTTTCAATCAGTACCAAATCAAACTCTCTAGAGTTGATTTGTTTGTTCTGATTTTGAAGGGGATGAAAACATGTAAAAAGTCACAAGAATATACACATACATACAATGGACAAAATGATGATATGTATATAGATATATATATATATCGTAAACAGCTTCTCTGCGTTCTCATGATACCTTCCCCCTCAATTGGTTGGTTTCTACATCTGGTTTTTTGAATAATTTGACATTGTTCTGTTACAGGTAGTTCAAATTGGTATTCAGCTGCTACAAAGGGTTGGGGCTGGTCATCATTTATGCCATGTTGTGAATTCAATGATCCTAAAAAGGGCTTTCTTATTGAAGACTGTTGCATTTTGGAAGCTGATGTTTCTGTTGTTGGTGTCGTTAATTCTTTAACTTAAAAATCTTTGGATTAAGACTTTAATGGGCTAGAATTCTTGAACTATGTTCTTTAATTTTGCTTCATACATCTCTCTGTTTCCTTTGGCTACACTGAATTGAGATCTTGCCATTTAAACTTTGATCATTTTACTGGTGCCATTAATTGATTTGTTGACTTGTTTAAGCTGTGCAACATATACTATGAGTTCAGCCAAAGCACTTGATCTTATGAGGTGATCGCGCAGTCACAACCCAAAGTGAGTGTTATGCTCTGCGCGATCACCTCTAGCTCATGCACAAGTGCTGCATGCCTGTCTGCCTTGTGAGAAATATCACTGACCTGTCTAGCCCGTCTTGCGCGATTGCACCCAAACTGTATGATAGTGCAGGCCTTTCCTTCTTGTGAACCCCTGGTGTCCCAATCAAAACCAACCAAATAAGTCTTAAATAGTCAAATATAATTTGTACAAAGTTTTCAAACATGAAATTGAGCATTTTAACAAAAGTAAAGGCGTGATCAAGGAGAATGGTTGTTAGAAATGCTGAAATGCAAGTGCACCAACCAGTACTCTTCATTAAAAGAGAGGTAGGTGTATGACTAGCAATTTATCTCTCTGGAGAAGACAATCATCTTCAAGGAACAGCCTTTCTTCAAAATTCTCTGAAGGGGTCGATCCTCTCATCCCGTTTGGCTATTATATAAGTGTTGACGTAGGCTCGCAAACCATACGTGAGCTATCTCGTACGGTTCTTCCTTCTGCAAATTTAATCTCACTGTAATATTCCAGGTACAATTCATAACATCTACTTTGTTCTATGCATCATAATATTTTGCTCTTTGCTATGTATCACGTAGATATTGATTCTCTGTGTGTAACCAAGCACAACCTAAGAGTGTTCCAAACTAGCACGCCACGAAATAAGACTTGAAATATGGGGGAAAAGAATACAACAACAATGTACCCAACATAGTCCTACAAAGTGCGGGTTGGGGAGGGTAGTGTGTACATGAGACATTGCCCCTACCTCAGAGGTAGAGAGATTGTTTCAAAAAGACCTTCCGACTCAAGGAAAAAAGAGATGGGGGGAAAGAATAATCAATTGAAATCTGAAACATACAAATATGAAGATAATTACACTAGAAATAACACAACTTCTTCCACAACTCTTGCTTCAAGACTACAAACAAATTACAGACATAACTAATATCTGCAGAGAACAAACTATTTTTCCAAGAGTCCTGATGAACCATGCTCCACGTACAATATCTCACTATATGGTCTTTGCTTCAAACACTTATAGGTAAGACGAGTATCGTAAAAGCCAACTCATCTGATACCCTGATCCCAGAGCTTGATTTCCATCATCCAATGCACACTGTTGTATCAGCGAATAGGGTGGTACTGTGTGATCCCTCGCTTTGGAGGCAACTTCCTCAAAATGAAAAGGACGAGCGAAGAAGGTAGAATCTCTACCAACTGCAAAGAGTTGACAGAAGTCTGGTCATCCTCAAAACATATAAACTTCTTTTAAAGCACTTAAAAATGTTAACAAAGGCCAAAAAGTCCAAATCTCGAACACTCATGAGTCAAATTCCCATCAAAATGCACCTAAGATAGGACACAAGGAATACAAATATGACTTTAAATTCAATACACACACTCAACCCTCCTACACCCATTGTTTCACCAAGATGCTTTAAAAACAGCAACATATCCAATATAGTCTCAAGTGGGGTCTAGGAAGGGTAGAGTATAGACCCTTGGCAGGCAGAGAGAGGTTAGAGAGGTTGTTTCTGATAGACCCTTGGTTCAAGGAAAGCAAAAAACACAACATTGATGAAGACATAAGCAGAAACAAAATGACCAGGATGCTTTAAATTGGAGATTCGCAAACTAAAATACCATTGACATAAACAAGAACCTCTCAGCTCCTGACAAAGGAATTACTTAGGTAAAAAGGACCTGGGAAGAAGTTTTGACACATGAAAACAGGGTGTAGCATGCGACAAACTGGTAAATCAAATCGTTTATCCAATTAAATTATGATTTGGAGGTTGTCCGTTACACTTACTAACTGCAAATGTTGATCTTCTTCACTGGAACATAAAGAATAATGTGCGAAACAAAAGCAAGTTAACACTAAAGGTTCAGTGTTGTTAGAACTTACCAGATAGTATACAAAATTTAAAATTGGATGGTACAAAACATCAAGATCCGCAGCTTCATCAAATGCATTGAAACACATCTGCGACGCAAACGATAAGAGAAATAAGAGTAAGATGGATAGAACAAAGTTAGTTTCATTACCTTCTTAAAAACTTCAGTTGAATTCCTAGAAGTATAAACTAAGACTAATTTACAACAATATTTACAATATAAAAATACCATATAGGGAGAACCCACAGAGGTCAATCACACATCACAATGTGGATGGACTCCTTTGCAAGGCTTTCTGTGGTATGGTCATAATTCAGTTAAGAATAGTTTATTAACAAGAAATGTGGTCTTACCATAATGCATCTAATCAGGAAGCATGAAAAACATATTGTTGTCACATAACCAACCTGCAGATACCAAAATATATATGTAGAGTTAGATGACATTAAACAAGAAGAACACCAACTAATAATGAAAGATACATAGTGAGCGACATACTTCCTGTAGTTTCTTCTGTCTCCCCTTTGATTCTACAGGGAAACGCTGTAACATAAGGAAAAGCCTGCAAGAGGTGATGTAAGGTGAAGGAAAATTGTGATCATCAAATAGGTATCAACACATGACTTATCCACTTAACATGTTTTTTCACCTCAAACTATATTGAAGTGTGTATGAACCAAAGGTGAAGGGACAAACTAAACGAACATGTAGAACCTACTTCCCATAGCATGCAAAGAGTGAACTCATATCAATATTAATCAGGACCTAATTAGGTTACACACTACACATTTCAAAATTACAATGCAGGAGATTTTGTTAGCACAAATCTAGTAGATGAATAAGCAAAGTAAAAATTTTAGACGATTATAGCAGCTAAAATGTCACTATATCCTTGTATACCAGTACATAGAGTTCTATCATGCAGCGAGTCTTATGTATTCATAGTGGCGGGATTATTGTCGGCTCCGTCATGATGCAAATCCCTACAAGTGCTTTTTTTTGTTGCTGAGAGCCAAGAATTGCAGCTAAGATGTTATAAGTTTTGGCTGAGAAATGAGCAAGTTAAGAAAAAGGAGCTCACGGTCCTATGATTCAACGAAGTTATCAATCACAATGTGTCGAACACAAGTTTGGTGCCAATGAAAATAGTCAAATGTTGGGCAACAACAGGAAGGCACCAGGGTGTAAAGCATAGCAATATGGACTGCTATAGATAAATGATAAAACCGTATGCATTGGCAATCAGAGGTCGAACGATATCTACTACCTGGGATGCAGCTTACTATAGGAAATACCTAAGTTCAGAAAAAGGTGATCCCAGAGACTCAGCTTAATTAATCTCAGAAAGGTTAAAATATATGGATTTGCATCTGGGTACATAGATCATTGCTTATCCAAAAGAAAATCTTGAGCAAAGCATACAGCAATTACACAGCATAACTAACAGACATTTACGAAAATGGAAGTGGTTAAGGCTTTCGTAGAAGAGGTTTAAGGCTCTGTATAGCCATTAGGCATATATTCTTTCGATAAACATAGACAATTTCTCACAAAGGACAGAAATAAATGCACGGCATATGAATGCTGCTTGTTCTTGTGCTTCTAAGATGTGTGGTTACACCAACACACACCTTCAGAGGTTAGATCCAATCACTGGTAAAGAAATTAGATCTTACCTTCCTCCATAAAGAAGAAACCCCAAGGCTGCAAATAGAGATACACCTGCAAAATAATGCAAGTACAAAAGAAAATGTGTCAGTGCAGTTGCAACATATCCACGCAATAGAAAATATATTTAAAATAAGTTAACCATAAGACACAGACCTGCAAAGAACGCCTTAGATAAGATGACAAGTGCTGGAACAGGCTTCCACCATATTATCAGCCATAATATGATCTGAACAATTCAATAAGAAAGAGAAAAAATCAAGCAATGAACATCCACAAAGCATCTATAACCATGAAAAGAATTATCATTTTCTCATATACTGTTTTATCTACGAGGTAGACCGGCTACATTATATGGTAGTAAATGTTGGACCGCTAAAGTCCCACATATCAAAAGATGAGTGTTGTAGAGATGTGAATACTAGAATGGAAGTGCGGTCCTATAAGATTAAATAAAATTAAAAACAAGCACATTCACCCGAAGGTGCACATAATCGAAGATAAAAATGAGAGAAGGTCGCTTGAGATGATTTACTCATGTTCTGCATTGACCTACAAATTCACCGATCCATGTGAAACTATGGTGAATGAAGGCAAGGGGACGAGGTAAACCTAAAATTACATAGAAGGAAGCTGTAAAGACCTACAATTCAGGACAAAATGAAAGAAGAAGATTCATATAGTTGATATCTTCTAGTTAGGAATACGTTGTCTTGCTAGTGCGTTGATTTTGAACCTATTGCTTTTCCAGGAATACTTCAACTAATCATAGATTTATATCCGAGGAAAAACCTAGAATTTTTTAAATAATATCAGTATCATTATTGTTAGAATATTAAATTATAGTGTCCCACATGAGAAAAGGGTTATTATATACTATCAAAATAAAACCAAAACAAAGGGCTCAGTATAATAATGTAGATACGCATCTTAATCATAATTTCCGTGTCTTTAGTTCTCGCATAGTATTAGAGCTTTGGTGAGAAACATTCAGGAAAGAAACCACAGTCAGACAATCATTGTGAATCAAATTTAATGACTCTCTAAGATATATCCAATTCCATTCACAAGGTTAAATGGAATTGCATTGTATCTCTATATTTTTGTTGTAAAGAGATAGGATTAGAGGATTCAGATCAACTTAGGATCCTTGTAAGTATTATGCTTTTTGTTCTTTTCTGAATTTTTTAAAGGTATATGCTGAAGAATACAATGTTTACCAATTCTCAAAATTTAATGACTCTCTAGGGATGTTTTGCATGAAATGTGTGTCCGACAGTGTTGTGCGAAAACCAACATCACCACAGAGTTCCCCACCCTCCGACAGTCTCCCATCCACGTGCTCTCATGTGCACATAAGAGTGGATGCTCCAGCATCAGACCACACGTCGAGTGCGTGTTCGGACGACTTCCAAAGCTGATTCTTAGTTCATGGAGCTCCCCTTCTGATTCTGACTAGACCGATAGATATTTGGTTATCTTCCATCACTGAAATAATGTGTTTTTCGGCATTACAGTTGATTTTTTTTCTCAGCCTTCTCCACTGTTTCAGCAGAGTTTTGACTCTTTCAAATTCTCAAGCATTTGAAGAGTGTGCAACCCTTCCAGGTCCACTTTGCAATTTTCAGTCATTGTTTGGCTGAATTTTCACTGTTAAAAACTGGTGTAGACCTTTCTTCAATCCAATTTGTGATTTGGGTTTGATATTTTTGTTGCTTAGGGGGAGCCTAGTAACCTTGTATGCGGATTGAACCAGTCCCTCTATGATTTGAAGTATCTCCTCGAGCCTGGTTTGAAAGTTCAACACAATAATTCAGGGGTTCAGCACAACTCCTAATGAAGCTGATCATTTTGTGTTTTACCGTCATTCTGCTTCAAATCTGTGTATTTATGCTTCATCGGTGTGGCCTAGTGGTCAATGGAGTGGCTGAGAACCCTGAGGTCTTACATTCAAAACACAGTGGAGCCAAAAAAACATTAGATATCATCTGTCCTAGCCTTGGTGGACAAGTTACCTGATACCTATTGCTGGTGGAAGGTAGATACCTACTCGTGGAATTAGGCGAGGTGCGCGACAGCTTGCCCCGACACCATGGTCATCCAAAAAGAAGATATTGTTATCACTGCAATAATAAGGATGGTATCCCTAAATTCATGCACCATCTCACTGAAGTATTTTCTAGGTATTGAGGTTGCTCAGACGCAGGATGGGATAACTACACAGTGATCCTGGAAGATATAGACGATTAGTTGGTAAGTTGAATTATCTCACAGTGACTATACTTAACATTTCTTTTCTTGTGTGTTGTAAGTCATTTTAAGAATTCTCCCTTATTAATCTTAGAGGATCGAGGCAATGAGTAGATCGTTGGATATATAGACATTGATTAGGCAGGATCACTTTTTGATAGCTTTCTACATCTGGATATCGTATTTTAGTAGGAGGTAATTTGTGTCCTTCCCACTAAGAAGCATAGCGGGGTTACTCGATCTAATGCAGAAGTAGAATATCAAGCCATGGTTGTAGCAACTTGTGAGCTAATTTGGATCAACTAAGAGCCTGTTTGGATTGACTTAAAAGTTGGTCAACCCTACTTGTAAGTCATTTTTAACTTTTAAAAGTGTTTGGCAAGATTAAAAATAACTTTAAAATGACTTTAAAAAAGTTAAAAATCAAAAGTAGGTCTCCCCCTACTTTTTATTTTTTGACTTAAAAAGTCATTTAAGTTTGACTTTTTATTTTTTTTGACTTAAAAGCTACTTTTTTTTAAGCCAATCCAAACGGGCTCTAACTCATGAAGTCCAAGTTCAAGAAGGAATTTAAATGATTAGGAGTTTGATAAGCTGGTAGAACTTCTTGGCAGCCTTCGAAATAACTCAACCATTACTCAAAATAGGGACAGATTTATTGGGCAGCAATAAGAGTGGCTAATACTCAATTAGAGCTAGTTATGCAACCTTTGAGCTCCAACAAGGAAATGATCGGCTAGTGGCCCTACAAACTTATAAGGAAGACTAGAATACCTCCAAAGAATAGTGTTTTTTGCTGGATAACACCAAATGTAGCATGTTTGACCCAGGACAATCGCAGCAAAAGGGGTTTGCAGATTGTTACACATGCCATATGTGCAAAAGCAACACGGAATCTATCAATCATCTATTTTTTTTCATAGTCCTGCTGCAACAGACACGTGGTCTACGATTCTATCACTTTTTGGACTGCAGTGAACAATGTCATGCAGTGCCGGTAAGCTTTTGTGAGTTGGAGCTCCTGGAAAGTTGAGAAGTCCATCAAGAAAATCCAGTCTATGGTTCCTGCTGCTATTTTGTGGTGCTTCTGGTCAAAAAGGAATCAAAGATGTTCTGATGGCATCTCAACTTTCACATCTCTACTCAAGGTTAGATATTTGTCCTTCCTTTTTGTTGGCTGAACCGTTCAAATTTATCAGCTCTATTGTCTTAATAATAGATTTTTTGGTTTCTTCTAAGGAGTTGATATGTTCTTTTATTTTGTAATTCCTGCATCTACTGGATGCTTTTGCTATTAGTACATCACTTACTTCATCAAAAGAAAAAAAATACTCTCAAGAGATATTATTACAAATATTTTTGACAATGTTATTATTACAAAAATTAGTGAAGTCAAATGATTAGCTTGCGGATATTTCATCAAGTCCCTCACTAGTCCTCATACTTAGTTACATGAGTAATAAGCTCGGATTGGTACATATGACTTACATGCATAAGCTTAAGGAGAGTGTTAGAAGATTAATGTATATAGTATTGAACTTAAGTGGATAAACATGATTAGTGAGGATTCATAAAGCCAACTTCAACTTGTTCGGAATCGGGGCATAGTTGTTGTTTCATGTGAAAGTACTATAACAGGACATAAGCTTGTGTAATGTCCGACTCTGGCAATGAGCATTCACCAAACACAGTATCCCTTCTTGATAAGACATCTTCAAACTTAGAAAACCAGTCCTATTCATGTAATTTAAATGTGAAGTTCCCGTATCATAGTGGTGAAATTGAAGTATAGTTACTAGTACTAGTGCTTCATTCTTTTTACTTTGGATGTGTACATTTGGGGGTTGATGGGTGGGTTAAGGGTCGGACATGTGTGACCTATCCAAGAGCAACATGAATAGACTTGTTGAGCTTGTACTGGGTGGATAGTAGTTCAAGCCAAGCTGAATGCTGGTTATATAACTAATAAGATTCAGAACCTATTTAATGATTTATGATTGATAATAGCTACAAAATGATCTTTGCCAAAGGCATTCATCAAATTCCACCAACTCATCATCTTTTACAGCCCATTTATTGCTTGATTCAAGACCAGAACTAATCACCCCAGTCCACACTAATTTGACCACCTGTGAGCAGCTAATAAAATAATTCAACGAATTGCATTTATGTGGACCATATGGAAAGGAAGAAATAGGAGAGTTTTGATGGTATAGAGAATAGTCTCTTATCCCTTAGTTTTTTTAATGAGATCCTACAAGCATAGAAGAGTGTGTGTTGTTAGTAGAAAATCAACTTTTTTTGGTATGATTTTCCTACTTTTTGGTATACTTCTCTGTAGGGACATTTATTGCTTTTTATAAATAAAATGTGATGCTTCATCCCAAAAAAAAAGAAGAAAATGGTGAATCAAACATTTTCTAGATGGAGAGAATCTATCAAACGCAGACAGCATACGGTCCTTTTAGATAGAATCATCTTTAATTCTTTATACTTGCCTTAAGATTAATCCTCAATAAGATTCTAGAATTTGAAGTTTAACAACAGGGGTATTTAATTTGGAGTATGATTTCACTTCAACTGTCTTCGTCTCGACTATGCTTGCTGAAATACAATGCTGTCTCCCCTTTCAATAGGCTTCAAGAGATTCAGACGGCAAATATATAAAACAATATAAGTTCCAATGTCGTAAACTACTTGCATGGCTGCAACAACTGGGATACTCCCCCCCGCCCCCCAAAAAAGAGGAAAAAAGGAACTAGTAGTTTTCAGTAGTCATTCACTCCTCCCTTTTCCTCTTTGGAATTTTAAATTAAGCCGATGTTTAGTTAAGAATAAATAACGCAAACTAAAGTAACAAATAAACGCAACCAAAAAGTAAAAAAAAAAGACCTCTGTTGAACTTGAGAAATATTGAGAACATGAAACGACAATTATTGTTTGTAAGACTAGTCTTGTCAAATTCAATCTGGCAAAATAATTTTTGGTTTAAACCATTTCAATATTTAAAGAGTTAATTTAACTCGAAAGCACCAAAGTTTTTCAGAAGAAAGTGTAGCACGAGGACTAAATATTTACCTGAATAGCATAAACCACTCCATTAATTGTGAAGAAACTAGGCCTAAGAGCATCAGTAGATACAGCACGTGCCTGCAACAGGAAAAGCAGATATATTAAGCTTGAGAATTGACACAAACTGCAAAACATTCAGTTGAGAGCACACGCAAACCTGATAGTATATCTCAGCCCAGAATAATACTAGAAGCGCAAAAGTTGTGAAGAATGCAAGACTTGGCATATCAAGCAAGATGTGTTGGATAATCTACCAAAACATTACATGTACGGTTACAAGATGAAAGAGACCAAGATAAAAACGGCAACAAGACATGTAACCAATGTCAGTGGCTAACCTCAGGGTTCAACTTCTGAACATCCCGACGAAATACAAAAACCAGAGAGCGAACTACCAAAGGAGAAAAACACAACTTCAATACAATATAAACCTAACAGATCAAAGCAAAGTGAAATGTAAAGGAAAAATGTTCATTTTTCCCCTAGTATAACCAGACTATAATTTGAAAAACACCTCATAATATTTCCATGAGGATGTTTCCAACATAAATAATCACAAAAGAAGATACCAACCCCCATTCACCAAGAAATTGAGGAAATGGAAGACTTTCTGAGTGGTCCATCCATACTCGGGAACTCTCATTTGAATCCGGATTAATTGCACCTGCAAATTGACAAAGTTAGAAACAACTCTGCAGAATCATAAATACACTAAAGCATTGATGTCACAGACGATATCTGCTTTAGAACACATATTAAAATGGCTATTGGATAAGGAAGAAAAATTATAGACAAGGAAATTCAGATCATTATCCAAAATCAACTAAGGACACAGATAAATGATAAAACCAACCTATAGCTGTTTCCAGTTTCAAACTGGAAGTGAATGAATGCATAGTGTAGGCCCTTTTTATTTAGCATACATCAGGCAAATTTACAGGCAACTAGGAAGAGCAACTCTACACCGATTTCTATTACAAAAGATGTTTAATATATGCAGATATCTGTCATGGTAAACTAAAAACATCAATGGACATCAATATCAATTTACGAATTACCCAGTTCACCTTAAGTTACCTTCCTACCTCCGCCCATGAGAGCTTTGCAAAGCATAGCCAGTTCCAAGTCCAAATAAAGGATGAGGATAGCATTAGATTGATAAATCCTCCAAAGGATACAGAATATTCATGTTGCTAACCAATTTGAAGTGTAATTAAATGATTAATATGATCCTATCTCAACCACCCCCCCCCAAATCCAAAACACGAAAGTACAAACATTGCTATTTGATGTGTTTAGATTCTTTTCGGAAAACACGGGTTTTTTAAATCCTTTGGATGACTTTCCACTATAACCTCAGTCCATTTATTGGTCTAAACAAAATACGACTCATTTAAAATGATTATTTAAATCAACAATCATAAAAAGAATCTTTCTATGGGATTACATGTATTCTATATTTATTTAGGTTACCAACTGTCAATTCCTTCCTACTCGCAGCATGCTCTTCATGATCTTGCCAAATGATTCAATTGCCATGGTAATAAAGCATGTAATTCTCTATTTAAGGTTCTACCAACAACTGTAACCCCCCACCACCCACACACGATGCGCGCAAACCTTGCAAACAACACTCAAGTTTCAGTCTTTTTTGAGAAATGGCAATTGTATTGATAAAACCACCAAGAAGGTGCAACAAGAAGATTTACAGACCAAAAGCAAAAGCATATCCATCTCAAGTTTCATTCTTTCTTGCTAAATACATCCGACATAACATAACTCTAACATTGCTCACTTTCAATAAAACTCACAGAACCCTCAGTTAAACTATTCATTCAACAGATTAAAAATCCTGAATTTCAACAACAATATACTCAGTTTAGTCCCATAAGACGGGTTTTAGAGGGGTTGTTTCCAAACGACCCCACCTCAGGTTAACACAAATTAGGAAAAACCCCAAATTGTATTACACCCAAATAGAAAAAAGCTAACAATCAACAAATAC
This sequence comes from Solanum verrucosum, assembly GCF_900185275.1. Classification (NCBI taxonomy): domain Eukaryota; kingdom Viridiplantae; phylum Streptophyta; class Magnoliopsida; order Solanales; family Solanaceae; genus Solanum; species Solanum verrucosum. The sequence continues at coordinate 7,530,874 of NW_026019988.1, read as the reverse complement.
CCAAAATTTTCATATATCTCTAAACACAAATAGCATAAGCAAAAATTTACCAAATATCAACATCCAATTCCAGTAAATAATCAATCAATACAGCTCAGCTACATAAATTATCTACTATTCATTCAAAATTCATCACAGTTAAATCAAAATAGGGATAAATTACAAGAGCAACAGCAGAAACGACGCCGTATAAGATCGCAAGGACATAGAAAATACGGTCTTGCCAAATAGGAGATTCATTCACTTCATCCCACCAGCTTATTGCCGCCGTCGACGACGGCTCCACCGCCGTTTCAACCCAACCCATCGCCGGATATCCGAAATTAGACACCAAAAAAAAAGAAACGAAATTTTAGGGAATTTTTTCTTTGATCGGAAAATTATTGAGTCTAAAACGGCCGGCGAGAAAGGAGAGAAGCACGGCGGCGTTACCCGAATGTTCTAGGATTTTTTTTATTATCGTGAAGAAAAATGTTGTACAATGCTTAAAATAGATTGATGAGGGTATTTTCGTCCGAAATGTACAAGTTTTTTTAAATCAATTTGGACAGCAAATTTGCTAAAAGTAATGAATATGCACAGTTGTTATCCGACAGATTACACGTGGGGTGAATAATGGATAGGAGATGTGCTTTTTATTTGATTTCTCGCTCGATGTTTACTATTTACATTGAAGCTTAATTATTCAGGGTTTGTATTGGGTAGAATAATAGCTTCCTATTAAGATTTTTTTCATATTCAAAGCGTGAACATAAGACCTCTTATTGAGGGATGTGCTTTTAGTTTGTTTGTTTTAAAAATAAAAATAAAAATTCGTTTGATATCTGATACGTGCATTCAAAGCCCACTAATTTAAATTTATGTGACGTAAGACATATTCGGAAAAGCATTTCTTGGGATTAAATTGCAAGTATATAATTGCAAATAATTATGTATGTTTTTCTACACGGATAATTGTTCATAACAATTAAAATGAATAATGTTAAAATTAGATTAGTAATTCATTATAATAGGTTAAAATAATTTTGCACGATATAACGATGAAACCTCCTTTTCAAATAAAGATATCCCTTTAAGAAGGAAATACATTAATTATATTTATATATGAAAAATCGAAATTTGAGTGATATAACATAATTCGATTGATTCAATATTCATGAATCTAGAAAGTTAAGGTCATGTATTATTGGTGTTTGTATCAAAATCAAGTTGACACTTGTCTTTTACTTAAAGTTTCATTGTTTAACCAATGGTTAATTAGAGCTGATATGTTTTTGTCCTTTAATTTATGATTATAACAATTAATACTAATGTATGTTTTTAGATTGAGATATACTTTAGTTACGTCAAAAATACTTATTCATTTGCAATGTCTACATCAAAATTGTCTAGTGACATGATCAAAGCAAATGAACGCAAGTTATATCCCAATTATTATATAGCAACAATAAACAACTTAGGCGATGTTATACTACAAATGAAATTTAGAGAGGATAGTTTATAATGCAAATTATGTCATTATTCAGGAGGGACTAATTGCTTCATCAAACTCCAACCCTGCGTCACACATTCTCATAGACCAATCAATTGCTTCATCAAACTACAATCCAACGTCGCACATTCTCATAGACCGATCAATTGCTTCATCAAACTACAATCCAACGTCGCACATTCTCATAGACCGATCAATTGCTTCATCAAACTACAATCCAACGTCACACATTCTCAAATCCCGATCAATTGCTTCATCAAACTCCAATCTAACGGCACACATTCTCAAAATCTGAGCAATCAAAGTCCGACCAATTGCTTCATCAAACTCCAATCCAGCGTCAAGGGATCTGAAACAAACCGAAACCTAGATCACATAAGATGAGTCTAGTACTTCCCTTTTAACCTAAAAGCACTCTCACCATGCATGAAAAGGAAAAAACTCCTGTGAAAATTACAAAACTTTTAAACTTCCAACTCTGCCAGGTATATATGGGGAAAAAGTTGTAAATCTATAGAAAAAATACACTAGCAAACATGTTTCTTATTAGCCCTCTAATGTTACAGTCAACACCATTTTTGGCAAAGCTAGAGATCTGCCAAATGCCACTAACCGGTGGAAAATTTTCCAGCCAGTCTCCGAGTATAAATACAACGAAGAAAAAGAGTGTTCTCTCTACTTCTAAAAGATAAAAATCAGTAGAGCAGTTGAATTTGCTCATTCCGAGCCAACCTAAAATAGCTTAGAGCGATTGATGTATCCCATCATTTATGAGAAAACAACACCCATCTTCTTAGCAAAGTCGTCTTCATCATCATCATCATCATCCAGGTATTCTTCACCAGCATCAATATTCTCACCTTCGTCTAAATTGTAATCTTCACCATCGACCTGCTCATAATCATAGTCTCCATCTCTTTGATCATGACCTTCGGCTTCAGGGTCTTGATCGTCTGCTTCTTCCACAATCATCCCTTCTTCAGCTTCAAGTTCATTTGCACCATGGTGTGCAGGAGATTGATGATCAGCTGATACACCTGATGGAGGATCAGACTCTTCCTTTTGCCCAAAGTCAGTATTGTTCCTGGAGATGGAGGAAGTCACCACTGGCACAGAGTGGTCCTTTCTTTCATGTTGATAGTCTTCACTCTTATCAGATGACATGCCTGTTTTACTGCTTCTTTTTCTCTTCAAGATCTCTTGCAGAGGCATTGGTCCGTCAAATGAGACACTATCCCCTCCTGTTTGCTGATAGTCATCACGCTTTTGGAACTTACGCTTCCCTAGGGCCTGTCGCTCGTCAATATTTTGTTCAGTGGTCTCAGCAGTTTTCCGACCTTTAAGTTCAGCAAGACTTCTTGGACCAGAAAATTTTGAATCATCCTCACTTACATCTCTTCTTATACGTGGACCACTGTTATTTCTTCCAGTATCATTGAGATCCTCTTGCACTCTTCCCTTTATTCTATCACGAAGCCTTCCCTGTTGAGAGAAAAGCTGTGGCCTTTCTGAAGATAACCTGCCACGGTCCCTAGCCCTATCCAGCCGCATATCTGTCCCATTAGTTGGAGAGGGTGATCTACTTGGTAGCTTTATTCTTCCGCGAAGACGACTAGCAAGGGAACTATCATGTGAAGGTACATAGGGTCGATCCCTCCTGGAACTTTGGTTGCCTCGATCCTCAACATGTTTTTCACTTGCATAGTCATGACTAATGACTGACCTCAAACCATTAGTCCTGTTATGCTTTGATAAACGATGCCTCAGATCTGGCTCTCGAACTTCTTCAGGGCTGTGAGCTCTACCATAGCGTCTCCTTTCAAGATGAGCGGATTCCCCTTGTACTCTCTCAGAAGAAGCTCTATGCTGCACCCTACCAGAGCGACCCGGAAGCCTGTCGTGAGAGTCATGCCCATAGACATCATGGTACATATCTTGGTCCACATCTGCAACTGAAGTATAATCAGCAGATCGGCCAATATCATATTCATTCCTTCCCCCATTTCTGCCATATCGACCTTCACCATGATAAAAATCAGTACCTCTGAGCTCATCATCCACAAGAACATCAAAACCAGGTGAAAGCTCCCTTGAAATCTCATCATCTTTGTTCTGAAAGCTACTGTGATTATCAAACCTAGCAGACTGTTGCACTCTGTTGGATCTACCGACAGGATTTCCATTTGGAGGCGGCACACTTTTTGGTTTGTGCCTGTGATGCGCAACATCAATGACAGGATTGGGTGGCAACACATTCTCATTAAAGGCAGCATTATTCTTGGGCAAAGGAGTTTTCAGTTTCTCAACTGGTTGTGCTTGTACAGATAATTCACCAGACTTCCAAATATTTGCTTGAAAAAATGTCTTCTCTTGCACACACTTTTCAAGCCCACCAAATGCCTTAAAATTGGTTTTCTCAGTAGATGCAGATGCAGTAGATACAGGATGTGGAGGAGCTTTGTTAGACACAAACAATGGTGCATGGAAGAATGGACACCTATCACCTTTTAAACAAAACCCTTGCTGGAAGAAAATGCATGGTACACCTTGCTTGCTAGAACCATATGGAACATTCGGTGTAGGTGCAACAGATGCCATTGGCGGTGCAGAAGATCCTGTAGGAGTTGTAACTTGAGCTCCCAAAAGTCCATCAAGAGGCTGCAAAAGTAGAAGATTATTAACTATCATGCCAACAATTAGTTTACAGACACAGAGCACTCCTGGTTTGCTAATAAAAGAAAATAAGTAAGTTCACATCACGGCAATGAACCCTTGGTACTGATAGCACATAGATGATAAGAATGTGTAGTATGTTAGAGAGGAATGACTCACAGGGTGCCGGAATGCGCATTTTGGGTTTAAGCAGCTTCCGTTCAACCAGTACCAGCAATCTCGAGGATTAAGCCGAGCAGCATCACTATGACGGTACTCACACTCGCTTCCCTATGGACAAAATAAAAATAATTAGAGCGTCGGTAAATACTGACCTAGATCTGTATAGAACAAAGACGAAGATTGAATCATCTAGAACGTTATCCCTATCATGGCGAAGCCAATCACATTTGTATTCATTCACACACAGAGAAATTGATAACGTAAAAGCACGATGCCAACTGGTTTTGTAACATTTGCCATTTCCCCATTGGTTATAAAAAGACAAATAAATGAGAAATAAATTCAGTTACTGCACATGTTACGGTCTCACATGATCCGACCAAAGCAAACGACAATTCAGATGCAAAACAAACATTTTGTAGTAGACAAGAACGACAAACGTAATTGCTAATAATTATACACGGATAGTCATTCACCTGCACACTTATTTTCCACATCCTAGTAACTAACTTTATACTTGCTCCAAGATTGACTCTCAGTCCAGTATGTATCACAAAACCATCATATAAATCAAAAAAATAAAATCTTTGATACACATTTCTAATCAAAAAACAAATCAACAAGCTGCAAGAGTGGATGTATCAAAACGACAAATAGCAAGAACCTAACCGTTCCCAAGAACGACAAAAACACAGGGGCAACAAACGACAACATGCTGTAACTTGAAGACTTCTAAATATATATAAGTTAAACCTTCTATATATGGCAGTGGCTTCTCACTCTAGACAATCTCGAGTACACAATTCATTTAAAATCCGACCAAAAAAAAGATACTTCCTTTAATCTGACAACGCAGGCAACAAAAAAGGAACAAGAACTTCAGAATCAAGCATCAGTAGTACAAAAGACAGACGTTATCCAATCACCAAATGAAAAACCCCAGCTTCCACATCACTAGTATTCACCCATAGCTAAAAACATAAGTAGATCAAGTTCCAAAAAACACAAAGAAATCACCTTGGATTAGAAAGCAAAAAATGGTCAGCCATTTAAACACAGATCTTCAACTAATTCATCCATACAACAATCTTTTCAAATCAAATCAACAACTACAAAAGTACAAGCACATCTCAATCACAAACTAGTTAAGATCAGCTATACGAAACCTTATATATCAATTCCACTGCCCATCTCTTGAAAGGTTAAAAATTGGATCCCAAAACCAAGAAATCCTCTAAATCTTGCTAAGTAACATACAAATCTCTACACAAACTAATAAAAACCAAATCTTAATCCCAATTAATCTCTAAATCTCACACTAAAAGGAAGTACTATAATCTTAATCTCAACTAATTGATAATCATTTACTAATCAAATTAAACCCAAAAAAAATAAAATGAAATAGAGCTGAACCTTCTTGCATGTAAGAGGAGAAGCTAGAAAGTAGACACAATCAGTGTTTCTCTTGAGAGCTTCTTCTTCAGCTGAAGGCGCCGCCGCCGGTGTAGAAGAAGGTGGCGGCTGAATTTGCAGCTTCTGCGGCGGTGTAGGACCCACCATGATTGTTATTAACCCTAACAAACAGATCCTAGCAGAAGCCTTTGAGAGTGGATCTAGGGTTTTCAAGCATATACAAGAATGATACAATTAAGGGCAAATTTGAGCTATCTATTGTAGAGAGAACTACCCTAGGGGGTGGGGTGGGGTGGGGTGAGAAAACAAGGAGCTTGGAGAGAGAGAGAGAGAAGGAGAAAGAGATGAGGCTATTGGTGAAGAGAGGCTTTTAACTTAATCAATTTTATTTTTAATTTTTTGTATTATTTTTGGGTTTTTCAGCTTTTATTTTTTTTTTAAAATCCTATTTTTGTAAAATCAGATTTTTAGGAAATTTTATGAATTGTTTTTGTTTTCCACTCAATATTCGGTACTCACATGAAGTCTCATATTGGAGTACGACTAAATTTGTATTTGCGCTGGGAAGTCTCACTCACATTGGAGTATGACTAAATCTGTATTTGCGCTGAAAAGTCCCATGGTGGGGGTAAAACGCTCTCTATCAAAGGCGGCTCCCTACCCAGGGAGACTCGAATCCAAGACATTTGGTTAAGGATGAAGGCGTACTTACCACTCCACTACAACCTTGATTGGTTTCTTGAATTGTTATGAATACATCAAATTGAAGATGTACATTTAAGTACTTTAACAATTTTTCGAAGACATTTATAATTAAGTAAATAACTTGTAAGTAGTTTAAGCAAATAACTTTAAATGGTGATACATGACATCTATGTGGAGTACGACTTACTGACTCGACGGTCATGTGAAGCAACGCATGGCGACTATGTAAGACATTACGTGTTACATCACTTGACTTACAACGTGACTTGTGTTGCATTTAGATTTTATATGTTATTGAAGAATAATAAACTGTTCTTTTTTTTCTTAAATTTTTATTTTATTTTTATAATATGCTATTAGTACAGAACTTTGTCACTTGAACATTTACTTTAAAAAGATGTTAAGATATAATCATTAATGTTGTTAAAGATGATAGCTTGATAAGATTGTTTGGAAGTGTTCCACCAAACTAGAATCATGCTCATTGTTGGATGTATGTTTAAAATTCAAATATCCCTTTAAGATCTATTCATGTCAATCAAGTAATTATTTTACCTTGTTTTTTTTTTTTTATGGTTTATAACTTGATTATAAATAGAAATAGATACAAGTTAAAACTTTGACAAAAAGTGAAGAAAGAAAATCGATCACTAGAAATGATTAAATTTTGTAGTATTTTATATTAATTTTTGAAGTCTGGTAATTCACTTTGAAGAGTAATGAAATCTCTATCTCCCCACTTATAGAAATTATTTTTGTTTTCAAGAAACGTTTATATATGTTTTTTTTTATGTATATTTGCTTTAGTTTAATAAACTACACAAACTTTTCTCTATGCATGCTTGTTTTTGTCTCTTAAATTAACTTTCTTTTTTTTTTTTTTGGAAAATTTCATGAATTGTATTTGTCCATGAACATTTGCTTTAGTTCAATAGATTTCACAAACTTAATGATTTATTTTTTTACAAAATCACACTTGTACATGTTGAAGTTTTAATCTCATAGTCCAACTGTTCAAGTGCAACTCTTAGGAAAATTAAATTTTCAAGTACAAAAGTCAAGGTAATTAAATTTTAAGAATAAATTAGGATTATTTTCATATCTTTATTAGTAAAATTCATATATTTGTTCGACTATTAAAGATTTTGGTAGGTAGCAAGTATTCTTTTATAATTAATCAAAGATTTCAAATTTGAATCCTAAAATGAAATTATTTTAATAGGAAGTGTTTTCGAGTAGAGTGCAATACATCACACTATACATTCGTTCTATTTAAAGTAATAAAAAATATTTCAAAATTTATAATTAAAGAAAAAGTTATTTGGCTGTCCAAATATTATTGCACCATTATTTTTGTCACAAAGAGAGTAATAAAAGTTTATATCCCTTTTTTAATCATTTTCATTTTAGGATTGCAAATTTTTGTAAAATAGTCAACCTTACTTTAATTTCCTCTTATTCTCCCTTCAAAGTTACATTTTTTTTACCTTTTATTTGAACAAAACAAAGGAGAAGTGAATAAGAGCCTAAAAAGGGAAACACTAGTGCAATTGGTTAGAATTTTGTAACAAGACTCATTTAATTTTGCTCAATTTGCCCATTTTGAGAAATAAAAATAGAAACCACATTAAAGATCCATCAAATGTGCATTTCAATTCTCTAACCAGTCAAATACTATTAGAAATAGTTATTTTATGAAAATGATTAAAAAAGTAGTTTGACTATAGTATTATTTTGCCGTAATATCATTCTGCTACTATCTGAGTTTTTTCCACTACTTTTTCTAAATTGTTTGTATCTTGAGTCAAGGATCTTTCGAAAACAATTGTTCTACCTCTAAAGTAGAGGTCATGTTTGTGTATGTATGCTCCACTTTGTAGAACTAAACTCGATATATTATTGTTGTACAATTCAAAAGGAACATTCCCTTTTGAGATACCTCATTTTTCAACAAAATGTTATATTCATTTATTGAGTTCCATAAGCAGACATGCATTTTGCCCCAAGTGTGAACTAGCAAGAGAATTATTATGTCAACAGAAAGGTGGGTATGGTGCAACTGTATACCATAATTGCTATGTTTGACTAGATTTGGAGTAATCTTTTTAAGTGCTTCACAATCACAAACCAAGGCCAATTTTTTTTATTAAAAAAATGAAAAATCTATATCTAGGTCTCATCTTAAAAGGAATAAGAATGCATTACAATACCCTCGAAGTGCGCGATCCAAATTTAATCGGAGCTTCAATGCAGGCTCAGCACACCGGAGGAATGGGGAAACCAAAAAAGAATGCATTACAAGTAACTACTATCCATGCATATACTAATTTCAAAGTTTCATCTCCTCAATCATCTAGAGAACATCTCTCTCCACATTGTTTTGAGGAAAGGAAGGACGAAAAGTGGGGGCTTTGTGTAAATAAGAAAACTTTTGAAGCTTTAAAATAATTGTCATTAACTTTTTTGGGATAGACCAAAAGGGAAAGTAAGACACTTAAATTGGGACAGATGGAGTATGTATTTACAAAGTAATGTACAGTTTACATTGGGAGACTTGATGAGTTTATACATCATATTCCTAACCTTTTTGTACCACATTCTGAGCAGAACTTAGAGGTCTCTCTCAAGTAGGGAGTACCGCATTCATCACAAAACTTCGCAGGACTTGTAGGCTGCATTATCAATGTCGTTAAATAGGCTGTGAGGTCAGTATTTTTAGAAAAAAATAATAGAGCTGAGAAAAATAACTTGGAAAAAGCAACATAAAAAGATCTCTCACCATTATATGCATGCGTCCTCCTACATGGCCTAATTGTTGTAAGCAAGCCATGTGCGGAGAATTGGTTAGCGACTGCTGAGCATGAACAATTTCGGGCAAGTGAGACTGAGGGCCACATTGTTGATTGTGAGAGAAATGAGCTATATGTTGACTTTGGTTGATATGGTGCTGGTGGTGACCCTGCTGAAGGGGATGAAATTGAGCCTGATGGACCAGAGGTTGCATTTGCTGTTTTGAGGTAGTCTGCTGACTATCCTGTTGCAGAAACATAGTGAACAAAATGAATATGAATCAACAAATACAGCTGTATAAACATCTGCATTGTCGCAAAGATAGATCAAAGCATCCGAAGAAACATCTCATGCAGCATTAAGCCCAACAGGTAAAAAAACAAAAAACACACTTTCGTATGCACTGAAATCTGTTTAGTATCAAGTACCTCATAAGTCATAACTACTGCAAAAGCATTCCCAAGCTCCGACAAGAAAAGTTTGTAGCCAATTTATCCACTGGGGAAAACCTATTAAGTCCTCTATAAACTTTAACAGAAAGTTGGCTTCACTATTGAGTCTAATCCATTTGGACCTAGCAGGACAAGAATGGTAGTCCTTCAACCTGTTAGGTCTAAGATGCCTAAACATGTTTCAGCGCAGGAACTGCTACTGCTAATTCTATGCAGTTTCTAGGAAAAGGATGCTAAACTATCCCTTAAGGATGCTTAGAAACAGTACAAAGTTTCTTGGGGAGTTCTTTGCTTATTTTATCAGCAGCTTCTGGCAATTTAGAGAACAAAATAAGCAATACAGAAAGCCATTAAGGTTTTTCATAAATTGCCAAAAGTAACTCACTACTAATACTTATCGCAGAATGTCTACGTAAATCTCCTTGTCCAATAACTGATTGAATAGGTTGATTCATGAATTTCCAAAAGTATTAATGGAATGCGCACAGACAATGTACTGCATCTTAGATGGCTATAAAATTTCTGGTTCCTATTCCCAGCAGGTCCTTTTGCTGTTTCTCCTTAACTATTGTCTGATATATAGCAAACTGTTATATGCATGTTCTAGTTTATCAGATGAACAGGAACAATGTACAAATTAAATTAAGATGTTGGAAAAGAGAAAATACTTACTTCACTAACAGAGCGGTAGCTTTGACCTGCAGCTAATGAAGACGCATTGTCCGTGCTGGTGAATGCCTGATAGACATGAGCAGAAAAAAAAACTAATCCATTTTCCAAACAACAGAAAAGGAAAAAAGATACATAATTACATATGATTGATGACTACAAGATCATCAAAACTTACTGAAAAACCAGTGATGTTGGAAATTGAGTTTGACGCACGTCTATACTTGTGTCTTGGAGCATAGAATTTGTAGTCTCTGGGGGATATAGTGACTTCATTTCGGCCAGTCATTCTTCTGAACCTAAATTAACAGGAGTATGGATCAATAAGAAATGCTGATATTTCATGAATTAAGATACTGACTGGAACCATTTTTCTTTGTTTTATGAGAAGCTGTAATTTTGTTTAAAGACAATGAAGAATACACAGTGCTAGGATAAAAGTGTCCTTAACTGACAAAAAGGAAGATAACAAAGTCTGATTAAAGATGATTAACTTCTAGATTATATCTTATTCCCTTATTGTCTTCAAGGTCCACTATTAAGTACCTGTTCAGAAAGCAACCTTAGAATCGGAATTCCCTATGCTCATGTAAACGGCCCCAACTGGTCGGTACTCGGTAGAGATAAAAGGATCCAGCCACAGGCCTGACCGGATATCGTTTGACCAAAAACATGTGTAATTGGGTGTGTTACAAAAATTTGGAGTGTTTGCATAGGATTGGGTGTAATTGAGGGAGAACAATTACACTATCCAATTCTTGGGGAAGAAGTGAGATTGTTGGTTATTGTATGGTATATTTACAAGGTAATTTTTCAAAGTTTCTTTTACTTTAATTTTTCAATAATACTATTCTTTTTAAACTCTTTTTCTTCTATTTCTTTTCTTTTCATTTTCCAATGTTCCATATGTGTTGCTAATGGTGCTTCTAGGTAACTTTGCAACTTCTCATATTTTGCTCCTTCCTTTTCTCTCTATTTTGCTTTCTTAGTTATGGACTCGTGGTATTACATTTATGTATGAGTTTTTATATTTAAAATGTATAGGACAATATGCCTTTTTAATACCTACCAATCCATAACTATTTAATACATTTTTTAAAGAAAAATATGTATTTTAACTACTTAGTAATAAATATACTCCATCCGTCTCATTTTATGTGACAATGTTTTACTGGACATAGAGTTTAAGGAATTAAAGAAGACTTGTGACATCTAAGTGAAGCCAAATATATCTAAGTAGTCCAGTGTTATCAAAAGCGAAAAGCGCTAAAAAGCTCCAAGGTTCATGGGGGATTTAAGCACAAACCGCAAATAAAGTGTGGGCTTTATTGAGAAGAGGCGCAAATGGAGAAAACATACAAATATATATACATGTAGGTTTAGTCCAAGATGAATAATATAAGCATGAATAACAAATATATGGACAAAGAAATTGATTATTTTAACAAGAAAGTGAAACATCAATGGTTTAGAGCCTCTTCAAGAAATGCTCGTTCACAAGGAAAAGTATGTCCTAGAGCCTTGATGACGACACTGAAGCGCACATTAAGCGACACAAAGCACTCAACGCATTTTCAGCCTCGTTTCAGGGCTTAACGCGCTCTAAGCGCACCATTGACAACACTGCAAAGTACCAGAAGTATACTATTCAGTGAGTGGTGGTGAGAGCTCCAGATTTCTTTTCATTTTAAATGAGTGGTGGTGAGGGTCCCAACAAGTCAATTCATTAGGGGTAAAATGGGGATGCTAAGATCAAATGGTTTTCAAAAAGACAAAGGTGCCATTCTTCTTGGGACATACTTAAAAAAAGATCATATAGACTGGAATAAAGGGAGTAGTATTTAATATACTTAGATGCACATTTCTCACACATTAAAATTTGTTTACCTGTTCATCTGAGAAAAAAAAATCATTAATTTTTTGACAATAAACTGTCAATGAAAAGTTCAAAAATATATTACTATGTAATTACACTTGTGCAACCAGACATGGTGCTAGGAATTTTGCCACAATTACCTAAATGGCAAACAAACAGGTCTTTGTAATTACTAGGCTACACAGTGGTTTTCAAACACACAGTAAGTCAATGTGGAATGTAGAAAAATGCATCTATTATCTCATGCCAACAGAAGTACTAGCAAAGGAAGCTGCTCCAATATCCGCACTTCAACCAATAAAAATTGATCTCCCAGAGTGATATATGATGCTAAACTGAGACCGAGATATAGAGAGGGACAGAATTCTAGGTAAATAAACAGATTATTTAAAATAAATCAAACCTCAATATTTAAGATGGAGAGTTTGACATACCATTCTACATCATCAATACATAAGCTAGTTGGTTTCTCCACAATGGCTAAACCATTAACCACGACAAACCGGACACGCTTCTCCTCTTGTATCACTAATTCAGGAAACCTTGCCCTTGTTTCAAAAGATGTAGCCAACTCCCGCCTTTTAAATATGCAAGGTCCTGTATATTAATATCAGCAAAGTAAGAAGTTAACTGTGAAAATGGAAGGCCAATAACAGGAATAATGCAGTTCAGCATATCCTTAATGCTGAGGAATACAACATTACTAATTTCCAAAAAAAAAAAAAAAAAAAAAAAAAAAGGAGAAGACAATTACAGGAAACAACATTTTCTTTATTTCACCCTTGTCAGGGAATAATGATATATATCAGCTAAAAGAAGAGGAAAACAATGAGTAAATGCATAAGCTAAAAGTTGATGGGCTAAACTAGATGCTTCCGGTGATCCAAGATTCTGCACAGCTTCATGTTTCTACATAGATAAAAAGAATCTACTTCTGATTTTTTTCTCTCCTATTCATCTTTTTTTTACCTTTCTATCCTCTCCATCTTCACATGGATGAAGGGAAGCAAGATGTAGAAAAGCAACAACGTAAGCATACAGTAGCATGAAATTTGAAGCTGACACATACAACAATAAAATCAGTCTTCCTCTACCCCGATCCCAATGAAAAATCATATACATTACAGCAAGATGGATTAAATGAGAGAAGACCACGAATGACTTGCAAGTGTCGAAATGAAATTTTGGAGCCTTATATGTCATACCTTTCCTAGGAAACTTTTTCGCAAGCTTTCTGTATAAACCACCAGCTGCTTCAAGGGCCACACCGATGGTTTTTTCACGCATTCCATTCAAAGAAGAGAGCCTTACATTCACTTCATTAACCAATGTTTCATACATGTTAGCCACGTACATCAAGGGCAAAACATATGTAGCATCACCTTCATAATGGATTTCTCTCGACTTCCGCTTGCTCATTTTATCTTGTGAAGATTGAGCAGCAAAGTCTGCCTCTGAATCTACAACATCAACTACATGTGGCCTTATGAAATGATCAACAATAATGTCTAAAAATCTTGTCCTTGCCGTTTCAATTGGCGAAATATCTGGTCCATGAAAACTGGTATTAGCAAATCTAAAAATAAAGGTCATCTAGTTGCTTTAATACATTTAAGATCAAGTATAAAATGAAATTTCAAGTTACCATCAATAGTAACAATATTGTAGGAACCCGTTGAAGATCCACTATTTTCAATGCTAGTACGATCTTCCTCCACCACTATACCATGAAGTGGTAATGAGTTTCTGAAGGTCTCATGGAGGCAATCCTGAAAAAGTACCAATACAATTACAGTTCATGAATAATTTGCGCACATGTACACTCACTGGTGTAGGCTTCACAATCAAAACGCCAGTTTCTAACATCAGAAAAAAAGATGTCTAACTAGCAGAGAAGCTTTGCTTACTCCCTAAACAAGTTCCCCAATTTGGCACAACAAAACAGAACGTCAATGCCATTAAAAACAAAAGGACGGCCATAAAATCACATGGAATGAACTTATCTCGAAAGACCTAAAATATCAAGAATCCATGCCAACTTAAGGAAAACTGGGGAACAATGGAAGAAAAAGATCCATGTATGTGTAACAATTAGTTGGGATTAAGGTTAAATCATTTCAGGCATGCTTATTTTAGATCCAATCATCACTAGGAGCCATTAATCTTGCTATATATTTGTAAGCCAGTGGAAAATGGACAGCAGTAAATTACTGAATATCAGATGGAAACGGTTCTAACATACATGTGCAAAGTGAGGATTCATACCGTCAACGCTAACTAGCTTAGGGTTGGGGCATAGTTGTTATTGTTGTTTGTCAAATTAATAAAACCAGAAAGGTATAATTGGTATAACAAGATACGCTGAGCCTCACCAAATAGGAGAATAGCAAGCTGGAAGACTGTATTAGTTGTAGAGAATTTGGCATAATGCATAAATAGGCACTCAAACTTAATCTCAGCTGGCAAGTAAGCCCTTCAAGCTTGAGAGTGCACATCTAGACACCTCAACTTGATCTCAACTAGTAACTAAACACTCCAACTTGTCCTCATTGTGTCTCGTGGACACCTGACACTAACGTGACACACGATAAATTTTTGGCATAATATATAAACACAACACTCAAACTTGGCCGCAGCTAGCAACTAAGCATTTCAACTTTGAGAGTGCACATCTAGACAGCTCAATTTGATCTCAACTAGCAACTAAACACTACAACTCATCATCCCCACGATATCTCATGGGCACCCTACGCTGAGCTGGCACATAAATTTTGGAAGTGTCTAAATGATCATTTTATAAGTTAAAGGCGAGTTGATGTGCCTAGATATGCTTACATGACAGCTATGTCTTATGTCTAAATTATTTTCTGGAAATTGAAAATGAAAAGGGCTCACTCACAACAGCTGTTGACTCTTCACCGTTATCCATGCTATCCTCAGTTACATCACCTCCTCCACGATCAACATCATCACCACCAGCACCTCCACCACCAATACCCTCCGCATTGAGATCATGCAATGAAGTCTCTATATAAGAATCCGCCGCCGACCTCATATCGTAGTGCTGCACCGGAACCCTAGTTCCCATCTTCCCTATCAACTCACCACTCTACAAGCAACTATTATAGCTCCGCCTAAAGAAATTGAAGCATTCAGTAACAGAATCTGCATGAAATTGAACGGATAATAGTGAGTGACTGAGCCAGCCACCTCCGCCGCCGTCCCGGTGCCAGAGCCGGTGCCGGTGCCGGTGACGGAGCTGAATTTGAACATGAATTTTGAATTACGGTTGTACTAACCTCAACAAAAAGCCGAGGCTGAGTCTCGTCTTCAAAGCAGTTTCCGAACCTAATTTCCGACGTTTTCCTTATCAGCCGAACCAAAGCCGTCAGGTCAATGTATTGAGTATTAGCAGGGGAGAGACAAGTGGGGTCTATCTATAAAGGTAAAGTTATTTACTATTATAAATTTTTAACTCAAGTAAAATATATAAAATCATGTACGGAAGAATATAATAGTAAAAAAATCATATCGAATAATAATAGTATGATAACTGAAGCAAAGGAAACATAAGATAATAATTATATTGAAAAAAAAGATAGTAGGAGAATAATACTAATAAGGAAAACTAGACAATGATCGATTACCTATTAACCTTTTACTATCATTTTCAACTTTCATATCCTCATATTTAATATTTTTTCATTGATAAGTTGCACGTGTGTCATCTCATGTCTAATCATCTCTTACCAATACTTAACTTTACATCTCCTCAGATCCATCATAGACAACATCTCACATATTTGTGCGTCTCATCTTCATATGAAGCCTCACCCAAGGGCGGAGGCAGCATATACTTACGAACCCCCTTCGGCGAAAAATATTACTATTTATACATGGTTAAAATTATTTTTTGGATATGTATAATAGATGTTGAACCCCCTTCCACTAGTTCGTATGTTTACTTCTCAGATTTTAAACCCTCTTAAAAATCCTGGCTCCGCCATTGGCCTCGCCTTAAGATTAGAAGTCTCACATCGGCAAAACACATGAGAGATGTTGGGTATTTAAGTAAGTATGTCTTACCAACTAGTGACGTGTTTTAAAGTCGTGAGGGTCTAGGCCCAGAGCAAACAATATCACTAGCGGACTGGGACATTATAAATAGTATCAGATCCCCTCATGTATCAGCCTTGTCAATGTGGGCCAGAGTTTGACTGAGTTTAGACAAATCCCGATAAGGCGAGGTAAATCTCAGTGCTGAGTATAGGCAAATCTCATACGATGGGGCAAACCTCAGCGAGGACGTTGAGTCCATAGAAGGGGTATAGGCAAATCTCATACGGTGGGGAAAACCTCAGTAAGGACGTTGAGTCCATAGAAGGGGTATAGGCAAATCTCATACGGTGGGGCAAACCTCAATGAGGACACTGAGTCCATAGAGGGGTGATGTAATGCTTCAGCTTAAGATTGGAAGTCTCACATCAACAAAACACATGAGAGATGTTGGGTATTTAAGTCAGCGGGCCTTACCAACTAGTGACGCGTTTTAAAACTGTGAGGGCCTAAGCCCAGAACATACAATATCACTAGCGGACTGAGTCGTTACGCTTCACATCTCGAATCATCTCAATTTCGCTTTCATCATTTTATTCACCACGAAAGTCACTCTCATCATGTCCCAAATATCTTCGTTCATAATCTTATCTCTCCTAATACTCTCATACATCCATCTCAACATCTACATTTTCGCTACTTTTATCTCTGAACATGCAAGTTGATGACCGTCAACACTCTGCTTCATACAATATATATAGTTGATCTAATAACCTTTAAATCTCAGAGCCCATTTTTATCAGACAAGACATCGAATGCAATATTCATCTCATCCAGTTCGCTCCATAATAATGTATAGCATTATGTCAATCTCTCAATTTTCTTGAAGTATTGATCAAAGATACTTGAAATCTTCTCACATAGAGATAATTTGTGTATCACATCTATCTCATGACGAACATGACTGAACTTACACTCTGAATATTTTTTCTTACAGTCTGAATATTTTTTCTTAGTCGTGTTCTCCCTGAACATTAGACACTAGAATTCATCTCCAAATCTCCACTCTATTTTTCATTCTCTGTATCTCATCAATCAATACTCTATTATCTACACATAAACATACATCATGATACCTCTCTTTGAATATATTGTTACATCAATACATCCATCGCCAACACAAATAAAAATAGGTTAAGGGTGAATCCTTGATGCAAGCACGTTCTCTAGCACAATCACCATCTGATTGTATTTAGGGAAAAGAAAAAAATATATCCCTCAACATTGCAATTTAGAACGAATATACCTCTTATTAAAAAGGTAGTGCATATATATCCTGGATGTTTAACAAATTGTGTATATATATATTTAGTCTTTTCATTAAATGTATAAAAGGTAAAAAATCTCAAATTTGATTTTTTTTTTTTTAAAAATTCAAAAAGGTCACATGACTTTAAATATGACTAGTCAATTAGAAGAGGGATTGATTATTATTTTCATTTGGACCGGATTTGAAGGGGTAAAAAAAATGAGTGATGTAACTTTTTAAAGTTACTTGACATTTTTAAAAATAAAATAAAAATATTTTTAGATTATTATTTTTTTAATTTAGTAAATGTAGGCGTGCTAACAAAAAGGATAATTATGCACTATTTGTTAAAACTTAAACAAAGATGTATGTGCAATACTTTTTTAACAATGGATATTTCTGCTATAAATCATAAAATTAAGGGATATTTTATAACAATATTGTATTATAACGGTTAGCTCTTTTTTAAAATTTATTTTTTATAATATATTATATTTTATGTTCTTTATAACAATAAATTTACTATAAAAGTAAAAAAAATATCCGGACAAACGATATTGTTATTTTTTCTTGTATAACTTTAATTTGACTATCTCAAATGCTCCTCCACTTTGCTTGATTTTCAATTTTCCTCAAGACAAAATAAAACTATGTGGCTGAAATCCACATTGATAAGTCTAAAGTCCATAACCACACACCTGTCAAACAATAAGTGGTCAATACAAGCCACATGCATGGCAGAATCTGAAACTGATAATGTTTTTACAATTTCCCCTCACCTTAGTACTACAACATAATAATGCAAAATACACAAAAACTTCAATTCATTTCTCATTTTTCTTCTTCAACATCATCATCAATGGCTATTGCCACTTCTTCAGATTGGTCATTTCCTCCTTGTATTAACTGTAAAAACAGAATCTTGAAACCAAAATTTTGCTATTCTTGTAAAACTTTGCCTTTTCTTTCAAACATTTTCTTGAACTCAACAACTCTAGTTGCAAAATCCTCTAGTAGTTGTTCTTCTCCTGTCTTAGATGAAAAAAAAAGCCAAAAAACACCCTCCAAGAATTCTCAAGTTATAGAATTATTAGACTTGGAACAAATTCAAGATTTTAGTAGTACAACAAATGGTACTACTAGTAGTACTAGTTTGCCTGATTCTAAAGATTTGAATGGTGTAATTTGCAGTTTACTTAAAGATTCTCAAACTCAAGAAATTGGATATGATTACTATGAGAAAGCAAAGGGGAAAAAAGATTTTAGACCTGAGAAATCAACACTAAAGCTTCTTATCAGGTATTTAGTGAATTCAAACAAATGGGGTTCAGTTTTTTCATTGTCTAAAGATTTGAGAACTTTGAAAGTGTTGCCTGATAGTTCTACATGTTGTAGATTGATAAGTAGTTGTATGAAATCAAGAAAGTTCAAGATTGTAAATAGTTTTCTTGAATTGTTTATAGTAGTTGATCAAGAAATCTCTGTTTTGGCTTTTGATTCTGCTATGAAAGGTTATAATAAGTTGCATATGTATAGCAGTACTGTTGTGTTGTATGAGAGAATGAAATCTGCAGGGCTTGTATTAGACCCTGGATGTTATTGCAGTATCATGGAAGCACATTCTAAAATGGGGAATTCTGATAAAGTTGTGTCGTTTTTCGAAGAATTTGAGAGCAAGAGAGTGGAGTCAACAATACCTCAGTATGTTCAAATTTACAAGAGTCTTTGTGAGTCGTTAGGGAAATCTGGTCGCGCTTTTGAGGCTTTGGAGTACTTTAGAGACATGACTAAGAAGGGGATTCAAGAGGATCATTCATTTTACTCCATAGTTATATGTGGATTCGCGAGCATTCGTGAAGTGAAAATGGCTGAGGAGCTTTTAGAAGAAGCTGAAGGGAAGAAAATGCTGAGGGATCCAGCACTGTTTTTGAAACTGGTGTTGATGTATATTGAAGAGGGGTGTATGGAAAAGACTCTTGATGTTGTTGCAACGATGACTCGGGTGAAAATCCGAGTGTCTGACTGCATATTTTGTGCAATTGTGAATGGATTTTCAAGAAAAAGAGGTCTTAGGTCTGCTGTTCAAGTGTATGAAGACCTTACTTCACAAGGCTGTGAACCAGGTCAAGTGACATATGCCTCAGTACTGAACTTGTATTGTAGGCTTGGATTGTATTCTAATGCAGAAATGGTATTTTCTGAAATGGAACAAAAGGGGTTTGACAAATGTGTTGTTGCTTATTCTAGCATGATTGCAATGTATGGCAAAACAGGAAGGCCAAAAGATGCAATGAAACTTGTCGCGATAATGAAAGAAAGAGGCTGTCAACCAAATGTTTGGGTGTACAATGCTCTCTTAGACATTCATGGAAAAGTTCTAAACTTGAGACAAGTCGAAAAAATATGGAAGGAAATGAAGAGAAGGAAGATTTTTCCAGATAGAGTAAGTTACACAAGCATTATAAGTGCATATAGCAAGGCAAGGGAGTTTGACAAGTGTTTGATATACTATCAAGAATTTACACTAAACGGTGGAAGGCTCGATAGGGCAATGGCTGGGATTATGGTTGGTGTTTTCTCAAAGATGAATAGAGTTGATGAGTTGATTAGTCTTCTGCAGAATATGAAGAGAGAAGGGACTAAGTTAGATGGAAGACTTCAAAAGTCAGCTTTGAATTCTTTGAGGGATGCAGGGCTACAAATCCAAGCAAAATGGCTGCAAGAAAGCTTTGGTGCAACATGAGTTCATTTTTTCACTTTGTAGATACCAAAGTGATTGACAGTGATAAAACTTCATTATGTTGGCACAAGAACTAACAGAGATATTCACTCTTTCACAAACTGTACAATTACTTGTTGAATTGTAGCATGATGCATACCAAAGAATGAAAAGAATTGCTATCTCATCAAGCTTTGGAAAATATATACCATTGTCACCATCAACGATGTAGATGTGGGGAGGATCGCAGCATGTAGAACTCTTGTCGAGGGTCTATCTAAAACAACCTCTCTAACTTTAAGGTAGGGGGTAAGGTATGCGTACACTTTACCTTTCCCAGACCCCACTTTGTGGGATTACATTAGCTATGTTGTTGTTGTTGTAGAATTCTATGTAATTTCTTGATATGTAAAGTAATTTTTGAAGCCCAGCCACAACTATCTGAGAAACAAGAATACTGTAAATCATGCATCCATATACTGGATAGTTTTTTTTTTTTTTTTTTATGATCTTGCTTCCAAAATGGTTTGTTGACAAGTCATATTTCTGTTTTTTTCCGGGTAACCTTGGTATACGGATCAACTAATTCCACAAGGTACCCGATACCTCCCTCAAGTGCAGGTACCGAGTAACTCTATCCATTATGGCTAGGACAGATGAGGAAAAATCGACTAATTTATCATATTTTCGATGATAAATATGAGTGCATTCAAGTTATTCACAGACCTTTGGACTCAGTTTCACAGGGGCTAAACTGATTTGGGTGTTCTCTCACAACACAGAAACTAGAAAAGAAAGTAAAAAGATTATTCTTCCTCTATCATCATATTCTACACTGTTAATTCTTTTACTCCAACTCCAAAAAACAATTAAAATTTGCACTGAATTCATGTGGTGAACTCTGCAATCCCTCTAAAATTACTAGCATTGTGAGTGGATTAGATTTCAATGTTGTCCAAATGACACCATAGATGACCAAATGAGGATGAGAACGTATGTAGCATCTACATCGAGAATTCAAGTATTGTATACGTCATTAGTCCAATCCTTTGTAGGAACTACCAGTAATAACAAACTACCAAAATGAATCTGTTTAGCATTTTTCTTCTGCATGTCTATGGAGTTTTGGAAAATCCAAACATTTCAGAATCCCTCAACTTTCAAAACTGATTAAAGAAAAGCTGTCCTTGTAGAAATGACCTGATAAATTGGTCAAGGAAATTGTTACTAACATAATGGAGTATGCATCATTTGCCATTGTCAACTTAGTCACCAAATATGATGTGAGAGAGCACTAGAAGTTCAAAGCTTACATAATACTTGAAAGAGAGGCTATTTAAGTTATTAGAAAATATTTGTACATAGTGACCACCAGTAAGACTTTTGCATCCTCACATGAAAAATGTACAAGTAAAATTTTGACTTCTTATGATACCGTTGTGCCAGTGAGTTCAAGTTGCGCTACCGCCTCGTTGATCGCATCGATGACGTTCATTTTACCCCTACACACGACCTCGTCGATTGGAGTCTTCTCATGGCTAAAACAAGCAAAACAAAATTCAGTGAAGAGCACGAGCAGAAGAAGTAAAAGCATACTTGATCTACAAATCTATTAATTAAAAAAAAAGGAAGTTTGATGCACTAAAGCTCCCGCAATGTGCAAGATCTAATGAAGGGGAGACCACCAGGGTCTATTGTACACAGCCTTACAATAAACCCTTGTGGTCCAGCCCTTCCAGACCCCACGCATAGCAGGAGTTTCAATGCACCGAGCTGCCTTTTTTTTTGTTATTATTATTATATAGATGAACTGCAAATCTATACAAGTTAAAAATACATCACCTATTCAAGGCTGAGACAGTTGCACCAGCAAGGATTAAGGTCTTCACTACCTGACAAGCCGTCATATAAATTAAGGGATGCTAGGGACTTATAATCCAAGAGTAATGCAAAATTTACCTCGATATGTCCGTTTAGACAAGCCCAATGAAGAGGTGTATTTTTCTCCACATTGGAAGCATTAACATCCTGTTACCAAGAATTTGTTTCATCACTCAATGTGTATCTAAATATATCAAAGGATAAGAGAAGTTAAAGATCCACCCCAAAGAGAATAAATTTTGACAGTGAGGTGGATATTGTCTGACTCAATTTTACAAGAAAAAATTATTTTGCCCAATGCTCAGAAATGCACTCGAGTGTATCAGTTTTCTTCAGTGAAATGGATAATAATGATTATCCATTAAACTGAGACTGTAAGATCACATCAACAAGTACGTAAACCAGTAGATATGTTCAAATATGTAATAATGCAAATAAGTGGGGCAGTCTACTCACCGCTCCATTACGAATAAGATACTCTACGATGCCATAATGCCCATTTGCTGAAGCCATATGGAGCGCTGCAAAAATTAAATAGCCAAAGCAAGAAGTTAGTTCAGCATGTCATATTAGGAGCCCTATTATTGTTTATAAGGACTACAGGTCATGTTAGAAATCTATTAGTTTAGGCAGAATATATAATTCAATACTTAGGACTTCAAGGTATGGCAATTGGCAGATACTCAACTGACCACATAAAATTCTTCATATTAGTGTAATCAAATATTTCTAGTTACGTATGTAGTTCAAGAATTAGAACCTCAGATATGATAGATATTCAACTATACCAAAATTCAAGATGTGGCCTAACGGGTTATGAAGTGGAAGAAAACCAAGGATAACCGCAAAGACAAAACATACTAAGTGATTTCTTCTCATATGCCTAAACCTTGTAGGCAGAACTACCCTTACTTTTTTTGAGATAAAACTACCCTTACTTGTGTTGGTGGGAGGTAGCAGGTACCCAGTGGAATAACCAAGCTATACACAAGCTTGCCTGAATACCACTGTTATTCGGAACTAACTCAACTCAATCAACATAGCAGGTAGTCAGTTTATAACAGTTGGCTTGCCTGTATCAGACTTGGCATCCAAATGAAGTAGACACTCAAAAGGGTGGGGTCTCAAAATTCAAATTTTGAAAGATGGGTCAAGGTCAGAATTTGTAAACCAGCTGGCCATTTCATATGGCTTAGGACAATAAAGAAAACTTGATCTCACAAGTAGGCACTCCAGCTGCTGCACCATTGTGACTATGTTGTCATTGATTGCCAAGGGAAACAGGCTATCCTTGTGGGGAAGTTCATATTTTTGAGAAAAAAACAACAGAATGGAAAGGTGTCCATTAATTTGTGAAATTATTGGAAGTTTGTGTATTTAGGCTTCTGAAATTCACATTATGTACATGCAATTTAAGAATTATATAACACTACTAAATATTTGACTTTAGGGATAAGTTTACCCCCCCCCCCCCGCCCCAGAGGCTTTGGTATAGTGGTAAGACTAGCACATGATGTGTGGGTTAGGCACGTCACAGGTCCAAACCATGTTGCATATAAAAGCCTGGTACTTAAGTGAAGAAGGGTTGAGGAGCAGACCCATCATCCACCGAGTTTCTAACCATGTGCCATTGGCCCTCAAGGGATTTCTTGATTATAAAAAATAAGTTTAAAATATATCAAAGACACATCAATAAAGACTAAATCATAAGGGGTTGAGTTCGGTGAAATTTTGAGAGTCATACAGTTCTACCATTATACAAAAGAAACATGGAAGTTTTTGCTACTTCCAAATGTATGTTTTAAGATGATTCTCCACATGTATGACCACATAATCAGAAAGAGTGTGTTTTAGCTTTATAAGATAAAAAGATTGATTTAGCTTATATAGGATAAAAGAAATTCGTTTAACAAAGAAGTTCATAACCCATTCCCAAACTCCTTTCCGTTTCTTATCTTCATGAAACAAGAAAATCACGAGTAACTCTTAATCTTGGTTTGGTGTTCTATCTTGATGAAATAATTTGAAGGAAGTCCCACTTCGATAATGTTAGTTTGCAATTCTCTGTCTTTCTTAACTTTTTCCGTTAGGTAGCCATAGATAGGATGTGACTTCTCAGTTTTGTTTTGTTGTTGTAACATAGCACTACAATCTTGTAAAAAATCAGGACTGGACCTCTGGTGCGTGGACAATATTACATGGGAGTCCAACATCAAGTAACCAAGAATCGGACTCTAATATCAAATAACCTTGGTAAAATGATGTCCACACACTATGTAATCGTGAATATAAGGGTCCTAATATATTTAAACCCAATTCCTGAAAAACCCAATAGCACCTTTTGTTTATATAAACATAACCTTCCCGAAAGCCGGACTACGTCACCTGAAAACATGTAATATGTGTCTTGCCTCCTGTTATAAAGGTAACCTATATTTTTTCTAGAAATTGTTTGGCAATTCTACTTTAAAGTATAAAACTTAGAAGTTAAACTTCCGTAGTAAAAGATTACACCTTTATGAGATATTGACTTGTGCTCAAATGTCAACCCACTGGGTATGTTGGTGTTGTTGCTCAAATGTCAACCCAAAAGTTTTTCCAAATTGTAGAACAACTTTTTTCCAACAAATGAAGAAATTGCCAAGTTGATCTCCAATACCATGATAGATTTCAGGTCTACTGGGGAAAATTCCCTTCTCTAATTTTCCTACCTTAATCCTGAAGTAACTCATCGTGTTCTGCCAAACGTATCAGTCTCTAAACAATCTAGCTAAATTTTTTAAATAAGATGGTCGCACACTTCAACACAATATTAGAGCAAGCAAAGATCTTGAGTTAAAATCTCACCAACAGCGAAAAATCAAAAATATAATTTTTATTTTCACGTGTTTGACCCATGAAAAGGAATCATGCCAACACATGAGGGCTTGTTGAGACATAATATGTATTAAGTAATTAAAACTTCTCTCTAACTGCTTAAGATTTAATTGAGATGGCCACACACTTCAACATTATTGATGTTCTCTGCTTGAGTAACCATCAAATAATCAAATAAGGCATATGAGAAGTATACAGGTATGATATTCTCAGATAGGGTAGCTACTAAATCATCAAATAAGTCATTTCAAAAACTTAAACCTGTTCGTCCCTCAGAATCCTTTGAATCGAGAGAAACACCAGAAGATGCTAAGCTCATGACATCATCCAAATCATCATATCTGGCAGCCTGTTGATAGAGAGCAAATGATTGAGAGATAAAGGGCATTAACTCAAGCAAAAAAGCCTACACCACTAAGGTGAAAATTGAATGTAAAAACTTATTTAATTATAATTGGAATTTATGGAAGTTCAAAGTTAGGCAGACTTCTATATCTACTACAGTGATTATGTTATTTTCCACTCAATCCGTAAATCAAGACTACAGGCATATCATGGTCAACATAAAGCAAGCACATAAGCTAAGTTGAGGTACCTCAAGCAAGGCTTCAATAGATTCAGACGTTGTTCCAGAAGGAGTCTGCTCCACTATAACCTCGTCAGCTCCCATTCCTGTCAATTTCCAAAACAACTTTATGAGTGATTAAAGAGAACAATAGTGATAGAAAGACAGATCATCAAGCTACTCTTATTCCTTTTTTTTCTTTTTTTCTTTTCTAACTGTGGTGTACGGGCCAACTTTCACACACCTCAACTAATTCCACAGTTACTAGTCACCTCCCGCCAACAACAGTTACCAGAGTTAACTTTGTCCACCAAGGCTAGGACAGATGGGATTAATCACCTAGTATTTTGTTGCTTCCATTTTTCTTTATGTCATAGTCCGGACGTGTTCACCACATATAACGCTTTCCTGATGGCTTTAACAACCATATCAGAATTGAGGTCAAAAGTCACCCGTTAAGTTAGATTATTGAATAATATCAATCAACTACACCTAGATTCTGAAGATGTTGGTAGACATTCCATTCCATTCAGGTCCATTTCATCTGTAGTCACCAGTCTATCATGGTCCCACTAGATTTAAGAATTCAGAGCATTGGCAGATCTTTTTCTTTGTTAGTACATAACAATATTAGCTGGGACAACTTGCTCGCACATCCACTCGATACTTGTTACAACTCACCTGCCCAGCCAATAAGTAGTAGGCAATTGGAAAAATTAACTTAGGTGTTTGGTACCTTGGTTACAAGGATAAGAGATTACAATCTCAGGATAAATGTAGGACATGTTATTCCGGTATAAGTAATCCCATGATTATTTAAACCACAATATTGTTATTCTTTTCATACCACTATCAATATGGACAACAATACCAAGATTAATAATCCTAGAGATAAAACAAGAAAATGACATATGTCCTCCTCCAAAACTCTTTTTCCAAAGTTCTTCAAGAAACCCAGGACTAAAATTGAAAATAAAACTTCATAAAACCAAACACATGATTCAAACTATACCCATTAAAACACATGTTTAGTCCAATGAACCAAACATCTAACAATAAAAGTACACCCACTAAATAATTTTGTTATTATTTAATCGCCATAATCCCCACATTGTAATCACACAAACTGTTCACAAACCAAATGACCCCTCAAGTGTCTGAATACTTCAACTTTTCAACCTCTAGTCCATCTCCTTGAGGACCTTGTTAAGATGTATTACTATTACTTATTGGACTTTTTGTCCTGATAATCATGGTGCGGAGCCAATTTGCACGCACCTCGACTAATTCCACACGATACCTATGACCTCCCACCAATCAAATAACCCCTCAAGTGTTTGAATCATTCAACTCTTTAACCTTGTTTGTCTCCTTGGACCTGGTTAAGATGTATTACTATTACTTCTTAAATTATTATTATTTTGATAATTCTGGCATCCAGGCCAGGTTAAGTACACCTCGACTAATTCCACGAAATATCTGTCACCTGAGTCACCTACCTCCCACCAGCAAACGGTAACAAGTAACTCTGTGCACAAATGACAAAACAGATAGAAGAAATATTCTGTCTGTACTGGAAATTGAACCTAAAACTGCTCAACCCAGTTCATTTACATGCTATTACTACTTAAAATTTGGTTGCTTGATATGTACAAGGAATGATTTTCGGCAGCAGATGCAACAAGGAAAAAGGAGGGCACAAAAGAGAGAGAAGTTACCTGATACTAAGTGTTGCAGCAAAAGGGCTCGACGGTATAGTGATGGAGACGGCGGTGACGGTGACGGCGACGGCGGGCGAAACTGATGAATAGGCAGAGCGATGATAACCCCTCCTTAATATGATTTGAGGTGTAAATATTTAGGGGATTTATAAAATTAATATGCAAAATTGTCAGCGATTAAATTTAATATGACAGAATTTATAAAAGTATACTTAAAATTTGTCATTCATTAAAACAAAAATATTATATTATATTATATTATCTTACATACAAGATTACGTAGTAACAAACATTAATAATGTAAATGAAATGATAATTATAACATCTTATAATTATACTTCAATCAATCATCTTTAATATGATTTTATAATTTATCATTTTGCTTCCAGGAAGTGTTACTATTTGATATTTTTGGGGAATCAAATGAACATCAACCTGATATATTAAATTTTCTTATAAATAAATAATCGTTGGTGAAGGGATAAATAAATTGAAACATCTAAAAAAGGTGAAAAAATATTCTAATTTTATCGTGTAGAAAGTTCTGTCATACATTTTGTTTTACATATATCATTTTAAAGTTTCTCATTTAAATGTATCATAAGTAATTTTAAAATGAAAAATTAAAGGGAGAATGTATCATGCAATTCAACTTATTATGTATGCTTGAAAGGGAAAAATATTACACAAAACTATTTAGTTTGTTTGAGTGTTTTTTAGAAATCAATATACCAAAGTGATGAAGTACAATTTGAACCTACACTTCTATTCCAATCGTAGTGTCGAGAAACACATCTATTACTTCAAGAAAAATATTTTCAACTTGCATTAAACTTGAGAATTTGTCTATACTTCATATTGAATATTAACAATTAATTTATTGTGTAGTTATCTATGCCTCTGGGATTCAAAGAGGCTCTAGTCTAGTTATATTCCTCTACAGATCATCCGACATATCCTTGAACCCATGTCAAAAGTTTATTAATTCTTGTCTTCTTTTCCTAGTTCGCTTCGCACATCAAGGTGAGATAAAGTTTTTAAGGTCTTATGTCCTTACAATGGCATACCAAATTGGAATTTTGTCTTCGAGAGATGGTAGTGCAGATCTTTAAGGATTTTTTTTTTGTTGTACCTTCAACAATTTCAATAGAGAAAACTTGTCTGAATACTCAATTAACGTGTGCTATTTAATATGTACTAACAAATACTTATAACAACAACTTTGTAGAAACATAAACAATAAAGTTTAAAACATGTACTCAAAAACAACAATTAATAACATAAGTACAAATTAATGACTATAAAAAAGCATATCAGGATCTGTAACAATAGAATGAAATAGAAAGGAAAAAATCGAGCCCACTGAATGTACAATGTCCCTTTAAGGAAATTATTCCTCTCTAGTACCCGAGATTTAAAGGAATAGATCCTCTCAGAATAGAACGATTATATTCACCAGTGTATTGATGCAAAAACAATGGTGTCAGTGAGCCACTCAACATGAGCAAAGTACACAAATATTTAATTGTGCAAACGAAGAAGAAGAAGTTCAAAGTTTCGTTGTTTTAAAATGAGAGAAAATCCCTCTATTTATAAACAACAAAGGGTAGTGTGAACAAATGCTTATTGTTCATTATCGGAAAGGTCACAAAAGTTACAACCCTTCGAAAAAGTCAGAACCTTTCATAAAAGTCATAATTTTTCATAAAAGTCGCAACTCTTCATAAAATTCACAATTTTTCATAAATGTCACAACTTGTCATAAAAGTCGCAACTTTTCATGAAAGTCGCAACTTTTCCTGAAAGTCACAACTCTTCATATTTCATTCAAAACTCCAATAAATGACATTGACCTTCAATCTATATTGTACCACCCCTAGACAAAAAAAATGATTCACTCAAATCACCAAAGGTAAAGTAAGATTATCGAGAAACGGTAGAATAATGCATGCAACAATGCAAGTATACATAAAATTAAAGGAGAAGCATTCACAATTTCAAAATTAAAAAGAAAAATTGTCAAGGTATAACTATTATATATTTATTTGAGCCAGCTAACTCATAGAGTTCGACTCAATACTTCATTCTGATACCAATTAGTTAAACTTAAGTTTGGCATGGTATTCCTAACTGATGATCAGTTGCTTAAGTTCAAAGGAGCTGATATTTATACATATGGAAGATTTGGTGGAGGCTTAATTTGTAAGATGGTGGTGACGGTTGTGAAAGTTTTTGAGAATATAGGAAGACTAATTTTGAAAATAAATAAATTAAAAGGGAATTCTGATTTGTGGTGGCGCCCACGTAGGGGGCCTAGAATTCTCTTTTATAAAAGAGCTAACCCATCGGTGGCCCCCTAAACTTGGCACGATCTTTCACTTAGACACCTCAACTGAAGGATTTTCATTTTAAACACCTAACGTAGGGTTCCCATGTGTTACTTTAACACTTTTTGCACAGGTGGAGTGTCGCGTGATTTTCACTCATTCAAGGCGCGTAAACATCAAAATTTCGTCTGATGTGGCGTCCCAAACGGTAATATTACTCCATATCATCTATTTATATTATTTTTTCTCCAATTGTACCATAACTAAGACCCCAATTTCTCTCTTCTTCAGCCTTTCTTTAATTCTTGGCCCTTAATACTTTCATGTCGAGCTTCTCCAATTCTTCCATGGCATCTGTGGATGAAGGAAGATATTGTAGGTGTGGTAATGAAGCACTATTAAAGACTTCATGGACCCAATTAAATCTAGGGCGTAGATTTTTTACTTGTAGAATTTCAAAGGTAAAATTCTTTGTTCCCTTATTTTTTTCAAGTCAATTAGATGATTAATTGTTAGCGTCTAATTCTTTTTGATTGATTTTATAGAAAATGGGTGGTTGTGACTATTTTCTTTGGTATGAAGATCGACACCCTCCACAAGCAAACAGGGTAATGTGGGGATTGTTGAAGAAAGTCAATGCTTTTGATGAAAAATTAAAGCGAGCAAGAAATATATTTATTGTTGGTGTCGTTGCTACTGGATTGCTGATGTTTGGAATATGGAAATTGAAGCCTAATTGTTAGTGTTCTTGAGGTGTTCGGTCTAGTAGTATTTTGATGTTGTATTTGGTGTTCGATCTAGTAGTATTTTGATGTTGTTGTTGCTGTAATTTTTTTATGTAAATGTGCATTTTGGATTCAATGAAATTCTATGTTGTTGTTGCAGTAAAATTGGTTTTTTGGCTACATACAAATCTCAAATTCGTTCTCACTAACACCAAAAATAAATAGCCAAATTACACATACAATTGGTCATATTCGTCACAATGTAACACCCAAATTACATAAAACACAGACAGTTATATTGCATGCTCCATAATGAGCTCAACGTTAGCATTATGCTACATGCCATTCAAGGCTACAACCTTCAAAAAAAGTGTACCAAAATAAGGTCCCCAAAATAAAGCTAGCATAATCAAAAGCTACATACAACCTTCACAAAAGTGTTTACTAGTACCAAAATAAGGGCCCAAAATCAACTTATTCTAAGTTGGTGCTACTTCTTCTTTTTGTTTGCCATTTGCTGCAATTGGGAAGTGGTGACAACATCCTTGTTTTTTCATCTCAAGCCTCTAGGCTTAAAACCAAGGTCTATACCCGTTAAACTTGCATCCTTATAACTTAAACTTGTTGGTAGAATCTTTTGACTTGAAGTCCCAGGCTGTTTTTTGAAGAAAAAACCAAAATTAATATATAAACTTGCATTCATTT
This sequence comes from Solanum verrucosum, assembly GCF_900185275.1. NCBI lineage: Eukaryota > Viridiplantae > Streptophyta > Magnoliopsida > Solanales > Solanaceae > Solanum > Solanum verrucosum. The sequence continues at coordinate 7,499,757 of NW_026019988.1, read as the reverse complement.
CAGAGATAGTTTGTGACAAACTTACGTTTAGTATTTGGGTTCCACTTGCACTTGTGTAGATGCCAAATCCAACATTACTTGATCCACCATTAGTTAGCCTCTTTGGTCCCCCTCTTGCAGAATCTTCTCCAGTTGCAACTCTTCCTCTTTTTTGTCCAGCAGTTTGTCTTGTCTTTGTAGGTAGTTGACTGGTTATTCCTCTTGTAACAGGAATACTTGTATCCACAAATGATGGTGGTTGGCTTGTTTTTGCAGTTTCCCTTGCCCTCTTAACTCTACTGGTATCACCACAAATTGTTGTTGAAGAAGCATGACTGTTTGATGTTGTTGAAGCAGGTTGGTTGAATCTTGTTGGTCCAGGTTAGAAGGAGCTTGTTGGTTCAGGATGGCAACTTCCTTGTGAACTTTGACCAGCAGTAAATTGTGAACTGTGGCTAGCTGGTTGTGAAGTATGGACACCAACCTAAATATCAAACATAAAGTTTGTTCATTACATTCAACAAGAATTTTAAAAAGGCACAAACAAATAATAATTTATTTTACCTTGCAATATTTCTTGTTGTGGCCTTGTTGTTTACACCTGGAACAAGTAATTTTCAACCCTTGTTTGGATATCTTTCCATACTTCTTTCTTGGTTCATCTTTACTCTTTCTTCTATTTCTTGGAGGTCTACTAGGCATTTGCTTAAGTTCAGGAGGCTCAATCCTTGGATTGTTTGTTTCAGGCCACATCTTCATATTTGAAATTGGTTGAATAAAATGACTATAAGCCTTTAAGAATGTATCCTTCCTATACCAATGCTCCACAAGTGGTTCAGGTTCCTGTTCTATGTGATACAAAGCAGAAATAACATGTTGGCATGGAATACCTCTCAATTGCCAAGTTCTACAGCTACAAACTCTATTAGTCAAGTTGACTGTATGCCTATACTGCCCTTCTCCAATCTCAAACCCAACATCAGCATTCCACAACACCTTGCATGCCCTAGACTTTTCCTTATTCTCCTCCAACACAAGTCTAGCCATAGGTGCAATATCACATATCCATGTGTCAGCAAACTTAACCATATCCACAGTTCTAGTCATTAATTTTCTCCTAATTTCCTCCAACATGGTTATTATAGATTTGTGTCTACATAATAAGATCCATGAGTTAAAGGTTTCACACATGTCATTTTCAACTGCATCACATTTGGAATGCTCTTGAAAGAATGCTCTAACCCATGACACTTGTGGATAATGCAATAAATCATCATTAATTTCATTACCAAGTCTGCTCATTTTGTAAAGCTCCTCACTGTACTTCACTTCAAAAGTTGCCTTCGAACATCTCCAGAATAGTTTTCCCCTTTCCTCTCCCTTCCATCTTTTACTCCAATTAGACCAGATGTGTCTAGCACACATTCTAACTTCAGCATTTGGCAGCAGTTCACCAACAGCTGCTTGAAGACCCTACAATAAAATAGAATTCAATATAATTCAAGAAAGAAAATACATTTCTATATACCTACAATTATCAAAGTAATAGACAATTACCTTCTGCATATCTGACATTACAGTAAGACCCTGTCCAGTACCCAACTGCAGGTCCTCTTTAAAGTAGTTGATAAAGAAACTCCAGCTATGTTTAGTCTCCTTGTCCACAACTGCCCAGGCTATAGGAAACATCTGATTGTTTCCATTTCTTCCAATTGCTACAAGAAGTTCACCCTTACAAGCACCCTTTAAGAAACATCCATCAAATCCTATTATTCTTCTACATCCTTCCTTCCACCTTTTCTTCAATGCATCCAAGCATACATAGAAGTACACAAACAAATTCTTTCCTGGTACAGTTTCTCTATCCATCCTTACCCACAGAACTACCAGGATTGGTTTGTTTTATGACTTCAGCATAATCACATAACCTTGCAAATTCCATATTCCAGTCACCCATGTTTTCTCTAAGAATCATCATCTTTGCTTTGTAACAAATTGTTCTACCCACTTTTAGTCCTAACTCCTCCCTGCACAACTCTTGTATTTCCCAAATCCTCAAAGATGGTTGTTTAGTTATTTCATCCTTGAATCTACTTGCTAGGAACTTAGTTGTACATATTTTGTTCTTATTTGATGGTAAACACTTGTGTATAAGATAATAATTCTTAATCATAAAGTTACCAGAATCCCTATCAATAGCACCATAGCACAACCATTTGCATTTTTCTTTGAATTTACATTTAGCTCTCACTCTATGAGCTTCATTAGGCCTTAACTTAATCTGATAATTTTTTTCAACAGCATATTTTGCCAAAGCCTTTCTAAATTCCTTAGCATTCTCAAAAATCATTCCAAGTTCAAAAATAGCAACAGTACATTGATCATCATACCTGACCTTTTTGCTCTTTTTTCTGCCTGGTAGATCAACACCTCCAACAGCTTCTGCATCTAGTATATCAGTGCTATCATCACTGTCACATTTTGAGCTATCAATATACTTCTCATCTCCTCCCAATCTGCCAACATATCTATCCTTCTTATTTATTCCAATATCTTCAAAACCTCTATCCACACCAGCCTCACCTATTGGTACCTCATTAGTTATTTTTTTCTTCTCCTTATCTCTTTTCTTCCTAAGATTAGGATTTCTTTTGTTTTTCCTTTCAGCCCTAAGGGATCTCAATTCTTCATCAACATCTGAATCATCTTTATCTGGAATAACATCTATATATGTGTCACTACTAGGCAGATCTGATTCAGCTTCATTATGATTTGTATCACCTCTAGGCAGTTCTGTATCAACTCCATTCAAATCAGAATCATTCTCCACAGTTCCTTCAGTATTTATACCCACAGATTCATCAACAGTATCAGACCATGGTAAAAGACCAGTTGGAGCAGGCAATTCTTCCAATTCATCAACTTCATGGACCACATACACATGAAACTCATCACCATCTACCAAGTCTTTCACAAATTCTAACAATTGAGTATCAGAAGTAACTTGAACTAATTCATTGTTATCTTCACAGTAAAATCCCTTCACATTTGTATACCCAAGGTCTTTAGTGTAGGAAAGAAACTCGACAAGACTAAAATGGTCTTTATCTATGCCAACACCAAATACATCTACTTCTCGTTGGTAAGGTTTCCAACAACACACCCCTATGATGAAAACAAGTTAAAATATAGTTGTCCATATCTCGAAAAGAAGACCCCAATAAAAGGAAATACCCAAAAAGCCCCTTACTTTACCAGCCAAAACCTATATTAAAACTGAAAATAAAAAAAGCGGAATCAACAACAATATACACCTTCAACAACAATATACACCTTCTTGAAGAAAACAAAAACAAAATACACCATTACCTTTAATTTCTTCAATTTCTCCAATGTCGCACAGCCCGATACCTCGTCAATACAACCTTAAACCTGAAAAATGGCGACATAAAATACAACAATGGTTATTACTACCAACGAATTGAAGAAAAAACAAAGAAATACATGTGAGGAGAAAGGAGATTTACCTAGGGTTTTCATCGGAGAAGAGAGAGAATCGTAAGAAGGAAGTTGAAAAATCACAAAAATGGTTCCATTTTTCTTTTAGTTTGAAAAAAAACGACGTGTAAAGAGGTTTAAGAGTTGGCATCATATAATTGGTCAGTTAATCCACGTAGAACGGTTGTCTTGCACGCGCTTATGGTCAACAGATGTCTGTGCAAAAAGTGTTAAAGTAACACATAGGAACCCTACGTTAGGTGTTTAAAATGAAAATCCTTCAGTTGAGGTGTCTAAGTGAAAGATCGTGCCAAGTTTAGGGGGCCACCGATGGGTTTGGCCTTTATAAAAATATGATATATATGATACATGATTATATAGTACTATATTAAATATTTTTTTTGGGCCTTAAATATTTTGGGGTGGGGTGGGGTGGGGTGGGGTGGGCGTGAGGGGGGTGGGATTCACTTAGTTCTTGCCAAATACCATCTGCACTTTGTTCTCTCCGCCCGAATTCGTTTTTTCTTTATTATAACAAACCAACTTTTCACCTATTATGTGTGCATATATATTTGATTCCTCATCTTCCTCATAATTATACTGCATTTTCTCTTCATTTGTTTGAATCAAGAATCCATTTTTCTTCGTGGGGTTTTCTAGATGGCTGCTATTATACAAGGAATTGGTGCTGCTACTGCACTAACCTCAGCCAATTCTTTGGACACCAAGAAGTCATTTTTCTCCAATCCTCGCAGATCTTTCTCAGGTTTGTTGCAAAGTTTGAATCTTTAGCTAGTATTTGAAATGGGGTTTTGTTAGTATTGCTTAATTTTATGTCTTTGTTCATCTTGGTTCTGTTTTCTGATTCTGGGTTTATCAGATCTTTGTGTCTTTTGGGTTGTTTTTGATCTGTTTCAAGTATTATTTGGTCCATTGAAAGAATTTTGTATATTCCATTTAGTCATAATTTCAATCATTTGATGGAATTTTATGGTTTGGTTTTGATGCATGTTGTTTGTGTAGTTGGTGCTGAGAGGAAAGGAAGGACTTTTGTGGTTAGATCTAATGGGCGTTTGAGCTATGGTTTGAATGGACGTGGAGGAAGAGCTGAACAATTAATTACTAATGCTGTTGCTGTTAGTATTCTTTTACTCTCTAATTATGATTGTGCGTTTATGTTTGCATATAATCATTTAAGTGCAGAAATTAGTACTCCATCCATTTCAACTTGTTTGTTTGGTTTTGACTTGCACGAAGTATTAAAAAGTAAAGAATACTTTTGATTATTGTGTCCTTAAACTAAAGATATGTAGAATGTATGAAAATGCCTTTTAATTTTTTTGGTCTTAAACATGACATGTGGAAAGTTAAATTGAAGAGTTGCTAAAAAAAGGGAAGATCTATTCTTTTTGAAACGAACTTTTCAAAAAAGTAAAGTAACACAAACAAATTGAGTAAATGTTATTGTTTTGGACTTTGAGATTTGGTGTTGTATGGCTGAATATTTTATGTATTGTGAAGGACACACTTCAATCATTTATGATGATCTCTCCAAACAAGCGCAAGCTTATTGCCAAATGTCTCTTTAATTCTTTTACAGGCTAAAGAAGATACTGCTGCAGCTTCTACTTCATCCAAGCCAGGGTATATTTACTTCTCTTCTGAGTTGTACATACATACAATGCATACATATCTTTACAGTTCAAATTGCTTCCTTGTAGTCACTTGTTTTGTGAAACTTCATATCCAAAGTGTAGTTTGTCAGCAGATTAGATTAGTTCTTTTTTTTAAAAAAGAAGATAATCTTGGCTGACTAGGGAAATGTTTGACAATCTTGGCTTGAAAAAGAGCTTGGTTGGTAGGATTATGATATAGTGGAAGCTGATAATCTCGACGGTGTTGTTAAAGGGAATAGAAAAAATAATAGCATTTGCTGTTTTGCTTCAGATGATGTCAGTTCATCCTGTGATGAACATGTCTAATTTTCCTCTTTGTTCCGCATTGTGATAGCGGAAACAAAGGAGAATGATGGTGGGAGTGATATGATTTTTGTATTTGGATTAGTACGGGGGGATATAAAAAAATAAAGGGAGGACTACATGATGAATAAAAGCTCAACCTCTGTTTCCAACCAAAAGCAGGCATACATAGAGAGGAAAATCATACATTTGAGTGAATCTTCTGTTTCAGCCAAGCGAGTCTCCCATGGACTTTTAAGAAAAGAGTTACTAAGGGTATTAGTCATGTCTATCTCTCTTTTTTTCTTGTGGTACTTCTATTTTTTCATCTACTATTTGCTCCAAATTTATAAGGTTTTTATTTGTCGTGAAATTTTTTGCAAGTATTTTATTGAAGTTATTTCCATCTCTAAGAGATTGAATATCAAAAAGAAAAAAAAAATCTGTTGCTGAAACTATACAACTATTACGAAGATCAATTTGTATTTCTAGATTGTAAGGAAGTGATGAAATCTTAGATTGTGTCCTTATTAGATAAATTTGTATTTCGTATACGCCAAAAATTTGCCAAAGAGGCACACAACTGTATTGAATTCTCAGAATGCATTCTACCTTGCACTCCATTTTACTGCTTTCTGCTTGGAACTTGTCATGTGACTCACAAACAAAAAGAAGAGAAGAGTACCACTATAGGATCCCAAAGAGAAACTGTAGAGATCAGCATGAAATGTGTCTCTCTTTTGAGATCTCATCATCTCCTATTTGTTATTGATAGACAAATTCTCTTCAACTTTATATCGGTTCACTGGGGCCCTTGCGAATAGTGTTTGTCAACCTAGTTTAGTTTTAAACCTTACAAAGAAATCATAACTTCACCTTTAAATCTTGGCAGTTAATATAGCACAATCATGTGATAGTGTAGAGAACTAAAATTCAGTTTTATGGAGAACGAGTTGAACCAAAGGTTTGTATTTGTAAATCTATAACTTTAGTTAGAATTCCGTAAGTGTATAACAGAGGAGATGTTATCGGTTATCCAAAGTGGATGCACTTATTGTTATCAATTCTTTTGCTTGCACTACCACCTCTGAGAAACTCGTGATCTAAGTTTTCATGATAACTGGTTAAGCATTCTTTTATTTAACATTAGCGATCCCTCTGAAAATTGTCATCTTGTCTTTACTACTATTGCTTTTGCCTTTTAACATCCGTGTACTCTTGTCAAGCTGTCTAGGAGTTGTTCAAAAGGAAGGTTACATCTTTTGTAGGAAATTTGGCTTCCTTTCCTACTTCAAACTTTTTGAGAGTTTGATTTTGTTTTCTGCTCTGTTGGGTTCTGAGGTTCTAATTACGTGAAATGTTAGGGCCACTAGAAGCTAGTAAAGAGGCCCCTTATTCATTCTCTCTTCCTAATGCATAAGATTCACGCTGTGGGATTCGAGGTGTTTCTGTTACTTAAGGACTATAGAGCTCGTGAAGTTTTGGTGGTGGTCACAAGACTCATAACCAACATTATCTATGATGTATTTGAGTTATCTGGTACTTCCTTGATGGGGTATTTCCTAATTATTGGGGATTAGATTATATCCATGGTTTAAAAATAATTCTGTAATGGTGCTTGCTTAATCAGTAAGCATACACCATTTAATAGGTCTCTGTTGGTTGGTTGGTTGGATATGCACTACTTTCTCTTCTCTTTTTTTTAATTGTCTATCATTGTGTGAACCATATCAATTACTTCCCAATTGCTTGTTTACCTGATTGTTGTTTATCCGGATTTCTTGTTATTTATTCACATCACTTATGTGTTTGAATGTACATCTTTAGGCATGAACTATTGCTCTTTGAGGCCCTCCGTGAAGGTCTTGAAGAAGAGATGGACCGAGATCCCGCTGTTTGTGTAATGGGTGAAGATGTTGGTCATTATGGAGGTTCGTACAAGGTGACTAAAGGCCTTGCCCCAAAATATGGTGATCTCAGGGTTCTTGACACTCCCATTGCTGAGAACTCTTTCACTGGTATGGGCATTGGAGCTGCAATGACCGGTTTGCGTCCAGTTATTGAGGGAATGAACATGGGATTTCTTCTTCTAGCCTTTAATCAGATATCTAACAACTGTGGTATGCTCCACTACACATCTGGTGGCCAGTTTAAGATACCAGTTGTCATCCGAGGTCCTGGTGGAGTTGGTCGACAGCTTGGAGCAGAGCACTCTCAACGCCTTGAGTCATATTTCCAGTCAATTCCTGGAATCCAGATGGTTGCCTGTTCAACCCCCTACAACGCCAAGGGCTTGATGAAGGCCGCTATAAGAAGTGATAACCCTGTGATTCTGTTTGAGCATGTTTTGCTCTACAACCTCAAAGAGAGAATTCCAGACGAAGAGTATGTGTTGAATCTTGAAGAAGCAGAGATGGTACGACCTGGTGAGCATGTTACCATTCTAACTTATTCCAGGATGAGGTATCATGTAATGCAAGCTGCTAAGACACTTGTGAACAAGGGTTATGATCCCGAGGTCATTGATATCAGGTCACTGAAACCATTTGACCTTCACACCATCGGGAATTCAGTGAAGAAGACTCATCGCGTCCTCATTGTCGAGGAATGTATGCGTACAGGAGGTATTGGTGCCAGCTTGACAGCTGCTATAACCGAGAACTTCCATGACTATCTCGATTCCCCAATCATATGTCTGTCCTCACAGGATGTGCCAACGCCATATGCTGGGACGTTAGAGAACTGGACCGTTGTCCAACCTGCCCAGATTGTTACTGCAGTAGAACAGCTCTGCCAGTGATTGTTACTAGACATTTTAGTTTTTGGTACTTACAAGTTCAAGTTAAGGTGGGATGATTGGTCCATTGTTGTCTACCTGCACCAAAATAGTATTTGGATTTTTAATGTTTTGTTAAGGTAACAAGACTTCATGGGAACATTATCATTGTTTTGTCTCATTAAAGTTTAGCTCTATTTGATAAATTAAAGCTGGAGTTGTCTTACATTTAAATATCATATGACAGGATGTGGTTTTCCAGTTTTGTTTTGGTTGTGATTTAAGACTCTAATTGATGAGTCTGACTTCGATATCATGATAAGAAATGAACATTTATATCACTGATGGTGAAAAAGTTGTATTTTTTAAAATTCTTGAGATGACCTCATAAGTATGTTGATATGTTCTTCAAGATGGGTCCATGCCTTGCAAAGTTCATCCAAATCAAATCAAAGAAATTGACATAGATATAAAAAAAACTCCATATTTATATATACTTAAGTGAGATATCTCAATCCTTTATTATACACATAGAATATATTAATACTTTCTTCTATCTACTTAATTAATTTAAAAAGCGATCCGCCGCACTGAGCTATAAGGTAAGATAAAGTTCTTGTACTACTTGATTGACGGGTAAGAAGGAGCTTCCGTAAGAACTGGAAGACTCTTGTATGTATGATAACCCTCTCTTCCACTCCTAGTGGTCTGTTGCTTAGAAAGAGCGACATAAGCAACCTTTCTTAGCGCGCTTAGCTTCTGCTAGTGGCGGGGCGGCAGTGCCATGTTGTTCCGTTGAAAGCCTAAGCCAAGAAGGTATCATAGAATTTGCGCTTAATTTTGATATTTTTTGTATTAGTTTTAGCATGTTTATTTTTGTAAAAATAAGTTCATACTTTAGATTACAAGTTTTGTTTTCATGTGCAAAACACAATTTTTAAAAAATATATATTTATCACTAATTTAGTTTTAGTAAATAAGCAAATGAATTTTAGTATTTTTCTTAATTATTTCTTACTCATGTAATCTAGATTTTTTAATTTTTTTTTACTAATCTAAAAATAGTTAATTCATATTTTATTTTTGTAATTTTTTTTTTCAGAAAAATAAAATAAATTCCCACCAGCCATCCCTTTACTTTATCTCAAAGTTTCCCTCCTTTATTTCCCGCCAAACACCAGAAAAACCTTCTAAATCTCGACGAGAGAGAGCAAAAAACCAGAAAATGGAGAAATCCGGCGGCGGCGGCGGTGGCGGTTCAGCGCCTACCGGGTGCTACAAGTGCGGTCGTCCAGGTCACTGGTCAAGAGATTGTCCGTCCAATCCAAGCAGTTCAGACAAATCTAATCATAATACGACGAAGTATGCTTCAAAGACCGGATCTGACGCTGGCGATGGCTCTGTTGCCGGTGCTGGTGCCGTTGCTGGAGCTTCTGCTTCTAAGCCGAAGAAAGTCCCGAGGTCAGTGCCTAAGCTAACACCGGATATCCTTCTCTCTGATAAAGGACTTGGATACGTTCTCCGTCATTTTCCTCGTGGTTTCAAATATCGTGGTCGCGGTCATGAGGTACTTTGTGCTTTCAAATAAGTTACTGCATCCGCTGTCTCTGAGACTAGATCTTTTGATTCACTGAAGTACAAATTTTGTTTGCTGTATATATATATACACTTCCTATAATTTTGTTCCTTTTTGTTGTATTTATTTTGCATTTGTATAGTTAAACTGCAAGTAGATGATATTCCTTTTTATGACTGATAATGAATCCATGTTCTTCAACTTAATTCTGCAAGTCTTGTATCAGAGTGTCCATTCTCTCTTGATGCATTTGGTGAGTAGTCGAGAGTCTGTTTTCACCCATCCTCTGTTGTAGCCTCTGCTAACACACCATTTGAATCCATAGAGTAAAGCTTGTGCTGCAGCCATGTTACTAGTGCCTTGACCCAAGTTCATTGAGTAAGCAAAAATAATTGTGCCTTGGCTGTCTCTGATTATTCCTCCACCGCCACATCTTCCCCAAATGCTACTTCCATCACTGTTAAGCTTTATAGATATCTCAGGAGGATGAGCCATTTGACCATGATAGTAGCTCTTTCGTGGATATCTGTATCAAACACCTGACATATCCTTGCTTTACCAATTTCTTCCTTGCTATTCCAGTTTTCACCTATCCTTGCTTTACCAAATTTCTTCCATGTAACCTGCAAGATTGTATGTTAGTTTTGGTTCTGTACATTGAATGCCTTTCACCTCAAATTTGTTGTTGCACGTTGCTCTCCATAGTTCCCAACAAATTATAAACTTTAGTTATAAAAGCTGCAACGAGATTTTTAGTCTTCAAGTTCCACCAGTTGAGCAATAGCATTTTAAGAGAGTTGTGTCTGTGTCCAATTCCCAGAGGTCATGCAAAAACATTCCCGATTTTCTTAGCAGGCTGAACTGGTGCTGAATTTCCCGGTAGAAGTTTCAGTCCAGATAGCAAGATCATCCTTGTTACTGTTAAGATTGATAGTCAAGCTGCTGATCCTATTCTTATATTCTGTGGAGTGTGGACAGTTGATATTACAGAGCTTCCCAGTGCCAAACTGCATTCTTAAACACTGAATTGAGCTTTATTTGACTTTGTTCACTACCACTAGGGAGCAGATGATATAAGAGGCTCCAAGCTAGACCAATTATCAAACCAGAATGTCACATCCCCTTTCTCTAGTTTCCAATAAATAAATTTCTCAGTATTGTGTTTGATCCCACAAAGATATTTCCAGTGTTGGGAGTTTCCTTTAATCCATTGGACATCAAGAGGATGTTGATTATTCCAGTAATTTGCTTTCATGAAATCACTCCAAAGAGATTTAGAGGTCTGAGCTTCCACCACTGTTCAAATTTAAAAAAACAATGCAATTGTCTTCAATCCAATGGTGCTTGTTACCAGTTTCTTGGACAGACCAAAAAAACCTAGCTAAATGTTTTTCAATAAATTCCAAAGTCAATTTTGGAGCGTAAACAACACTGAGAAGATGAGTAGGTAGAGCTTAGAGGACATGTCTGATAAAGATTGCTCTACCACCAGGTGATAAAAGTTTAGAGTGCCGACCTCTAATTCTACTAGTGATGTTTTTGACAATGTCATTGTAGTAAGCCACTTTGTTTTCCTCTGAGTAACCAAGGGACAACCAAGGTAGAATTAATTCTATTTTCCTTGAAACATTTTGTGGCAGTAAGTAAGCTTGTTTTCTCTGTATTACTTGTTAAGTTGAAAAGAGAAGTACACAATCATTCATCTTGTGCCTCTGTAAGATGGTAAGTTTGATTGCTTGCATGAAGATGGTGATTGTTATGATGCTTAAGTCCATCAATTTGGTTAAGGATACACAGTCCTTTTAGTTATACTCTTGCACTATAATATGAACAATTTTGGAAGCGTATGTACTTATACTAGTGGTACTCTAGCATCAGAGTGATTTGTTTATAGTGCAATCTTACCTGGGTGCAGGTTGCTGATTTGGGTCACCTACTTGGCTTATATGCTGAATGGCATGCGGGTTTGCTTCCTTATTACTCATTTGATCAATTCATACACAAGGTGGAAAAGCTTGGCGGCTCAAAGAGAGTCAAGGTAACTGCTTTCACTTCCCCAGCTTTGATATTCAATTATGTTAGGTATACTTGTCATGAAATGTGTGCTATCTTTCAATTTGAAAATATTATTTCTTTGCTTTCACTAGAGCTAAGTTCCAGCATGATTAAATGGAATACATGGAGGAGAAGTTTCTAAGAAAATGGAGACCCTTTAAACATGTATAAATAAAATACTCGGTCTTGAAAATAAAATACCGACAATGCTCTTCAACCCTAAGTCAACGAGATGCTAGATCTATTTTGCTATACTTTTATGATGTTTTGAGAAGTAGAATATCTGCATCTTGTAAACTTGACAACATCTGTGGTCAAGAAGTCATCCAATTTTTTTATATTCTCTTGATTGTTGATTGTGTTAGTTTGATTTTTGTGAATAGATAGCTCATTACTTAATCATCAGCATCTTCTCTGTCATATAAGAACTAAGAGGTAATTGTTGTTTTAGGTGGACAATCCTACAAATAACTGCTAATTTTTTATTTTGTTTTGTAGTTTTGTGCATATGCACACTTCAATTTCTTAACTTGAATCTCTTTGGTATAATTTACAAAATATCTCATTATAGTAAATTTGAGCCACAAGGCCATCAGGTAAGACTCAATTTTTCCTGCTTGGCAACTCTCTTACGTGCTTAATGCTTAATGGTGGTAAATTTGTTATCATGACACTTTATAGGATGTTCATCTCCTTTGTGCTAGTGTCTTCTCCTGCCATATACTATTTGTTTTGGTATCAAACCATGAAAAAGATGATATATCAACAACATTTTTGAAGTAACAATTGGATAATGTGCAATGCCATCCTTCAATCCCTGAAAAATTACTTCATATCACTTAAAAGTCCTCCGATGTTTATGGTCTCGTGTTATTCTTGCAAGGCTTCCTTGAGACACACTCATGCCATTTTGGGGTATATCTGGCTTAGCAAATCATTCAGCTGCATCCTACAGCCTGTAAGAAAAAATAGAACATTATAACCCTTTCGACACTATGTAAGAATAAAAGCAGAATAAATAAGGGCCACAACTTCACATATGTTTATGATTACGTGCAAAATCATCCTTTAGGATTTCATCGCAAATTTGATAGCCATAAGAACTTAACCAAGTCATTTCATTTGTCGCTACATAGCATTCTGTTATGGAAAGCCTGTTACATGAGCTTAATATTCAATCAACACAGATTACATAGCTGACTTTTAACCAGATATGTCTCTCTCCATTTGCTGCAACAGGACATCTTCCCCAATATATGATGATTGGAAGATAATTTTTTGTATGACCTTCACTGAACACATGATATGAGTGTTAAAGATTTTATGTTTAATTATCAAGCTTACTAGGGTTTCTTTTTCTTTGAACAGTTATGCACGAAAGGACTGCGAGACAGGGTTGCCGATGGGGTGGATCCTGCAAAGCTGTATGAGCCGCAAGTACAAGAACAAGAAATAAATCAACAGGGTACATCTCCATCAGTTCCTATTCTTCAAGTATTCTTATTTCTAATCTCAAATTACTTCCAGCCTGAGAAAGCAGCAATATATGACGACTTCAGTATTTTAGACACCTCCATTGAAATTTTTTGTATCACTCTCTTTGCTTTTGTATCACAAAGCGTATATAAAGTTTGAAAGTATGACGACTTCAGTATTTTAGATACTTAACTTTAATATTTTAAATACTGTTTAAGTTTTAGAATAATGGTTTGAGGACTTTTTCAAGTGAAATAATGGTTTCTATTCTCAAACATTTTTAGAAGGATTTTTTTTTTGGGGAAGGTTTCTTTTCTCAAACTTTCAACTTTTACAAACATTATCCAAGTCAAGTTATGTCCAAACACAACCTCAACTTCTAAGTACTCTTTTCCAACTTCAACTTCCGAATACTCTTATTCAACTTCATCCAAAATTCTAAATATTGTCAAAATGGCTACCTACTTAAATCAGGAAGAGGAAATATAGCTGTCTGGTAATTTTAAGAGATATTAAACTAACATATATCAAATGTGAATTTTGATTCTTTCATTGCAGAGTGCTTCATTTTACTTTAACTCTCTGAAGTTTCAATTGTAGTAGTTCTATGTATTAATCCTCAACTATTACACGACATAATTCCACTTCTCTGTTGTTTTCCTGGGGCCTGGGGAAAAGGCCTTTTTAAAATCTTACCGGCTTGTACTTTATTCTTCAGTTGTCTACCATGACATGTGTCTATGATCTGTTAATTATGTAAGATTGCATACTATTTGGGATCGAAACATTTAGGCTAAAAGTTAAACTTGATAATTAAGAGCTGTCTTGTTACAAATTGTTTTTTTTTTGGGTACACAGTTTTAAGGCCAACTTGACATTCTAGTGTTCAATGTATAATGTACACAGATATTATCCCTTTCCTTCTCTTCAAACCTATGTTGCTCGTACTCTTCAAAGATATCGACGGGTGCATGTCGGATCCTCCAAAAGTAGTTCATTTTTGAAGGATCCGACACGGGTGTGGGCGTGTGGCAGTATATTTAGAGAGTCCGAGCAACATAGCTTTAAACATTGAAGAACTGCTTTGATGAACAAGTAACTTCATTGAATCCTGTAGAGTTCGAGAAGATACATATGTTTGTCTTCAAAACTAAGTATTATTTTTTCTACAGAATGTGACATGCCTATTTATGCTGGTAGTCATTTGCAATCATGACGGTCACTTTCAAGTGCACTTTTTGTTGATTCTGTGAAGAGCAAAGAAGAAATCATGATATGTGTTATCCATAAATAAATTTGCTCTTCTACTTATGAATGCTTGGATTTGAAATCAGAAATTGCATCTCTGCTATATTTGTATGCAGAATTCAAGGACTCAGAACCAACTGATTATCCAGAAGATGCTACACAAAATCCAAATCCTAAAGATGATCAAGAAATCATGCTTAATGATATGTGGGAGAAGGCAATTGAGGTAACCATAATGAAACTTCCAACAGATTTATATGTCAGTGTTTGTCTTATTTCCAAAAATAACTATTAAGTGTTTACTTTGTCTGGCATACTTAACCCCAATTCTTACATCTAATCAGTGATCATTATTCCCTACTAGGAAGCATACAATAGTAGTATACACTAATGCTTTGGAAGTGATGCCAAAGTAATGCGGTCAGATTTCTATGATCCCGAAACTTCTACCAGGTTCATATCAATGCCCTTGGTATATGGGATAAAATTGCCATCTTAACACCCAAAATAAGACCCAGCAGCCCCTTTTATTGAATCACCCCTGGTCTAATAAACTAACCCTATTTCTTTTCTATTTAGTTTCCTTGTTATGAAATTATATGCAGTTGGATACAACGTACACTTCCACAATAGTACACCTGGAAAGTGAGTTGCGTAGGTTGAGACCAAAAATCAACCCAGCCCTTGAAACAATTTGCCTACCCTAGTTAGCCTCTCCATGTGCCATCAGAGGAATTGCCATATAGACCGTTAAAGGTAGTGCAACAGATAGGGGATTCAATCAATTCATTCTAGTGATTTCTTATGTATACCTATATCAAATTATCTGAACACCAGAAAGTAGATTATGGTTATTCCTGTAGCTAGAGCTTAAGGAAAATATCAAGCTTGATTTGCAGAAACCAGGAAATCACTTGCTCTTCAGGGTGTATCCAAGGGAGTGCTCCTCGAATTTGAAGTTTTTACTCGTTGAAGCTTGAGGAGAATACCTCTTGGACATAATTCTTGGAGAAGTTTGTTAGAGATGTTTAATATAACATTTCTTGAAAACAATTTTTGTTTGGTTTATTGCTATTTCAGAAACATTTTTGAAACACTTATTGTGTTTGAACTAATTATTTAAGAACAGAAAAAATGTTAAAGAACTTCCAATCATACTATCATATGAAGAGAACTTGCTTGATCACTGGATCCCATAGTTACTTATCTGGCAAGTGACTACTATCTTTGCATAAGTTTTAGTCTCGCGTGCCACACTGGTAGGATTCGACACAAACTTCGGTTACAACCTATTACTACTCGCTAGCATCCTTAACTTGCCTACTGCAGCAGATAACCATATTATGTTGTGTATTTGGCAGGAGCCATCTCAACCATCCAATCAAAAAATTGTTGCTGCTGATACATCTTCTGGAGGGAACGATACAGTAAATCAGGCTCCAGATAATGTAGCAAAAAGTTCTGGGGTTATTAACATCTCGGAAGAACAAAGAGCTCGGATGGAGGCTAATAAGTTGAAGGCATTGCAGAGAGCTGCTGCTCGAACTACTCATATCAAGTCTACATAGTTTTTACGTAGAGCTCCATAGAAGTTCCTAACTTATTACTATATCCTTATTGTAAATTGTTCATGAGGTTTTTTTCCTTCATTAAATGACTGAAAATTGCCTTTATCTTGAATGTTAATACTCAAGAGATTGGTCTAAATTCTAAATCATTATTTTGCTCTTGATGTTATGTTATGTTATGTTTTGTTATGCTTTACATATTATGTGCAATGACTTAGTTGCTCTGTCCTATTTATGTGGTATTTGCCTTTTCAACTGTTATGTTATGTGCTACTTGAATCAAGGGTCTTTCAACAATCTCATTGTGTCGGTGAGGCAGGAATAAGTTTACAGTCATAGGCAGACACGTTACAAGGGTTAACACGAACAATAGACACTCAAAGCCAAGTGATATACAAACATATAACAGACCTTAAGTGAGCACATGAATTAAACAAAACATAAAACTCATGTTAGGAATATGCCAGCCATTCAAGGTTGATAACATGAAATGAACAACTTGAATACTAACTTTCATATCATTAGGAAAATACTCAAACAAGGAGGGTTTCGCTTTAGACACATGTCTCTGAGATAAGATAAGGTTGATTTTTAGTTAAGTGACGTTGTGAGTGTACGTATTATTTGGGCGTCATTTCCTATAAAGAAGTCGACCACGTGACTCGACAAAGTCTCGTGCTATTTGAATGTCGTTTTCTAGCTCTGTTTCCTATGAATTGTTTTATAGCGGTATGGTTACGATGCTTGCTCCGAATAGAAGCCAGACAACTTTTCTTTCAGATATCGAAATCGACACATGACTCGACAATACAAAAATAGTAATTCTATAATGACATACCAAATTATAACTTATGTCATCAATTATATACTCCTTTTGGTTTGACAAAAAAGATTTTGTTAAATTAAGTTATAACTAAATTTACTTTTTTTTTATAATTTATTTTAATTTTCATATTTTAATAGTATCCTATAAAACATTATTTTTTTTTGGTAATTTTTTTAAAACATCTATTTCCCAAAACTAATTCCAACATTTATATTAGTACTAAATTCAACCAATGAGACATGCAACTAAAATTACAATCTACCAATAGTCTTCCAAACCTCAACTTTTCGCCATCCCCGTAAAGTCCCTCTTTGTTCTGTATATCGTCTCGCTGTCTCTCACCGTCGCCGTAATAATCATCGTCGCCACCGCCGCCGGCGTAGCTCTATCATCCACCCACTCGATATCGAAGGTTCGACGGTTAACCCTATCTTCGTCTCCCAAAAATCTACTTGAATTTTCGTTGATTCTTCACAACTTCTGCAATTTCTGTCGGTACTGAAATTAGGGGAATTCCAGTGATTTTTGCAGGAATTTTGAAATTCAAAATGTAATGGAATGTTTTATATAGGGGTTTGGATTAAGCTTTCTTCAGTTCCTCTCTATGGAAGTGGCTTTTTCTTCCTATGTTCAAAATTGATTTTTAAAAAAAAAATTAATTAGGGCTTTTTATGCCCTCATTGAATTTGATTAAGAAAGCTATGTTTTTGTTGTGTTTTTAAGTTCATTTAGGGGTAAGGTTTGCCTGCACACTACTCTGCTCAGACCCACTTGGGTGATTATAGGTTCATGTATTAAGTCTGATAATTTTTTCATCTTTCATTTGGTTATTATAATAGTTTTAATTAGCTGAGCTTGTTTTTGCTTGTACCTTTTTTCCGCTCTGGCTCAAGAATTTCCCTGTTTTTCTTTGGATATATTGTTGTTGTAAGGTCGTGATCAGAGGATTGATCATTGACTATTTCTACTCTAGCTGTTGACTTGCCACAATATTCATAGTTTACCTGGATTTTGGAACGGCTGTACTTGGAAGCTCACATTGGCTGAGTTGTTTAAATTAGTTGAACAGTTGTGTCCAGCTTGAAACTTGAGGTGATATTGGGGCATGATCAAGCTTCTGCACCAATGTTTGGGCTTTACTGAAGCTCGGCTTTAGAGAGTTCCTTAGGGGCCTCTTTCTTGAGTATACACCTGTCGATTAAGTGATTATACCATCTTACTTCTTGGATTTGGTGAATGTAAATGATCATCAATTATGGTTAATGTAATCGTTGTTCAAACATGGCATCAGTTCCTTGGACTGTGTTTTGAACTGCATAAATAATATATTTTATTTTATATCCATGTCATACACAGTGATCTAAATTTAATTTGGTTACATCTCCTGTATCTCTCTTTTCCAGCTCCGGAATGGGCAACATGATCACTCACTGTCTTTTATTTGGAGTCAAGTGTAGTATTAATTGGTATTTTTTTTGTTCTTGTTCAATTTATGCAATGTTGTCGCTCTTTTGAATTATGTGTAGAGTCTGTTTGTTTAGTGATGAAGTTAGTTGGCGTCCTGGTCACTGGGAATGTATTGCTGTTCATGTCCTTACCCTGTTGTTCAGATACACGAGAATTGGTTTTTGTTATTCTTTTTGCTTATCAGTTGCATCATGTTGTAGCTACTGTTTTTGCGAATTTCCTCCTTCAGATTGCAATTTCTCCTGGAATCTTTTAGATAATGTGATAAACTAGACAGACTCCCTTTTAAATCTTTGGTATTATTTCAACTGTAGGTTTTACAACATTCTCGAATTTGATTGAAAAGCTAATGATGTGTGGGATTCTCAATCATTTGAATGGGTACTGATAGTCCACTTATGAAGTATACCTTATCCAGAAAGATACAAGAAAAAAAATGAATTTTCAGCAAATGTCGGGGCAGATTTCAGGGCAGGTTCCAAATCAAAGTGGCACTTCTTTGCCTGGGCCACCCCAGCAGAATGGAAATCCTTCTCCTACACAGATGCAAAATCCAAGTGTTCATCGTACTATACCCAATATGGAGTCTGAGCTCGTGAGAGTTCGCAGATCTATTTCACGAAAGATGTAAGATATTATATTTCTTGTCTTTCTTCTTTTGATCTTAAAATCAACAAAGGAAGATTTTTTTTTTTTGAACTTGATCAACAAAGGAAGATATCATTTTTCCTTCTAAATAAAAAGGAAGATGTCTTATATATCTAGGCGTCCATTAGTATTTTCTTAAGGCAATTTATTTCTTCCTCAATCCTATTAGGGGGGGATGTGTGGAGTTGGATGGTGTAGACTCAGGCTGAGGTGAAGAGCTACTAATGACCAACTTTGTTTGCATTATTTTAACACATTTTTCTTTGATAACTAAGTCTACTTCAATGCTGAAAGAATTGTTGGTGGAGGTCATATGTGAAACTCAGAGGTTGGATACACATATTTTGCTCTTTAAGTTACTCCAGTACGATTATATGAAAAGCCAAGTCTTCTGCGCATTGATTTTTTAGGGAGGCAAAACGGACTGTTAAATTTTCGTTTGCTGGGTCCCTTGCCATTCTCTAGCTCATGTAAAGCACCGACTCTCTTGAAAGCTGCTTCAACAAGCTATTGTTCTGTTTTGATTGGGAAAGCTTATAAAAGTATTTTTAGTTAGGAATTTTAGAAAGGACTTCAACTTTGAAATACTAGAGTACGTAGTTGATAAATAGACACAACAATAGAATATGATGAACGAGAGTAGTTTGAGGTGTTTAGCTATTGCAAAATCTTGTGGTGGGGTTTGTAATCTGCTCTTTTATTACCAAACACTGATTGATTTTGGGAGGTTGTAACCCCTTAAGAGCTTAAGAAGTAAATCAATATTGACCTTACTTATTGTGGGGTAAGCCAACTTGGTGCATGAGATCTTCTGGTTTCTGCGGAATACATACCTTTGATCCCTCTATTTCTTTTGCAAACCATCTGAAAATGTATTTCTAGCAAGTAATAAATGTCCGGCATGGTATTTTAAGAACTTGAAACTGTCCTGCACATGAGAATAAACACTTTATGAATGCACAGGGATATGGTGTGTGAACGTATAAAGCTTCTTGGGTGCTTTTGACAACTTGAATTATGTTGTTTAATGAGCTTATTGGTTCATTATTTTCAGGTTCTCCATAATGTACTCTCTGTTCAATTGGTCCAAAAAGATGCTCTTGTTTTTGCATTGTTCATGATTCTTCTTCCAAACTTCCCAATTATTTGTTAAATCTCTTTTTCATGGAATTGATTCTTCCGCATTGCTTCTGAGTTAACTGATGATAGCTGATGCGAACCTTACAACTTTTCTATTGTCCAGCTATGATTATCTCATTCGGCGGCAGCAGCAGCAGCAGCAGCAAATCCAGGAGATGCAACATCAGAGGATTGTGGATCTAGTTAAACGCCTGGAGGAAAGCTTGTTTAAGAGTGCTTCGACAAAGGTTTACTGCTGTTCCATTTTTGTTTATTATTTAGTACGATGTAAAAAATTGTGCTATCATGGAAAGTCATTTATATTCATTTTGTGAATGATGCTTCATCTTTTTCATGCTTTTAGGAGGAGTATATGGATCTATCGACTCTGGAGAACCGATTACTTTCTGTGATTAAACGCCTTCCTCGGAATAATCATAGCCAACAATTCTCCCACATAAATTCATCTGCCTCCATTGGTACAATGATACCAACTCCAGGCATGCCTCGAAGTTTGAATGCGTCCCTTATTGGGACATCATCTGTCGACAGTTCTGTGACTGCCGGAAGTACTATTACATCCTCTGCAGTTAACTCTGGAAACTTTGTGCGGACAACCAATTTCCCCTCTGGCAGTATGCATGGTGTTTCATTTATTTATGCTGATGATATTACTTTTAGGCATTATTTCTTTCCAAATAATAAGATATTTACTTCACTCTGGTGTAACAGAACTCATCCTTGCAGGCCCCTTGGCAAATGGATATCAGCAGTCTACATCCAATTTCTCAATCAATTCTGGTGGGAACAACCTGGTACCATCCATGGGTGGACAAAGAATAACAAGCCAAATGATTCCCACTCCTGGGTTTAGTAATAGTGATAAGTCCAATAATAATACCAGTGCACAGTCTCACATCAATTTGGAATCATCTAATGGTGGTGCTGCCTTTTCTGGGGTTGATTCCACAACCGTGTCGCAGACACTACAACAAAAGCAAAATGTTTCTGGTCAAAACAGCCGTATACTGCATACACTTGGCAGCCATATGGGTGGTGGAATCAGGTCAGGATTGCAGAATAGATCCTATGTACAGTCAACTGCGCCTCTGAATGAGGGGCTTGGAATGATTGGGAACAATTTGCAGCATTTGAATGGTCCTGCAACCTCTGAGGGTTATACATCCGCTACCATGCATGGAGACTCCCCAAAGTCGCTACCTCAACATTTTGATGAACATCAGCGACCAGAAATGCAAGGTGACTCCTCAGCACAACACATACCTTTAAGCTAATTCCTGCAATACGCTACTTCCCATATTTTGATATGTTAGAAGTATTTCATTGTTTTGATAACAGGTGATAAATATGGTATTAGCAAACTGAAACTTAAGTGTCTGAAACTTGTATACTCCTGTGTCTTCTGCAGGCACAGTCATCAGTAGTCAGAGCTTGAGTGCTGTAGCCTTACAGTCCATGTCAAAAACAAACTCCCCTTTGATGAGCAATACGTCAAACTTGACTGCCTCTCTGCAGATGCCAAATGCAAAGGTTCAACCTGTCGTTCAATCGGAGAAGATGAACTTTCAGTCCCAGCATTATCTGGGAGATGCCCATTTATCTTCTCATCAGCCTCAACAATATCAACAGCAGCCTCAACAATTTCAGCATCAACATAAGTTTGCTCAACATTTATCCCAACAGAAGCTACAAAGTCAGCAGCAACAACTTGTGTTAAGGAGCAGTGCTGTTGGAGCTCAGCTGCCATCTAATCCTGGTACTCAAGTAAAATCGGAGCCTGAAAATCATGATGAAGCCTTGCAAAATCAGTTTCAACAGAAAACCTTTGGAGAGCAATCTAAAGGTAATCAATTGCTTCTCTAATTTAGCCAGCATCCATCTGTTCATTACTTTCTCAGTCTTCAGATCCAATGCAACAATGTTGCGTCCAAACTAGCTTATTGCTGATTCTTGGTTTAAGCCATCTCTCTAACAGCGTTTATGCAGGTGCAGTATTGCAGGGTGAACGGTATCCGAAATCTCAAGATGGGTCTCAGATACCAGGTAGCTTCTTTGAACCGAATGCTCAAGAGGAATTGCGTCAGAGAACTTCCACGCAAGAGGAAGCTCAGCCCAATAATTTATCTACAGGGGGATCTTTGGCCAGTCAATCTGTTGCTAATAGAATAGTTGAAACCAATAATTCGAGCAGTGCCATGCGCAGATCTGGTAATGTTCCTCGTGAACGGCAGTATGTTAATCAGCAGAGGTGGCTGTTGTTTTTGATTCATGCACGTCGATGTTCTGCTCCTGAAGGAAAATGCCCTGAAACCAATTGCATACATGCACAAAAACTATTGAGGCATATGGAAAGATGCAGTAAATTTGATTGCCGGTATCTTCGGTGCCCTGAAACAAAGGTTTTAATTAATCATTATAGGCAGTGCAAGAATGTAAACTGTCCCGTTTGCATTCCAGTCAAGAAATTTATGCAGACACAACATAAAGTTTTTGGTCGTCCTGGCTATATTTCTGATTTGACAAATTCCCTCAATGGTATTTGTAGAACCTATGATGCTGTTGAAACTGCTTCTAAGTTGACTGGCAACCCAAGTCCAGTGGCAGTTAAAACTCCAGAAGATTTGCAGCCTTCTCTTAAACGCATGAAGATAGAGCCATCTTCTCAACCTCATATCTTGGAAATTGAAAATTTTGTGCCTGTTTCGGCCTGTGAGTCTAATGTTTTGCAAGATACTCAGTTTGTTGAACAGAATGATGCTGTGGTAATGAAGGCTGAAGTCACTGAAGTACAGATGGAAGCTTTTGCAAATGCTGTGCAAGTTGGTCCTGGTAGTACTGATATAGCAAAGAATAATTTGGATGATAAATACACCCAAAGGCTTGCTTGTGATTCTCTTGCATCAAGTACTCCAGGTTGTCTTGTGAAGGAGGAAAATGGTAATACTGAGAAGGACATAGATCAGCCTAAACAGGAAAATACATCAGCGCCCTCTGAAAGTACAAGTGGATCCAAATCTGGGAAGCCTAAAATAAAGGGTGTCTCGATGATGGAGCTTTTTACCCCAGAGCAGGTCCGGGAACACATTAAAGGTCTGAGACAATGGATAGGCCAGGTCAGTCAAATATATTTCGGGCACACTACATTTTGGATATGTGCAGTTTGGTTGTTCAAGAAATTGTCATTTAAACGAGTGATTTTACTTTCTTTTCTTTATCTAGATAAGAACTTGATAACCAGTTAGTTAAAAATCCGATGTTCGGTAACCTTCCCTATGAAGAAGTGGCCTGAGTTGCTTAAAAGATTAAATAGAGAACATGTTTTCAGAAATTCTTTGTTCTTTTAGCATTTCTACACCTTGACCAAGTATTCTAAAGGTATGAGGCATACTGTGAAGTGAAATTTATATTTCTTTGATCTGAAATGATTCTTTCAATGTCAAGAGCATGCGGTTGCTTTCCTAACTGCTGGTCAGATCATTCATAATTTGTTGAAAGCACTCAAGGGTGTCGCCTAGTGGTCAATGAATCTGGAATAGACCATGGAAGACCAGGGTTCAAATCCTAGCAGAAGCCAAAAAATGCTTTCTTTATTTCTCTCTAAGCCTGACGAAGTTATGTGGTACTTGTACTGGTTGGAGATAGCAGGTGCCCGGTAGGTTAGTCGAGGAGCAGGCGCCAGGCAAGCTCCTCCATAACACCATTGTTATAAATATATATATTTTAAAATTAATAGTTTGTTTTCCTCTAGCTGAACTGCTGAAGTTGGAAGAAGAACAATGGGTAATTCGGGTAGTTATGTGTCTAATTATCTTTCTAGTCAGTAAGTGGCTAATAAGATCTGTCAGACCTTAGTAGTTGTCAAATGTCAAGTACTATTTCAAAGTTACCTGTTTCAAAAAAAAATGTCAAGTACTATAAGGCTTAACTAAGAGTTGCTGATGATAATGAAGTGCTATGCTATTTACAGGAAATGCACTATTTTAACTTCTTTCATGTAATCCTTCTACCATGTCGTGTAGACTCAATAAAACTGTTTACCGCTCATTTCTTTTTCTATTGATCCTCAGTGCATGTAGTTTGACAAGCGGCTGATTTGTTGCTATATATGGTCTTCATTTTGGTGACATGTTTGGTTTTATTTCTAATCTGTATGAGTAAACTTGTTCCTTTTTGTTCTGTTCTGCTTGACAGAGCAAAGCAAAAGCAGAAAAAAATCAAGCAATGGAGCATTCTATGAGTGAAAACTCTTGTCAGTTATGTGCAGTTGAGAAACTAAATTTTGAACCTCCACCCATATATTGTAGTCCATGTGGTGCTCGTATTAAACGTAATGCGATGTATTATACCATTGGAGCCGGTGATACACGACACTACTTTTGCATTCCATGTTATAATGAGGCCCGTGGAGACACCATTGTTGTTGATGGAACCAGCGTTCCAAAGGCGAGGATGGAGAAAAAGAGGAATGATGAGGAGACTGAAGAATGGGTATCTTTCTATACTCTTTGCATTTTATTTGACAAATATAGTATCTTATTTTCTTTTTATATAAGAGAGAGTTGAGGCTGAAGAAGACAGCAATCCGTCGACGTGCCTGCTTCAACAAGGGTATTTTTGGAAGAAGAAAAAAAAACAACTTTTTTGTTTCACTTAATTTTAAATATGTACAACTTTTCCAAAATTGCGGGACCTACTTTAGCTACACCCTTTAGTTTTAAATTCATGTCCTGTAGTTTTGAATGTTATTGATATTTGTTAAAATTTTGTAACTACTTCGAGTAAAAAATTGACGGTCGATGAAGGACATCCCAATGGCTTCCTTCACTTTAGGTTTGCGAGAAAAAAGAATGAGATGACTTACTACCACACACACACACACACACACACACATATAAAATTATTTTAGAGCAAAAATTTCAAATTATTTAATCAACACCACTTAAAATTTACCAATATTAGTAATTTTCTCGGTATTCATTTTACACTAAATATGATGATTTACTACCACACATATATACATATATATAGCTTATTTGAGATGGAAAATTTTAAATCATTTAACTAAAACCACTTAAAAATGTAAGTTTGTGAACAAATATTGGGCCTGTGCACAACACAGTTTTTCCTCAGTAGTTTACTGTAGAAATGGGGGTTTGGAAACTTGTATGGTCGATGCTTTTTGTCAATAACATCTTTCTTTTCTTCTAGTTTTAATTTTTATTGGTCCCGTTACATAAGTGGTTACTGCTTTGCGCAGTGGGTGCAATGTGATAAATGTGAAGCTTGGCAACATCAGATTTGTGCTTTATTTAATGGTAGAAGGAATGATGGCGGGCAAGCTGAATATACCTGTCCCAATTGCTACATAGCAGAAGTTGAAAGAGGTGAGCGCAAACCCTTACCACAAAGTGCTGTTCTTGTAGCAAAAGATCTGCCTCAAACAACTCTCAGCGATCACATTGAGAAACGATTAGCTAATAGTTTGAAGGAGGAACGGGAAAAAAGAGCAAAGCGTGAAGGAAAAGGTTATGATGAGGTAAGTCAATTGGCTTGACTTGTTAATGTTTTGCAGGATAAATGATTAATGCATTGAGACTTGATTCCTCTGATAAGTAAACAACAACATCAACTACTACTGCACTCAGTTCCAAACAAGTTGGGGTTGATTATGTGAATTCCGACCGACCATGTTTGTCCATTTAAATTAATCTCAGTCCAAAATTGCATTAATTAAATAAATAAAAAAGTTCTAGAAGTTCTCTCTATTTATAATGACATAAATTCTATGTTGGGGCTAAAACAGTTCTAGATAGCATGCCTAAACGTTCAATAAAACCTTATCACTTTATTTTTTGATTTGGTAAATAATTTTATTAGAAATTGGGGGAAACCCCAGTATACTTTATCACTTTATAACAAATGACTCCTAGAAAGCATAGGATCTAAAGTACACATACTTACATGGTTAAAACACATACCCAGCTAATTGATATCATTTATAGATCTTTTTGTTCCATTATGCTCTATCCTTAACGAAGTTTGCGTGGATTCCAAGGAATTGGAGGCCCTTTGAGGCTACTTTTCCATGTGATTTTAGGTCTTGCTTGTCCTTCTAAACACCTTCACCCACCACAGTTTCCGACTTACTGATTGGTGCATTTGAAGGTTGATGCCTTCACCAAATTATCTCAAGCAATTGTCTCATTTCATCCTTGATAGGTGCTAATAAGTATTTCCTACACTTTCTAACGAATGTGATCACTTTTAGTCTTTTTATAATCTTGTATGGTCATACATCCATCTTAGTATTTGGAATACAGTTTTTGTGGATGTGTTGAATTTAACAATTTTAACATTCAATCCATATAACATTACTGTGCTTATCACTGTTCGATAGAACTTACCTTTTACTTTGGTAAGCATCCTTATCACATAACATTCAGTTAAACCTCTCCATTTCAACCATGGAGGGTAGTCGTATTATATAAAAATTAATAGGCCCAGA
Organism: Solanum verrucosum; assembly: GCF_900185275.1. NCBI lineage: Eukaryota > Viridiplantae > Streptophyta > Magnoliopsida > Solanales > Solanaceae > Solanum > Solanum verrucosum. The sequence goes on along the minus strand of NW_026019988.1, from coordinate 7,473,037 downwards.
CATCCACAATCAAGGTCTGATTCTTTCTGTGGATGCTGCTTTTGTCACTTTAACCTGTATTGTTGTTATAGTCCAGTTGATTAGGGCCAGTCTTCTAGAGGGAGAAATTAGAAATTAAAGTTCTAGGGTGCTGATCTGCAGCTACAAGTGTCGGAGATGTTTGTAAGTGAATTTGCATCTCCTCTGTAGCTCATGGAGTTTGAGCTATTATTAGTGAACAAGTCAACTGTTGTCAGCCTTTTCTCCATCAATGCTTCTTTCTCATTGGGAAAAAATATCATCTTTAGCTTTTTCTAACTTCTGTTTCTGCATTTAGTATTTGGCAGTGGTGTTAACAAGTTCACTTGTGCCTCCCTAATTTTGCTCCTACTTATATTTGTTTGCAGGTTCCTGGAGCAGAAGGACTTGTTGTAAGAATTGTGTCATCAGTGGACAAAAAGTTAGAAGTCAAACCACGGTTTCTTGAGATATTTCAGGAAGAGAACTATCCGCTGGAGTTCCCGTATAAATCAAAGGTACCTTCAACCAGAACTGAATCATGCTCATGAATGTCAATTCGGGTTTAATGATTTGAATGAATGTCACATATCTTTATCTGGCACTATGATACTGAGAATTAGTTGCAGGAGTATCTCGATAACTTTTATTCTGAAAAGGTAAGATGATTTTAAAGAAAATAAGCAACAAAGGATGTGCTGTAGCAGCCGGTACACTATTTACAGAAGAAAAAACAGCAAATCATGCCTGTTTTTATTTAATTTCCTAGTCTTTTAGGGATTGTATCACCTGCATAACTGATTCAACATTATTCACATGTTCCAATCTACACCATGAGCGAAACAAATAAATACACATTTAAACTTCATGTTTACTATAGAATCAGCAGAATCGTTGAAACATCCACTGTTTCTCTGTCCAAATAGTTCACCAAATGATGCTGGGCCCTTGATCCTATGCCTATGCTTGTTCTTCCTTTGACCATTTCTGTTCCAGAATCTCAGCAACTCACTTGTTGAACTAGGCATGACTCAATGCTGACCAGTAATATTCCGAAAAAATCTGTCACAGTTGGGTGGTAAGTTTGCAGTGCAATCCATATAGGAGGCATTTATTGCATTGAGCTAGAGGTTTTTTTTGTATATTGTCATTAGTAAGATAAGCTTCTTTGCTCACAATTCAAGTGAACAAGTTACCTTGAGAGGAGCTTTATAATTCCAGATTTGCTTCCAAGGCCAAGGCTTTTCTAGATTCACTTCTCCTGTGAGATCTCTGTAGCAAGAAGACACTGTAAACATTCCTTTGCTGTTGAGCAACCATCTGATGGCATCTTCCGCGTCACTGAGATTTGATTGGTTGAAAAGTTCAACAGCACTGTTAGCCTCATTGCTCGTTGAGATTCCTTCTGGAGCTGATATTCCTTCCTATTCTCTTATTGTCTGCCAAAGAAGCTGAATTATTTGCTGCCAGTAAAAAATGAACAAATCAGGGAACTGGCTCTTCAGTTGCTCAGTTCCATTTGACTTATCCTTCCAGAAGGAGATCTTCACTTCATTGTCCACCTTGAACCCTATTTTAGACTTAAAACAGGGTCAATGGGTTCTAATGTCTTCCTAAATTAAAACACCTAAGGCAGCTTTAACTCTCTAGTACGCCATTGCTCCTCTGCTCCATATTTGTTCTTAATCGCACCAACCCAATGGGCATCTACTTCTGAGTACATCTCCTTAACCACTTCCTCCACAGGCTTTTATTCTGAAGTCTGAGATTTTTTTTTTTTTTTAAGAGAGGCATGATTCCCTCGTAAGAACATTCGATTTTACGAAAGTAAATGTCCTTGTTCAGTTGTCCTTATATTATGGTCAAGAAGAATTTCCTCATTATCTTGTCAATTCTTTTCTTGAGCTTATCAGGTTTACAAAATAAAGGCATCACAGATGTCTGAAGTGAATCTAGCACACTGTTGACTAGTACCAGTCTCCCTCCCAATGATAGTTACTGCTTCTTTCAACTTGCTAACCTTCTTTCACATTTATGTAAAAACCCTTCCCATAGACTATCGGCTCTATGCTTGGCCCCTAAAGGTAATCCAAAATAGAAGCTTTTTCTCCCGTTAATAACAAGATGCCTAAGTTGATCAACCTTTGCATCACACAATTACCAATGTATCATCTGCATACAATAATGTGAAACATCCAATAGATTCTGACTGCTATGGTTGACTTTGAAATCTCTTATCCTGCCAATTTACATATGCAACAATCAACATTCTACTATAACCTTCCATCACCAATAGGAATAAGAAAGGAGAAATAGGATCTCCTTGTTGCAATCCTCTTAGAGCTGCAAAAGAATCTACTGATGTCCCATTAACAAGAACAGAATAACTGACTGTGCTGATGTCAAAGAAAATCCACTTGATCTCCATTTTACCCCAAATCCTTGTGCATGTTGATTAGGCGTTCCCTCTACTTCCATCAATCTCTCTGTATTTGGCGTTATCTCTACTTCCATCAGTAAATTAGCTCTGACCAACAAGTCTTCTTCCTGAATATTATCATTTTCCACTGCATTATCCAATTGTGCACCTTGTGGAAGGAGTTTGTTTCCTATTTCCCAGACTTCCATAGTTGCTTTTGTTCCATTCCCTCAGTCTTCCTTGCAGAAGGTTAGATGTTTTAGGGTCCATCTAGAGCTTGGTTTAGCACTGGAAACACCATAACCTCTTTATTCTTTTTGGTAAGTATGGCTTTTCAGTACTACCTAAGTACCGACTGAAATACAAATGTTACTAGTGTCAAAAAAAGTTGTAATTTTTTCGACAAGATATAGTCTGTTGTTCCGTTATACAAAGGAATCCACCAAACATTAATAAACAAATCCCTCAACTTCCAACATCAAATTTTCAAACTTGAAGTAGGTTCTGCTCCTTACTAGTCACGTCATAGAAGTTGTATAGGAGCATGTCCTTGTTTCCTAATAGAATTACAAGAAAACGATTTTCTATATATGGAAAAGGCTCAAAAATACCCCAGAACTATTGAAAATTAGATGACTTATACCCTTTGTTAAGTTTTGGGATCAATTTTACCCATGTTGTCTATTTTTGGGACCACATCTACCCTTATGTCTAGCAACGAAACAATTCAGAGCTCTCAGTGCTTGAGTTATTGTCTAATTCTATTTTTGGTCCTTGTGTTAATGAGCTGATCATATAACCTTTAATTAAATAAAATGTGCAATTTTAGTCCTTCAACCTCATTTGATGTTAACACCGTTAACTTCTTATTCTGTCTATATCCCCTTCAATGGAGACTACTTTCGTAGTTGTGAAAGAGATGCAGCATACTACTTAAGAGTCTCAGAGTTTACGCTTCATAAATTCCTTGTAGTTAACTTAGCTATGACAATATAATCAGTCAAGTCAAAGAATAAGGAAGAATTGTAATGTGCGAATAACTTTTGTGCCAAGTTCCACTGGACAGTAGCATAATTAATAACAACATTCTTAAAACAAGACTAGTTTTTACTATTACCAGTAGTTCAACTTATGTGATTTTATTTACAATCTTACTTTAACGTTGATTTTCTTTCTTTTAGTACTAAATAGTTAAGCAGATGGTGCATCATCTGAAATAGATCTGTGTTGCAACTTACAATCTTCGGTTACTGGTTTTTACTGTTGAGAAAGACAGCTACTAATGTGATTAGTTTTGAGATAATTAGGTCTGCTTAACTGTTTTGTTCTCCATGATTTCATGTCTTCGATGCAAGAAAGACGAAACTGCAAATGAGGATAAACTCTAATTAGCCTACCGCTAAATGTGTTCCACTGAAGTGGTTAACAAAAGAATTTAAAAGTTGACGTGTTAGCTTCAAGTTAGGTTAAAGGACTAAAACTACACACTTTATTTAATGAAAGGTTAAATGTGCTATATCAATTGAAATAGTAGATGCCAAAAATCGGAATTAGGCAATAACTCAGGGACTAAAACTACATCTTCCTATTTAATAATAAAAATAGTATCTAATAGTTATTTCTCTTTTAAAACATTTCACTCCATTGGTAAGTACTATATCAATTGAAATATATTACTCAGTAGATGCCAAAACGAAGGACCCGTTTGGCCATAGATTTCCCAAGTAAACTTTGGCAAAAAATTTGGCAAATAGTGTTTGTCCATACAATTTGTCATTATTTGGCAAATAATCCTAATTCCCAAATACTAGAAAAAACTAGTATTTGGGCCAAATCTCATTATTTGGGATACACCGAACTTTTATCTTTTACAAAAACACCCTCTATAGTAGTTGTTTGCGCTGTATTACATAATTTTTTACGTGAACACCAAAGTAGTGATGAAATATTCAATGAATATGAAAGTGATGATATGGTTGTTGATGAAAATGATGAACAATCGGCTCTGTCTACTTCACGATATATGGAATGATGCTTGTTGCACTCTCTCTAAACTACCACATTGCTCCAGTGTCATTGACAGTACTTGTTATTTCTTGCAACGAAGATCCAATTGACTTGTAATACAAACTTATGGTTAGTTTTGATAGTTCTTTAAATTTATGGGTATAAATCATATTTTTTCTAAAAAAGTGAAATATATTTCCCAAATACTATGGCCATACACGCGGTGAAATTTCAACCAAATTTTCACCCAAATAATATTTGCCAAAAATATTTGGAAATCTATGGCCAAATGCAAGCGAAATGATTTCAGAAAACAAAACTAAATTTTGTGATGACTTTTAACCGCAAAACCCTTTTGTGGCGATCCAATGACCACTAAAAGAGAGGGATGTTTTTGGCTGTTAGACATTAGGGTAGATCTGGTGCCCAAAATAGACGGCAGGGGTTAAATTGACCCCAAAACTTAACAAAGGGTAAAAGTGGTCTATTTTCAATAGTTCATGGGTATGTTTGACCCTTTACCGTTCTATATATAGAGATTAGGGCTGGTGTGCCATTAGAGAAAAGATGTTTCACATGCAAAAGTGATACCTTCATGGTCGTACATATTCATTTGCTTCATCTTCCATGACCCGAAATATTGTCTGAAAATTCCCTCCTGATCTTGAATAGCCTTCAATTTTTTTAATTTCCTCCATTTCCATCATGAAGAAGGTGTTCTTTGGGGGGACGTTTGATATCCTAGAAAGTATGGATCATAATTTGAGCATAGGAGGCCAAGTTTCAAAGCTTGTTTCTGAAATACGACTATTTACTGATTAATGACATGCCAAAAGGTAATGTTCAGACAATCTTATGTCTCAATATGTTTAAATCGTGGCATTATCTTCAGATAGGAGTCTTGTCTTTTATGTTCCACTTGCAATTTGGCGATAATTATTTGAGTTCTGGAATATGGACTGAAAAGTTGCTTTCTTCAGGTGTTATTGTTATTTCAGAGAATTGAAGGTGTGGAGGTGTGCCTCTTTGGCATGTATGTTCAAGAATTTGGATCTGAATGCGCACAGCCAAATCATCGCCGGGTTTATCTCTCGTATCTAGATTCTGTTAAATATTTCAGGCCAGAGATCAAAACAGTGTCTGGAGAGGCTCTCCGCACATTTGTGTACCATGAAATTTTGGTAATCTTTGTTCCCATCTTCCAATTGCTGATTCTAGATATTTTCTATTGGTTTGTATATTAATATATATATATATATGTATATATGTTTCCACTCAGATTGGATATCTAGAATATTGCAAAAAGCGTGGTTTCACGAGTTGTTATATTTGGGCTTGTCCTCCACTTAAGGGTGAAGATTATATATTATATTGCCATCCTGAAATTCAGAAGACCCCAAAATCTGACAAACTCAGAGAGTGGTGAGCTTAATAATGTTTTTTTTATATAGATTACCTACTGCTGTATGTAGGTGTATTTTCTCATATTTGTTATTAATTACACTAGTGTTTTTCATATTCCAGGTATTTATCAATGTTAAGAAAAGCTAAGGAGCAAAATATAGTTGTCGAGCTCACTAATTTATACAACCATTTCTTCATATCCACGGGCGAATGTAAAGCTAAAGTAACTGCAGCTCGTCTGCCTTATTTTGATGGTGACTATTGGCCTGGTGCTGCAGAGGATATGATTTATCAACTTCAGCAGGAAGAGGATGGGAGAAAGCAGCATAAAAAAGGAACTATAAGGAAGACCATAACAAAAAGAGCTCTGAAACAATCTGGTCAATTTGATCTTTCTGGGAATACATCTAAGGATCTGCTTCTAATGCAAAAAGTAATTTTGATTGCTAAACATCTCTGTCTACTCATTGTCCTTCTAGTTCCTATATATTGGCTAGTTGGTTGATTGATTTGCTGTTAATATGGGAGTTGTGGCTTGCAACTTCCGAGAAATTAAACTATGATTTAGTATTGTGCTCTAGAGTGAACTTTCTCTCCTTATTTCACCCAAAGGTTTGGCCATTAATGCAGTGGCTGAAAACCATGGGAGACCAGGATTCAAACCCTAGCAGTGACAAAAAGCTTGGTGATTTCTTCCTATCTGCATCTATGCCTTGGTGGGTAGAGTTACTCAAACCTGTACTGGTGCGAGGTCGCTGGCACTCGATGGAATAGTCGAGTGTGCGCAAAAGTTGGCATGGACACTATTATTTTAAAAAAAATTGTTGCACTCGTTTGTTATCTTAGTGTGTAGTGTTTTGTTTCTGTTTTGCTTTATTTTCCATTCTTCTTTATAAAAGCTGATGATCATACTGCCTGTCTCCATTAATCTGCACTTTTAACTCTGTCCATTTTCTTTTTAAACTTGCCACAGCTCGGTGAAACGATTTCTCCAATGAAGGAGGATTTTATTATGGTTCATTTACAGCATGCATGTACCCATTGTTGCGGTCTAATGGTTTCTGGAAATCGTTGGGAGTGCAAGCAATGCGAGAATTTTCAGCTTTGTGACAAGTATGGATCTCATCTCTCTATATGCTTAGAGTTGTAAAAATTTCCTGGTTGTTATAGAATCATGCTTTGTTGCAACATTGTATGTGGATCGGTAAAAATTTCATTTGTAGAAAATGAACTGTTTTTGTTTTTCCTCCACTCATGAAGAATGAATATAAGTCTTAGTTTAATGCCAAGTCCTTTAAAGGGATATATATCAGAGCTAGTACCAGCAACTCCAACTGTTTGTTTATGAATTTATTTATTTTATGAGATCTCAGAGGCAGCCAGAGTGTTCATATGAAGAAAGGTATACGAGGCTAGAAAAGACGCAGTACAACGTTCAAAGCGGGAAAGAGTATATAAACAAAGACAGGAATTAAATTTTTTAAAGCAACTAGCTTTGCCTGTCATTTGGTCATTCCTCTTTAGGCATTCGCAGAGCATATACGTCTTCTCATTTATGAGGCTTGGACTTCTACTCTTTGCAGTACAAGTCCTCATTAAATGAAACACCTCCACTTTCTCATCATTGGTGTGTTTCACCAGGACATATGAGTTAGAATATGTGGTTTTATTTGGTGGTTGTAGTGTCATTTGCCTCTTTTTGAGCATGTTGTCTTTTGCAATCTAGAAGCCAACCGATTGTTCATTGTATTGAACTGATTGCCCATTTCCGGATTCAAACAGAATGCCACAGAAAATATATTTTAGCAGATCCATTGAAGGAATTGAATAGATCCCCTTCTCAACAATCCATCTCTTGGCAGAGAATAAAAAAAAACCCCTTGCTGGTGTTGGGGTGAGGGTGGGGGTGCTGTCTAGCTAGCAGAACTTCACGGACCAATTTTTGGTTGTGGTGTTGAGACACTATCCTTCCCCCCTCTCTCAACCACCTTCCTTTTCCCCTTCCGGTGAAAGATAGTGTATAATTAATATATTTACTGATTGAAGTGGAAAATTTTGATGCTGAGAAGGTAGAGAATATAGAATAAAATCTTTTCCAACAGAGCATCTATAAAGACCCAATATACCGATTTGTCCCATAAAAAGTATGTTATGCGAAGAAGCTTAGTATTTTGCTGCGCCGTCCCCGTGGTAGATTTAGTTCATATGGTTTCCGAGTCTTTATATTGTGTGTTTTTTGATGTAGCTATTAGAGAGATGGCATATTGATCAATAAATTAACCTGGGGAATTTTTAGGATCCCAAAGAAAGAACAGAAAGGATGCATTGCATTTTGTTTTTGTTATACTCTTTTTGGTGTATGAAAATATTCGTAAGAGATACCATTTGAGAGAGAGTTTCTTATTCCCTAGTGTTTTTCCTTATAACATTTGGCCTTTATTGGTACTGTTTCAGGTGTTATGAAATTGAGCAAAAACTTGAAGATAGAGAAAGACATCCTATTAATCAAAAGGACAAGCACACTCTTTATCAAGTAACTATTTCTCTTCCCTCCCCCCTTCCCCGCCCAAAGTTGGAACTTGTATTGTGTTTCCATGATTAAGATATTTCAATGAAATTTTCCAGTGTGAAATCAAGGAGGTACCTCATGACACGAAGGATGAAGATGAAATTCTCGAGAGTGAGTTTTTTGATACAAGACAGGCATTTTTGAGCCTTTGTCAGGGAAATCATTACCAATATGATACCCTCAGGCGTGCTAAACATTCCTCGATGATGGTCCTTTACCATCTTCATAATCCCACAGCACCAGCATTCGTGACAACTTGCAACATTTGTTACCTTGATATAGAAGCTGGTCAAGGCTGGCGATGTGAAGTTTGCGCAGATTATGATGTTTGCAATGCTTGTTACCAGAAAGATGGTGGGATTGATCATCCTCATAAGTTGACTAAGCATCCGTCCTTGGCTGAGCGTGATGCACAGAATAAAGAAGCTAGGCAACTACGAGTTTCACAGGTGCATTCTCGGCCCTTAATGTAATTTGTGGTTTTGTGCCTGCTTCCTACGTTTAGTCTTTGAAGTCCTCTATACAACTTTTCGGTCAGTTCTAGATCCCTTGCACCTCACTGTGTTCTTTGGGAGTTTTTTCATCCTCTTTGAATCACCATATGTTAGTTGTAGTCCACTGCAGCTTCTAAATGCTACACCTTTTCTTTCTCAGAAAAATTCCTATGACCATTCTCCACAAAATATTTTTTCTGGATGAATAAATATTATTTTCATAGTTGACGCACCAAGATGGTATCAAAAGTAAGAACATTGTAGTGATGTTGCTTGATGACTGATGAGCATAACCTGTCAATTTATCCCAATTATGTCATCAAAAGGGATTTAACTTCTTTCATTAAAAGTTGTAATGTAAAAATAAAAGTGATCTTGTATTCTTATGTATATCTTGACATTATGTAATATTATTCTATTTCCACAAAATAGCCCCAAAAGAGTCTAATTGTTCAATTCTCCAAGTAGCTCTTTTGATAAGTAAATATAATTTTATTCGATATGATAAGAAATGGATCTTGGGCTTTTATCAATCCAAAAGCTAGCTCCTACATTGTGAAATGCCAATAATCATATAAGGAAATCAATCCCTTCTAAGTTATATTTGACAACTTCTATTCTTTTCCAAAATCTCCTTGGAAGTTTTTTGATTGAACATCTTAAAATTCATATGAAATAGAAAAGTATTAGATGCTGTTCTCTATCCTAATGGAAAAGATAAAGAGAACAATGATTTAATGATACCTTGCAGTTCAACTATCATCTGTGGTATAGATGGTTCTGTTTATATATAAATGAAAATTCTTTTTACTCGATTATGTTTTCTTTCATTTTATTAAAAATATATACTAGATGTGAGATCTGACATGATTTCTCCCCTCAACTCTACAGCTTAAGAAGATGCTTGAGCTTCTGGTGCATGCTTCTCAGTGTCGCTTTCCTCATTGTCCATATGTGAACTGTCGCAAAGTTAAGGGGCTTTTCCGCCATGGTATACAGTGTAAAATACGAGTTTCTGGAGGTTGTGTTCTCTGTAAGAAGATGTGGTATCTCCTTCAATTGCATGCTCGTGCATGCAAGGTATCTGAATGTCATGTTCCGCGATGCAGGTTTGTTGGCTAATGCTTCCTTAGATATCTGTGATCTGTTAGAATATTAATGTATATAGTCTCACGTGGAAAAGGATTATTATGAATAACTATAATATAGATACACATCCTAATAATGTCTCGTGTCTTTACTTCTCACATGGTAGAAGAGCCTTGGTGAGAGAATATCATTGTGCAAAAATACCAGCCTCTTCCTAGAAAGAAAATTAGTCACCACAATTTTCTGGTGACCCAAGTGGTTGTCCGCATTAATGCAACTTACTAACTTGCGAAAAATAATACTACTATTACGATGCTTTGAAAGCTCTGACAGCAAAGCCCAGTTAGCTCCTCCAACACCAGACACCTCTCGCTCTCTGGCCCTGGCAACAACAGTTTCCGGCGGCGCTTCTGATCCACGTACTGAGCACGTGATGAGTTCTCCGCCAACTTTAGCTTCTGATTCTTGGGGTGCGCTTGGTGATTTCGACCTAAACCCATCTTTTCTCAAGCAGTTCTGACAACCAGATTTACAGACCTTCCCCTTTTTTGTGCAGTTTCGGGCAACAACCTTCCCAGTAATATTTTGCGATTATTTGCTTAGTACTCTCTTCAATCCAATCATGTCTCTTAGATTCGATACTTCTAGTTCCAAAAATATGGGAGTTGGAAATTGAAGTGTTATGATTACTTCAGATTTCTTAATGGCATGTTCAAACTATTTAACTTGGGCTTCCTCGGATGAGTTGTAGTGCAAGGGTCGAGGTATTCAAGATTACTTAACCAAGAAGACTAGTGAGGTAGATGAAAAGGCCCGACCACAATAGGAGAAGGTTGACACTCAATTATGTAATCTCTTGTGGTGATCTATGGATTCCAAGTTGAATGCCCTTGGTTATTCCATTCCCAGACATGTTCAGTTTAAGAAAAGGCTTGCACTTTATACATTAATGAAATATCTCATTTTTATGATATCTCAGATGAGAAACTTACAATAAACAAGATATCTCTGAGGTCTTACCTAAATCTATTCTTGAGGAATCTATCGTTATTTCTACATCTCTAGTAACAATGCCACCACTCCTGACTTGTAATGAATCATGTTCTGCACCTATTGCATTGGCAGTTCTTACTTTTGAATATCAACTATCGATGTAAAGTTTGCTATCTTTTTACCCTTTATACAGAGATTTGAAAGAACATTTGCGGAGGATGCAGCAGCAGGCTGATTCTCGGCGGAGAGCTGCTGTCATGGAGATGATGAGGCAGCGTGCAGCAGAAGTTGCAGGTGGTTCTGGTTGAAGATATTGTACATACTTCAATAGGCATGGTGCTGAAGTGTTATTGGAGGTAGGACTATGGAAGCGTGGAATCATTGAACACACAAAATCTGCTTCATGCATACAGGGCGTATTCATCCATAAAAATATGCTCTCCCATGGGAAAAGAAATTGATCAGGTCTGGTTTATCATCACTCTAATGATTCCTTCAGTGGCACAGCTTTGGATTACTTCTATAATGATGGTTATAGAACCTAGCTGCTCTTGACAACCATTCCGTGGTAGTATAGAATGCCAACGAGCACCGCCTGCACGTGGCACATAGGTGATTCTTTGATTTCATTCTACCATAAGTAGCCATCATTTGATGGCAGATGTAATATAGCTTTCCTTATTTAACTTGAGCTTGCAGTGGGAAGGGAGGGAGAACTAGCCTTTTTGTTAAGTAAAAATTGTTTAGCTCCCTTCTACTCCATGAGTTCTCAAACTGGATTTTGATTCTGTGGATGTTTCTCTTATATTTATAATCTATATAATATGATAAATATATTTAAAGATGATAAGAGTTACAAGTAGCTAATATATATTGCTTCTGTTTTGCAAGCAGAAAATGTCTACTACATGTGTAACTATTTACTTATGTTTTTCCTTTTAAGAAACAACCATAATTCCTCCTCAGCTTGACCAACAAAATTGTATTTATATTAGTGTACAGCCACTAGACTTGAAATGAGTGTCTTATGAAGTTCTACTCATGTTCCTCTTAAACAAGCAAAAAATGAAATGTTCAAATACTCCACTCTATGTGAATGTGCAATATTGACAGTATTTACTTACTATTATCACTCGCAACCGCATCTACCCTTTCCATCATTATAACTATATTCATTTCCATCATTATAATTATATTCACTAAAGCTGCAATCGCTATCACTGCCTCCCACCTCCACTATCTCTGTCAATTACTACCATTACTATGGTATACCAGCATTACAACTAGCATCACAACCAACTGTCTCAAATATATCCTCAACCACTATTATTAATATTGTCAACTACCAATATTAATCAACTTTATCGGTACAATCATAACCATCACTATCAACTCTCACCATTACGCTAATCACTACGACATCAACCATCTCCATCATCATGACTATTACCACCATCAATACTAGTCACTAACACCAATCATTACCACTATCACTATTATAAACCATCTCATAATCACTAGCATAGTTTTATTATGTTTTAATCAAATGCTAATAATTTTATTTTTTAAAATTTATATTTGTTAATATTCAATTACTTTTTAATTTGAATTGTATATTTATATGTACAAATAAATAAATTATGCATATTTAGGTGTTGAAATCAAGTAGTCGTAAAGAGAACATCTTAAATATTCAGTGTTCAGATCTAAAGACAATATCTTAATCATTGAGATTCAAACATCTTACTCTTCATCATTAAAATAAATGAGGCCTAAATGTTATTCTTTCTGTTTCAATTTATGTGGCGCCGTTTGACTTGACAAAAGTAAAAAAAAGAAGTAAAACTTTCGAAAATGTGTGGTCTAAAACATTACTTGACCATTGGTGTGGGCATAACTTATCCCACTAAGAACAAAACATTAATTTTGAAGTAAGATTGTTTCTAACTATAGAAAGATGACATTCTTTTTTACAAACTAAAAAGAAAAATAGTGTCAAGGTAGGACTATGGACATGAGGAAGTGTTTTGACAGACAAACATGTTATGGTTGTGCTTCAAAGATACAAAATTCTATGGAAAGTGGTTTTCAGTCAGAAATATAGTAATGAAAGAAAACTTATTTCATAAGTGACATTTCATACCAAGCGTTTCCTTTTTCCTTTCACATGCACCCCAAAACCCCACTTCACCACCCTCAATCCCTATGTTGTTTGCCTAGATTATTAACAGTGTTTTTAGAATAATAATTTTTATTTATTTATCAAACACAAGTAAATAAATATAAAATTTACTTATTTTTTAGAATATATTTTCCTCCATACCAAACTCAAATGAACAATCCTATGTATTTCTACAAAATAAGATTTGGGAAAAATAACGTGTACAGAGAGATAGCGGAGTTGTTCTCGATAAATTGTACCAAATTCACATTTCACCATATGAGTAATTATTTTTCTCTTTGTTTCCCTTTTCCTCCTTAGCTCCTACAAAATTTGATTTCGATGGGTATAAAGCAAAGAAGCTTTATAGCACGGATTGCTCCATATTTATGATCTAATTTCAGTCAAGCATAAGTTTAGAGAATTGTTGCCTTTATACAGCGTAAGTATCATGAAAATTAAGTTATCAGGTATAAGTTATGCAGTGTTTTATTCACTCGACATAAATTTTATAGGAATAACTAGTGTCTCGTATGACATTACTTGTGGTTCTCAACTGAACTTTAACCATGATCCAGCATAAATTCTATAGGAATTATGCAGCATAACTTGTAGTATTATATTATGATACGAAAATATGAACTTAGGTTCAAGTACTTTCACAAGTATAGAAAGTAACAAGCAATAATGGGATGTTGAAATAATCTACAGCTACGTAAATACGCGACACTGACAGTATCGTCTTTTAGTAATGCCAGCGCCCTTTCACTTACCACTTCAACAATGAAGAAAAAGAAAGGTCTATTTCACTAGTTTCAACGGCTTAGTACACCCTCGCGATTGAATGTCAAAAACCTCATTGTGCTGCTATAGCTACGACAGCTGGCATACACGCGCACACACATACACACACGGAGAGAGAGACTTAGAATTCACGGGATGTAACAAATACCAAGAGAACAAGGATGGCCAAAATCTGCCGCCAATATATACATACCTCATTGTAACATTTTTTTTGTTGTTCTCTTCTCTTTTTTGTGTCTGGGGATTCCTATCATTTGCTATTGGCGTTGTGGGGTAGGGGAGGGGGGAGGGTTTGAGTTGTTGATCTGGTTAAAATGTTAAAGAGTGTACAATAGTTTACAGATAATGGAGGAAGCAGTTGCCCAGCCTGCCAACAAACAAGAGAAAAGCAAATTTTAGTTCAGTGCTCAAGGAATTACAGAATCACAACTTTAAGATGACAAATGTGAAGTGTGCGATGCTAAAATGAAATAAACACTGATTCCCTTATGTTAGAATCCTTATTTTCCTAGAGAAAAAACCTCCGCGGATCTGATATGTGGAGATCATCATTCAGACCAGACTTTGTGTTATCCACCAATTGTCAAGTCATATCATATTCTTCAAGGAGTTGGTAATTGAAACATTAAAACAAAACAATGGACATCTGCTAATTTATACAAGGAAACTGGAAATATGTTGCTAGCTTTCACTCTGAAAGTAGATCAAATAGTTGGCTCATAATTGCCATTAAATACTACTGTTGTTTTCTGCTATCACCATTACCGATAGAATATGGAACGTACTCAAAAGATAATACAACAGGAAACCCTCAAAAAAGAAACAAAAGGGTTCTGTTTTACTTTGTTTTTGTGTTTCAAGATGAAATTGGCATTTGATTCGTTGGTTTCTTTACTCGGTATATAGAGGCTAATTTTTCCAGACTGGGTAGAGTTGATCATAATATAATGTGGACGAGCTCCCTTCTCCCTCATATCTAATTTGGGAATAGAGGGTCACTCATGTGTTAATGTTTCCTTTCTTAAGTTTAAACATTTATTTCTCTTCTCCTTGATATTGATAACACAATTGTTTTATCAGACTGTAGGTAAAAATAAGCATTGCAGAAGACTATTGAATCAGCAAAACAATGCTTATGATGAGAGGAAAATCCAAAAAAGAACAAAGAATGTCTGCATATTTGAAGAATGTACAGCCATGCACTTAAGGAATGAAAAGCAAATTCAGCAAGAAGCAGAAGAACTGATAAGAACAGATACCATAGTTGATCTTAGCTAAAAGGCTGACAAAGGTAGACAGCAAGAAGTAGAAAAATGAGTTTCGATGACAAATGCATGTGGAAAAGTGAGCTAAGGTATAGAACCAGAGGAACAACGCACCTCGAATGGAAGACCGGCAGAAGGTAAGTACTTTGATAAGGTTTCCGTTCGGGCAATCTCAGAGTGGTGACAACTATGTGTGGTTTGACAGAATAATTCCAGCAGGAACTCTATATTGTGTTCTTTACCAGGAGCTATCAATCTTATTTTGTTTCATTATTCATGGATTGAAAATGCTAGAACCACTGACGTTGAGAGCAATTAGAACTGAGATACTTGTAATAATAGCTAGCCAAAACAGGGGTGATTCTGCAAATAAGAGATGTTAATTAGACATGCAAGAAATGGGAAGAACTCTATGCATTTCCTGGGAAAAACAAACTGGGATTTGAATTATTATAGATCAATTCAATGTACTTTACCTCCAAAGTTTTCAGGAACAGTATCAGAAGTTTGCTGTACAGACCTAGAAGGAGTACGTTGTCTTGATGTTGACACTCTAGTTTTAAAATCATCTACATATTTAGTATTGCCTGTTTCAGATGCCACAATCCCTTGGAATTCCTCGCTGACAATTAATGCTGCTAATAAATCCATAAATGATTCTTTATCTGTTCCACTTGACACACTCTTTCCACGCTGCTCATACACAGCAGTATCTCGTTCATCCAAGTCAGATGATTCATCATCTGAAGCATCCAAATACTTGGATCTTGCTTCAATCCTTTCGTCCTCCTCATCTTCGACGTAAGCTTTATATGTCAGTCGCAGTAAAATTTCTCCTACAGGCCTTGGTCCCAGTAGTCCCCAACCTCGGAGGATCACAATTTTGTCTGTCGGTACAGTATCTTCGAGAGATACCAGATCAACCTAGAAGTAGTAGTCATTAGCAGGATACCTTTTTATACAAATCCTATCCAACAAGCTATGCAAATATCACCTTGATGATCATTAATAAATAATGTCCCATAGAAAAAAATAAAACGACTTAACCCTCAGGGGTTGGCCTGCTGGCAATTGACTTGAGCCTTGGGGTTTGCTCCCTTTCAAGGTCTCAAGTTCGAAACCCACTAGGTGCAAACAATTTCTGAGGGCCATCGGACTGGGTAAAACCTGAATTAACCGTGGTGCACTTGCGGGAAACTCCTTGCCGAGGGCCTGTGCACCCCCGGGATTAGTCGGGGCTCAAAGAGACTCGGACACCCGGTGCAAAATCAAAAAAAAAAAAAAAAAAAAACGACAAAAGCATCTTTTTTCATGTTTGCAAAATACAATACTAAATTCATTTGCATCATTAGAGGCTGAGCCTTGCATCGACGGTAGAGTTGCTCTCTGTGACCTGTAGGTCACTGGTTCGAGGCATGGAAACAGCCTCTTTGCAGAAATGCATGTGATGGGATACCGTATAGTTACAGTCGGGGGAAGATTTAGGAAGGCTCAAGATGTGTCACGTGACACTGCTTTGTCGGAAAAAAATAAAAAATATAGTGAAAAGGGAAAAGCAGATAGAATGGATATATAATTAAGGTGACACTTCTTAAACAAAAGCTGAGCGTAGTTCAATTGGTTTAGTGCTGGAATTCCACAGCTTAGGTTGTGTGTTCAAACCTACTTACATAGCCTCATTTTTTCTGTTTTTATTTCATTGATTTATGAAATCAATGAATAAAATTGTTTAGTGATCATTTGGTGCTTTAGATAGAAACATATTTAATACTATTATTTTTAATGAGGTTTTTTCTTAATACATTTTTAAAAAAAAGAAAACTCATTGAGAAAAAGTAATAATATTTATTTTATTTTATTCTTAAAAAAAGGTATAGTACTATACGTGAATTGGGTTTTATTTATATTTTGTTCCTTTTTTTTAATATGGTGTTATAATGTTTATTTATTGTTTCTAATTTTAAAAGGTGACATCGCTGACGAAAAATGGTACTTACACCACTGGCTACAGTATACCAGTCTCTCCCACCTTTGCACTAGTTGGGAGTATTTCGTGCACTGAATATGGACTTTATTCATTTGCATTTCCCATTTTGTGTAAAGACACATATTATAAAACCAACAAATAAGATGGATCGCCTCTAAGAAACAAAGACAATAGATAATATTTGCATGTACAGGAGGATTTACCTCCCCTGAGCCAATAGTCAAATCTGTAAAACCAAAGGAATCCTTTACTTCTATATATAGCTTTTGTCCCCTGGGGTTTGTGACAAACATGTGAAAATCCTGCCAAAGGGCAAAGAAACATTGCAAACGATGTATAAGTTACAGTAAAAGATATAGCAAGCCGCCACAAATAAATCATACCGGCATATCAGGCCAACAGATTTATATTTAAATCACCTGATTCCATATAGGCTCTCCAGGAGGTCCAATTACAGTAGTTTGACTGTTTCTTTTGCTGCGTATTACTTGATCTCCAAGTCTTAGATTAACATATGGATCAGTTTTTCCTAGACAATAGAGGCCAGGGAAATTTAACAAAGACAGACATGGGCAAACAAAAGAGGAAATTACATGTACAGAAAAGCAGTAGTATCTATCATTCATAAAACTGAGCAATGAGGGCGAAAAACTTCCATCTAAAAATTGAACTTGCAGCTTAACTGGAGAATCATGCCACCTAAACATACTGTATCATGTATACATGAACTGGAGGCGTAGCAGCAGAAATTTTTGGGACCCGTCCTCATTTTTGCTTTACATTTTTTTTCATAGGTTACTTTTTCCTTCCCTTTTTTTTTAAAACTTTTATTAACTATGACATTTACGACACACACAAACTAAAAAGAAAAAACAAGATCCTTGTACCATGAAGTTTTCTTTTCCCAATTCCTGTTTGATGTGATAACCTGATCTAAACATCTTTAATGTGTATTTAGTAATTGTGTAATCTCTTATTCTTCAATGTGTTTTCTTTATTCTGTTGCTTCATTTTACTTTGTATCTTGATATTTTGCTGTCATTTTCTTCTGGCACCCCTTCTCCGAATAACTTCTCTTTTGAGCCGAGGGTCTATCTGAAACAACCTCTCTACCCCACAAACGTAGGGGGAAGGTGTGTGTACATCTTACTCTCCCCAGACCCCACTTCTGGTTTTACACTGAGTATGTTGTTGTATTCGTTAGTAAGCATAGTCGAAAGTCTTTGCATTTCCTCCTTTATAATGTGATTTCGTTTGGTACTGTTTTCCTATATCTGTGATTTGATTCGGTAATCTTAGGGTGCGTCCCTTCCCTGAACCCTATTAATGCAGAACGCTTTGTGCACCGGGCTGACCCAGTGATTTCATCAAGTAATTATTCTATTTCACATAAGGATGATAGATTATATTTAAACTGGTTCACAGTGATTACTGGACCAATATATATGGATTTTATATTCGCTTATAGTTGCTCATGCAATGGAAAGCACATTCTTTTGGAGCTTCAACTGATTTTCAAGTAAATACCTCCGACCTTTTTCTTTCACAAACTAGAATATGCTACAGAATAGTTTTAACTTTTAAATAATATGAAGAGACGAACTCATTTAATAGTTCATAGTGCATGACAAGTTTCTAGTGTTACTAAAAAGCAAAATATCAAACCTAAGAAAAAGATTGATGCCACTGATGAAAGATGAACAAATTCATACCATAGATGATATAAGAGAGTTTCCTTGCATCAACAAGAGTCACTGATAGTTCTCCAGCAAAGTCCTTATTTCCTTCTTGCATTTCCCCAGCCTTAGGTTGTTCACTTTGACCAGACTTAGGATCACTTGGAATAGGACCGACTGTTTTCCCTTTCTGAAAATCCAACACAATTTTTTTCGGACGGACAAAGAGACGAGGTAAATCCTCAGTAAGAAGTTTCTTCAAAAACCTGAAACATCCGTAGAGGACATTAAAACTCAAACCCACCACTGCAGTGGAAAAATGAGATAGTTCCATAGAGTACTGCAAATTGAAAACGCGTCAGGGAAGAAATTCAGAATTAATATGATGCTAGAAAGATCTAGGCCTATAATTAACTTTAAAGATGATACGTGCTAAAACACCAAATGCAGCCATTATTGTAGAGCATTTAAATGACACTAACTTGAGCTGAAAATAAAAGACTTGACACAAGACAAGAGATTTCCAAAATTAGGGAAGAAAATGGGCAGAGAGAGAGAGAGAGTGAACATCCTCGGAATACATAACAAGAGTTGCCTAACTAGAAGCAACTTCAGAAATCCAGAATAAGGTGAATAAGGAAGATTCTCAAGAAAAATCATACATGATTGATGACAATTGAGCATGACCATATCTATCGAAAAGCAAAAGGGGCTTTAAAAATTATCAAACTGAAAAAAGCAAATTTGACTGCATAAGCTAGGAGTGAAAGTGGCCTGGTGAAAGCATTACTCAGTGATCAGTTACACTTCACCCCGCAACCCACCCATAGGAAAAAACAAGAAAAAGGACTCTTCAATGAGATGCTAATTAAATAGCAAAAAGAAATTGGATATACCAATAATGGGGGATAACAAACAGAAGCAGAAAGCACATAGGTATTAAGAACAGCAGATAAAAATAGTACTTACATTGATAGAACAGGAATTGCTAGTGTTTCCCAAATACATGCAAGAAAAAGAAAAGAACATGTCAAGATCCTCATATTGGGCACATCAATAATATCACTCATTAGTTTATTCGTTAAACTTTAGGTATCACTATCCCATTTTAGAAAGTGTAAATAGAAAACAAACAGCAGTCATTCAAATGATGACAACTCAGCATCAGTACGTAATCAACAATTGGTAACTATGCACTGGAAAGATCTCACTTCACAGCAACTCAACTAGAACAGAAGAATGCTAGTCTTGGAAGCTGATTCCACGGAGAAGATTGCTCAGAGCAACAAAGAAAACAAGATAAAGAAGAAAGCAAATATGTTTCATAGTCTTCACAGTACACCAAGTAGTTGCTAACGACTTGAATTAGGTTCCTAAAATTACATTTAAGTACCCGATAAGAATAAACTCCATGAAGTTCATTCTCGAAAAGAATAAACTCTATGGAGTCATTCCACTGTCTTACAGAATATGTTCCAATGATCAGAATTTGACGACCCATATTTAACAGGGTGTTTGGATTGGTTTAAAAGTTGGTCAAACCTACTTTTAAATCTTTGACAAATATAAAATAACTTAAAATAAGTTAGGAAGTGTTTGGCAAGGTTAAAAATAACTTAAAATAAGTTAGAAATGACATAAAATAAGTTAAAAACCAAAGTAGGTCTCCCCCTACTTTTTTTTCGAGTAAAATTTAATAAGTTTGACTTTTTATTTTTGACTTGAAAGCTACTTTTTTTAAGCCAATCCAAATGGGCTCTTACTCTTTTCTAAGAATTGAGCACTCAACAGAATCAAAAGCTATTTTGTTCCAGAAGAAACAAATTAAACACAAAAGTTGGGTGTGAACAGATATATAATCTTGAATAAATCAGCTTTGAAACAGTCTCTTATCAAAAGAAAACAGCTTTAAAACAGTGTTTAGTATCTGAATCAGCTGGGCACTCAACAACTAATCTGACTCAATCCCAAGCAAGTTATATGCATTCACACTATCCATATTGTTCTTTTAAGCTCATCTTAGTCCAATATCTTTAAAAAAAAAATCACAAGAAGTTCTCTAAATTTTCTACTAGCATATGAATATTTGAGGGGACTAAGAGACTCATAAAAAAATATTGGGCTTCAAGTAACATACTAATATGACTATAATTTACTTCTCATGTATTTGGTATTGCCTATATAAAACTTAAAGCATGCAAGATTCTGACACGATTCATCTCATAGATAAAAGTCCTAAGTCGAAATTCACATACCCATTAGGTTGAACAAACGGAATGGTGACAAGTCAAGCTTTATCTTGGGAAGGGAAACAAAAGCCCAAGAAACAGCTCCAATCCAAGGCTCTGTTTGTATTAATCGTAACTTGACCCAGAGTTCACCATCAATGTCAAAGTTCCGAACACCGACTGGCACAGAAATGGGGATGACTCCAAATTTTAGTGACAGCATTAACAGCATGCGAGCACCACCAGTGTATCGGAGACCTATCTGATACCTAGATAGAATTAAAGAATGCACAAATCAGTTGATACATTCCATGAAACAATGAACTTTCACATAACAACAACAACATGCCCAGTGAAATCTCACGAGTGAGGTCCAGGGAGGATAGAGTGTACGGAGACCATACCACTACCTCTGGATGTAGTGAGGTTATTTTCAAAAGACTCTCAGCTTTAAGTGCCGCAAATCCAAGTACACAGAAAAAGAAAACAATGGTGAAAACTGAAAACTTAGCAACTAACAAGGGAAGCAGTGCAAAGCCTGAACTTTCACATAACAAGAAAAGATAAGGAGTTGTGCTTTTATCATGTCAATTTGATCGGAACTAGAGAACTTTGTAGCATAGGATATAGTAGATGTAGAAATAATCGTAGCAGTATATACACGTTACAATTTCAAATAATGAACCGAAGTTGAATAATAATAAGTAAAATGAGGAAGAGATAGAGCCTCTGTAGAAAGCTAAAATTTGGTTCAAAATGTCCCAAAAATGTACTTTCCTGGTCCAGAAAGAAGATTTTCTGGGTAACGAGGGTGTTGAAGCATATTGATAAGCAAACAATTTTCTATGAAATTTCAGAACACTATCCTTCAAATTGTAAATCCATCTAAAACTACCTTGGCACAAAGGTGTAACGGATGTGTATCTCCACATCAAACTTCATCAAGGAAAAGATTGGCTGTAATTATCTGGTTCAAGTTTATCAAGGAGCTAGCTTAATCTGTTTTACTGTCTTGATCAGTCTCAAGGAACTAGTTTAATTGTTTCCCACAAGGCAAAAACACCATATCTCTATATCGAGAGAAAATACTTTCCTCCTAATCAAATGTTGTATGTGTATTTTCCTTCTATTCTAGACGACAACTGAAATAATGAGCCAAGGAGAAAATATCAGCTCGACTGCTTTACCAAGAAATTTGCACAAAGAGTATTTCTCTAAAATGTGTATGTATATTTCCCTTTTGATTCTGGACCTCAGTTCAACTAAGAAGTATAGGTTAAGGAGAATATACCAACTCAAAGACTTTCAACCAAGAAAATAAAACAAGAGCTTTTCTATTTTTAACTTCAAAAAATTTCTTTTTTCACTTAGAAAAGGGGTAATGTGGGATAATTGTAAGAAGTGTTACTCACTGCAAATCATTGACTCGACGAGAAGTTTTCCGCTCCACACTCCTGACAGAGAGAGGCTCATCCCCCAGTGAGAATTGCTTTATCTCAACTCTCTGCACATAATCAGGCTTTTTGAGATTATCAATGACAGGCTGAAGCAAACCAATGATCCAATTCTCAATCCTAGGTTTATAGACCTTCCACAACTTCCCTAACACCATGTTTACCCACTCCACTGACTCTTTCCTTTGCAAATCCTTCTCCAACAATGAAGAAAGGTTTGCTGGGACCTGTGACCATATCCCGGAGTTTCCTCCATTGTTTGACTTAGCATTACTCTTTCTAGATGTCCAAACCTTATCAAAAACAATACCAACAAAGAAAAACAATGCAAAAAGACCGAAAATATTTCGATTTATTGGAGGTGAAGGTAATGGATGCATCACCCCCAATTGAGTCCTTAGCTTATCTACAAAAGGGTCTTCTTGAAAACTAGCAAAATTGTTACTGGAACGACTAGAAGCTTCTAATTCCTCAGAGACTCTTCCATAAGCATCCAATTCATCAGCAAATCTCTTAATTACAATATCTCTAGCTCCTCTTCTAGCACTATTCGTAATCTGCATGTCAAAATTATGGTGGTCTCCACCATTCACACAAGCTCGAATTGCCCATTTCGCACGAATCCTATACCTCCAACTCGAATCCAAACCCAATTTCCCCCTACTACTCCTCCTCGTCACCAACGAATTGCCATTAGTTTTACATGGACAAGGAGATGGGTTTACCCAAAATACGTTAGGGAAATCAGGGGTAATAGCAGAAACTGAATCAAAAACCATTAATATCAAAAACCCAGATGCCTTTTAAGCTATAACTAACAGTTCTTGAACTTGAAGTATACAATGAAGTACCAATAAACATGAATCCAAACCCAAAACCCAAATTGCTCAAAGCTTTATCTTTTTCAAAGAGAACTGAAAACAACATTACAAGCTATGAAATTCCCAGTTTTTTCAGCACACATGGATGCATGTACAAAAGACTCTGTGTGTGTTAGAGAGAGAAACAAAGATAGAGAGAGAAAGTGAAAAGGCTAAAAGGAAAGTACAAATATGGAATCAGGAATTTGATCCTTATATGATTACAGGGAATCACAGAGGAAGTTTAAAGGCCGCAAAAATTTGCAGCAATTTTGGCAAAGGGAAAACACACCACCTCTATGTGTGAAAGCACCACCCACCCCGCCTCACTAACTTATTCTGGTTCGATATTTTATATTAAAGTCTGATTAATCAAAATAGACGTCATTTGAAAGAAACGCTTCCTATTAAAAAATCATATCTAAAGGTCGAAATTGTAAGTCTCATCCGTTGCACTACATCTTTGGTGGTACTTCACTAGATTCTTTTTGTTTTTTTGATTTCTCATTTAGTGTTCGATATTATATTGAAGTTTGACTAATTGAGATGATCGTCGTTTACAAGTTATTTCGAAGAAATGCTCCTTATTTTAAAAAAATCATATCCAAAATTCGTAATTGAAGTCTCATCGATTGCACATCTTTGGTGGTACCTCACTAGCTTCTTCTTGTTTTTTTAATTTCTCATTTAGTGTTCGATATTATATTGGAGTTTGACTAATTGAAATGAACGTTATTTGAAAGTCATTCTGGAGAAATGTTCCCTATTTAAAAAATCATATCCAAAGTTCGAAATCGAAAGTCTCATATGTATGACCACTTTTTTGGTGGTACTTCACTGTCTTCTTCTTGTTTTTTTAAATTTCTCGTTTAATGTTCGATATTTATATTAGAGTTTGACTAATTGAAATAAACGTCATTTGAGAGAAACACTCTATTAAAAAAAATCATATGTAAAGCTCGATATTGAAAGTCATATATATTGCTCGACATCTTTAATGGTACCTCACTAATTTCTTGTTTTTTTTTTTTCAATTTCTCATTAGTGTTCAATACCTATATTATAATCTTATTAATTTGAATTTGCAGGTGTTTCATGTTATTTGGGAAAAACACTCCCTTTTTAAAAAAAAATCTTATCTAAAATTTAAAATTAAAACATCTTATTAAGAAAATAACATCATCTATTATATATATTTTGACCGTCTATTAGATCCGCCCTAATATATTCATTTCGTTTTAAAATGTTTGACTTGAAATGTTTTTTAGGAAAAAAAAAAACATGAAAGAAAGTGATGACACCAACATGGGTTATGGTGTATTGGTGAGAGTGTTTTACCCTTAATCAGAGGTCTCGAATTCAAGCCCTGAGTATGGAGAAAATCATGTTGGGAACGCCACCCCCGAATATGCCTTGCAATGCGCGATCCAAATTTAGTCGGAGCTCCAATGTGAGCTACGGACACCCAATGAGAAAAAAAAATATGCATTAAGTAGTAGTAGTCACAAGTTGTTCAAGTACCAAACTATTTGTGTGCCTATGGTCAACATACCAATTTCCAAGCAAATAAAACGACAAACACGTTAGTAAAAAGGGATCTTTATATCGGCGAATTTAAGATTTTAAGTTCGTGATTATTAAATATATAATAATAATTTAAAGTTATTATAAAATATTTATAAAGTTTTAAATATAAGTTAAATTACTATTAATAAGAATTATGATGAGTTTTAAATTGGATATGCAATTGTCGATGTTATAAAAAGCTTTATTTTGAATGTGAAATTTTTTGACGCAAATTCTTTAATTAAGACGGTTGGAAAATTAAAAAATTAAAGTAAAACTAATATTCTCTTAAACTTTATACTCCCTCTGTCCACTTTTATTTGTCATGTTGCGCTTTTCGAAAGTCAACTTGACTAATTTTTAAAGTTAAATTAGATTACGTTAATTCGATATTTTAAAAAAAAAATTAGATATTCAAAAACTATACGAAAAGTACTATAAGTTGCAATTTTTTGCATATCAATATGATGAAAATATACATCATAAAATGTTGGTCAAAGTTCCTATTGTTTGACTCTAAAAAAGGAAACCATGTCAATTAATTGTGGACAGAGGGAGTATGAAATAAAATGTCACAAGTGCATGTCATCACTTTCAATCAAAATATTTGGG
Organism: Solanum verrucosum; assembly: GCF_900185275.1. Lineage (NCBI taxonomy): Eukaryota > Viridiplantae > Streptophyta > Magnoliopsida > Solanales > Solanaceae > Solanum > Solanum verrucosum. The sequence continues at coordinate 7,447,452 of NW_026019988.1, read as the reverse complement.
GATTTTGAGTCATCATGACAATTCACTATTGATTACTACAACTATTATTCCTTTACCAGCTAGTGAGGTGAGGATCATATACCGATTCACTCGAACTCCTTTAATGAAATTTTAAAATACGGGAGTTCAAAATTCACATTATGATTCCAAATTTAGAAGTACATAAATTACTTTTTATTTTTCAAAATTCTCTTAATAACCAGAGCAAGATGACGATGCTCGAATAGTAAACACTCTTCTGCACTTTTAATTATAAAATTGTTGAATTGAGTTATCGAATTGAGAAAATTGAATAGAGAAAATTATTTAACTATTCCCTTTATATAACTTTATGTGGAATAGTCAAAATTAAAATAAAAAGATAATGACATTATTATATTTAAAAGAATCTTTAAGAAATGATTTCTTTTAGCATAAAAATAAAATAATTTTTCCAATTTCTTTTTTTCTAATTCATCAAATAAAATAAAAATGCAAATAAGTTACACATGGGTCGGAGCCGACGCAGTATTTAGACTTTTTGACTTGACTTTCTTACACGGCTTGTTAGGTGGCTGACCAGTCATTTTTAAGTTTGGGCCATGTTTGTGTCAAAAGGCCCATTTGAAAATTGAAAGAAATAAAAAAATATCTTTTTGACATTTAAAAAGTTATATTATTTGGAGTCCGATTACATCCGCAAAGACGATTGAGTTGGTATAACAAGGTTATTTCATAAAGGGGATAAGAGATCGGATATCATCAGATTCTTTCTCAGTCAACTCAGTTGGTATAGCGAACATGATATTTTTAAAGGATGTCAGGGATCTTTCATAGCTGGTCTAAAGTGACTGCTTAATGTGATTTATATCTCTTGTTTGATTTGCAAGAAATTGCACATGAGCAAGTTTATCCAGTGTGTACTTGAAGGATAGTGGATATATATTGCAAATATATTTTTATTGTAATTTTTTTTTATCATGGTATATCAATATATGATTTTTTGTTAGTAATAAATTTTTGACATTAAAAAGGAAGTTTTGTTATGAATATATATCAATTTATGTGAATGTCTACTGCAAAAATGTAATTCTCCACTACTCTTTATCATTTATGTTGTACTTCCTTCATTATCTCAAATACTTAGTGTCATGTCTTGCGGCTCTACCTTTTGTACGTCTATATATAACACTATAAATGCAAACATAAAAATTCATATTATATACACTTGATTACATCGGAAGAAAAAAGAATAACTCTCCTCTCTTGCTTTTTGCATTTTCCATGTTTGTTACTTTTAGATTCATTTTACAACAAAGTTATATTATTTGGTGTCCTAACATATATACATTTCTCTTTTAAAGCAAAATATTCATACATTTATATTATTTCTCGCGATATACACGTGTAACACACGTATCCAAAGCTAGTAGTAATAACCAAATGTCAAAGGATCAAGTAAGGAAACACTAGCTAAATTGCATTATGTACAGAGAATGTCTTCCATTGTTAGCAGCAGCTCTAGTGGTGCTTACATTTTTAAAAGGATCAATGATGACATTCAAATCCAATCAATTTCTAGAAAAAAACTGACCTTTTTTCCAGAATTCTAACCTCACAATCAACTATGCACAATAAAGAATGTAAAATATGAACAATTTTCTTGAAGGAAAACAACTTGAGACCCAGAAATTCACAACATTTCCTAGTGTAGTTAGAGATTGAAATCAAACAAGATCTGAAGGATCTAATTTTCTTGTGGGGTTTCCTGAGGGCAATCTGTAAATATCATCAAAAGGAAGGTTGAAGTCTCCAACCGAATCGTCCATGAAGAAGGTATTGGCCAACCTATTAGAATTCCTCAAGTCAACGTGTGTGTGCTCGTGCTCTTGCTCTTGCTCATCTAGACTTCTATCAGAGAAATTATCATAATAATCATGAAGGTTGCTGTTGAAATTCGGAGGTTCAAGGAAGCTTGTCTGAGGATTTGTGACTTGTGGTCGACTTCTAGTCCACCACTGGCTCCTCATAGATTGTGCAATCCTACTTGAATCATCCTGATGTAGGATGCTCTCCCTCAAAACAGGAGCTGATGTGGTGGCTCCAAGATGACTTTGTGCTCGGTCCTCAAATAAGTGACCCCAGTTGTCGTCAACTGTATCCTTGCTTTGCACAAAATGAGGTGGCATCCAAGGATCTTTAAGGTGTTCGCTGTTATCAGTATGAAGAGGCCTGGATTCAATGCCTCTTGAATCACTACTCGTATTGTGAGGATGCGAGGTATAATACCAATCAAGAATGTAAGGATAATTCCTCTGTCCACCATCTATTAACCACATTGAGCCAAATCCAGCTCCCAAGTTGTTGAGAGGCATTTCCCTGGAGAACAAATTGTTTCGATTGCTTAAGACTCTAAAGTCGGGATTCCAGTGCTGTAGCTCTGAAGGTCGATATGCAGGTCCTATTTCATGCAACTGCAGCTTTTGCTCTCTAAACGTTTTAAGTGTTGATATGAACTGTTTTCCATGATCATCAGGTTGCCAGGAAGGATAGCTAGTTTGAAAGCTGAAACCATTTGACATGTACTGTTATTCGAAAGCTCATAATCCAACAATAATTCAAAACAGGCTCAAGTAGTTATAAGACCAACCTCAGGAATGATTTCTCCATTTTCCCTTGAGAACTTCTTTGCAAGCGGGGAGAACTAAATGGCGATCCATATTTGCTATTGCCATGATTCTGAAAATCAAACACGCTCAAGCTGCCCAGAGAAACATTGTATCAGTGATTGAAGATTGAAATGTGTGAGCTCCGTCAATGGGAGCCACCAACATGTGAAGATATAAGCAAGCTGATATAATTACTAACCTGCACACATGACCAACACCCTCAACGTGAACAGTGAAGTCCGCAATGAAGCGCAAAATATCATCTACCTTCTGTTACAAAAAAAATCCAAATGTCAGCGACCATCGTCTCAAGAATTCTCAAGCTAGGTAAGATGAGGAAATTAGCCTGAAAAAATGAAGATCACCTTTGGGACAACAAATAGCAGTAGATATGGTGTAAGAAAAATTGAGGTCATCTCCTCAAGTAACATCATTCCAGTATACTGCACGATGAGTTAATAAGAAGTCAATAACAATCTCACAGTAAAATGAAGTACTACACAATTTAGACATTGACAGTGAGACACTTTCATAAAACAACAGCAACAACAATTGGGGGTCTAGGGAGAGTCAGATGTGCGGCAGACCTTACCTCAACCTCTGTGGGGTAGAGAGGTTGTTTCCAACAAATCCTCAGCTCAAAAGAAATGTAACCAACGCAGGAAAGTAAGAAAGAAAAGGAGACAACAAAATAGCAATGTGAAAAACAAGTGTAGCAATGCCTTTGGAGAAAAAAGAAACTATGTGATACCTAAAACATACTACTAGAAGTACAACAAAATTCAACTACCTAATAACCTTCTACCTTAATCCTTGACCTCCATACTTTCCTATCTAAGGTCAAGTCCTCAGTCAGTTGAAATTGTGTCATGTCCAGTCTAATCAACTCCCCCAATTCATTTGGCCTACCTCTACCTATCCTAACTCATGCTACAAGCCTTCAACCAACCTCACACACCTCCTCACTGACGCATCCTCAGTCTTCCTCTTCACATGTATGAACAATCTCAGCCTCACTTTCCTCATCTAGTCCACCATGGAGGTCACTCCCACCTTGTCCCGTATAACTTTGTTCTTAAGCATATCTCTCCTAGTATACCCACACATCCAAGTGAGCGTCCTCATCTCCGCTACCTTCATCTTCTGACCATGGGCATTCTTGACTAGTCGGCACTCTACCTTATACAATTAGTGTTGGTCTAATAACCACTATGTAGAACTTACCTTTAAGCCTTGATGACACATTTTTATCACACAGTACCCAGAGGCAAGTCTCCATTCCACCCACCCCACTCCAATACGATGTGTGACATCATCGTCAATCGACCTGTCTCCTTGAATTATGGACCCAAGATACTTGAACCTCTCTCTCTTGCATAAGAAGAAGTCCATAACAATCTCACAGGTAAAATGAAGTACTACACAATCTATCCATCGACAGTAAAACTCTTGCATAACCTGGCTATATACCAAGGAAATTCTTCTCTAAAAAATAAAAAAATTAAATTCCAGAGAAGAATACAGTAAATGTATTGAAAAAGCCTACAGCTGGAGCTACTTCATGAAAAAAACTTGTGATAAATTACAAAAAATTTAAAAAGGAAATTAAAATATGGAAGGCTATGCAGCAGAGTCAAACCTCGAATCTAATAAATAAAAGGCAACCCACCCTCAATCGAAGAAACATAAAAAGAACTAAGAAGGATAAACTGCCAAAAAAACGGAATGAAGGAAAAATCATGACAATGGTCTGCCTTGTCTGGATTCACTCTGTATGATTACACTCTATTGAAGCAAAATATTACATTAGCTCTACAATTAATTGTTTAACAAATCAACTACTTACTGTGGTATTTGATTAGTTTAATTTTATATAAATTATAAATGACTTTCCTGGAAAAACTAATAATATGCTCTAAATGAAAATATGAAATCCTTAAACCAAGACATCAGTTACTTCAATAAAGTGTTTGTTTTCACATTTATCTGCTTATAGGAAACCATAAGGCAAAAAGCACCTGGAATAAAGTTTCAAATTCTGTCCGTACGGCCTCAGTATTTTCTTTCCCTCGCCATCTCTTTGGCATAAAGTGTGTATGTTGGACAACAAGTGACATTGCTCCCTGTGGGTCAAGGACAAGAAGCTCATCTGTTATTGCAGCCCGGCTTATAGCTGTTATAGTTCCAAATACAGCAGCATACCAGAATAAGTTGCGACCAAATATCTGCAAGATTTGAAGCAAAATATAAGATGCAGTACCAGATTGCTATAAAAGCAAAAAAGAGCAGCTTTGCAAATAAGCATTTGCTGGTTGTGGAAGTTTAAGTATTTTACATGGCCTTCCAGCAGAGATTCTTCTAGAAATGCAATGATAATAAGAACAGCAGCAAATCCACCGGAAACAAAAGAAATGAACTTTGCGACGATAGATAAAATAGGCGATGGAAATTGCTTTAGATAATCAGAAGCATGTATGGCACTGCTGTTGATGCGATGCTTAAACAAATGGTCAACCTGAAGACATAGAAGATGCACATAAGTATAAATGCAAAAACCGTTACACTTAAAAATGAAGATAGGAAGTACCTACCAAATTGTGGAGAAAAAAGAGATTAAAAAAACCATAATCTCACATTCTCACTAGAATGTTAGCTCACGATATATACACACAAAACCAGTCAAAATTACGCCTCAAACCCAAACTAGTAGGGTTGGCTGTATGAATCTGTCGGAGTCATTCAGCTCAACCCATTTCATTTAGCTGAAAAATATCTGTTACATAAATATGTTATAAAATGTGTATCATGCAACAGAGCGACTATGGAAAATATAGAGGCAAAGTACGGCTGAAAGGCTACAAGCTTGATGAGTTATAGTGACATTACCATTTTGTACCCACACAAGTAACCTGAAAGCAGGAGAGAAAAACACAGTACACTAAACACCTTTGCCCTCCCCATTCCCAAAACAATTAGGGACCAAAGAGATCCATAAACAACAACTTCCATGTTTTTCAACCTATCAAGTTCATACCAGAGAAATGATACCTCGTTGAATTCCCTAAACATCCACTTGGAAAGATTTGACCATCTTCGAGACGATGCCGTACTTGGATGGTTGTAGAACTGTTCAGCATGCCTCAAGAAGAGATACACCAGCATGAATATAACAAGAAATGGAGATAAGAGAAGCATTAAAACTCCAACAATCATAAGCCTTTTCTTTAATGTTTTAGGATCAGAAATGAAGTCCCTGCGTATACAAAAATTTCTGCAGAAACAAAACACCAGATCAAATAGTAAAGTGGAGAACAAATTAGCAAAGATATATAGGAATAAAAACTTCAATTACTTAAATTACTAAGCACCGCATGGACATTTGACTTCAACATAGGGTATTCATTTACCTGTCAAACATGCTCTGCAGTATGCACCAATTTAAGGTCCATTCAAGGGTTTTTGGCAGTATAAGACGACTGCGCACATCATTGGGGCCACAACTGATAGTTGGACCAGCGCCAGGTACCCAGTGAGAAATAGGAAAAGAAAGGAGCCCTTTGTTAAGCATTCCTATCAAATAATTTTCCTTCCGCATTAATCGCATAACCACATCATGAATGGAAAGATTCTTGACTACACAAAGTTGTTGCAATTCTTGTAACTGAACAATCCTTTCAAGAATGGATGCCCATGGAATGGTTTGTATCTCCTTGTCTGTCACATGAAGACTGCACAGAAATGTGACACCATTGTGATTAGGTAGAGGAATGACAAAAGAAGTATTGGCGATGAGCTAATAACAAGCAACACAGAAAAGACAACACTCAGTCAACATCTTGAGTTTCCAGTAATCATAACTAAGCAAGAAAAAGAAATGAACGATATTCCAGAAAAGTTGACTTTCAGAAAATATTTAAAGATATTCAGCGCACCTTCTGTAGTAGAACTGACGGACTGCCAGGGTTTCTCTTAGCTGTGCGAAAAACCTTAAGAAGCAAAATATCCAGTAGACAGAAAATATCCCCAGGTAACCCAACACAGTGCCTTTAAAGAGCGTAAGAGGTTTCAATGGGTGCAGATGAAGAGCTTCATTGGCCAGATCACAAGGCTTAATTCCAGATTCCACAGCATCCATTCCACATTTGGCATTGCGGAGCCCATTCCAATCAACGTACAACAAAAAAAATCCAGAAAAGAATATGGTGAAAGCTAGGCTCAGAAGCTCAAATATCCACTTTATAATAATGCACCATAATCCTTTCTCGCAATAATAGTTGTAGAGCCTCTCAAAGAACAAGTCCAGATCAGAAATTGGTTCAACACTAACGCTCTCACCATTAAGAAGCCCAGATGGGCTTTCACTACCTGGACTTGGTGCTCTGCGATAGTCTGACAGTTCGATTTCAGGATGCACATCATCAAGCAATCCTGTTCTCAATGATGATTCGCCATGCCTTCTCCATTTGAATATGTTAAGGCCATTAGCGCCTTTTTGTCCACTGAACATCATTCATGTACGCTGACGATATGCAAACACACCCTGACAATTCCCCATGGACCAAGCAATTAAAATATAGCACTGAAAAGAAAAAAGAGAAAACACCAAGTCATTCTTCAGGTTGTCTTCAAAGTATAAATAAGTATACCCCTACCCCCACCTTGTGGGATTATACTAAGTGTCTGGGTATGTTGTTGTTGTTGTTGTTGTTGTTGTTGTTGTTGTTTGTAAGTGGTAAAATCGATCTCGGATGCATAACAAACCATCAATAATTGTTTTATCTAAAGTTTTTCTTTTTTCTTCATATCACTTACCACCTCTTATTGGAAATACCAAGATTATAATATGTGAGAGTCCCACAGAGCTCCAGCCAAGTTCCAAATATTAAAAAACCAAAGGGGAGCAAAATTACTACTTAAGCCTTGAGCACTATGTCTATCCTAGTTCTGCAAGACTCAGTTACCAGAGAAACTCAAAGCATGAACCAAACAAGACATGAAAACAAAGGTCATAACTCATAAGAACGGCAGATTCAATATTTTGCAAGAACTTAGTTAAGGAAATACACTTGCAAGTCAAACTTCCAGTTCTAAGCTGATGGATCTTTTACATACACAAGTACCTAAGCACATTTTAGTAATTTTGACACGTTTTAAAAAGTTTTCAGCAGATTGGAGCTGGTTCATGGATCTCGGATTTTTACATATTGAGTTGCATGTCTCCTCTCAATCATAGCAGAGGAGTAAGTCTTAAAGGTTACTTTCCTCCTAGTACTTTCAAGGGAAAAAATCAATGGGGGTTGGCGTGTTAATTGGCATGTTTGGGGTTTGAGGAGGAGGCATTGAATCTTTAAAGGAGTGAATCAAGGAGAAAGAACTAAAACTGCAGACAGACCCAAATACTAGGAAGTAGGAACACAAGGAGGTGGGAGTAGAAGAAGCATGAATGCTTGCACAATCATTGCGAGAAGGGGGGGAGGGGAGGGAGTAATGCAAGGTAGGGGAACTAATCGAAGTATTTTGTCCATGAAACAGAAAAAATTCATGGAGGGTATGGAATCTAAATGACCTAAATAGATGGCAATAAAGGGGCCTCATCGAAAAAAAGGAGGAGGATGAAGAGTGCCATTAAGAGTTGGCTTTTTTGCAAAAGATGTACGCTATTACTTCAAGAGTTCCATTTCAGAAGTACATAGAACGTAGATCCAACAACGAATTATTACAGGAGTCACTGGAAGTAAGGAGGACAAGAATTTTCAAATTTCATTAACTAAATCGGCAAATTAACTAACTAGTATCAGGAGCATAGTGTATAAGAACCAATGAAATATGTGCTTCAACATTCACAAAATTGTGCATATATGCTGAATTGGAAGTGAGCTAATGTATTACCCAAAACCATGGGGAGGCAGGTATCTGATCTTGAACTGATAATGCTCGATTGCAGACAAATATGATAGCGGTCCAACACGTTTTATATTTGAGTAAATAACCACAACATGAGGACCTTAAGGACGAAGAAAGCATATTGGGACAATTATCCACTTATAAAAGACCAATAAAAAAAGGCCAAACAAATTGAAGACACTAAAGGAGGAGTTGAGGAGTTGAGCCAGGAAGTATCAAAAGAGTAGAAACAATTATCACAAATTGGAGTCATCTATCAGAAAAATAAGCTTATCTAATTCAAGTGAAAAACGAGCTAGCAGGGACATTGTTGGAGGAGGAGAAGCTACAAGGGGAGTAGTTAAAAGGGTAAGTTGGAAGATCATAGTAGCACGGAAGGTGAGCTGTAGAAAAAACGAGGATGATGAGGTTAAGGAAGAAGAAGCAATACTAAAAGTTCTCTCTTAAATGCACATGGAAATAAAACTCTACCAGGAAAGATTGATCATCGCAAACTTTAGGGGAAAAAGAAATCTGTGAGGGGGGAGTACAAATTTATCAACATTTATACAAAGCACGGGTAGATGCCGGTTTTAAATGGAGTGTGACATGGAGCATCAATTGTCCTGCTTTCTCTTTGGTTATTTCTATTGTGTAATTAACATGATCATCTACACACATAGTAGAGAAAGGTTCCCCAAAAAAAGATAATGCAGCTAATTGTTACAGTAGTCAATGTAGCAGTCAATTGGTTTCTAAAGAAAATTGATGATTCATACAACCAATTCCACCTAAATTGGAATGAAGATGGCCGTTGATTGATATCTTACTGGTTAACAAAATATTCCAAAAGCTATAACTTTCTAATTACCAGTCCGGATTATCTTTGTATCCATCATGACACTCTACAAAATACCCCTGACCCAATATTAAGAGGTCACATATACATATTCACATTAAGACAATTTACCCTAGAATTGAAAACTATATCCACACTAAGCATGCATTGTCCTGAATCCTAACCGAAACAATTCACAATACAAGATACATATTACAAGAGAACAATACAATTTACCTGAACTTAGATTCACTGTTCCCACCAATACCCAGCTGATATTCTCAATATACCAATAAAATAAACAATTTGTTGAAACGATTCTAAGCAATTCCAAGAAAACCCAGTTGAGGAAACTGAATTTTCTTTCCTTTGATGATGGTGATGCTCCGACCAGCTTGCTCAGATTCTCAACAATTCAAAAAACCCAGTTGGAAAAAAGTGATCTTTTTGTGTTCCCTTTGATGATCTTAGTGTCCGGACCACCTTTCCCTACCTCCTCCAATGTCCAAAAACGCACAATAGCCACATAAACCTCCCCACCAAAGCTAAATAATATATGGGCTTACACTAAAAACCTCAATTTTTTCTAGGTTTTTCTCCTTACAATTAAATTGAATATATAAACTATAACTTTCCGTCAGCCCCACATAGACGATGAAATCTACCCCAAAAAGGGTGAGGCAAAAACGACGAGATACTTCTGATGAAGGACTGCCGCCGGTCACCGGTCACCGCCGTGCTAGGGTGGAAGAATTGGGGTTGCGTGGAGAATGAAAGGGGGAATTACGGTTAAGTTTCGTGTGCAATTGTAGATTGTTTTCTTCTTCTTTCTTCTTCTGTAAGTCCAAAGGTTTTTGTTAAATTAATTAAGGAGACGTGAAGATGGCTACTTTTGCCTTCTTCTATTTTACTTAGGTAATAACTCCATTAGTGCAATGGGCTTTTTTTCTTCTTAATTAATGATACTAGATAGCTAACATTAGGGTTTAATTTAATAATATAGGGTTTGCAAAATAGTTGAAATATTTTTATTTTATTTTTTATGACCGTGATGTCTATTTTCGCACACTTTGATTAATTTTACAAGATAACCTCTCAATTCACATCACAGAGGCCAAATACCTTGATTAATTTTACGAGATATATGTTATCTCTCAATTCCCATTACAACAACCAAATATCTCGAACTCGACTAATTTCACGGGATATATGTCATCTTCCAATTTCCATCATAATAGCCAACAGATATCAAGTAATTCTGTCCACCAAGACTAAGACATGAAAGAATCACCGAGTTTTTTTGTATTGAACTTGAGACCTTTATTGACTACTAGGTCACACCTTCGAATTGAATACAAAATATAATTGAAATAAGAATTATAGTAAATAAAGAATTAAAATTTAAAGAAACAAATTTATAAGTTTTTATTAATTGTATTTACGATTATAATTTTAAAATGCTTAAATAGATCAAGTATATATTCGGCTCCATTGTTGTTAATACATCTCTGAAATATGAAACATAATTTGAAATAGCAACTTCTTGTTTTTTAATGTCTAGAAAATTTAAGACTTTAACACTCTTCACTAGGAATAATGTCCAATTGAAATTATTTTTTGGTTCGTCTTTAAGTTGTACATATTCAAAGTTAGTATATAATATAATATTATTTATCAAAAAAAATGAAAAAGAACATTTGATTTTGCATTTATTCTTTCATTGCAATCAATAAAGGTTTTGAATTTGAATTATATTGGAGTCATCAAATTCATATTGTATCATACTAACAAATATGTTTTTTTTATCATTGTAAATCTTTAGTACTTACATTCAAATAAATTATTTGTTTCAAATAATATATTTTGAATAATGAATTATTATGACTAAAATTTAATTGAGATAGATAGACTTAGCACATTATCTAAAACTTTGAATTGAGAAGTTTCTTCAATGTATTGAACTAAAGCCTCAATCACCAAGACAACAAGCTGCTCTATACATACATAAGAAGATAAAATTAAAATCATGGTTTAAGTCATCGATCGCCCCTTAAAGTTGTCCGCATAATTCACTTAGACACCTCAATTAACACTTGTACCTATTGAACACCTAAATTGTTCAAAACATGTACCTATTAAACACAAAACGCTGATATGGCAAAAAATGTGTTTTGCACTTTCCTGAAGCGCGTGAAAAGATTCAAAATAGTGTTTTTTTTTTTTTTTTACTTTTTTTCTTCTTTTATTGACACTTGACATTATAATTAACTTAAAAACATTTTTCTTCTTTCATTTACACTTTTTTCAAAAAAGAAAATGACCCCACTCCCTACCTATCATTTTCTTCATACTTCAGTTTGCAAAACTTTCTTCATTTTAACTCCAGCATTGTTTTTCTTTATTTTTTATTAAAAAAAAAGAATATTATTTCTTCCAAATATGAAGACAAATGAAAATCAACTATGAAAATTCAGATTTGAAAGTTCGTATGATTTATTTCAAATCTCATAAAAATAAGGAACAAATATGAAGAAGAAGAAAGAAGATAAATGATTTTTCCGTATAAAAAAAGTTAGCCGATATTTGTTTATTACAATTTTCGAACAAAGATTTTTACTGAAATTCATATATACACATTAAATTTATCAAAAATGATATTCAAAAATTTGAAAGAATTAATTTTTGAGCAATCAATTTCATTTTGTCATCGATGTAGAAATGAATAACCGCCAGCAAAATTTTCTTTCTTCTTCACTCTTAGTATGAAAATGTATATATGTTTTTTTTTAAGTTAATCTTCAAGTTATTTGAAAAGAATTAGGTTTTGTGATTTGAGAAAGAATGTGTTTTGGGAAGAAGATGAGGATGAAAAGGGGTTGGGTAGGGGTGGGGTTGGGTAGAATAGGTTGACATTTTCATTTTTTTCTTTTTCTTTTTAAAAAATTAGATATAAAAAGTGTTTGAAATAATTTTAAACAAAATTATTTTTTTTTATAATTTTCAGAGCCCAGTGCCACATGTTATTTTTTAATTAGTTGTTTTGTCATGTCACTGCAAGTGTATCACACACTCTTCATATATTTTGCTGATTATCAAAAAATGCCTAATAGGAACAATTTTTGAATTGGTAAAAGTGTTCAATAGGTATTAGTCTTAGTTGAGGTAACTAAGTGAATTATGCGGACAATTTTAAGGGACAACTGATGACTTAAGCCTAAAATCATTAAACATGTAAGTGAAACAGTTAAACTGTTGTTTCTTATAAAAGACTAGATACAAAAACCTGCGTTAACATTGGTCTAATATATGTTATTTTTGTAACTTAATTTATACGACATAGATAAAAAGACAATCAAATTTTTATGAGTTATATATATTTCAAGTTATTAATTATTGTAATTGATACTATTCGTTATAATTTATGTAGCACTAATAAAAATTTAATAGTCAATAATAATATTTTATATGTTTTAAATTTTAATTTACTTCATATGCATATAAATTAAATATTTCATGTTACATGACCTCCGACACATAAGGTGCTTTCACCACCAAGCCACCCATATAGCTATCCAAATAAGATGACAGAATTGGAATCATGGGTGTGCCTTTTTATATAAGAGAACATAGATATACTCTCTCTTTTCTATTTATATATCATTATTTTTATTTTATGTGTATTAAAGAATTAAGTAAGTTTATTATTTTATTTTTATTTAAATTTTTTTGAAGTCAATTTTTCAATCAATGTATATGAATTAATTTCTTTGATTAATTGATTTGACCAATAAACATGAATTTTTCACTTAGTTTTTATGTGTTAGTCACATGTATATTTTCAAGAATAATTCACAAGGGTAAAATAGGAAGAATATTATAATTTATGCATTGATTTTAGAGAAGTATTGAAAACATCATTAAACTATGTGTAAGTTATTATTTTCATCCACAAACTATTGACAGCTTTAAAAACGTCCCGCTACTTGACTAACTAAACTTAAATACACCACTATCTTATAACATGAGTGAAATATGCCCCTAAATTTTCACCAAGTTTAGAAGTGTTTTCTTTTGGTTTTTATTAAGAGTTACATGTCATACAAGTGAGACCACTTGTTATGTCTTGTGGCAAATCGGGGGTGTATTTAAGTTTAGTTAGTCAAGTAGAGGGGTGTTTTTAATGTTATCAATAGTTCGGGGATGAAATTAATATTTTGCGTCAAGTTTAGAGGTATTTTCAACATTTTTCTCTTGATTTTATGAAATGACAAGTATTATGACCCAACTATTTATGATAATAATGACATATAAAAAGGAACAGATGGAGTAATATATAATTTCTCTCTCAATTAATGTGATATGAATAGAATTTAAAGAGTCAACTAATTCTTTTAATAAGATTTTGTGGTGGTTTATTATTGTGATTTGTATTTTTTAACATAATTTCAAATAATATAGATTACTTTCTCTATTTCAATTTATGCGGCATCGATGAAATTTGAAAGTCAATCAATTTTTTTTATTATACATGATTGTTGTTATGATTTATTACGTTACTTGCTCGGTTCATTTCATATTACACTTACAAAATTTTGAGAGCTAAATCATTTTTTTTTTATATTTTATATATGTAACAGAAGTTATTAAAAAAAATAATTAAAATATTACATGTCATTATTTTCCTTTTTATATTTTATATTTTCTTTTCAATTTGGTTGTCTTTCCTTTAATGAAGAGTTGCGATTTTAATGAAGAGTTGCGACTTTTATGAAAAATTGTGACATTTATGAAAGGTTGTGACATTTTCGAAGGGTTGCAACTTTTCCAAATAGTTGTAATATTTCTAATAAGCCACAATAAACAATTGTTCACACTACCCTTTGTTGTCTATAAATAGAGGGATTTCCTCTTTTTTTAACACAACGAAAATTCAAAACCTCCTCCTCCTCTTCTTTTTCTTCTTCTTCACAATTAAATATTTGCAAACTTTGCTCATGTTGAGTGGTTCACTGAAACTATTTCTTATGTTACAAATCTGGTATGTATTTTTACAATTATTAATTTATAATTTATGCTTATGTTATTAAGGCTAAATGATAAGATATAATAATTTTCATTTTTCTTTACATTATTAATAGTTGTTACTACGTAATATTGTATGTAAGATAATATAATGTTTTAGTTTTAATGTCAGATAGATTTTAAGTATTATTTTATAATTTCGTGATATTAAATTTCCACGCGAAGTAATTTTACTAGTGACGTAAAAAAGGAACTGATGGAGTAATATATAATTTCTCTCTCAATTAATGTGATAAGAATAGAATTTAAAGATTCAACTAATTCTTTTAATAAGATTTTGTAGTTGTTTATTATTGTGATTTGTATTTTTTAACATAATTTTCAAATAATATAGATTACTTTCTCTATTTCAATTTATGCGACATCGATAAAAATTCGAAAGTCAATCAATTTTTTTTATTATATATGATTGTTGTTATGATTTATTACGTTACTTGCTCGGTTCATTTTATATTACACTTACAAAATTTTGAGAGCTAAATCATTTTTTTTAAATATTTTATATAAGTAACAGAAGTTATTAATTAAAATATTACATGCCATTATTTTCCTTTTTATATTTTTTTATTTTCTTTTCATTTTGATTTTCCAAAACCAGAAACAGTTGTGGAAGTCGAAGAAGACAGTATTGATAAACCCATGGCGACGGCGACGGCGAAGGCGACAGCGACGGCGACGGCGACAAGGCCTGGTGTTCCAAAGTCGGCAGCTATTTCCAAAGGCTATAATTTCGCTTCTACTTGGGAACAGGTTCATTCTCTATTTTCCTTTTTCCCATTTTCTACAGTGATCACATTTTCTCCAGATTTACTAGATTTTTGTGAATGCATAACCAAAATTATGTACATAACAAATTTGATGACTGCAATGCACTGATCGCTGCGGAAATTAATGAATACAGTGAAGTGCTGTTTGGAGAAGGGGATCAAAATATTTGCTTCTGACATTGATGTATTGCTGGAGTTGTTGGATTCCTTGCAGATTAAGGAAATACTTTCCAGTAAATATATTGGTACTGAGTTTCATAAATAAAATTTATCAACTTTTGACTGACAAAAAAAAAAAAAGAGAAAGAAAAGGGTATCAAAATTGTTTCTTTGTGTGATGTGATGAAGTTCTCTCATTTAATTTCAAACCTGTGTTTGTTTGTTGCCTCTTTACAATGACAAGATTTAGCAGCTGGTAATTGTGTAGCATATTCTCAATTAAACTATCTTTTCATGTTTTATTCTCATTGTAATGTGACATTGCTTCTCTTTTTCCTCGTTGGCTAACTAGCTGTTTTCTTATCTACTGACACTAATAGTTTTAGATCATTCTTGCAATTGCTACTGGAAAATCACCATATCAGTAATCACCTCCATCATGGATTTGATCTTTTATTTTTGCGTTTGTTGGCCCTCAACATGTCAAAGTATATTGTTTGTACTGATAGAAAAGAATTGTTTGTATGTATGTACTACATGTGTCTATTTCATGTCTATTGAAAGCTTTTCCTTTCGATTGACTAAATCAGCATTAGTGGCTATCTTGATGTTTATATCTTCAACGACTTGAGCTAGTTTTCTTCTTACAGAATGCTCCGTTAACAGAGCAACAACAAGCAGCCATACTAGCACTTTCCCATGCAGTTGCTGAGAGGCCTTTCCCGTCCAATTTGGTGAATTTTTCCTTCTTGGTTGGTTTCAGAATACAACTATCTCAAACTCAATTACCTGAAATATGTTTATATTTCACTTTCCAGGATCAAGTTTCTGGACACGATAACAGTCTCTCTGTCTCAACAAAGCTCAGTTCTATGGAGGATTCAGGGGCCATTGAAGCAGTCCTTGTGAATACAAATCAGGTGAGTTACTTTTGAGAGTGTGGAGTCGAGTTTCTCCTATTTGGTGAGTAGTCTCCGTTCCCTTATTTTCTTTTGGTGCACACAGAGAGTACTTTTGTTGTATAGATGATTGGGTGGAGTTTGTAGACAATTATATCTTGTTGTAGATGCTTTATTGTTTGGCATAGCCCTTGTCTACGGCCAATTTGCCCATGATTATGAATGAAAAATTATTTACTTGATTAAAAAAATAATGTTTAGTTGGCACGTCCTTTATTTTTTACATTTCCAGGTTGCAGATCTTAATATTCCATATTTCAAATAAAGGATCATGAATGCTTTATTCCCTTATTAAAAAGGTTGCATGGTCAGCTAAATGTTGGGCAAGGAATCAAAACTAATAAAATTTTGCAACCTATGCTTAAATATAGAGATATATTTGTGCAAGACTAGAAGTTGTAGTGTGTTGTACTCAGTGACTTATCAGCCACACATAACTGCTAAACCAATGAACATTTTTTATGATAAGGTAACTGCTAAATTGATGAGTTGAACAGAAGGCCTGATAATTGCTTGTTAAGAAGCCCCATCCATTGTTTTGGCTTACTAGATAATATGCCTCTCATTTTGGTCCTGATGATTGTCATTAACTAAAGAGGAAACACCTTATGCGGGGCAAAGAATGACTGGAACTCACATTTAGTGAGAAATGATACTGATTGTCAATGTCTTCCAAGGTAGAAATAGCGAAATTGCATAGAATGTGTTCAGGGATGATGACCATAGTGGCTGTTTATGGCCTGGACCCTACCTGCTTGAGTAGAGCAGTATTTGTGTCTATATATCAGAAAGACATGCAAAGCAATTTGTTCTAGAACTTTCCTCCATATTTGAACTTTAGTATGCCTTTCGTGCCATGGAGTATGTTTTTAATTCTTAATTTGCATGCATGTGAAATGATAGAGATAGCCCTAGAAGTTATTTTCTTTTTCTCCTTCCGTTTTATTCTAATGTCTTTTGGTAAAGAGATTTTTCAATCATTATGAAATATATACCTTGTCACCAAACAAAAGTTCTCTGTCAAAGACATCCAACAATTTATACACACAAGAACCTTGTGGGTGCACAAAAAATTAACTATAGGAGGTGATTTCTCAACTGTACGAAATCATTATCCACCCCTTTCAAAAGACCTACTCTCTCCTTCCAAAGAACCACTAGGGCTAATGGAGCTATATCCCGTGCCTACATCTTCTTCTCTTTATTGTAAAGTCCCCCAGCTAGTCACACGATGAAGGTATGATTTTCCATATGTGTCTCTTTCCATTTCCGACGCCTTTTCCTGTTCAGCAGAGTTAAATTTCTTCACGGATCTTGGCAATTTGCATGATTCTCTTTACTTCAAAATGTTAAAAGTTGCTGTCATAACTGTCAGGCTATTGGGCAGTGTAGCTGGAGTTAATTACCATCCTCGGCCTCCATTTCACTCATGTTGCACTTTCTGCATATATTCAGGCATTCTTTGTTGAAGGAATTGCTCTATTAGTATTGCTTCATATGTCACTGTCCAGCAGAAGCAATCCACTTAATAAGAAGCTTTAGTTTTCCAAATTCGTTTCCATGGCAATCTTTTTTTTGATGAAGTAAGATGTTGTATTAGAAAGGCAATCGTTTCCATGACAATCTTTGCGTTGCATTCTTGTATACGCTTGAATACTGAATAAGCTTAGTTTTGTAAATGATGATAGAAATGGCATCTTAAGTTGACCTTTTCTGTAATGCTGCTTGAACTTGATATGAGTTTCCTCTTCCCCTTGGTGCTGTTTTGTTGATACAGTTTTACAAGTGGTTTGCGGATCTTGAAGCAGCCATGAAATCAGAGGTTGGTCTTAGCTTGTTTATATGTTTTGTGTTTCTTCCAAAAGTTATGACTCACATGCTTCCTCTTTTACACTTGCTGATAAAAAAATATAACATATGCTTTCTTTCTGTGCATAGACTGAAGAAAAATATCAGCATTATGTCAACACCTTAACAGAGCAGATTCAGACCTGCGATAGTATACTTCACCAGGTATTCTGAGAAGAAAAACAATGCTCTTATACTCTTCTCTTGAGCCTTTTTGTTGTTGCTGTTCATCTATCTATGCTTACTTTCGAGTCGACATGCCCTTGCCCTTAAAAATGGCTCCATTGCAGGTGGATGAAACACTTGACTTATTCAATGAGCTGCAGTTGCAGCACCAAGCAGTGGCAACAAAGACTAGAACCCTTCATGATGCATGTGATAGACTGGTGTGTCAACCCATTTCTCTTAGCATGTGTGGTTACTTTAGCTATAGATTGTGCTTTTCTCTTTTTATCTGTTCAAAATTTTGAGGAACAGAGGAGCGGAGGAACATGAATTGTATGATAAGAGGATAGGTTTGTAACTAATGGAGTTCAATTTTTTAATGGACATAGTTTTGCCTTGCTCTATGATGTTGAAAGTCTTCATTGCCAATCTACTATATGGATGGATAGTTGCCAAATATCTTCAATTGCCACCTAGTACCAAGCAAATGCATTTCTTCATTTTGCGTTTACTTGTTTTTTCTTCTATCTGAAGTTGCTGTTTGTCTTAAAGCATTATCTAGGTACAATTCATGTCAATATTGCGTATTTATGATGTCCAGTGGGTGGTATTTGAAATTAGGAAGTTAGCTTTCAGTCTCTTATATTAATGAACATGTGATGTACATGTAAAGAGGTAATAATTAGCAACAGGGAGCTGCATTGAATAATCTTCTTGTGTATTTCTTGTTTATTTGCAGCTTTTGGAGAAGCAGAAATTAATTGAGTTTGCAGAATCACTTCACAATAAGCTCAATTACTTTGATGAATTGGAGAATGTAAGGTCCGACTACCATTTATGTTGATAATAATATTCCATTGTTATTCAATTCCTTTTGCACTAGTTTCCACAGTAGTCTATCTATGCCTATGCTGAATTGCGTATGGTTCAACAATCTCCAAGGTTAGCTTTTACCTTCATATCCTCATTTTCCTACCCTTAATTTGGGTATCTCATTTCTGATTAGGGTTAGGTTTAGGATTAGGGGGATGCGGATGGACTGCATCAACTTTATTTTGGGTGCAGAGAGTTAATGCTATCTATATATTTATGCTTTGATACATTGGTGAGGAAATATACCTAACTGAGAGTTTGAACTATGGAAAACAGCTTTAAGAAGTGAGAGCTTTCTGCCTCAAGGGATGTGTTTCTTAATTAGATTTTTTCCACATCCACACACCGGAGGGCGGAGCTTTATTCTTTGTAAATTAAGCTTTGATGTAGATCGTTTTCTTCCTCGTGTTACAAATGAGTCATCCAAAGCTATTCTTTCTTGGCTTTTCCAATCTAGTGCTTTTGGATTATTTTGATGTCTCTTGCTTAGCAAGTTATTTATTTAAGGTGATTTTTAATCTCGTCTTTTGGTCAACTCTTATTTCTCCTATTTATGTGCTAGGTGGATTCTAAAGGAAAACTTTTTCACTTGTGAGATTGAAAATGAGAATTCCTGTTTAAAATTCCCTATAGAGAAATAGCTTTTTCACTCTCCACTCTAGATATTTTTGATTTAGTTACGCCCATTAGCCTAAAATATTCTAATGCCTTTTTGTTTAATTACATCTAATTGGGGCATTGCATCAACTTGATTTATCTTGTGCTAAATTTTCCCTTTAAGTCCTACTCTTCTTCTTGAATTTCTCTAAATGTCAAAATACCCAGTTTTGTGTTTTTTTTTTTTTTAATTCCTCATGGTTGTCTTGCACTCCTGTTTGCAGGTTGCGACCACTTTTTATTCTCCTAGCATGAGCGTTGGTAGTACAAATTTTCTTCCATTGCTTAAAAGACTTGATGAGTGCATATCGTAAGTGACATTTCATTTCATATTACTGCATTGAAATCTGTGAATATTAGAACCACTGCAATGATGTAACATCCATACTTTTCTTTGGTTATTTGTGAAGTTTACCATGTGGACATATCTAGAGTCACAGGTTTCTTGTAGGGATGTAATTCTTTTATCAAGATTAAGTCCTGTTGAATTAAGCTTGTAAATCTATGCATAAGAACACAAATAACCATTATGTTTCTCCTCTGTGTCACTGAAGATATGTTGAGAGTAATCCACAATATGCAGAGTGCAGCATTTATTTGGTCAAGTTTCGACAACTTCAGGTACTTAAGAACTGACATCAACATTATGTAATCTACTATCATATATGAAATCACATTTCTTTATACAGTTGGCATGGTTTTATGACATTCTTGGACGTAAGAATTCTAATCCCATTTCCCGTTCTCTCTCTGTGTCTGTTTTTCCTTTGTCCTCCTGTAACCAGTCTCGAGCTCTGGGAATGATTCGCTCTCATGTTCTTTCCGTTCTTAGAAGTACTTCTTCTCAGGTAAATCTGCTTTATGCTTCACTGCTATATGCACTACAATCTTTGACTTGCAGATGAATGGTTGTATCTCCGGAGATAAGTATACCCATTTCATCAGGTTCAGGCTGCAATACGAAGCAGTGGTGGTAGCAAAACATCTTTTGCCGAGGGTATAGAGTCATCTATAATATATGTACGCTTCAAGGCTGCAGCAAATGAGGTAACATTGGAACATCTCCTTGCTTTTTAGTTTATAGAAACTCTATTAATTCGTTGTATCAGAATGAGTATTTCTAATCTCAAAAAAAAAAAAAAAACTAGGACTAGATTTTACGTGTAATCCATGAACCAAATGATCTTAGTTACCTGCAGCTTAAGCCTATCTTGGAGGAAATTGAAAGCAGAACACCTAGAAAAGAGTATATTCAACTTCTTGAAGAATGCCACAAACTCTATTGTGAACAGCGCCTTTCCTTGGTGAGTAGTAAGCTGCTCCTTTTAGTTCTCTCTCTCTCTCTCTATCTCTCTCTCTCTCTCTCTATATATATATATTACGTCTTTTTTCTTGGTTATTTTTTTCTTCTTCTCCTTGTTTTGTCATTTTAATTAGTACTCCTTCTGTTTCATTTAATTCAGATAAGAGATATAGTGCAACAGCGGATCTCTGAATTTTCCAGGAAAGAAGCACTGTCGTCTTTAACTAGATCTGGATGTGCATATTTAATGCAGGTACATTCAAATGGCTTCAGTACTTTTTACTATATTTTGTACTGGAGAACAATATGATTATTATATCTTGCCTTACAAAATTTGGATGACTGTTCTTTCTATGGTGATGGTGGTGGGTTTTTTTAGTGTTGGTGGGGGTGGGGGTGGGAGTATCAGAAGAAGAAGATGAAAAGACACAATTCAACGTTGACCTCCCAGTCTTGATAGTCATATGAACAATCCACATTCATTTTTCATTTTATTTGACAGGATGAATTCAAAGCAATTATCTCATTCTCAAAAAATCAAAGTAACTAGTTGTAAATAAGTGAGTCACGTCTTACGTTTTCTTTTAGCAGTTGGGTCATCCTAGTGTAGATGAATATTTCCTCTAACTGGATCTAGGATAAATGAGCTAAAACTATAGCAGCCTTGGTTTCTTTGAGGAAGGAATCATATCTATATGTTTTTCTGTGAATCACTATTGCCAAATATATATATGAAGTTGCTTCTAACAAAGTCTTGCTAAAGGCATATTAGTGTAAAATTGTGATATATGTCTCTCCATACTTTACCTTTGACACCGTAAATGCAGGTGTGTCAGCTAGAGCATCAACTCTTCAATCACTTCTTCCCATCATCTTCAGAGGACATTTCGAGTTTGACTCCTCTTGTAGATCCTCTGTGAGTTGCCTAACTTCTTTTGTGGGGTTGTTTCTGCATTTGAACCATTTTGCTTCTTACATATTTCCTTTCCCGTTTTCTCTTTTCTAATTTGCTTCTTTTCCCTTTTTCTTGTCTTGGTTCGTTTGGGTGGGTAGGGGTGGGGGTGGGGAGGTTTGGATTATCTGTATTGTTTTTCATGCACCTTGTAAATAAGGAGCCAACATTGCGATTTTTTTGCGCCTGTAAGACTGTCATTTTGGTAGCTTGTGCCATGCTGAAACTTCCCTACGCCAGAGTTGCTATCAGTGGTAAGTGGGTGTAAACATTTTCAGACATTATTTGAGTGCTAATAAAATCAGTGTGGACTATGAGGCGGCCCAATAGCTTAGTGATTGTCACTTTAGATCTTAGGGCTAGCACAAGATTAGTTCCTGCTTTGGAATTTGAAGCAATCCCGTGGGATCTATGCCTATCTATTCCTTTAAAAGAGCTGCTAAGATTTCCCTCTGGTTTGGATTTGCACCTTGCTTCGACCATCAGTTACGAATATGTGCTATATTTATATATCAAGTTAGTGTGGTCAACATTTGCTCCTGCGAAGCTTCAATTACTTTTATGACTTTAAATTTTTTACTTTGAGATACAAATGTGGAGGTTACAAGCGAAACTTATAGTTACTTCAAGGCAAACAAGGTCCTTTGAGTATACGCCTTAACTTATTCTCCAAAACAGAAGTATAAGCTTTAACCTCAAAGGTGGGTAAACCGTTACTTTTTGAAAAAGGTAGAAGAACAATTATTTTAGTGAAAGGGTAAAGAGTTGGCTCATTATCCATTAAGTTTAAACCGTGTACCAGTTGGCCCTTGGGATTTCTCGGTTAGGTGGGAAAGCAGTCTTCTATGCCCAGAAAAGTAGAATCATGAAGTCTGGTCTTATTTGTTTTCATGAAGATTAAGATGTTTGAATTTGAATACACATCTGAATATTAAGATTTAATGGTGGTGGTGGTGATGGCTAGCGGTGGTGGTTGTGAGTAGTAGCTAGTGTTGGTGGTAGTAGTGGTGGGTGGTGGTAGTGGCGGCTAATAGTGATAGCTATTGGTGGTGTTGAATGATAATGGTGGTTTGACTATATATAGTGGTGATTGTTGGTAGTGATTAGTGTTTGTTGTGGTAATGGTGGTTGGTGCTGATAATTGTAAATGTGGCTAGTGGCGGTGATGATAGTTGGTGATCTAGTATCTAAATACATTTCATGGATCCTTGAAAGCTGTTTTAACATACCTGATTTTGTTATAAAGAGGTAAGGTTCATGTCCCCCTCTTTTTTTTGTACATTATTTTTAATGGACAAAGTAGGGGTCAAGCTAAATCTCCCACTCCTAGTTGAAGTAGACCACTAGAGATGGCTGAAATAAATAAATAAGAAGTGGCAGTATTGGCAGCGGAGGTGGCTGTGGGTGAGGATGGCGGTAGTTGATAATTATGGGCGGTAAGCTGGTAATGGCAGTAGCGGCGAATGGATGAAATTGTTGAACTAGCATCTTTGTAGAATTTAAAAAAAAGATATCTTAATGATATTAAGACTTTAATAATTTAGATCTATTCAGACCCATTAAGTGGTTGTAACATGAAAAAAACAAATGCATTTAAGATTTGAATGACCCAGATCTAAAAAATAATCGGACTTAATGACTGAGATATGAATGGTTAGGATTAAGACCATCATTAAGTGCAAACAAATGAGGCCTAAGGAAACCTAATTGTTGTCAATTACTACGTGTGATGTGCTTCTTTGTGAATTATCTCTTTGCTGACTCCTCTCACTATCTGGGACTTCCACTCACCTCCCCATTGGTGATATATTAAACGAGATGTCCATTGCACCTGTACCTTTCTTTTGGTTCATAAGTTCTCTTTTTTCCTTCTCTGGGTATTTTAACTTACATGTATGTCCTTCCAGATTGTTGGGCAGAGAGACAGAAAGCCTTGCGCTTTTGTCCATCAAAATTTGACCTAGAGTATAAGCTTCATCATTTTTATAGTTTTTCTTGTCAAGTTAATGTGATTAGATGATATCAATGAAGTGAGTTCAGTATCTAAAAACATCAATGGAGTGAGTTATGGTTACTGATAGTTAATCTAATGGCAGATTTTCGATGTTGGTAAGCTTAATCAGTAGTGGAACATGTACCTTTTATATATAAAAAGGTAGTGGAACATGCTATCTGGTTCACTTGATAACATTACTCTTCTCTTTGCTCCATTCTATTAATTGGAGATATGCAATCAGATATTCTCTGCCTGCTGCATTCTCAAGCTATATTTCAACTAGCATCCTTTATTTGTAAATAAGCTTATTTATGTTGTCCATGAGAAGTCATATTTTGAGCTTATGTCCCAGCACAATTACATTTCCTTGTTATCTCTGCATAACATGATATGAATATTCTGTGCATAGCATCTAAATCCACGTGCTCCTGACCCATCTCTCAGTTGGTCCAGTTACAGCAGTTTAATGAAGCATTGACACATTATACTCCCTCTGTCCCATTTTAGGTGATGGTGTTTAAAAAAGAAAGAAAGACTTTTGAAACTTGTGGTCTATAACAGGTCATAGACATATATGTGACTATAAATCATATCATTAAGCATAGAAATGTGAGTTTAAAGTTAAATAGTTTCCAAAAAGGAAAAGGTGTCATTCTTTTTTGGATAGACTAAAAGGAAAATGTGTTGCATAAAATGGGACAGAGGAAGTATTATCTATATGCCCCTGAATCTGCTGGAACTTGAACTTTGTAATTTTGATGATAAGTAACTTGATCATTATATGCCTTAAGGTTACAATTACCTCCCTACCAACTGCAGGTGTACTTTCCTCTATGATACATTGCGTCCTAAACTTATTCACGAAACAAATCTGGATGTTCTTTGTGAACTGGTTGATATCCTTAAAGTTGAAGTTCTAGGAGAACAATTGAGCAGACGGGGGGAGTCATTGGCTGGGCTACGTCCAACGCTGGACAGAATTCTAGCAGACGTACATGAGCGATTAACTTTTCGTGCTCGCACCTATATCCGTGATGAGGTAACATCCCAAGTATTGCTCGGGCATTTCATTTAAATGCTGTTTGGCGGCATATCTGTTACTTGGACATGAGATAATATTATGTGAATCTTTGCTCATATAATTGTGCCACTTACTTTAATCTCTTTAATTTTATTTTCTGCTTTCCTTGATTTTACCCCTTAATTAGCACTCTCATGGATAGATGAATAGTGCCAAAATTAGTTACAGGATAAATAAGGACTTTTTTTCCTGTTGCATAAATTTTGGTTAAAAATGGAATGTTCATTTATACCCAAACATAAGCAGGTAGTATCTCATGGTATATACTATATACTGTTGCTCAATATCTTAACTTTTTCTCTTTATTGTTCTCTTAGCTGCACTATCTTCCATTGCTGTGATATGTAGTACCTTCCAAACAGAATCGCCCATTAGTGAAAATGAAGGATCTTTCATTGGAGTTTGAAGCACTTATCTTTTCAATTCTTTCTTATGATTGGCTTATCATGATAATGTACTCGGAAGTTGACTCTTGCACAGTGGAAGGAATATGCTTTGCGCCAGACTTCTGACAATTGGACATATCCAAGAGGCTCTTGAGTGAATTATACCAATTATGTGATGTTGAGTAACCTTTTGGAATTTGAATCTAGTATGTACTTCATCCCTTTCTGCAATACCTGGTTTCACTTAGTGTTGGACATACAAGGAAAAATGAAAATCTTAAAAGGTTGTACATTATAGTTTTTCTCTTTTTTGATAACTAAGAATAGTTTTATAAAAAGGCACCAAGATTGTGCTACTGAGGTACAGACAGAGCACAAAACATCTAATCTACACTGAAGTATGCAAACCCAAAGCCCCGAAAGGGAAAAGATTCCAGCCAAAGGCCTTACAAGTTACAACTCTCTGTCGCTACTTATTTACAAGTTCATGAAAAAATATTGGCCTATCCATCATGAGGAAATGCTTTCATGTTTACCTTATTTTTGGTATTGTTGATTGATATTTGTTCAATGTTCATTCGGTTCCCGAGCTAATCTTTTCTCCTTCCTGCCATACTTCCCTTTCTACTTTGTGCATCATTTGTTTGGATTAATAATGCAAAGTGGTATGAGCTTCAATGTTGTATAACTTCGCTTGAGATGCGTTTAAATGGGAAACATGGTCAGTGATGATTCATATAGTTGGCCCCAACTAGTTCAGAGTGAGGCGTAGTAGTTGTTGGTAGGAGTTTCAATGGATTTGTATGGAGATCAAAAATGTCGTCTATTAGGGAATATGATAAGTTGGGATTGATAAGAAAAGGAAATTAGACCATATGAGTTGGGGTGACTGGAGTAAAGCACACATGTATGTTTGGTTTCTGTATGCTTGAACTTCCTCAGAAGTAACCAGTGGTCTACAAATAATTTCGTCTGCCTTCTTTCCCTGCTTTGTTTTCAGATTGCAAATTACCTTCCTTCAGACGAGGATCTGGATTACCCTAAAAAGTTGGAGCAATCTGTTTCAGCAGAACTGGATTCACCATCTGTAAGTGCCAAACTCCTTGTCCTGTGACGTGTATTCTGTTGAATTCTGTAACATATATCTTTAGAGGAAGTAAGATCTAGGATGGCTTTTATCTCTTATCTTTTTTTTGGGTCTTTGTAATTTTTTGGTGGAGAAGTTTGCATTCTCTTATGGAGGTTCTGTTAATCAATATCTTGCCTTAATGGTGTGAACTGACTCTTCTTGACCTGTGATTCTAGTTGGATGACATTTATTGCACAGTACGAACTACAAAGCAAGCTATATTAAAGTTAAAGGTGTAAAAATTGGAAATTTAGAGGTCTGATGGAATTTGTATATTAAAATTCTTTTTTCTTTTAAGAAAGAGTTATAGGATTTCTGGTAGTATAGACTATAGAGCTTTTAATTGGTTATTTTATTTTCAATAGGTCAAATTTGCCGCTTTAGCAACCTTCACAAAGACTTGGTGTATATCAATAAAATTGTTTTAGAAGAAAATAAGTTAATTTATGCTGATTTATGTAACTTGAATTTGTTTTTTTGCAGATACTTTTCCTGCCTCTTTGCTGTTAAACATGATTTTCTGTAATTTTGCACCATATTCTGTGTATCAGTTTTTTTTTCTTTTGCTACTTCGCACCATATTCTCTGATTCCTTATTTTAAATTTGGTGCAGACTGAACTAAATCAAGATGTTTCCGGAACCTGGTATCCTCCACTGGAGAAAACCATATCATGTCTATCAAAACTGTACTGTTCTCTAGAAACAGCTGTTTTTACTGGATTGGCTCAGGTAAGCAGTTGCGTGCTATCAGTGTCCCTTTTAATCGTAGCCAGATGTTTACTGGATCCTTATTTCCTCTTCTTTTTTTTTTCTCAGGAAGCTGTAGAGTTCTGCTCCTTATCCATTCAAGTAAGTTTTCTTCTTTAGTTGAAGTTCATGTATTCTATTCTGCTGATTATGCTGTTAAAATTTGTAATCTTGTATTTTTCATATTTTTTGTTCAATATGCTGTTTGTTATTGCTGAACTTCTAATTCCTTCAGAAAGCTAGCAAACTTATTGGAAAAAGATCGTCATCAATGGATGCACAACTTTTCCTAATAAAGCATCTACTCATCTTGAGGGAGCAGGCAGGTTTCTCTTACTTGCTTATGAAATTCCTAGTTTTTGTCATAGCTGCAGGATTTTCTAACTTAAGATGCCTTCCAGATTGCCCCATTCGACATAGAATTTTCAGTCACGCATAAGGAACTTGATTTTTCACATTTGCTGGTGAGTATTGAGTATCTACTATTTATGCTGGTATTTATTTCTTCGTTGTCCACCACTTCTCTGCTGCAGATGTATATTTCTTTGATAATTACATTATCTAACTTGGAGAAGAAGCTCTTTTTGGATATTTTTCTAGTTTGTTATGAAGGCAGAGTTCCACTAGCAATATTAGATGGAAATCATCTCTTATGGAATCAAGAAGAAATGTAAAGTTGACTTCAGTGAATTCACACTAAGTAACCTGTTTGATCTCTGTTGTCAAGTTTGGAACCCTTGTCATTTTCCTTCACAATTTCCCTGATTTAATCCTTATGCTAACTCTGGCTGACACTGCTCATGGATGAATGCTGCATAAGGGCAGTTATGTGTTATTAATTTTTCCCTTGATTGTCAGTAAAATTGAAGTACAAGTCATTTCCAATCAAAATCTTAGTCAATTTGGAGTTAAACTTACGAGTTGCTTCCTTCACTAATTTTGGCCGAGTCAGACGGTGAGAATGCTCAAGTAACAGACTATCTCATGTATACGATTCTGATCCTATCCAGGATCGTGAAGACAGTGGTGTGCTTGTACGTATAGCATATCAGAGCTGTAGACGAATAGTTGTCAGGTACCAAATGCAGGGAAGATTGGGTGGTAGTAGGATAAGGCCAGTCCAAACAGAGGTGCTTCCCAATCTCCCTGAAGATCCTATCACCGAAAAGTTAAAAAATCTCTGAAGTCCAAATGATGCTAGCTGGAATAAAGATCTTTCTCTGGTATGCCAAAAGAATTGTCTATCCTATCTTTGTCAAAAAAAAAAAGAATTGTCTATCCTACCCATAGGCTGGAGATACATTCTTGTCCAATAATATACTCATATTTCCTTCATGCCTAATGCATCTTACAATTCCAAACATTGCTCATCTCCATAAAGTTTTGCTCTTGCTAGAATATTCCAAAACCCAAAATTGATGCAAAGAACAAGCTTAGATGACTTAGTCAGCTGAAGAATATCTTCTCTCTGACACAAATTTTGAGGAATGACGTAAAACTCCCCAAAAAGTCTCTTTCTATACTGCAAAACAACTGTAAATTTTTGGAACATGTTTTTATGTATTCTGGGAGTGTGCTGGGTAATGCCTAAGACCACTAAAGGTTTGCTGATTAGTTGGAAGGAGATTGGGAGAAGAGAAGCAGATGAGGACCGGTGGGAACTGATCCCAACCTGCATTTGGTGGACTTTGTGGAAGGAAAGAAATACAGGATGCTTTGAAGATACGATTAACAACATTCAGAAAATCAAGATGAACTGCCTTAGTTTGCTTTACTTTTGGTGGAAACAGGATATGTGGGGGTGGGGGGGGGGATAGAACTTTTTGTTGATTTTATAGGAAATCGTTTTTTGGATAATAAGGGAAACCACAGCCGCCACCCTTTGGGTGCGGACAGGGTAAAAGCCCCACTCCTATGCAATAGCTCGCAAACCACATTGGAGAGGTAAACCGCACTAGGCAATCCCGGTGCGATGAGCTCAACCCAGAAGGTAAACCCCTTGCTTTTCAGTGGCAATGGGTTTCGAGCTTGAGACCTCCATCATGAAATTCCCAATCCCAAACCACTGGGCCACCTCGAAGGGTGATTTTATAGGAAATCTGTTAAGACTCCTGGATTAGTGTCTATGTTATTTGCCTTACCCAGAAGGGGTTGTAACTGATTCATTCTCATCATTTTTTGGATGATGAGTTCTGCTATTTTTGAATACTAAGTTACCTTTCTCTCAAAAAAAAAACAAAAAAAACAAGCTTAGATGACAACAATATGCATGTTGCACCCAAGATGCTGAATGATCTGCCACGATTCCCAGCAAAAGAACAATGTGAAAATAAACAAGAATGAGTCAAGTGTATAACCCCCATTATTGTGAAACTCATCAAAGGCCTCCATGAGCCCATGTTAAAGTATCCCATTACGTCTGAGAAAATGTCATCATAGCCCAACAACAACAAAGATTGTCTAAAATCCTCGCTTCCAAGGTTTTGATCTAATGGTAGGATGTGTAGTGCGTGATATGTGGGTTAGGCACACACTATTGGTTTGAACCCTGCAACATATGAGGACCTCCTGGATTTAAGTGGAGAAAGGTAAAGGAGCATGCTCATTATCTACTGAGCTTCAAATCGTGCATAACTAACCCTCGGGGATTTCTTGGTTATTAAAAAAATGATAGTCTAATATCATCTTAGAGTAGGAGATTCCACTTCTAAATCTAGGCTTGATAGATTCATGGTGTTCACTGATGGGGAGGAGATGGTTCCAAACATGTTGCAAGTCCCTTTTCTCAGATTGACATCAAATCATTTGCCTATCAGGTTAGATGGTAGTAGGAGGAGCTTGCTTATTCTGTTCAGGTTTGAGAATATGTGGCTTAGAGCACCCGACTTTGTTGATAGAGTTAATGCTTGTTGGAATGGGTGTGAAGTTGTTGGCACACCATCTTTCTGACTTGCTTGCAAGTTAAAATTGTTAAAAAGAGATATAATGAAGTGGAATAAGGAGGTGTTTAGGAGGTGGAAATTAAAATGAGAGAGTTGATTAATGAAGTGGGGGAGATAGAGCATGCGAAAGGGGTGAGGGGGTTAGAAGAGAGAGAGAAAGAGAAAAATTGAAAGGAGGAAGCGAGGGGGGAGATTGCTGCTATAGCAGTTGCTCAAGAGACTAATTGGAGGGAAAAATCAAAGGCGTTATGGTTGAAGGAGAGGGATTCTAATACAAAAAAAATTCACAGAGTTGCAGTAGAAAATAGGAGGAAGAACTTCATTGAGTCTTTTGGTGTGAATGGTGTAGTGTGAGGGGGAGGAGGAAGTGAAAGGGGCCAATGTCGGTTTTTATGATCATTTGTTTAAGCCATAAGGAAGATATCAAGTGGAGACCGAAATTGAGCGGGGTTGGGTGGGTTAGTTTTTAGGTAGATATGAGAGGGAATGAGGGAGTGGGGTTATAGATAAGAAGAGGTGAGGGAGGCAGTGGAGAGTTGTTGGGGGACAAAACTCTGGGACCGAACGGATTCACTTTAGCTTTTTTCCAACAATAGTTGGAGGATAGTTAAAGGTAAGTTGATGGAAACCATTGTGAGGTTCCAAGATACTAGGGAGTTTGAGAAAAGTCTTAATGCGTCTTTTATTACCATTGTGATTTGTGCCAAAGAAGGATGGAGCGACCAATTTACGGATTATAGACCTACTAGTCTGATAGGTGTGAGAAATATAGGAAAAGAATATTATTGAATTGTTGTTGTAATAATTACATAGAGAACCCTATTTATAGACACTATATAATACAATTCCTTACCAAATAGGAGACTATAAACTATTCCTAGTTTGTGTAGGATTGTGTTTTCCTATTCTATTCCAACACTCTCCCTCAAGCTGGTGCATACAAATTATATGTACCTAGCTTGTTACAAATGTAATTAATACGAGGACCGGTCAGTGACTTGGTGAAGATATCTGCAAGTTGATCATTTGACTTCACAAATTTGGTAACAATATCTCCTGAGAGTATCTTTTCTCTTACAAAGTGACAATCAATCTCAATGTGCTTAGTCCTCTCATGAAACACTGGATTTGATGCGATATGAAGGGCCGCTTGATTATCACACACAAGTTCCATATGACCGGTTTCTCCAAACTTCAGTTCTCCAAGCAACTGTTTGATCCAAACTAGCTCACAAGTTGCTACAGCCATTGCTCGATATTCTGCTTCTGCACTGGATCGAGCAACCACACTTTGTTTCTTACTCTTCCATGACACCAAATTACCTCCAACTAAGACACAATATCCGGATGTAGAACGTCTATCAAAGGGTGATCCTGCCCAATCAGCGTCTGTATATCCGGTGATATGCTCATGGCCTTGATCCTCGAAGAGTAGTCCTTTACCAGGAGCTGACTTTATATATCGCAGAATACGAACAACTGCATCCCAATGACTATCACAAGGAGAAGTCATAAACTGACTTACAACACTCACAGGAAAAGAGATGTCCGGTCTAGTCACAGTGAGGTAATTCAACTTTCCAACCAACCGTCTATACCTTTCAGGATTACTAAGTTGCTCCCCCTGTCCTGGAAAGAGTTTAACATTCGGATCCATAGGAGTGTCAATGGGTTTACATCCCATCATTCCTGTCTCCTCAAGAATGTCTAAAGTATACTTGCGTTGAGAAATAACAATACCTGATCTAGACTGAGCAACCTCAATACCAAGAAAATACTTCAATCTGCCAAGGTCTTTAGTTTGGAAATGCTGAAAGAGATACTGCTTCAAATTAGCGATACCAACTTGATCATTGCCGGTGATAACGATATCATCAACGTAAACAACCAAATAAATACACAGATTTGGTGCTGAATGCCGATAAAACACAGAGTGATCAGCGCCACTACGAGTCATGCCAAACTTCTGAATTACTGTGCTGAACTTTCCAAACCAAGCTCGAGGAGACTGTTTTAGACCATATAGTGACCGACGCAATCGACATACAAGGCTTCTAGACTCCCCCTGAGCAACAAAACCAGGTGGTTGCTCCATATAGACTTCTTCCTCAAGATCACCATGCAGAAAAGCATTCTTAATGTCCAACTGATGAAGAGGCCAATGACGAACGGCCGCCATAGATAGAAAAAGACGGACTGATGCTATTTTGGCCACAGGAGCGAAAGTGTCACTATAATCTAGCCCAAATATCTGAGTATACCCTTTAGCAACAAGGCGAGCCTTAAGCCGATCGACTTGACCATCTGGACCAATTTTGACCGCATAAACCCAACGACAACCAACAGTAGACTTACCTGTAGGAAGGGAAACAAGCTCCCAAGTACCACTCGAATGTAAAGCAGACATCTCATCAATCATAGCCTGCCTCCATCCAGAATGGGAAAGTGCTTCTCCTGTAGTCTTAGGGATGGAAATAGAGGACAAAGATGATACAAAGGCATAATGGGGTGAAGATAAACGATGATAACTCAAGAAAGTATAATGGGGATTAGTATTTCGAGTAGATCGTATACCTTTTTGAAGTGCAATCGATTGGCTAGCAGGGGGCAAGGCCACAGTAGGAGCAGGGTCCGGCGCATGACATGAATCATTTGAGACTATTGCTGGACGAGGACGTCGATGATAAGTTAGGAGTGGTGGCACTATAACTGGAGATGGAGAAGATACCGTAGGTCCCTCAAAAGTCGGTACAGGTAAGACCTGAGGTATGGGTAAGACCTCAGAGATATCAAGATGATCAGAAGATGTGTAGTAAGGTTGAGATTCAAAGAATGTTACATCGGCAGACATAAAATATCGGCAGAGATCATGTGAATAGCAACGATACCCTTTTTGAACTCGAGAGTAACCAAGAAAGACACATTTAAGAGCACGAGGGGCAAATTTATCTTTTCCTGGGGCTAAGTTATGAACAAAGCATGTGCTCCCAAATACACGAGGAGGGATAGAATAGAGATGTGACTGTGGATATAGTATGGAATGTGGAACCTGATTCGAAATAGAAGATGAGGGCATTCTATTAATTAAATAGCAAGATGAAAGGACTGCATCACCCCAAAAACGCAACGGAACATGGGATTCAATGAGGAGAGTGCGAGCAGTCTCAATGAGATGCCTATTCTTTCTTTCCGCTACACCATTTTGTTGAGGAGTGTATGGACAAGATGTTTGGTGAATAATTCCTTGGTGAGACATAAACTCCTGAAACTGGGATGATAAGTATTCTAAGGCATTATCACTACGAAAAGTACGAATAGAAACACCAAACTGATTTTTTATTTCAGCAAAGAAACTTTTGAATATAGAAAATAACTCAGAACGATCTTTCATTAAGAAAACCCAAGTACATCTCGAATAATCATCAATGAAACTAACAAAATAACGAAATCCTAAGGTGGAACTGACTCTACTAGGACCCCAAACATCAGAATGAACTAATGAAAAAATAGACTCTGAACGACCCTCAGTACCACGTGAAAATGTGGCACGAGTGTGTTTCCCAAGTTGACACGACTCACAATCTAATTTGGACAAACTAGATAAACTAGGCACCATCTGTTGCAGTTTAGATAGACTCGGATGTCCCAAACGTTTGTGAATGAGGTCCGGAGGATCTGTAACAGAGCATGCTGTGAAGGAATTTGAAGAGGTAAGATAGTAAAGGCCTTGTGATTCATGTCCTGTGCCAATCGTCTGTCCCGTACTGCGGTCCTGCATGAGAAAAAAATCATCAAAAAAGGTTATGCCACAATGTAGGGCACGTGTCAAACGACTAACAGATGCTAGATTAAAGGGGGAACCAGGGACATAAAGAACAGAGTCTAGAGTGACAGAATATAAGGGTGTGGCTTTTCCAACCCCTTTTGGTTTTGTTTGTATCCCATTGGCCAAAGTAATAGCAGGAAGAGATTGTGAATAAACAATATCTGACAGAAGTGATTTGTTACCAGAAACATGATCAGAAGCGCCCGAGTCCATGACCCATGATCCATGAGTATTAGACTGTGAAACACAAGCAAAAGAATTACCCGCAACAACATCATGTTGAACAACCGAAGCTACTTGTGGAGACTTTTGCTTACTTGCTCGATATTGAAGGAACTCATCATATTCTGATTGAGCAATATGAGCATTATGGGATGGTCGATCAGGCGGAGCAACAAATGCTTCTTGTGAAGATGTATGCTTACTTGCACGATTACGAAGGAACTCATTATATTCCTTTAGAGTAGCAGGATCATAACTGGGTGGTGGACCATGCAAATTATGACATATGTCATGAGTGTGTCCAGACTTATGACAATAACTACACTTGGATCGAGGTTTTCCAAGACGACCTCCTCCTCGTCGATTCTCCATAGATTGATATACTCGTTTTTCTATAGTTTGAGATGCGAGAGCAGAGGAATCAAAGGTCGGTGATGAAACTACTTTGTGGCTGGGAGGCACAGCAATACGAAGTAGACGAGAGAATAATTCATCAACTGTAGGAATTGTAGGACTAGCTAAAATCTGATCACGCACTGAATCATGGTCAGTAGAGAGTCCAGCAAGTGTAAGAACTAGAAACAACGTCTGTCTGTGTTCTTGTTGTTTGTCCACATTTTTAGTGATTGGCATCAACGTGTCAAATTCCTCCATGACTAATTGTACCTGACCCAAGTAAGTAGACATATCGGATTCTTGTTTCTTTAAGCTAGTCATTCTAGATATCACATCATAGAATCGAGATATATCATTAGTATATAAAGCACGAGCCTTTTCCCAAACTGAATAACATGTTTGGGATGAGCGAAACAAGGGCATCAACTTGGAATCGATAGATCGCCATAGGAGACTACATAATTGAGCATCAACCTTCTCCCATTGTGCTTTGACGTTATTATCCGTCTCACTAGCCTTTGCCTTTTCATCTACCACACAAGTATTGTTGGTTAAGTGATCATGAACGCCTTGCCCCTTGCACCATAACTCAACCGAGGAAGCCCAAGCTAAATAGTTTGAGCTTCCCATTAATGGTTCTGAAGTGATCATAGCACTTGAACTACCTATATTCTTGGAGCCAAAAATATCAATCCCTAAAGACATATTATGAATTTAGAGAGAGGAAAAAAAAATAAAAAAATAAAAAAAAATAAGGCTGGTCCTGGTCAGAATCTGGAAAAAAAAGGTTGCAGTCGCCGGAAATTAGGTCTGACTGCCCGAAACTGGTCGGAATAAGAAAATAAATATACAGTCTGCCTCGGAATGGAGAGGCGACCGCAATGGAAAAAAAAATTGGTCGAAAAACTGGCCGGAACAGGTCTCACGCGCCGGCGCGTGGATCTGTCAACTCGCCGGAGAAATTCTTCCGGCGGCGCGTGACGGCGCGTGTAGCACTGGTTTCCGGCGGGGATGATTGAGGTTTGCTCGCCGGGAAGTTCCTCAACTAGTGATGGTGTTAGTTTTTTGAAAAACAGTGACGGAAAATATTAAATACCTGGACAGCCACTAGGTTACCGGGAAAAAAAACTGTGCGATTTTTTTTTCTCTCACAATTGCTGTGAGAAATATAGGAAAAGAATATTATTGAATTGTTGTTGTAATAATTACATAGAGAACCCTATTTATAGACACTATATAATACAATTCCTTACCAAATAGGAGACTATAAACTATTCCTAGTTTGTGTAGGATTGTGTTTTCCTATTCTATTCTAACAATAGGAACCACTTACAAGATTATCTCTAAGGTGTTTTCTAATAGACTAAAGAAGGTTTTGTATGTGTACTTCTCAAAATGCTTTTGCGGAAGAAAGACAAATACTGAATGTTGCTCTGGTGGCAAGTGAAGTGGTTGATTCTAGAAAGAAGAAGGTATTTTCTGTAAGTTGGACCTTGAGAAAGCTTAGATCATGCGAATTGGGAATTCTTGGATTCTATTATGTTGAAGATGGGTTCTAGAAACAAGTGGAAGAGTTGGATCCAACGAGTTGAGGGAAGTTTTTCCTTATTTATATTGTGTATCTTGCCAAAGAGAGAAGACAGTCTAACAAATTAGTGGGTCTCACAAGGGGGATATTCATGGGTACTTAAGATTCGGTAGGAACCTACATGATTCAGAGATTGAAGAATTTGACAATCTGATTGAGCTTTTACATAGGCTTACCACACCTAATAATTTATCCGATCTATGGAGCTGGCGAGAGAGTGGAGATGGGTTATTCATTGTTAGCTCTTGTCATAAGAGCTTACTAGTGAGAGGGGAAGATACTTTCCCCACAACTCTATTTAGATTCCTAGAGCTTCAAGGAAGGTGTGTTTCTTTGTAAGGTTGGTGGGAAGGGGTGCGGTCTTAAAAGCGGCAAATTTGAGGAGGAGGAGGATCACCTTTGTTAGTTGGTGCGTTATGGGTAAGTGTGTATGAGAAAAACAACATGGCTAATCGGTCATGGAGGGTGGCCCTCAACTTGTTTAGGATGCAATGGGCGATGTCGGGCATAGTGAAGGACGCATGACAAAGTTGGATGCCGGGCACAATGAAGGAGGATTTACAAAGTTGGACTCATAAGAGGGGGAAGAGAAGCTTTAGGGCATAGAGTGTTGCCCATTTAGCAATCATGTGGGTCATTTGGAAAGAGAGAAATAGGAGGGCATGCAAAGGAGTGGAGCAAGACTTTGTATAATTGCAGAGTAGTGTTTTGTCTCTAGTTTCTTTTTTGGTGTACTTTCGAGGTCCCTATTTGCATAGAGGATTGAATCTCTTATGTTGAGAACCATATTTTGATTTAGGCTCTCTACTTTTGATATATGGCTTGTATACGGGCTATTACCCCCATTTGTTAACAAAGTGATTTACCTTCTTAAAAAGAATAATTCTGTAATTCTATAGTGGAATGGATCATCAGTTTAAGCCTTCAAATCTGAGCTTTGAAACCGTGCGTAACTGATCCTCGGGGATTTCTCGGTTATAATCAAATGATTATCTAATCACATCTCAAAGCCATTGACCATCTCCTATTCTGTAGTGGAATAGACCATCAGTTTAAGCTTTCAGATCTAATGCTACATGTGTCCAATTTCTTAGCTTTAGAATGTTTGATTGACTGTTAGATTGTAAAAACTTACTTTTATAAATTTCCAGGAGCATCTGAGGCGGATTCTAAGGGGTCAGGCATCAATCTTTGACTGGTCGAGATCACCTTCATTAGCTAGAACTTTATCTCCACGAGTTTTGGAAAGTCAAATTGACGCCAAGAAGGTACCTGATCCACTTAGTTTACAGTAGTTTTCACTTGAGTAGCTTTTTGTATCAATGGATGTTGTTATTTTTATTTAACGTTCTCGGCTCATCAAAAAATATTAATCTACATGCATTTTGGTTGACTCTTCTGTATGAACGATTATCACTTAATTGTAGTGTAAAAAAAAAAAAAAATAGTGTAAAAAACAATTATCACTTAATTAATCACTCTACACCTAAATTCCAAACTTGTTATTATCGACAGTCGTCATAATATGACAACTTTTTTACTAACCATTAACCTGCATCACACTCCTGGTGTATCCGTACTTGGGAGCAGTTATGGTTGCTCAAAAGGTTATTTCACATAGGTGAATTTCAGTATAGAGAAGTGTTCATTTCACTTTTTTGTTCTGCAATCTGTTCCACAGTTCTTTGCTTAGTGATCCCATAGATTGGTAAACAACTGGAGGGCATTGAATAGCATACTAATGTCGAATACCATAGTTCATCACTATCCAAATTAAAAAGAAAAAAAGAAGACATCTTGGAAGCATGTATTCTCAAGCTCTGAACAGTGAGGGGCAATACATTGTACACTATAAGTGAGTGTGTCCCTTCTAGAGCTGTGTTGATCCTTGTTTAGCAGTAGCTGACTGATCCATGCTGATAATGATTAATGATGTCTGAGAACTCTTGATTTAAGTTCTTTTTAAATTGCTAGATTGTTATTGGCCATATGCTAAGAAGATTTGTGCTTCCTCGTTGTCATGACCCAACCCACTGTGCCGTGCGGATACCAATTCTAACACCTAGATAGGAGCACCCTTACCCCAAAACTGAAACATGAAATGCGGGAAGTGAACAAATATAGGCTAAACACCTTATTTAAATACATCAATACTCAAACTTAGTTAAAACAAAGTACTTTTGTCGAGAATTAAATTAAGCCCACCCAAGGAACTAGTCTAAACAGGTACAAGGGCTTCTAAAGAGTACAAATTATGAAAGAAATAAGACACAACTCCCACCCTAAGGAAAGAGGAGTGGAAGCTGTTGTCGGAGATCATTATCGTCTTCTCCTATGAAACGTCAACAACTAGACTATGCCAAGTGACATAACAAGAGTAGTATCCATACATACAACACGTACTAGTAGGCATCATCAATCGATCCGAATCCCACATAATATCAATGCAAATAATCGAAGAAACATGAAACTTGGAGATATAATTAGGACTCCGACTCTTCAATCACTACCCTTACTACCAAGCAATACTACCCTGGAACTCATACGTTCTATCCCAAGTCACCCACCTCCTTCCACCGTCAACTCTACCATCTAAGCCCTTTTTGCCTCATATCAGATCATAACCTAACACTTCTATTACATAGAGACTTTCCGAACCACTCATTCTACCAACACCATAATTCCTATACTAAATCCAAGTCCACTACTAACTCTGTTAACTGGTCTACTACTCTCTCTCAAGCTCTCATGCCAACTCCCTGGCCCTTGACCAATTTACTAAGGCACCTGCAAAACTCCCACTAAACCACCTTGACTCAAATCCCTTTTATCAGATATGTCCCAGACCACCCCTTGACAAAACCGTGCAAACTAGTGCATAAACAAAACTCCCCGTTAACATCCTGACTTAACAACCACCCGAGACATGTCCAAAAACATAACAATCAAACATACTTGATTCATCATACCTTCCGAGTAACCCAAACCACCAAGGATCCCTAAGACATCATTCATAGTGTTTAACGTGCAATCCCGATTTAAATTTTTTTGAGTTCATTCGTAAGACGTGTGTGTCTACTTATTCAACTTTAAGTGCTTACTTGTGCACACCCAAAGTCAAACGACATAGATGACAACTAATGCCAAGTTAAAGAGCACATTTATATATTATAACTTTGTTTTTCTTGTTCTTTTCCTGTCAATTTTCTTAGTTATTCATTAGCTCTATCATCTTTTTTTTGATAAATCAAATAAATTATATTAATTTATGCCAAATCAGAGTTCCATAAACATTATTTGTGAAATTCCTTGATGCATCCATTGCAACAAATTTATGCATTTTCAAGATCATACAAAGATCTTAAAATTGGCTTTGGACCGGTATTCTTTCCCAATTGTTCTGTAAATACAGTTTTATTTTCTTCACCATAGTTCTATGGCAAATAAAACACTTATTTGCTAATAATTCTGATGTCCCTTCCTTTTCTTTTGTCATCATAGTTTTTAAAGTTGGAGGTTTGGATATGTCCAGAGTCTA
This sequence comes from Solanum verrucosum, assembly GCF_900185275.1. Classification (NCBI taxonomy): domain Eukaryota; kingdom Viridiplantae; phylum Streptophyta; class Magnoliopsida; order Solanales; family Solanaceae; genus Solanum; species Solanum verrucosum. The sequence goes on along the minus strand of NW_026019988.1, from coordinate 7,407,466 downwards.
AAGAATTATGGTTAAGCAATCCAAGACTGAATACTTGGAATGCAAGTTCAGTGATGTGACACATGATTTTGACGTAGAAGTGATGCTTGATACACAGGTCATCCAAAAGAGAGGTGTTTCAAGTATCTTGGGTCTATTATCTAGGGGATTTGAGAGATTAATAAGGATGTCACTCACCATATTAATGTTGGGTGGATGAAATGGAGGCTCACATCCAAAGTCTTTTGTGATAAAAAAGTGTCACCTAAACTAAAGGCAAAATCTATAGAGTGGTGGTTAGACCAACTATGTTTTATGGGGTAGAGTGTTGGCCAGTCAAGAATCCTCACATTCAGAAGATGAAAGTGGCGGAGATGAAGATGTCGCGATGGATGTGCGGGTATACTAGGAGAGACGAGATTTAAAAATGAGTATATTCAAGACAAGGTGAGAGTGACTTCGGTGGAAGACAAATGTCTGAAGCAAGGTTGAAATGGTTAGGAAATGTGATGAGGAGATGCATGGATGCCCCATTGTGAAGGTGTGAGAGGTTGGGTATGGATCGATTCAGGAGAGATAGTGGTAGACCGAACAAGTATTGGGGAAAGTGATTAGACAAGACATGGTGCAGTTGCATCTCACGGAGGACATGACCTTAGATAGGAAGGTGTCGAGGACACGAAGTAGGGTAGAAGTTTAGTAGGTCGGAGTACATCCATACTGGTAGGTAGGAGTGCATTGTCTTGTTGCCCTTATCAGTAGTTGTAGTACTACTCTTTTAGTTTCTTGTTCTTTGATTTCTCTTACTATCTATTGTTTCGTGTAGTTCGATTATACTATTATTTTATGGAAGTACTGTTCTGCTACTTTCAGTTGTTTTTGTTACTGTGTATTGTCTCTTGTATGTTTCCATTACGTTTTCTCTAAACTGTTTTTGTCTTGAGTTGAGGGTTTATTGGAAACAACCTCTCTACCTCACATCTGAGGTAGCGCTAAGGTTTGCGTACACTCTACCCTCCTCATACCTCACTTTGTGGGACTACACTAGGTATGCTGTTGTAGTTTTCAAAGTTAGGTATAGGTGGAAGGGTGGTAAAACAGGCTTATGTTCTCCTCATTGTCCGGTTATGCTTGATGATTTGTTATCCTTCCTTTCTTATTTCACCTTTGGCTTGCCTCTTCCTTTTCTTTGAAACAAGGGTATCAACATTAACATTGAAAGATGCGACGTTATCAACCCTCATCCTTGGAAAAAGTTGGGCAGGGTGAAATAGATGGCTATATAAAATGATGAATACAAAATTTTTGATGTTCAATTTGTAAAAAGCTTCTTTGAATGCAGGAATTGGAGAAAAGCCTGAAAACTACTTGCGAGGAGTTCATTATGTCAGTGACTAAGTTAGTTGTGGAACCATTGCTTTCTTTTGTGACAAAGGTTAGTTCTGTTTTCCATTTTCACCGTTTGTCGTTTTCTTTATGTAGGAGCAATCTTTCAACATTTTCAACTTTATTCTTTAAATAATTAACGATTTCTGTCGGGGTACCTTCTCTTCTTTTTGGCTTCTTTACTTGCTATTCTTTTACCTTGAGCCGAAAGTCTATCAGAAACAACTTCTCTACCTCCCAAGGTTTGTGTACACTCTACCCTCCCCAGACCCCACTTGTGGGATGACACTGGGTATGTTGTTGTACCTTTTCTTCTCCTGATGAAGAACATTTTCTCCATCCCACATATCTCATTCGTTACAAGTGTAAATTTGCACTATTTATAAATAAGTAAGTGTAAGCTTCCATCTCCTTGTATACTTTCAACTTCTTTCATACATTTCTATATGATTAATTCACCACCATCTTTTTCTCATCTAATTTTTGTATTGAATCTTACCAGCTGTGTCTATACCTTTGGGCTTTGACATTAGAGTTTGGGACATAATACCTATGTCTCTTGTTTGTCTTATAACTGCCATTTGAAACGGTTGTAGCTTTGTAGTATTATAAGAAAACACAAACATTTTGTCCAATTAACGGATTCCAGGCTGTACAACTGAATTATATAAAAGTGGATTTTCCTGATTGTATCTCCATAACCATTTCATTAGTCAATATCTTAACTTCGGAAGTTCTTGGTGGTTTTATGTGAAGTTGAACGTTCAATGAGACAAGTGTCAAGTGGAGGTGGTGGTGCAGCAAGTGTTGACACAACTTTGAGGAAGAGGAATTAGGTGGTGACAGAGTGGAAGGAAACATAGTGGTGTATGGAAGGAGGAATAGGGAGAGGGGAAAGGAAAAGGAGGGGTAGGAGGTGAAGATAGGGGGAAATAAAAAGATGTGGTCAATGGATATTAGGATAAATAATTGTAATATGAGAGGGATGAGTGACCTGAACGAAACGGTCATCATCAAGATAGGCATAAGAAAATGCGGGTAAATCTACCCCACTTTTAGAAACTGAAATGGAGGTGTTAGATAGTATTGTGAGAAGTATGCGGTGTTAAGGGGGTAGGGAAGAACGTTGGAGGAATGAGAGGAAATTAGAGATTGTGGAGGTTAAGAAAAGTGAGTTTATGTTAGCAGCTCAGTTTAGACACACTGGAAATGGGATGGGATTTCGAGGAGGGGGTTATGGTCTGTGGGAGGGGTCTAAGGAGAATTTTTGGGAAGAACTTTAGCTCTTTACCTGTCTCCTTTATTTTTTAGAAATCTGGTACTCCAAGGAGATGGTTAAAAACCCAAGAGCTGCAAAATATTGGACAAACTGAAACAACAACAACATACCCAATGAAATCCCACAAGTGGGGTCTGGGGAGGGTAGAGTGTACGTAGACCTTATCACTACCTCGTGGAGGTAGAGAGGCTGGTTCTGATAGACCCTCGGCTCAAGTGCAGCAATTTCAGGTATAAAGAAGAAGACAGTGACAAAAATACCACAACTAATAGGAGAAGCAGTGCAAAGCCTACAAGAAAAGAATATGAACAGCCACTGAGTAGTGCAGTAGCCTCAACATAATAAACAGATGAAGATAGATATAAAAAACTAGAACTAACAAGAATAGGGCTAGTACCACGACAAACACCACCAGCCTGAACTCTCAAAAGCAAGGCAACACTCCACTACCTACTAACCTTCTACCCTAATACACGATCTCCACACCCTCCTATCTAAGGCCATGTCCTTGGTAATCTAGAGTTGCGCCATGTCCTGTCTAATCACTCCTCCCCAATGCTTTTTCTGCCTACCTCTACTTCTCCTCGTGCCTGCTACATCCAACACAACCTTTAAAATTCAAGGATGACGGAACCGCCCTCTACCCTTCCCCACCTAAATACTGGACTTAGTTCACTTGGGTTGGGGCTCAAACTTATAATGTAAGACACAAGTCCCTCAACCTTTGAGCTAACCCCTTTGAAATTTTACATAGTCATCACTCATCACTATATCATGTATAACACAAAGACACCAATGTGAAATCTATAATTTAGGTAACTAGCTACTATAACACCTGTTATCTATAATTCAGGTAACTAGCTACAAATACCATCAATTATTTAATAAGATGATGCTGATTCCTTAGTAGACATCATAAAACCCTTGTAAAATGAAATAGGACATACTTTTGCTTGTTTGGAATCTGCAAATATGGCTACTATCATAGCCTTTTTGCTGATTTTCAATATGTGACCCTCTTTTTTACAAAAACAATAAGTGATTTAATTTGCACGATTGTACTTGACATTGCCGGTTTTTGCATTGGGTGGTGGTGGTGGTGGTATGACCCCGCACCGTCTCTATTTTGAGTCAATATCATTGGTATTTGACCTGAGACGTATTACTGATGGACATGGGAAGCAGTAATAGGACTTGTAATCAAGGTCTGAATGCATCGTGAGCTTAAGTGTTAGAGTTGAAATCTGATGTTTTTATGACCTTGCAGATTTGTTCATTTCCTAATGAATCTTCTTTTTTAAGATTTTAACTATTAGGTATGAAATGTCTATAGGTTACGGCTGTTAAAGTTGCTTTATCTGGTAGTCAAAATCAAAAACTGGAGTCTGGGATTGCAAAGCCACTCAAGGATCATGCTTTTGCTTCACCAGAAAAGATTGCTGAGCTCCTTCAGAAGGTAAACAGATAGATAAGCTTAGCTTTTGTTGAAATAAAGAAAAAACCTTTGTGCAACACTGATTTTGTTTTACACAAATTGCTGAATGAACCAAAATTACCAAACCAATCAATTTACTGGTTTTTTAATCAACAAACATCATGCCTGCTGATCATTTGTTATTCAATCAGTTTCTCCCTCTCTTTTGACTTACATGCTGATTCATATTTGGCACAGGTCAACACAGCAATAGATGAAGATTTGCCTAGGGTATTGGTAAAAATGAGGCTGTATCTGCAGAACTCATCGACACGTGCAATACTTTTCAAACCCATTAAGTAAGATCTTTTGTGCAGTTATATCGTAGTAAAACCTGTTTAATTTGTTTATATTTTAAATCTTTATACTTGTGAGAAGTAAAAGCACAGGAACATATTATTGAATTGTGTAAACCACATTATTACAGTGAGCCCATACATTACAATCCTTTTACATGTAAGACAATATACTGAGCTTCTTACAAATGTAACTTATACGTGGACTAGTGAGGGACTAGGTGAAAGTACGTGCAAGCTAATTATTTGATGTCACAAACTTTGTAACATTATCTCCCAACAGCTAAGTTGTTCGGACTCTGTTGTGGCCTGTGGGTGTCCGTTATGGGTGTGGATCAAGATGTCGGATCCTTACATGATTTATATTTTAAGACTTTAGGGGTATGAATCCAATTATGGACACAAGTGCGGGGATTATGCTAAAAATAATTCAAATATCTTTAAGTAGAGTTATGAAAATATGTCTAAATTATGGTGGACTATTTGGAAGGAAAGCAATACACTAACTTTTGAGAGCAAGTTTGAATATGTAATTGTTATTAAGTACAAATGCAACTATATTTTAGGTGTAACATGACTTACTAATCATATACAAACCATTATAGACTTCTTGAGTTCATTGCACATTCAACAATGATATTGACCTGAAAATATCTCTAAAGCACCTTGTGGTTGCAAACTTTTTAATACAAATATCTTTTAATGATAAGAAAGATAAACCTAAATTACGATTTCACCATATCTTTTGTTTTGATTTCAGAAATAATTGTATCTGTATCAAATTTCTCTATCTATTTTGGTGAAAGTATCCAAAATAGATTGATCCTATCCAGTATAGATCCCACACCCACAACCATGTCGTGTCGACATGGGTATGACACCAAATGTGAAGAGTCTGTGCAACTTAGCCTGAGGGTGTTTTTTTTCTCTGATGAAGTGACATTCAATCTAAATGTGTTTAGTTCTCCAGTGGAACGTTGGATTTGGCACAATATTAAAGGCAGTTTGATTATCACACAGGTTCCATCTAATTGATTTCTTCAAATTTCAGTTCTCTGAGCAATTGTTTCATCCATCCAAACTAGATCGAGTAACCACACTTAGGTTCTTACTTTTCCAAGATGTAATTTTACTCAGAATTTATCTAAAGCATACTTCTGTTGTGATATAACTATACTTGATCTAGACAAGAGCGGCCTCAATACTTAGAAAATACTTCAATCTTCCTAAATCCTTAGTTTGGAAGTTCTGAAAGAGATGTTGCTTCAGACTAGTGATACCATCCTGATCATTGCCAGTAATACTGTAATAGCAATACGTTAACATAATCCACCAAATAAATACACTGTTTGAGAGTGATCAGCTTCACTACAAGTCATGCCGAACACCTGAATATCTGTGGTAAGACTGTACAAAAAGAATGACTCAAAACACGTTGGAAAAGTGCGCTGGGTGTGTGGAGCAGATGCACCGCCGTAGACCTTGTTGTTGCCGGCACATGGGCGTCCATGAAGGGTCAGATGCTGGAGGGGCTTGCTGGGGTGTGCTCGCTTGAGTTTTCTGGACCTCGTGGTAGTGTTGGCTTTTTGCACAACACTCACAAAAGAAGAGATGACACAAATTCTTCCCTAACAGTAGCTGGAAATTGAAACAAGGTGACCTGTCTGACTGAGTTCCCTTTCCCGGATGCATCTCACCAATGCTTTGATACCATAAGTCAAGGCATGGGAAAATACTATTGAATTATGTAAACCACATTAATACAATCAGGCCCTGTTTATAGACATTACAATCCTTATCCATTAATATTCTAACAATACTTTGTGTCTGTATGTGTCCTCTGGTGGGTTTAAGTTTCCGAAATTAGATATAAATTCATGCTGTTCAGACATAAAGAAACAACAGTTCTCCTTTCTGATGTCCATTCCCAGCATAATCTTGTTCTTTTCCTAATTATGAGGGACAACTTGTTGAAATTTTTGTCCCGGTTTCCTTTTCATGATGTATTTATGGTCACAAGAAGCTACAGCCTATGCATAGGTAGCGTGCCAGAAAATGTAACTGGTGGCAATGGCTTTCTACAAGAATGACGTAATTATTAAGGAAATACACAAACAACACACTTATATAATTTCTGTGTGTTAAGGTCATGCTTTGTATTGTTGCAAATTCTGTACTTTGTACTTCTTTTATCATTTAAACGATTCTGAGACTCTAAATCCGTTTTCATATTTGTGCAGGACTAATATATTGGAAGCACACATTCAAGTCCTATCCCTTCTGAAAAAAGAATATACACCTGAGGATAGACAAGACCTTGTCAAGATGGTCTCAATGCAGGATTTGGAAGCTAAACTAGATAAGCTTCTATAATGAGCTTCCGTTATCATTCAGTGGTTATCATAAAGCTTCTACGATGAGCTCCCAAAGCGATGCTTTCTTCAACTCCGACTTCTGTAATACCAGAATTTATCGTGGTGGAGGTTCCGGGAACTTTTTGGCATGAAGGAAGGTTTTAACCCCAGTGCAATTCATATACATCGATCCTACAGTAATTATAAATCATACATGTAAAGCTTTGTTGAAGAGTTGACTTCGGGATTTGTCGTTATCAGAAGAATTTCCCATTGATTCCCTCAGGCTGTGAACAGAACTTTGATTGTCATAGTTTGCCTTGATACAAAATCTAATTAAAAAATGAGAACTTTTGGGACATGATCTTAAACATATTATAACATTTGTGGGTGTTATAAACTTTTTGAAACATGTGGTTTTAAATGTATCAATAGTATGTGTAGCTATAAACTAAACTACAATGAGCTGGGTTGTGAAAGTGAAAACCCTACCTTTATTTTATAGTGGGATCAAAGCATTTTATGATGTCGGATAATCAGTAACGAAACAGGATCCTATTTCCCTATTCTTCAATAGTATGGTATCTTCACTTTTCTTGCTCTGCTAAGCTCCGGTAGCAATACTAACTCCTCTGTAATAGTAAGTAGTAGCAGCGAGTACAGAAAAGTTAATAAGCTCTAGTAGCAATACTAGCTCATGTATAATAGTAAGTAGTAACGAGAATAGAAAAGTTAATAAGCTCCGGTAGCAATGCTAGCTCCTGTGTAATAGTAAGTAGTAGCGAGAAAAGAAAAGTTAATAAGATTCAGTAGCAATACTAGCTTCTGTGTAATAGTAAGTAGTAGCGAGAACAAAAAGTTAATAAGCTCCAGTAGCAATTCTAGCTCTCGTGTAATAGTAAGTAGTAGCGAGAACAGAAAAGTTAATAAGCTCCAGTAGCAATACTAGCTCCTGTGTAATAGTAAGTAGTAGCGAGAACAAAAAAGTTAATAAGCTCCAGTAGCAATTCTAGCTCTCGTGTAATAGTAAGTAGTAGCGAGAACATAAAAGTTAATAAGCTCCAGTAGCAATACTAGCTCCTGTGTAATAGTAAGTAGTAGCGAGAACATAAAAGTTAATAAGCTCCGGTAGCAATTCTAGCTCTTGTGTAATAGTAAGTAGTAGCGAGAATATAAAAGTTAATATGCTTCAGTAGCAATACTAGCTCTGGGTAATAGTAAGTAGTAGCGAAAACTAAAAAATAATAAGCTCCAGTAGCAATACTAGTGCATGTGTAATAGTAAGTTGTAGCGAGAACAGAAAACTTAATAAGCTCCAGTACCAATATTAGCTCTTGTGTAATAGTAAGTAGTAGCGAGAACTAAAAAGTTAATAAGCTCCAGTAGCAATACTAGCTCCTATGTAATAGTAAGTAATAGCGAGAACAAAAAAGTTAATAAGCTTCAGTAACAATACTAGCTTCTGTGTAATAGTAAATAATAGCGAGAACAGAAAAAATATAATTGCATCTGGCTTTCTGATCAAGCAAGCGATCAATGATTGCAATCAAACAAGCTTCTTGTTAAGAAAATATATGAATCTCTTCTTCTTCTTTTTCCCCGAGGAAATACTGGGAGGTGGGTATATTTTGTATTTTATAATCATTAAAAAAGTTTTAGTTTTAAATATTATATTTTACATCCTTTTTAGTTTGAGAAAATTATGCAAAATAACAAACATTTAGCTTATATTAGGTACTATAGTTACAGTTTAAAAAATTGTAATTTGCGATTATCGTTTTTTCAATTCTTGCTATTCGTTTGATTTGTATAATTCACCTCATTTGTATAAATCCTGAATTTGTATAATTCAGTTCTTGATTTTATAAATCCAGAATTTTGTATATGCTTACCCTAGCTATTATATATGATTTATAAAAAATTCATAATAAATTTACCCTGTTTGGTGTTCTGAAAAATTCCTAAATATATAAATACAAAATTTGTATATACTTACCCTATTTGTATATTCGCAAGCAAAATATACAAACCACAACCTTCATAGCAAGAAGAACAATTGCTATGAAGCGCAATTATCAAAACTATAGCTATAGAACCTTATAATGTCTATTATGTTTGTTGTAAACTTAATCCCGATTTAAGTGAGGCTTTAATCTTGGCTGGTCAAAGTTGTCACATTTATTAATTTCAAGGCTTGTTTCACACCCTTTAAGATTTTTATAAACATTAAGTTATTTTTATTTTTTTGGAATAAAAAGAACGAGGAAGGTGCAATATATTTGGTGTAATTTTACAAAGTGGGAGTCTGAATTAAGGTAAAATATGTCAATTTTTTTAGTTTCATACTTGAACTATCACCAAAGGTTTATCGAACCACACATCAACTATCAATGGTTCACTTTTTCTATTCAGATAAAAAAAATGAACACCTGATAGTTAAAATGTGTTTCGTTAAACATTTTGTAATAGTTCCTACCAAATAACACACTTCTTGTAATCTAGTGAAAAGAAAACCATGAAACTATATAAATGTGCCAACAAAATCTCATGGAAGGGTTGTTAAATTATCCCTATCAATTAACTTCATTTTCTTACTTTTCCTTTCCGTGTCTTCTAATAAAACCTAAATTTACAAGTTATTACTTAGTAGTTAGTAGTAGTACATATTACGTCCTTACTATTTTTAATTATTTATTTATTTATTTATTATCTGATGTTCGATATTTTGATTGGAATTAAACTAAATCTGAAATCGTGTATTGCAGGATTCATTTCTATGAGTGTGCTTCCAACAAGATTTTTTCATTCTTAGAAACTCAAATCAAGACCGACCTCTAATTAAGCGCAAAAATATCCAAAACCATTCCATCACACGTAATGTTGGTCGTACTTAATACTCTTTTGAGTATTAGTCATAAGTCATAACTACTAATCAATTAAATCACCAAATTAGTTACTTTGAAGAAAAGTTTCCAATTCAATTCAATTCAATTAATGCCAAGACAGTTTCATAATTGATGTTTTTTACAGCTTTAAATTACAATATTATTTTATTTTTGCATCATATATATATAACTAGAATGAATTAATGAATGAAAAAATACTGCAAAAATATTGGACCACATAAATTTATCATTCACTCTACCTTCTTATTAAAGTTGAATAAAAAGAGTATGTATTGATTTATTAAATGACATAGCTGGTTTTGTATGGTCATAAATTGTAAAATGTTTGGAGTATTTGTTTGTCATACAAAGTAAATGTGATTGAATTATTATACCATGCTTTTTTACGTTAGTATACATTAAATGAAAATTGTTAGGTCATTTTATTTTTCAATGAAAAGAGAAAGGCATTTTTTAAGAGTTAAGTCAATTAATTTCATACCACCGATAAGAGTTGTGACGGAGCGGATAGAAAAACCTTTCGTCTTAATTAAATCAGATTTTTTATTCAAATTTTGAATATAAATTGTTTTTGATAGGAAATAGTTCATTTTTAAATGAGACTTTTACCTAGTGTGTGTTAAAAATTAGTTAGGGCCCTCACATAAGTGTGGAAACAAAAAAAATATTCCTATAAAGAGTACTTTTTTACTTATTATTTCTCATTCGATGTCTGATATCTATATTAGAGTTTGATTAAATTCAAATTCGTATTGGGAAGTTCCATATGGGTGGTGAAGTGCTCCCTAACAAAGGTCACTCCATACCGGAAAGACTTGAACCTGAAATCTTTGCTTAAGAATGAAAGAGTACTTGTCGCTCCACTACCATCCTTATCGGTGATTAAGACGATTTATTTTCTTAACATCGATCATAATAAGAAAGTTATTAATAGAGTGTGTATTAATAATTTATTAAATGACATAGCTGGTTTTGCATGGTCATAATGTTGGAGCATCTGTTTGTCACATAAAGTATATTAATGGAATTGAATTATTATATTATACTGTTTATATACCATATGCTCCTTGACATTTTTACATTTAATGAAATTACTATGACTTTTCTAATTTGTTCATTTTATTTTTTTCACAACAAACAAACACATTTCATTAATGCTATGTCAGTTACTACTTTTTTTTTTCTATTCGATGTTTGATATTCATATTAGAGTTTAATTAAATTCGGATTCGCTTCAGAATATTTCATATTAAGGATAAAGCGTTCCTTGACAAAGATAATGGCATATCGGGACGACTATGAACTCAGTATGTGTATGATTATTAAAATATTATCTCTAAATTTAAGTGACTGGAAAATAAGATTGTTTATTTTTCTCAATGTATAAACATGTGTAACTTATTTTTATTATAACTTATAAATATAAAGTTAAAAGTAACTAACTGTATATAAAAGTGTATTGATTTATTAAATGACAGCTGGTTTTGCATGGTCATAGTGTTTGGAACATTATCTTGTCTCTTAAAAGAAATAAAAATAAATGGAGTGAATTATTATTACCATGCATTAAATGAAATTGCTAGGTCATATTAAAATGTTTTCATAATTCATATTTGATAAAACTAGTTCGTTTTCTTTAACGGACCTATCCAATGCGAATATAAATTAATGAACTAATTTCATAATTTATATTTGATATAACTAATACGTTTTCGTTAACAGATCTATCCAATGCGAATATGAATTAGCAAAAAAAATGAATTATACTGCAAATATTTACTATAATTAGTATCTTCTTATATATCACAATAATGTTTTTGTTACATTATTTATTTTCTAATGAGATCTCTTGATCTAAATCCTATTTACTTTTATGTTTTAAGTATTTATGTATCATTTCCATCTTAAAATACTTGCCATATAAGTCTAATAGTAATTATGGTCTTCAAAAAAATTTCAACTTTATTCTTCTAATTAATGTGAGGTTATGCTGCATAAATACTAAATATTTAGTAACGAATCCAGTTTAGTAAGAGATGTAATAGAAAATTCATATTTGGTAATAATCAGTTAGTTTGTCTCATATCTTATATTTATAATATAATTAAAAAATTACTTAGATAAATATTTATTGTGTGATCTCATAAGCAAATTCTAGGAAAGATAAACTATATGCGATCTTGTTCTTACTTCATAGAAATAAAGAGGTTATTTTTAAAAGATCTTCAAGTAACACCATCAGTGTAGTTAATAATATAATAATCTATCAATAATTTTATAAATAAAATTATTATAATTCAAAACTCGTAAACTTAAAATCTTATATTCGTGATCTCTTATAAATATGACTACAACTTTAAGAGAAAATACACATTTGACCAGTCAATTAGAACTATTTATATTTGTTAGTTATAAGTCATTTATATCAACAACAACAACAATAACATATCTATTATGATTCCACAAGTGAAATCTACCTCGTGAAGATAAAGCGAATGTTTTCAATAAACCTTCGACTTAAATAAAATGTATCAAAAAATACATTAATGAAGGAACAATATCAACAATAAATAATACCATAATCACAATTCACAGTAAAGAAAACAATACGTAGAAAACTAGACCACACTCAATTACTAACCTTCTTTTATATTTCACGACCTATTTTTGTATTTTCAAAATTATATCCTCAATAAGCTGAAAACGAATATTTTGACATTATAACTAACCTAAAAACGTTACAAGTAAGGTCAATGTCAAAAAAAATAAAAAGAGAAACTTTTTTGTGAACAAATAAACTGTCCATGTATCTATCACAAACATGAATGCATTAATTACAATCTACCATAGCCTTCAATTTTTTCACCTATTTCTTGAGAGAGACCCCATTTTTATCTCACTAAAAAAATAAAAAAATAAAAACACTTTTTCCCCTCTTTATAAAAGACTGATGACAATGTTGGCATAACATGGTTTTGCAGACCAAATTTCAAGAAAAATAGAAAAAATAAATGAAAATTTTGTTTTTGTTTTTAGAATTGTTTGGTTGGTGGTGGGTATTGGATCCAATGTCACCAAGTAAATGTTTTTAGTTATCCAATGTGTTTTTCTTTTTAAAATTCAGCAAAAAAAAAAGTGTTATTTTATTAGACACACAAATCATTGTTTTTAGAAGCATTTTTGGGTGTCTCTGCAATCTCTGCGGTCTGTCATGTGAAGTTTAGGTGAAAAATAATTCAAGAAACCAAAACCCCAAGTTTTGAAATTCTTTATTTTATTATATGGTATTTTTTTGTAATTTTTTATTTTTGGGTTTTGGGGTTTTATGAAAAGTGAAAGTAGTAGTGAAGAGTGAAAAAAGGGTAGTGATGGTGATGAGGAAGTTCAATAAATTGAGTTTGTTTTGGAGTAGTTGTTGATTTTATAGTTTTGTGGTCAAAGTTTTTGTTTGTCAATTGATGATAATGACACTAATTGGTAGATCTGAAGATTCTTGTGTTGATAGTGATCTTGTTAAAACCTTTGTAGACAGAAAGGAAAATGTCTTTTGGATCTTTTACATTTCAAGATTTAATCATCAAATAAGAAAATACTCTACTTTTGTCCTATGAAAATCCAAATGATAAAAAAAAACTCCATTTTTAATGAACTTTCTTGTTTCCATTCATCAATGGTGACACCCAACCAAATCAAGAATCCATTTTTGCAGACCTCTTTAGTCTCAAAACTCCATTTTTAGCTCTGCACTTTGGACTTTCTTGTTTCCCATTCATCCATGGTGACACCCTACCAAATCAAGAATCCATTTTTGTAGAGACCCCTTTAGCCTCAAGACTCCATTTTTAGCTCTGCATTAGATCCCTTTAGTGTTAAGACTCCATTTTTAGCTCTGTATTGAGCATTTCAGTGCTCAAAATTGTCAAGTTCAATGAAAATCAAGAACCCATTTTTCCTCTAGAGTTGAACAACCTAAATGCTCAATCATTCAACAAAGGAAATGTCAATTTTAATGGAAATCAAGAACCCAGTTTTGTTCTTAAGGTACTGTTCTAGTCACAAATTCTTGTTTTTCATTTTCTCAATATTTTCCATAGTTTTTCCACTTGTAAGATCAGATGATGCTGAAGCACTTTTAGCATTGAAATCCACAATAGACCCCTCAAATTTTCTTGATTGGAAAAAAGGAACTGATTTTTGCCAATGGCAAGGTGTTAAAGAATGCATGAAAGGTAGAGTTACTAAGCTTGTTGTTGAAAATCTCAATTTGAGTGGTTTATTGGACCAAAATGCTCTCAATCAACTAGATCAATTACGAGTTTTAAGCTTCAAAGAAAACTCCATTTCCGGCCAAATCCCAAACCTTGCTGGACTTTCCAATCTGAAATCCCTTTTCCTCAACAACAACAACTTTTCCGGTGAGTTTCCGGCTACCATTACCCTCCTCCACCGTATCAAAGTTGTGGTTCTCGCCGGAAACAAACTCTCCGGTGACATTCCTCCGGCGTTAACAAATTTATCCCGGTTGTATGTTCTTTATCTAGAAGACAATCACTTCACCGGAGAAATCCCACTGTTGAATCAGCTCAGTTTGAGGTTCTTTAATGTGTCAAATAATCAACTTTCCGGTGAAATCCCGAATACTCCGGCGTTATCTCGGTTCAATGAATCATCTTTCGCCGGAAATGTCAATTTGTGTGGAGTACAATTGCATAATAACTGTCCTTCAACTAGTCCATCGTATCCCATCATTCCAGAAAATGTATCTCATCATAAAAAAAGCAAAAAGCTTATCATCATCATTGTCCCTGTGGTCGCCGGAATCTTGATCCTCTGCGTTTTGATGGTGATTTTTATAGCATGTGTTCGAAAACGAAGAAGAAAAACTCAAGATGGAAAGAGTAAAGGAGTTGAAGCCGGTGGAGGCGGGGGAGGGGAAGAAGAGGGGACTAGTCGCGGCGGCAATGGCGGCGGCGGTGGTGGCAGGGATGGTAATAATGGTGGAAAAGAAGGGGCATTTTCATGGGATCAAGGAAGTGGAGGACTAGGGACATTGGTGTTTTGTGGACCAGGTGATCAACAAATGAATTACACCTTGGAGGATTTGTTGAAAGCATCAGCTGAGACATTAGGGAGGGGTATAATAGGAAGTACATATAAAGCCGTGATGGAATCCGGCTACATTGTGACAGTGAAGCGGTTGAGGGATTCGAGGTTTCCGAGGTTAGAGGAATTCCGGAGGCATGTGGAGATTATTGGTAGGCTAAGACATCCTAACTTGGTCCCACTCCGAGCATATTTTCAAGCTAAGGAAGAACGTTTGCTTGTTTATGATTATTTCCCTAATGGCAGCCTCTTCTCCCTCGTTCATGGTACGTATTCCGTCGTTCATTTATTTATTTATATTACATTTTGCTTTTATCAGTTTTTGTGTACTGAACTCTCGTGAGTAGTGAAAGGAGGAAAAAACGGGTATTGTTGAGCTCATGAATACTGAAAGGAAGTTAAAAAGGGTTAGATTTAGCAGGATGAACTTACACTTGAGTGGTATTAGGTGGAATAAGATAAAGGGGAGGTAACTTATTTACGTCTAGTATATGCATCGATTCAATAGATGCATTACATGTGTTTTTTTACTAAATTAGTTATTGAATAGTTTATCCTCTCTCGAGGTTAAACTAGTTTAGTTTTGTGCAAATACCAAGTGGGGACAAATTCTTTTTCATGAGATCACTAGTTTATAACTCAATCTCTCGAAGATTTGTTACCTCTTTATGCTTGGCTGTTTTGTGGGGGAGCATTGGAGGACTTTAGTGTCACTTTATTTTCCTATTTTTTTGTGTTTATATTTGTGTACTTTGCACATTTTCCTTGAATTGTTTATACTTTTTAATATGTTTCTATATCTTCTTCAGTATTCTGTCCCTTCTTAGTTTGTTTTTTTGTTATTTTTGAATAATTTCCATATAATTGGTTTGGTAGTGTATCACTTTCTGGTCTCTCCTGTGGGTTCTGTTTGGTGATGGTGGGGAAGAGAGGGCCAACAAAGGAAGCTTGTAGGAGCCAACAAAGAATTGAGATAGCTGGCCAAGTAGGACAAATATGTAAATTTGTAAAGGAAGTTCCAAACTTGCTTTGGTATACTGATGTGAAGATTATAGAAAAAAATTGTTTTGTTTAAATAATTAAGTTAAAAAAAAATCAATAATCAAATAAGTAAACTCTTCTCATCTTGTTCTCTACGACTACGGATATTATACGAAAAGAGGATAAAGAACAAAAGGGGAGTATAGTTATATATTGGCCTTTTGGAATCTTACGAAGGATGATATTTCATTCAAATGGATTCTGAAAAAGATGTCTATTGTGTTTCGGTTATTGCACTATTTTGTTGTTGTTACAGTTAATTTTATGAATGCTTTGTGCTTTCCTTATTATTTGCCATATTTCTTCAATGCCATTTTTCCTTTCATAACTACTTTGTTTAGCTGCACAAGAGCCTAGGGTCCTTCGGAAACAACCTTTCTATCTCAACGAGGTAAGGTCGCGTATACTCTACCCTCTCTAGATCCCACTTGTGGGATTTCACTTTGTTGTTGTTGGATTGTGAAAAAGATGGCCCTCTGGGAGGAGGAAACTCAAATTAGGAATCAAAACAATGATGTCACCGCTACACTCGCATATTTTGGCCTTGTCATTTATTGCATAGAGCCAAAACAGTTGTCCACCATATATGGAGATAAGGCATGATACTTTGAAATTAGAAAGACAAAACCATAGTTTTCAGTGATAACTTTACTATAAGGTGGATCAGTTCTGAACAATACAAATAAAATGACCCTGCATATTGCTCAAATTTGCTTACGTAAGAGCTTCTTTACCTTCTGCTGATTTCAGGACTTTTATGGTATAATTGTTAAATTGGCCAGTGAGCTTCCAAAGATAACTGAAAAAATCAACATTTTGCTTCTGATTCAAAAAGAACGACAACAACAGCGTACCCAGTGTAGTCCCACAACTAGGGTCTGGGGAGGGTGGTGGTGTGTACGCAGAAAAACTGAATTTTTCTGACACTAGTCACTAGTGATTAGAAGTTCCATCGCTATTTATAAAGTTTCATAATTGTCTGCACTATTTAGCTTTTAACATCTGCTCAACATCTCTTGTTCTCTCCACATTATATCTTGTGATATAGTTTGAGATGTTCTAAAGTTGATTTGTTCCTAGTAAACTGAAGTTGCACCTATATTGTATTCCAGAGTGTGTTCAATATGATATTTACTTTTCTTCTATTTAGAGAAACTAGAATGCAATACACCAGTGACAAGAACAAAAAAGCTAAATATCATATAAACTATTGTCAATCGACGTGTTGAACATCGAGATCCCTACGTGTAGTATAGCAAGTTGGGTAATAATCAAGAATAAGGTAGTCTAGATGCTAGTCTTTTCTTCCAAGTAAAGTAGTGGAAGGCATTGAAAGTGAGTTGCTTTGTGAGGCCATTAGACCATTTCAGGCACTAAGTCACCTATGGCGGAATCACAGAGCTAAAGGCACACCTAAGTTTTTTTTTTTTGAAATAAAGACAACGTGGAAGGTGCTATGCAACAACACCATACCCAGTGTAATCACACAAAGTGGGGTTTGGGCTAGGGTAGAGTATACGTAGACGTTACCCCTACCTTGGAGGTAAAGAGGTAGTTTCGATAGACCCTCGGTTCGAGGAAAAACAATTCAAAGCAGTTCGGATGGAAGGTGCTTTATGCATCTAGCAATTGTACACTCCGCATGCAAGTACCACCTCAAATAGTTTGTTACCTTTCATGCGGTTTTATCTTGTTACTTGTCATTGTAAGACCGCATCTGCTGTTTAATACATGGGGGTGCCAATCGAATATTTGAAGAGACCATATTTAAAGTTAGCCGGGACTCTTCTTATTTTCATGTATCTGGACAACCAATATGTTTTGTTATTCAAAAAATATTTCAGATGATAACTAAGTTATATTTTTACGATTTGCTAACTTTTTCAGGGACAAGAGCTAATAGTGGTTCAAAGCCTCTTCACTGGACTTCCTGTCTCAAAATTGCCGAGGATGTGGCTACTGGATTGCTTCATATCCATCAGAACCCTGGTCTGACTCATGGAAACTTGAAATCATCAAATGTACTCTTGGGGGCCGACTTTGAGTCGTGTCTTACAGATTATGGCCTCATGCCATTTAGGAATCTAGATTCTCCTGAGGAATCAGGTGCTTCTTCCCTCTTCTATAGAGCTCCTGAGTGTCGTGACATTCGAAGGTCACTTACCCATCAGGCCGATGTCTATAGCTTTGGTGTCCTCCTATTGGAGCTCCTCACGGGAAAGACTCCATTTCAAGATCTTGTTCAAGAACACGGATCAGACATACCGAGGTGGGTGAAATCTGTTCGAGAAGAAGAAACTGAATCAGGTGATGAACCTGCTTCCAGTAATGAAGCCTCGGAAGAGAAACTCGGTGCTCTCTTAAACGTAGCTATGGCTTGTGTTTCACTTGTACCCGAGAATCGACCCACAATGAAGGATGTTTTGAAGATGATCCGGGATGCTAGAGCAGAAGCTCAAGGGTCCTCCAATAGCAGTGACCATTCACCAGGAAGATGGTCAGATACTGTCCAAAGCTTGCCAAGAGATGAACATTTGAGCATATGAGTTTGTACTATACTTATGGAGGCCCCGAATAACGTGTCTTGATTCTTTTGGAAGGCAGAAGTTACTTCGTAAGTTAAGCATCATCGATGTATCTGAGTTCTCAGGGATTTGTTGATTCAGTTCTTGTAAAGTCTCAAGGGCTTTCTACTTTTCTTGTTTTTCTAGGTTTAGCTGTTTGTATGTAGGAGATTTGCTTTTATACCACTTGGATTGACATTCACTAGTTGATGATACATTCCTGATTCAAAAGTTGTCATTATGTTTTGTGAGAGATGTAATTGTAATTGAGGTTCCAACACTTCTTTAACATAGTTTCTTGTTCTAGTGGTAAGAGTGTATCGCGTGATGTGTGGATTAGGAGTGCGACAATCGTTTAAATCTTGCCCTACACAAAAATATGATTGCTACTATCTTCACTTGGGGCATCACATTTCGGATAACGTAATAAAAAGTCTTTTTCTGCTGTCATTAGTCTGATTTGCTTTAGAAGTAAGCAAGCATATTTAAGTGGAAAAGAATAAAGAGACGAACTAATTATCCGTCGAGTTTCAAAACACTGGTCCTTGAAAATTTCTCAGTTGGAGTGTCAAGAGCTTCAAATTCCATGCATCTTTTGATTACTACCATCTTATTGAGTCTAACAACAACATATTCACAGTCTAACAAGGTGAGATCTATAGAGGATAGAGTGTATGCAAATCTTATTCATATTGCTTATATTGTTGGTATTAAGGGAGAAACAAGTATATATGAGGCGTCAAACTATCCTAAGCCCACACCGCAGGATAGCGAGACATGCTCGATTAACTATTACCCTTCTACCCTGATTCACAATCTTCGGATATTTAGGATTATGTCCCGATTGAGTTGAAGATGCATCATATTTTGTCTAATCACTTCTCCCCAATTCTTCTTCAACTAACCTCTACCCCTCCTCGAACCTACCATCACCAACCTCTCTCACCTCCTCACTAGGGCCTCTTCACATTCTCCAATCATCTCGACTCGCTTCCTCGTCTTGGTGACCACTTAAGTCACTCTTACCCTTGTCTCGTATGTCTTCATTCCTAATCTAATCACTCCTCTCCTTGTATCTCCACGCAAATTTTGCACCATCATCTTTTAAACAGTAAGTTAATTCTTAACCGACCAACTTTTCAAATTTATTTAACTTATATTATGGACAAACGAGGGTTTGAACGTTGACTTTGCTTATACACTACATTCACATTAATGCTAAGTCATGCCTGGTGTGCTGTCTTATGTAGTTCTTTAATCACTGAGATTAGATTAGTAATCAAATTAAATATTATTTGTGTTCATATGACTTTAGCTCCAGTGAACGAGTAGCACGTGGAAATAAGACAACAAACAATCCAATTGAATATTGATGTTATTATATTCCACGTGTTTCATAATATGAGTAGTTTTCTATTTGTCCTGTTTATAATTGAAAATGTCTAAACTTATCTTCACGCATACCTCAATTAATTTCACGTGAAATACATTATTTCTCATCATTATATATTGTTTATGCTACCTTCACTAGCATATGTATAGATAATTTTATCTAATTAAGACTTTGATTAGTTCTACGAGATACATCTTATCTCTCCGTGCCAAATAACTATATCCACACGTTGATTTATCATATGATCACTTAACTAATAGGAGTAGTTATTATCTTATGAAATCACTTTCATTATTGAAGAAAATTTGAATTAAGGAGAAATGTAATTTTTTTGAGATAAATAATTATTAGCTGAGTAACATTTGAGAAATAAACATCTATGTCAACCATGACTTGGCCAAATCGAAGAAATAGTTACTCTTTCTGTCTCAGTTTATATGACTTACTTTCATTTTCAGTCAGTCCAAAAAAGTATGACATATTTCTATATTAAGCAATAATTTAACTTCAAAATGACAATTTTACCTTTATTGAAGTGATATACAACTACACAAATATTTATCACTTATTTTAGACCACAATTTTCAAAAGTTTTCCTTTCTTTCTTAAACTCCATGTCGAGTCAAAGTAACTCATATAAAATGAAACGAAAAAGATAATATTTCTCTTTTTTTGTCTCTATTAAAATCTAAGACATAATTCTCAATTACTCTATTGACCACGAGATGATACCATATTAAATTTTTTTTTGTTGCTTCTGAGTTTGGTGGCAGTTATTATTTAGTAGTCAAGCACACTACAATGTGTGGAAAAATTGAGCAAGAGAACATGTGGCAGGATTCACATTAAATTCAACATTATAGAGATTTAAATTTAATTTAAATCTAGGAGAAAAGTCTAAATATATCTTTAAATTATTTGAAATGATTCAGTCTTTTTTTGGAAAAATTTCTTTGGCCAGGGATGGTGATGGTGGTGGTGAATATGTGAGACATAAAATAACATCTAAGATAATAAGTAGTATAAATATTTTTTATTTTCGATTCCGTAGGAATGAGTTTTTATTTCTAAACATGATTTTACGTACTTTTTCTTACATAATTTTCTAAAATTAATTTTTTATAATAATAATAATATTGAAATTGTTTTACTAACCTAAGAGTGATATGATAAAAGAAATCAAATTCAGTTATACCTGAATACTTTATATTAGTTATTGCAACTTTAAGTCATCTCAAATTTAAGTTAAGGTCGGTATAATAGTTTGAGAGGAAGCAATAAGTATTTAGTTGAAAAATTAATTTAGATAATTAAACTTTATGTAAAATATGAAACTGACATTATATAAAAATTGTCATTTGAAATAGTCAAATTAATCTCAACCCTTTATAACTAAGAGACTTGTCTCGAACTTTAAATTGAGAACAGAATTGCTCTATTTCCAATACCTCAATGCAAAATTCGACTATTTTTCTTTGTTTTAGAGCAACCGCTAATAAGAAGAATATTATTAAACTGTTTTGATGGATGAAGGACATTTTTTTAGCTAAAAAGATAACGGTGAAAGTACTTTTGAATAAAAAAACATAATTTTGAGAGTAAAATCGATCTACTTTGAATAGTTTAAGAATATATTTCACCCTTTCCGTTAAATCTAACATTATATAAATCTTGCCTAATGTAATTTAGATGACTTAATTAGGTTTTTGGCAAATTAAATTTTTTTAAAGTCCGTATATTCAAAATAAATTTAACTTATTATATGTCGTTTTTAATGTTTGTGAATAATTTACATAGTTGATTTCAATTCTGTTGGAATTAAGCTAGTAACTTAAGCAAGAAACAACTAGTTCAGTTGAATTTGTATAACTTGTTCTGAACAATATTTTTTAATAACACATGCAAATCGAAATGAAAAAGGGTAAAATTGATGGTGTATTTTATGTGAATGAAAGTTTTTCAATTTCCACATATTTGGTTGATCAAATATTTTAGAAAATTAAGTAATTAAGTAAGAATCTAACTTTAAAATGATCATTTTACCCTTAATAAAGTGATTTATAACCACACAAATATCTATCTATTTTAGACCACAAGTTTCAAAAATCTTTCTTTCTTTCTTAAACTCTATATCGAGTCAAAGTAACTCATATAAAATGAAATGGAAAAAATAATATTTTTCTTTTTTTTTTGTCTCTACTGAAATCTAAGATATAATTCTCAACTACTCTATTGACCATGAGACGATACTATATTAATTTTTTTTTGTTGTTGCTTCTGAGTTTGGTGGTAGTTATTACTTAGTAGTCCGGGACACTACAATGTGTGGAAAAAATTGAGCAAGAAAACATGTGGCAGGATTCACATTATAGAGATTTAAATTTAAATATAGGAGAAAAGCCTAAATATATCTTTAAATTATTTGAAATGATTCAGTCTTTTTTTGGAAAAATTTCTTTGGCCAGGGATGGTGATGGTGGTGGGCAGGGGCAGACCTAGGTGGAGCCTAGGGGTTCACCTGAACCCCCTCGTCAAAAAATTACACTATATATATAACGTTAAATTATGATTTTATGTGTATATATTAAAATGAACCCCCTGAAAACTAAGGTCAGATTTGGCTCAGTGGATAAGTGTTTCATGAAATGCTCCAATGTCATGGGTTTCAATCCCATTGGCAACATTTTTTCCCTCTTTAATGCTTTGAAAAATGAAATTTTTGGGCTTAGACCTTCTTCTTTTTTTTCATTATTTTTTTCCTTTTATTCCATTTCTTCTTTTTAATTTGTTTTTGTTTAAACAACATTCTTTTTATTTTTATATTTTATTCTTTTTATATCTATTATTCATTTTGTTTCAACGTAACTCTTTTTTCATATACGTTTTGAATAACTTTTTTAAAAAATCATGAATTATATTTAACTTGAAATTGAGATAGAAATATAATTTATTTGTGAAAAAATGTAATTTAGATGTAATTGAATGAAGAAACTTAAATATCGTCAACATCCTTTTAAAAATATTAATTTAATAGAATTCATGAAATTTCTTTTATATTTTTTTAATAGCTGTTTAGAGAGATAGAAACTAAACTTATTTGATTTATTCGTTATTTGTTTTTTTTTTACAAATTATGACTAATCTAGTAAATTGAACTATATGAACTAAAAAAATTGATGAAGCTATTTATTTATCTTCAGAATATGCACTATAATATTAGTAACTCTATTCTTACACACTTTTAGAGAATCTTGATGATTTTCACAGTAATATTTGATTGAATGGTTACTAATTTAAAAAAAAATTAAAAGTGAAATTTAAAGTAAAACATTACAAAATAAAAGTATAAGAAATTTAAGAATGCTCAATGGAGCATGATAAAAGTAAAAAGAAATGTTTAATACGGTATGATGAAGTGAGTTAAATTTAGCATGATAAGGTAAATCGTAATGAAAAAAGGATAAATTTGATGGTGTATTTGATGTGAATGAAAGTTTTTCAATTTTCACATATTTGGTTGATCAAATATTTTAGAACATATTTATCTTTAAAAAAAAGAGTTTCCTAAAACTGATTCCCCTATTGAAAATAGTGGCAACAAATGTAATACGCTCTCCAATTTCCTCCATGTTTGACTATCAATTTAACGTGTTTACAAATCAAATCGATAACTTGAATCAATTATACAAAAAATCAGACTAAATTGACCAATAACCACCCCTAATCCCCTAGTCACAATTAATATTTCACACTAATTGTCTCATCTTGAACCTTTCAACACACTCATCCAGCCATCCCATAGCCTCTACTCCTATATTAAATTATAATATATAAATAAAACAATATTTTTATTTAATTTCTAAATACTAGAAAAGAAATTTAAAAAATAACTTATTCTCCTACCGAAAGCGCATAAGTACTTATATGACCCATTCAAATTTAGCCCTCTCTAAATCTAAAATCACTCCCCAAGCTATCCTACCATCATATGGCGTAAAAGAACTCGTCTAAACTTTTTTATTCTAACATAACAACAATAGATTATAACAAAATATTATAGTCACCTAACATAGGGGACGAGTTTCGTACCAGATAAAATAGTTACAACTCACAATTATGAAATAAAATATGGTCCTCCAACAGCTCACATATACACATTTTACCCTCAAGAATGAAAAATATACAGAGTGGCTCTACCTATTTGCCACTATGAAGATCTGATTCAAAACTTCTCTTCTTCTTCATTTGGGAAAGTATAGTAAGAATCAGAGAGATATTCATTCTGATTCTAAACAAAAAATAAATTGAGAAAAAAAACAAAAGAGAAATATGTCAATGGCTGCGTTTATTAAGCTGGAGGATTCTCCTATGTTCCAGAAACAAGTATCTTTTCTTCTGATCCCCTTTTCATTTTTATGTTTTTTGAATCTTTTTGAAAAATTGTTTTCTGGGTTTTGGTGTTTGAGGAATTTTGTATCAATTTTTGTTTTTGAAATTAAAATTTGTTGCTTTGTAGGTGAGGGGTCTTGAACAGACTACAGATGACCTTAGAGATCGATGCCAAAAGCTGTATAAAGGATGTAAGAAGTATATGTGAGTACTCAATTTTATCATTTTATTTGGTTTAATAGCTTCTCTTTACTGTAATTACCTCCAATGACTTAAAAAGGTGGAATCTTTAGTGCATTTAACTACATTTCAATCCAAATTAATGTAGTTGGCTATATGAATTCTGCTCTTTTTTTGATAACTGTAATGTTGGATCAATTTGCACGCACCTCGACTAATTTTAGGATAAACCTGCCACCTCCCACCAAGAA
The DNA here is from genome assembly GCF_900185275.1 of Solanum verrucosum. Classification (NCBI taxonomy): domain Eukaryota; kingdom Viridiplantae; phylum Streptophyta; class Magnoliopsida; order Solanales; family Solanaceae; genus Solanum; species Solanum verrucosum. Next base: position 7,382,871 of record NW_026019988.1, on the reverse strand, counting down.
CGGGCGGGAAGAAATCACCTAGAATTTTTTTTGTTTGGTCTTTGTTGGGGTTTGAAGCTGACCTCATGGATCTCAATCTCACTTCATTGACTACGAGGCCACACCCTTGGGTGCATTCTGCAGTGCTCTCTATAGGTCCATTTTGTTTTAATACTAACTAATTTGTCTTTCATGGCAAATTAGAGGTTCTCTAAAAGCTATAAGTTTATAGTCAATGATCATTCATCTCTCTCTCTCACTGACACGTGACTCGTTCTTCCCCTTTCTATGCTGTTGCCAATTTGTTGTTCTGCAAAATATCTCATTCTCTTGTTCTGGTTTCTTCATCTGAATTTATTGGTTTAGGTAGATGCTATTCTTGATACTTAGTTATTTCAGGGAAGTTCTTGGAGAATCACAGAATGGAGACATCATGTTTGCCGAATCATTAGAGGCATTTGGTGGTGGTCTAGACGATCCCCTTAGTGTGTCCCTAGGAGGTTAGTTGGTTTTACTCATTCAAACTATTACAAAGTTCTCATTTTTGCTAATTTTATTTGCAATTGTCAATAAGTGCATCATGCCTGTTGAAGAAGGTGTTTTTTTTATTCTCTTCAATGTTAATGCTGGATTTTGGAATTCTCATATAAATGATCACCTCGAAGATCACACTAAGTTTGGATTTTTTTTTTTGAAGAAGGTAACAATTGTATTTCTATCAAACAAAACTTAGACACCCCAAAGGTGGCATTAAGTTTGGAATTCTCATATAAATGTTCTTCTTCTCTAAGGTGGCATGTTCCCTAAAGGAATTCACAGCTTTCTTAATTGCTTAATGGATAATCTCTCGGTCTTCTAGGGAGCTGCTGAGTCAATATTGAGGTCAGGCTAGATACTTATAACCTGAAAGTTGTCATCTAGTGCTCTTATATGGATGTTGTTGAGAAGGTAACGTTGAAAGGCAACCTGATTGTTGTCAGCTAGTGCTCTTATATGGATGTTCTTGAGAAGGCGACATTGTAAAGCCTTTCATGTTGTTGAAAATCTCCATAATGTGTCTCTGAGAAGCACACATTTGTTCCTCTTTGTCCCTCTCACTGGTTTATTTTTTGTTGTCCCTCTTTATGGGTGTGGTATGGGATGGAAGTGTTCAAGACGTGCCAAGTTATATAGATGATTGGATGAGGTTTACATGACTTGTATTTCTGTAGACTGCTTGTTGGTATGTCATGGAATGGTAGTTAAACATGTTTTCAAATCATATTAAGCAAGGTCAAACTATTTGACATGTTAGTTAGGGGAAATGAGCAATCGGGGGTTAAGGTCTTCTCTTACCTTAATTAACAAGCTAACCACGTAGCTTCTCAACTCATTATCGTGCTGAACTCCGTTAAATGCCTCCTATCAATATAAAACATATCCATTTGATTCATCTCTCCAAATTGAGTCTTGGGCAAAGTCAAAGTCATCCATTGTGCGGTCAAATTGATGGACCAAATATGTTTTCAGATTACCCATAACTTTCTAAATCCAAATATATAATTAGTTCCCTAATCGAAGTCCTTAAAGTGGATCAAATGCTCAAGTTACTAATTTGAGGTTTTAGGGCTCAATCCATGTATTTCTTAGTTCAAATCCTTCGAATAAATCCAACTCCTGTTGTAATATCATGATCTAAACAAAAATACTTCATTTAAAATCCTAAATATTGATGTCCATATCTAAAATAGTAGTCAAAGAGAACACATAGGTACCTTAAACAAGAGCTAATAGTGAACTGTTGGTGATTCAGGATTCTAAACTAGTAGGAAAATCTCTCCACCAGCCCAAGCCTTATCTCACGTGGCTGTAGCAAAAGCAGACCCATAGGTTTCTCTTCTTTCATATAGTGTAAAGAGCCCAAGCAATTGCTTTTCTGGAATCCTTTCTCATCATCCGTTGACATCAGGGGCGGACCCACGTAGTCAATTTTTGGTGCTCGAGCACCCATTGACTCGGGAAAATTTTTTGTATATATATATATAGAAAATATGATAAATACGTTATTAAATAAAAATAAGCACCCATAGAATACTAGCAGTCGTGGGTGCGCTGGTTAACACTTGGAAAAATAAGGCGCGCGAAGCATGAGGGCGATGGTTCGAATCCCGTCAGCCCCATTCTTTTTAAAAAAAAACTTTTTCCAGCGAATTTTGCACTTTTTTTTTTACTTTTCCTTTTTTTTAATTAAGGGCTTATTTTACTCCGAATTTTGTACTTGTTTTGACTTTTCCTATTCTTAATTAGTTTAGGGTGACTAACTTTTTCTTTCTTTTTTATTTTTAACCTTTTCTATGTTTTAAAACCTTTTTCACTGCCCACTTTTATGGGATTTTTTCTTTTAACAAAAAGAGGAAATCATTATTCTTCTTCTTCTTGTTTCAAAGAGAAAGCAGCCAGCCCAACAACAAACTTCAAGCTTTTTTCTTTTCAAAATCAAAATACAAAAGCAAGGTAATAAGATTTGATGTTTGATTAAAGTTAGATAATGAAAAAAAAGGGTTAGGGAAATTAGGTTTTGAGATTTTCATTAAAGGAAGGTATACATTTACTTTTTTTATTAAAGAGTTTGAGTTAGTATACGCTTGCACTATGTGATTGCTAACATGTTCATGTTAAAGGAAGTGAGCACCCACAACCTTTAAATCTTGGATCCGCCACTGGTTGACATTGCTACATGAATTTTGCTCCACTTTATTATACTCATTCATCACTTTAAATCTCAAAATTTGGCAACCCACTTTAGAGCATAGAATTAGTTTGGTTATTGCTTAAAATTCACAATATACCACATTTTAAAGACCCAATAAGCTGTCGCCTATACCACCTACTTCGAGGCTTGGATTCATAAATGTACTTTAAATCTCAAAAGTTTGCGAGCTATTGCATAGGAGCGGGGGTTTTACCCTGTGCACACCCAAAGGGTAGCGGCTGCGGGTTTCCCTTGTTAGGAAAAAAGTAAAAAATAAAAAAAATAAAAATCACCAAATGCATATTGTCATCAGGGAGGTGCAGCAATGCTGCATTCTAGACACCAAACCAAGTCTTCTTAATAAGCTATTCAAGACGCTAGTCATTCATCACATTAAACTTCTTTTATTTGCTCAATCCGTCATCAAAGTCCATATAGTTTGTTGCCTAAAGTCCAAACTTAACCATTGTGACACGTCATTATAGTAATTCCTTAATATATCACAATTCCAAATTTTCAATTTGTATATCCCATACAATGTTACATGTACATACATATAACTTGTCAAAATAAGAGCGACTACGCTTAAGAAATAATTCATAAGCCAATTCTAAACTTCTTGGGCTAATTCATGGGGTTACATAACATCAAAGTACATCAAGGGTTAACTAAAAAAATTATGTGGTCTAGCCCGAACCCACTATGCAGTGATAGTTCATTCTAATAAATCCCCCATTGCTTGTGTGTCTTACTAAGTTCTGTCTTCAATTGTTTGTATATCATAATTCCATGAAGCCTTGTCCTCTAGCTTTAATGTGGGTCATTTGGAAAGAGAAAAATAGTAGATCTTTTGAAGGAGTGGAGATGAACTTTGCTTAATTGAGGAGTACACTCCGAGCCCTTATTTTCCTTTGGTGCACCCATGTAGTTCCTGAATGTGTAGAGGATTGGGTGGCTTTTGGTGAGGACCATATTTTGTTGGTCTCTCCTTTTTTGGTATACCTCTTGTATACGGCCATGTTGACCTTGTTATTATCAATGAAAACTTCAACTTGATCAATAAAATAATTCCATGAAGCCTTGGTTAAAAAATATCATAAATCGATGAAATTGTAGTTCTATTTGCAAAATATGCATGCTGATGTGAAATTTCAAGCTGTAGTTCTGTTGTCACTTGATGGAGGTGATATGGGCAGTTGGTCTGTTATTTACTGCATTTATATTTCCAAAGTATGGTTGCCTAATGTAATATGCTAATGTTGTCTCCATGCTTACATTGTGAAGCTTATCATTACTTGTATCAAACAATAAGATTATGTATCACTCTTAAATGCATCCGTATGTCAGGTCCAATCATAATGAAGTTTATCTCTGCATTGCGTGAGCTTGCTACATACAAGGAACTTATCCGTTCCCAAGTAAGTGGATGTATTGTAAATCACTATAGTTTACACTTGAGCCTTTTGTTAGAAACTTTGTACTCTTCTATAAAAGCCTATTGCTCTGTGTATGGCACACTGTTCTGTTTTATTTACTTTAATACACCCATAATAGTTATTTTCGATGCACTAAACCTGTGTCAACAACTCATGGAGCGAGATCATGAATGTAGATAAGTCATTGATGGGATGAGTTCCATACTGAAAACAATTCAAGGTGGGTGATAATAGATAAGATTCTGGTAGGATGCATGGCTGAGACGTAGAGTCGTACACCCTTGAGGAATTACCAGGTCTATACAACTTTGTCTCATATCCTGAAGTAACCATATGTCAGTGCAAATCTACTAATAGCTGGAATATTAGATTCATGAGGAATTGTTAGGGACTGGGGGAATAACTGGCCATTATCATAGAACATGGCAAAAAAGAAGTTATAAAGGCCCCTGGAAAGCTACAGTTACCGGTTTAACAAAAAAAAGGCCCCTGGAAAGCTACATGGAAAAGCATGGCACCAACAAAGGTGAAATGTTTTTCATGGTTTGTAGTGAGAAAGGCATGTCTAACTCATGAAGCACTTAAGAAGAGGAAAATCCAAATAGCATCTAAATGCCTCTATGCATGGAGGCTACTGAAACTAACACTCACATATTACTTCACTGAAAGGTAACATCCCAAATTTGGGCAATCTTCATTTCTATGACTAGGGAGAATTGGACAATGCCAGAACACACTGCAAACTTACTGAGCCGCTGGATCAGAAGGGGAGTGAGCATAAGTCAACAAAGTGGTGGAAAATTGTACCAGCATGCATATGGTGGAATATATGGAAAGAGAGATATGAAAGAAGTTTTGAAGGCAGATCAAATGGAATTGTGCTACCTCTCTATGTTTTTGGTGTAAAGAACAATGTATAGATGATGAAGTACAGATAGTGGACTTTTAGGAGTTTTGTAATTAACTTCTTGTAATCATACTTTTGGAGGTGGCCAACATACCCTTAATGGGGAATACATGTTACCAGTTTCAAAGGAAAAAAAAGGTTCTCTGATGAAATGTGATAAAAGAGAAATCTTCACAGCGGAGGCCTTCTATTACACATTCTTGAATATTGGAAAATGCTCAACTCAGTGGTCTTGGAAAATGCCCTAGAAAATCATAGCAGTCCTTAAAGTTGTTCGTTTTGGATGGATTGCAAGCTTGTATCCCTCAGAATAATCTGGAAAATGGCATGTCATTGTAACACGTGTCACAATTGTGAAAGAGAGTTGGAATATGCTAATGGTCTCTTTTTGTATCCATACCATTGAATGGTGGAATAGATTTCTAAATTCATTTGGTGTTCTGGTAATGCCTAAGACCCTATTCTGTTGGAGAGTAAGGAATGCTTGCTCATAAACACCTCAGAAGATATGGAGTCCAAGACATGTGGGATGAAGTTAAGAGTAATGCAAGGATCAAAGTTGTAGATGGAAGCAAGACAATCTTCTGGAAAGATGAGTGGCATGAAAAGGGAAACCTGGAAGTACTTTTCCCTGACGTATACAATATAGTTCTGGGACAACACAATACTATAGCAGAGTTATGGACAAATCAGGGGTGGAGCTTCAATTTTAGAAGACAATTCAATGATTGGGAAATAGCAAGAGTGGCGGAATTTCTCAACACTGTGGAAGCTTTTAATGGGGTACAAACAGGGGAAGATGTTATGTGGTGGAAGGGAAATAGCAGAGGGGAATTCAAAGTTAACTCAGCCTACAAGTTGATGGATCAGACAAACCAACAAACATAAAGTTGGCCATGGAAACAAATATGGAGAAGCAGAATACCTCTTAAAATCTCATGCTTCATATGGTTATTGGCCAAAGAAGCTGCTCAGACTCAAGATAACTTGAAGAAAAGAGGGATAACCTTATTCTCTAGTTGTTTTCTTTGTGGGGAGGCATTAGAGACAATGAACCATTTGTTCCTACACTGCAAGTATACCCAACAACTATGGAGGATTTGTTTGAATCTCAAAGGCATCTCCTGGACCATTCCCAGGAAGGTCTCAGAGGCTTTGAAGAGTTGGGAGGCAACAGAGGTGAATGCAAAGGACAGAAACAAATGGAGAATTATCCCTGCTAGTATATGGTGGACTATTTGGAAAGAAAGGAATTCTAGGTGTTTTGAGAGCATAGAGAATGATGTCCAGAAAGTCAAGTTAAACTGCATTTATTGTTATGTTTTTGGTGTAATCAAGTATACTCCAATGACACTGTATCAGTAATTGATGTTTTAGACTCAATATAGACTGAAACAAGTGGAAAAGGAGACATCTGTATATAATGGTACAACCCATGTCCTGTTTTGTGATATAATACAAAGTTACCTATTTCAAAAACAAAAAAAAGATATGGAGTTCAGCATGAATTTGGCAGGTAATGTGCAGAGATAAATAATAGGTGCTCTGACTGAAGATCCAAGACTCTACACTGGCTGAAGTCCAAGTGATATTTGAGGCTCTTCACTGTCCGAAGTCCAAACGTGTACTCTTTTAAGTATTAACTCTGGTGTAATTTAAAACCTGTGGATGCTATAGATGTTCTGACGGATTGCATTGTCTTCCAACAAAGGAAAAAAGAGGAAATGATCAGTTTTCTTGTTTGCATACATTTAGCACCTACTTGGTTGTGCTTTGTAAGTAATATGCCATCACTTTTTTTTTTTAAAAAAAAAGAAATATGGAAAATGTCAGTAGAATTGTGAGAATTAAAAAAGAAAATCCAATTTTACTTAGAAAAACAAAGTTCTGTAAATCGCTCTCTTCAGCTCCATGGGGATAGCAACTTTGCGCTAAGTGGAACCACAATCATTCTCATCAAACACCAATCTTTCTGTTGTTTTAATTACACCAACCTTATACACGACTAAGTTTTTGTATTATCACAAACTTGTTAACTAACCAAATTGATACTTCTGAGATGTTCATTAATTTTGTTTCATTTAAATGCCGTTGAAGTGGAGACATATAAGTAGAAAACTTGGACTTGCAATTTTAGAACAAGCCATTAGGAGCTTTCGCTGGGATCGCAAAACAAAGTTGTTTCGGTACCTTCTGTAGTTGGATGTGCTAAGCTTGTCTGATTATGTCACTCCATTTTATATCAATGTTTATTCTGATATAATTCTTTGAAAAAGTAAGGCAAGTTATACCTTTTGCAGGTAGAACATGTGCTGGTGGATCGTGTTAGCCAGTTTTTGTCTGTTGATTTGCGGGATGTAAAGGTGATCAAATTTGGCATTATTTCAATATTGTTGTGGAAATCTAGATTAAGCTTTCTCTATGTTTGCATTCATAGAATTAGGGAGCTGTTTTTTTTTTTGATAAGGTAAGCAATTTTATAAATAATGGGAAAACCCAATATACAAGTTGAATACCAAATGGTAGAGAACCTACAACAAAACATAGCTCCCTACAGAACACCAATCCACTATACTTGGTGGCCAGCCTAACTTGAGCTGTAATTCTGTCAAATGGATGCCTCTGAGTGGATTTTGACATACAAGGGTTTGTACTTTGATGTCAATGTGTCTGATGACTCGTCTCTAATTTTGCAGGAATCCCGTCGCCGGTTTGATAAAGCTGCATCCACTTATGACCAGGTAATGGAGATGTCTCAATAGAAACAGGTGGAAAGCTGCTTTTTTAAATGCTAAGCAGATTTCATGTGCAAAATTCTGTTCATTTTGGAAGATAACACTTCCAGTTCTTTTTGTTATTAATTTCACTCCTGAGTTGCTAAACTGCCAGGCACGTGAAAGGTTTTCTTCTCTGAAGAAGAATGCACGGGATGAAGTTGTTACTGAACTTGAAGAAGTAAGCCCTTTCTCTGAAAAAGGTTATCTTTGTGGATTGTTCATCCTCATATGTGTATCTCTCTCTCTCTCTCTCTGCCTAACTTGATGAGGTGTAACCTAACACAAACTGATATATGTTGCAAAAATTACCAACCAAAAGTGATTGGTATCCTGATAATTATGTGTCCAAATAAAATTATGTCCTAAAGAATCTCAAAATCTTGGTTGGCTTTAGGTCTTTTCTTATAGGAACCCTCTGAGGAATCATTTACATTCTTGTTTTCCTTGAGGAAAAAATAAATAGAGGTGAAAGGTGTTGCTTTGGGAGGAACTTGTAAGAGAATTCATCCTCATGAACATATCACAGATAAATACCCTTGTCCAACCACATCTTCCATAGTACTACCATTTTTTAATTTTATAGAAATTGTGTAGGTATAACAAGGGACAGGATGTGAAACTCATTTCTGTCATGCTTTAGGTGAAGAGCATCATCCATATTGCTACCAATAATTTTATAGGGAGGATATTAGATTAGGGAAAGGATAAATAACTCAAGCTCATGCTCTATTTCAAAAAAAAAAAAAGAAACTCAACCTCATGCTTTTGGTAAAACACATCTTCCCTCCTTTTGTGTCTCTGTGTGTTCTCCGGTTGTTGTAAAATGACCTTCACAAAAGAAAGAATGTTGATACATGTTCGGGTGAAGCTCGCCGAGGCCACTTATTGGTAGAGGCTTTTTCCTGAAGCATGTCTCAGAGCTTCTACATATATAGACATTGCTCCCAAGTCCAGGAAACAAATTGTGATGAATTAATGTTGAAGCATTTAACTTATATATCGTTCTGTTTTGATGCTAACAATATCCTATTCAGGTTTTTGTGAAGTATGTCCAACTTTCTGTATTCCCTATGTTTTATATCAGTGCTTATCTGTCAAGGAAAACATTTGAAGTAATTAGGAGTCAAAACTGGGAATTGGAATTTTACAGCTTTTTCTGTGACAGGAGCTTCATAACTCAAAGTCCACTTTTGAGAGAAGCCGTTTCAATCTTGTATGTATAATGGATACAAGAATCTTTTCTACACTTTTTAGCAAGCATTCTTGCCTCGAGGTTCTAATTTATAGCCTTGTCGCCTCAAGGATTTCAGGTAAATGCTATCACAAATGTTGAAGCCAAAAAGAAGTACGAGTTCTTAGAATCCTTTAGTGCTATTATGGATGCACATCTGAGATACTTCAAGCTGGTATGATATTCTTTATCTTCTCTACGATGCAGTTATGTTTCCGTCATTAAACTAACAAATTTAATACTTGTTGAATGTAAGGGTCATGACTTATTGAGCCAGATGGAGCCGTTCATCCATCAGGTACCCATCATGAGTTATTTTTTCCATATATTGTGGTTGACTAGGTACTGACTGGAAAGAGGTAGTATCATCATGCTGCCATTTGTTCATTTTGGGTTTGACAGTATTGAAATGCTAGTTAAAGATAGATTTGTAAAAAATCAGCTAGTTGAAAATACAGTTAGGCTATGCTGATTAGTTAGTTAGCTGAGCTGAATGGATTAAAGTGTAATTTAATTAGTCCAGCTGGCATGATTAATTGTTAGAAAGTAGTTAGTTGGTTAATGCAAAGATACTTCTTGTATATGTATAAATAGAGCTCTGTTGAGCTGAATCAATCAGTTAGACAATTCCACAAAATATCTTCTTCATACCCTCCAATGGCTTCATGAACAAACACACTGTTTGTATGGATTATGACAGACAGACTACTGGTCCTCTCATGCTGTGATTTTATTCTTGTTTCTTACTAGTTACTTCTTTCTTGAGGATCTTTCATTGTTTTCCTGGCTCCTGGTTGGAATGTGTGTAAATTAGATTTAAGGAGATTGATCTTTGCATAAAATAGCTCACTCATAGCTCTTAAGTGCTTCTTGGTTTTGTGCTTGCTTACTATTAAGATACTGCTGCCTCATTATCATGAAATTAATTTCTGGCCTTAACAAATCAATGAAAGTGAAATTAATATCATGGAATGTGAGGGGGATAAATGGGGGTGGTTAGAGGGGCATTGTCAGGAAACTACTACATCACGGGATGCCAATATTTGTATTCTAGTTGAAACAAAACTAGAAGGGTCAATTGATGGAGTGATACAGACTACAGAGTATATGGGATAACAGATGGATGGGAGAATTTCTTAAAGAGGCAATAGGGAGCCGTGGGGGAATTGTAGTCCTCTGGGATGAAAGGGTGTGGACAGGAGAAATGGAGGAGGTTGGTGATCAAAGTATTACTCGGAAGTTCACGGGGGTAAATGAGGATTTCAGGTGGCACATTACTGCAGTCTATGCAGATTGTAATAGAGTGATCAAAAAGACACTATGGGAGGAATTGTTAGCCATTAGAAGCAGGTATGCTGGGCCATGGATAGTGTAGATGACTTTAATGCCACCAGATTTACCTCAGAAAGAACAAACTGTATGAGACTTAGTGGTGCAATTGGAGCTGATTGATCCTCCTTTATTTGGGGAATCATATACTTGTAGGGGAGGGGAAAACCACAAAACTACCTCAAGGATTGATAGGTTCCTACATTGCGCACAATTGGGTGGGGTGGGTGGGGGGGGGGGGGTTCTCAGATCAAGGAAGATGTGCTACTAAAGTTAAACTTCAGATCACAATCATATGCTTTGATATGTGGGGATTGGGAATGGAAGAAATCCGACTTCAAATTTGAATCATGGTGGTTGGAAGTGGAGGGTTCAAAGATAAAGTAAAGGAGTGGTGGAATTCTTTCAGTGTTGAAGGAAGAGGAAGGAAGAGCAGGCTTCATACTAGCTAAAAAGATGAAGTGCTAAAGGCTAAGCTGAAAGAATGGAGCAGGGATCACAAAGGTAACCAGAAACAGAGAAAAGAAGGCATTTTGAACCATATAGCAAGCTGGGAAAGCACATAAGAACACAGAGTTCTCACTGATGCTGAAGTTCTTCAAAAGACAAATCTGGCCATGGAATTTGATGAGGTTGCCAAGAATGAGGAGATAGCTTGGAAAGAAAGGTCCAGGATACAACATGTGGAAAGAGTCATGGTGAAGGACCCTGTCTTGATCAATGAGGCATTTCAGAATTTTTACATGAACTTATACAAAGAGTCTGAACAATGGAGGCCTGATCTTAATATACTGGATGTTACTGTGATTTCTGAGGAAGAACAGACCTGGTTCCAAAGACCTTTTGAAGAGGATGAAATATAGGAAAGTATTAGAATGTGTGCTATGGAGAAGCCACCTGGTCCAGATGGCTTTCCAATGATCTTCTTTCAGACTTTTTGGGAGGTACTGAAGGGAGACATAATCAACACTCTTATCATTTTTCCACTCAAATCAGAACTTTGGAAAGAGTTCCAATGCAACTTTCATACCTCTAATCCCTAAAAAGGTTGGAGCCTCAGAGCTGAAGGATTATAGGCCAATCAGTCTTACAGGATGTGTGTACAGGATCATTGCTAAGCTACTGGCAGAAAGGCTTAAGAAGGTGGTGAGCAAATTAGTTAATAAAAATCAGATGGCCTTTGTAAGCGAGAGACAAATAATGGATGCTGCTTTGATAGCCAGACACAGTTCCCAATGCTCTTTCTCTCTCCTACTTCTTAGGAGAGAGGAACCCATCTTTTCCGGCATCCTCCACCGGAATCAGCCTTTTTTTTAATAGCCAACAATAATCACCCACTGTGATTATTGATAAATCACCCACTAGTAGGATGGAGGAAAATCGAATCTATTTCAATGCTGGTTTCAAGTCTTTTGATATCACCAGATGGGAAACTGAGAAAGCTGAATGGTACGAATAGGTAGAGAGAAGCAGAAGGATGATGCACAGATCGTCCATGAGTAGAAAGGTGTTGGAATGGATCTGTCTCCGTCTAAGAGAAGCATCCAAAGAGAAAAAGAAGGAGACAAGGAGGTGGAAATTAGCTGAGAAAGAGGCAGTGCATTTTTGCACGAGAAAACATAATATACATGGGAGGTTCATAAGCATCATAACAATCTATAGAGGGGGAAGGTCAGGCCTAATTATTCCTGAGTTGGCATCGAATGCGGGGTGGTTGGATGTTGCATTGAAGATTGACAGATTCATTAAATGCAAGAAGGGAAAGGAGAAAATACCCAGTACAAGGGTGGTTGCTGATTATCCATATGCTAATGCTATACGAGATAGTAAATGGCAATCCAGGAACCTACGCAGTGCAGAGGTCAAAAGCATTATGGGTAAGGTGGAAGTTCTAGACAAAATAAGTACCCAGGAGGGTGATCTGTTATCTAGATGCTTAGTTGGGTATTGCAGTGAGAAGCCCAAGGAGAGGACAACTTTAGCAGACATAAGAAGATGGTCATCAACTAATTGGAAGAAAGCCTTTGGAATCAACATTTACGAACTGAATGATGAGAAGTTTTTGTTTGAGTTCCCAAACAGAAACATGGCAGAACAAACCATTAATGAGCAGTGGCGTTGGAAGTCTTGTAATTTTAATCTGGAATGGTGGAAACCAACAACAGGTTGTACTCCTAAATATGCACTTGTTATAGAAACATGGATTAGGGTTGTGGGGATCCCCCTACATCTTTGGTCAAAGAAGGTTTTCCAAGAGATAGGAGAAATCTGTGGAGGCTGGTTGGCTACAGAAGAGGAAACAGAGCTAAAAAATCATATGAAGTGGGCTAGGATCCTGGTAGCTAACGATGGTAGCAGTATCCCAAGAGAGGTGGAGGTGTCGCGCAACGGCACTAAATTTCACCTTCCAATCTGGCCAGAATGCTTGCCAAGATTTGAATCATCGCCGGAAAATAATAAGGGGGAAGATGAAACCTATTATCCAGTTCAGAAGTCTACCCAAGGGATTTTAGAGGAGGTCGTAGGTGATGATGCAAGGAGATCCCATCAAACTAGGGATTTGCTACTCTCTCAGCACGTGACAACGTCAGAGAAAGTTAAATCTAAAGCATGTGAGGGGCACGTGAGTCTTTTAAATGAGATTCTGGAGGTGGATCACCAAGTTGGGCCTAATTCCAAGTTACAGATTGAAGGCCCAGATGTGGCAGGCCTGGTAATTGCTAATAATTTTCAAGAGGACATAACGGTAGTCCAGAGCACCTTTGACTTTATTGAAGACATAACAACTCAAGTGGCCATGAACGACAATTCTCAGTTACCCGAGAAGAGAAGTTCGCACGCGACGGTAGCGGAGAAATCAATTGAGTTAATGGGGGAAAAGGAGTCGCAGATAGTGGGAGAGGAGGCTGATAGTCAACTGGAAAGGAATTTTGATGTGGGTGGGGATGATCGAATCAACAGTGGGGTTACTACTCGAAATTCTGAAACAGAGTTAGTCAACTGGGAGGTTGATGAGGTAGAGCCTCTAATGGTGCAGCAACAACTCATAACTCAGGGCAAGGAAAAAGAAGCATTCAATTGGCAGCAAAATCTCATTAAATTGGGGAAAATTTTTGGGATTGATTTCCATGGTCATGAAGAGGAAGCCACAGAACTTCTGATGCAAATAGACAGTTGCAGACAAGCAAGAAAACTGGAACCGTGCAGTGAAATTAAAAAAACTAAGACTAAAGGTGCACAAGAATTAAAAAACTTGGTATGTTTTGATGTCAAATTTAAAAGTACAGGGAACAGAGAAAAGGGGAGGAGTGCAAGTGCTAGTACTTGATGAATTTTAAACTAGTATCTTGGAATGTTGGGGGACTTAATAATTTAGAGAAGAGGAGGCTAGTAAATAGCATGATATGGGGGTGGAAGGCAGACATCATATGCCTTCAAGAAACAAAACTGGAAGGCAATGTCGTAGATTTAGCCAAGCAGGTCTGGGCAGGAAGGTGGATCAAACAAGCATATCTGGAATCCAGTGGGACAAGAGGGGGGATCTTGATGATGTGGGATGAGAGAGCCTGGAGGGGGGAAATCTTAGAAATAGGGGCATACTCCATCACCTGTAAATTTGAATCTCAACTCCAAGATTTTAAATGCCACATCACAGGAGTGTATGCCCCAAACTGTTACAAGGAAAGAAGAATAGTGTGGGAAGAGGTGAGTGCAGTCAGAGGACTAATGGAAGGACCATGGGCTATTTGTGGTGATTTTAATGTAACAAGATACATATCTGAGAAGAAGAATTGTACAGTAAGAACAAGGGGTATGAAGGAATTCTCTGATTTTATTGAAGACATGAAACTAGTTGACTTGCAACTTGAGGATGTCACATATACTTGGTTCAAAGGGGACCAACAGGAAGCAGCCTCCAGGATTGACAGGATCCTAATTTCAGAGGAATGGGATGACAAGTTCCAAAATTTGAAACAGATTCCACTTCAAAGGTTGATTTTAGATCATATTCCTATAGCCTTACTAGGGGGGTCTTGGGAAAGGAACAAAAGTTACTTCAAATTTGAAAATTGGTGGTTAGAATCTGAGGGCTTCATTGACAGAGTCAGAGAATGGTGGTCTTCTTTCAACTTCACAGGGAAACCTGATTATAGATTGGCTTGCAAACTAAAATCTCTAAAGACTAAACTTAAAGAATGGAGGAATGGGGAAGAAGGAAATTTGGGTATACAGAGGAAGAAATTGCTTGAACAGTTGGCTGATCTAGAAGCTGAGAGGGAAGACAGAATCCTTACTAATGAGGAGTCTGCCAAAAAATCAGAATTGATGCTGAAATATGAAGAGTTGATAAAAAAGGAGGAGATCTCCTGGAGACAAAAATCAAGGGCTCTATGGCTGAAGGAAGGTGATAAGAATACTAAATTCTTTCACAAGATAGCAAATGCACATAGGAGATACAACAACATTGATCAGCTTATGATACATGGAGAACTGAATCAAGAGCCAAGCAGAATTAAAGGGGAAATTGTTGAATATTATAAAAGGTTGTATAAGGAATCATCTCAGTGGAGACCTGAGTACATAAATGTGCAATGTCCTGTCCTAACAGAAGAAGATAATCAAGCTCTACAAAGCAACTTTGAGGAAAGTGAAGTGTTGAGATGTCTGAAGTTATGTGTTGTTGACAAAGCAGCAGGTCCAGATGGTTTTACTATGGGGTTTTTTATTAAATGTTGGGATGTGGTAAAGCAAGACATCATGGACACCTTTCAAAACTTCTATGAACATGAAGTTTTTGAGAAGAGTTTCAATGCAACTTTTATAGCTCTTATACCCAAAAAGAAAGGTGCCAAGGAGTTGCGGGACTTCAGGCCCAATTAGTCTAATTGGTAGCATCTACAAACTTATCTCCAAAGCTCTTACTGAGAGGCTGAAAAGGGTGGTGGACAAGTTGGTAGACTCACAACAAATGGCTTTTGTTAAAGGGAGACAGATAATGGATGCAGTTTTGATTGCAAATGAAGCAGTTGACTCCAGAAATAACCAAAAGAAGCCAGGTGTCCTTTGTAAGTTGGATATAGAGAAAGCTTATGACCATGTTAGCTGGAAATACTTAATGAAGATGTTGAACCTGATAGGTTTTGGGCAGAAATGGTTGAACTGGATAAAATTTTGCATATCAACTGTAAGATTCTCAGTACTCATCAATGGTAACCCTGCAGGTTTCTTTCAAACCCAAAGGGGTCTCAGACAAGGGGATCCCTTGTCACCTTTTTTATTCCTGATCACTATAGAGGGTTTAAACAACATGATAAAAGCTGCTAACTTGAGAGGCTGGATAAGGAGTTTTGATGTGGCCAGAGAAGGTACTGAGAGACTAGAAGTCACACACTTGCAATATGCAGATGATACCTTGATTTTCTGCGATGCTGAGGAAGAACAACTGAAGTATCTAAGGGTGATTCTGGTCTTATTTGAAGGTATTTCTGGTTTGCATATCAATTGGAGGAAGAGTATGATGTATCCTATAAATCAAGTAAACAACATGAGTTGTTTAGCATCAATTCTGGGTGGTTAAATAGGAGTTCTGCCTACTATATACTTGGGAATGCCTTTGGGGGCCAAATCCAAGTCCATAGACATATGGAATAGTGTGATTGAGAAGTGTGAGAAGAAATTGGCCAAGTGGAAGTCTCAGTACTTATCAAAGGGGGGTAGACTGACCCTTATTAACTCAGTACTTGATGCTTTGCCAACCTATATGATGTCCCTGTTTCCTATCCCACCAGGGGTCATTAAGAGGTTGGATCGTATCAGGAGGAATTTTTTGTGGCAAGGCAACAAAGAAAAGAAAAGTTTTCATTTGGTTAAATGGGAAGAAGTCATGAAAAGCAAGGAAAATGGAGGTCTAGGAATAAAGAATTTGAAATTGCAAAGCAAGGCTCTTAGTATGAAGTGGTTGTGGAAGTATGCAAACAACAACCAGATGCTATGGAGGGAAGTAATTGGAGCTAAATATGAAAAAGAGGACAACTGGATAACTAAAGAAGTAACCACTCCTTATGGTGTTAGCCTCTGGAGGTCCATCAGAAGCTTGTGGAATGAAGTTAAAAGTAACTCAAAGGCAAAAGTAATGGATGGGAATAAGACCAGATTTTGGAAGGACATTTGGCATGAGAAAGGCAACATGGAAGATCTCTTTCCAGACATCTACAACCTAATCATGTTTCAACAAAGCACTATAGCAGATCTTTGGTCACCACAAGGATGGAATTTCATTTTCAGAAGAAACCTTAATGATTGGGAAATAGTGAGAGTTGCTGAATTTTTAAACACTGTGAACACTTTCACTGGACTGCAGCCAGGTGAGGATAAATTGTGGTGGACAGGAGATGACAAGGGAGTGTTCAAAGTCAACAAATCCTACAAGTTGATGGATCAGACAGATCAACAGTGCTCAAGTTGGCCTTGGAAGCAAATATGGAAGAGCAGAATCCCTCACAAAGTCTCCTTTTTTGTCTGGTCAATGGCTAAAGAAGCAGTCCTTACACAGGACAATGTTATGAAGAAGGGGAGAACCTTGTGTTCCAGGTGCTTCCTATGTGGTGAAACATCTGAGACTGTTAACCATCTATTTTTACATTGCAAGTACACCCATCATCTGTGGAGAATATTCCTAAGCCTCAAAGGCATCTCCTGGACAATGCCCAGGAAGGTGGCTGAGGCATTACTATGCTGGGAGGAAGCAGGTGTACATGCTAAGGACAAAGGTAGATGGAGAATTATCCCGGGGGCTATCTGGTGGGCTGTTTGGAAAGAAAGGAATTCAAGATGTTTTGAGAGCATAGAGAACAATGTGCAGAAAGTTAAACTAAACTGCATTTTACTTTTAGTCTTTTGGAGTAATCAATTATACTCTAATGACACTGTCTCTATTATTGATGTGTTAGACTCAATTTAGACGTAGAGAAGTGAAATCAGGAGTACACTTGTATATAAGGTTACAGTACTACCCATGTACTGTTTTGTGATATAATACAAAGTTACCAAGTTCAAAAAAAAGCTAGTGAATGTATTCATTGAAGATGGAACTGCAGGTCTACTATGTAAGTTGGACATCCAGAAATCTTAACTAGTCCTTCTTACTAAACATTTTGAAACAAATGGACTTTGGCAGTAAATGGTTGAAATGGATAGAAGTGTGCATCAAGATAGTGAGATTCTCAGTCCTATTAAATGAGAACCAGTTGGTTATTTTCCTTTAGAAAGAGTACCGAGACAAGGGGACCTTCTAGTAATGGAAGGTTTTGATAGTATGATGAGAATAGCTACACAACGTAGATGGATCAGAGGCTTTCATATAGGAGACAATACTAGGGGGTGGGGTGGAAAAGAGATCAGTACCTATTATATGCAGATGATACTTTTATCATGTGTGAACCAGAGGCAAAGCAACTGAACTATATCAGATTGATCTTGATTCTTCCTGAAGCAGTATCAGGCCTAAAGGTCAACTGGGGGAAAAACAGTCTGATTCCGTTCAAAGATGTACGCCAGATTCTAAGACTGGCAAATATCTTGTGGTGCAAAATTGAGGGACCACCAACCACATACTTGGGTATGCCCTCAGGGAGCAAACAGAAAACACTGGAGATATGGGATGGGATCCCGGAGAAAGCAGAAAAGAAGTTGGCTAGATGGTAGATTCTGATTAACACTGTCTTGGATTCCCTCCCTACTTATGTTATGTCTTTTTTCTCAATGCCTTCAGAAGTTGTCAAAAGCTGGACAGACTTACTAGAAACATCCTGTGGCAAGGGGGTAAAGAAGGCAAGGGTAATTACCTGGTGAAATGGAATACTGTAATGTTGAGCAAAGGAAGAAGAGCTCTGGGTAAGGCTGACAATGGACCGGGTTTGGGATCACTGGACCGGGAAATACCAGTCCGGTGGTCCCGTACCCGGTCCGTTGCCAGCCTTAGTCACAAACCCTTATGGATGGGAGTGTGGAGAAGTATCAGAACTTAATGGAAGAAAATCTGATTCTCAAAGTGGGAAATGACAACGAGTTCAAGTTTTGTAGAGATGGTTGGATTTATCAAACTCCTCTGAGTGAATCATTTCCAGATCTCTTCTCAATTCAATTTGTATCAATCCTGACATCAGGGTATGTGAATGCTGGTCTGCACAAGGGTGGGATCTCTTTTACAGAAGGCTACTGAATGATTGAGAAGTGGATAACCTTGACACAAATGCACCAGATAGGGTCATTTGGAAACACAAGGATTGAAAGGTCACAGGTGCATACAAGAGAGTGATACAAGGGGTCTGCAGGTGGGAGAGGTTTGATTCCTACAAAACTGAAATGTTCCACTTGGCTAGTGATCAAAAGAGCGTGCCTAACTCAAGAAGTTCTTCGGAAGAAAGGCATGCCACTAGTTCCTAGATGTTTTCTATGCAACCTGACAGGGGAGACAAATAGCCACATATTTCTACACTGCAAGCTTATAGCACAACTCCGGGAACTTTTTCTTAACATCATCAGCTCTAGTTGGACCATACCAGAACACACATCTGACATGCTCAGCTGCTGGATCAGAAGAGGGGGAAGCAAGATTCAGAAGAGGTGGTGGAAGTTGATTCCATCATGTATATGATGGCCTGTGTGGAAGGGAAGAAATGGAAGATGTTTTGAAGATAGATCCAATTTTTATTTTTTTTGATAGAACGATTGATCCAATTCTATCCACAAAGTAAAATGGAATTGTTTAGTACATTTACTTTTTTGGTGTAAACGATTGTGTATGGTGGATGTAGATTTAATAGGAAATCTGTAATTGTAGTTTTGAAGATGGTCAGCACGTCCTAATGTTGAAGAATAAAAATTTACCAAAAAAAAAAAAAAGAAGATACTACTGCCTCATTTAGAAGTTGTCACCAAAAGATCGGGGAGACGGCAATAGTTATTTTTACTTTAATTTTTTTTTGATAAGGAGGGAGATGTCTATTTTATTTTAGAAAATACATTACCTTCATACTGAGAGAGAGGGAGTTGCTCACGTGCTGATTACTAATGATGTCAATCTTGACCCTTTCTTGGGTGATTAACCTTCCTCGCCAAAGTTGACGAAGTCGAGCTTATGTGAGCATTGGGCTGGTTGGGGATTTGATGTTTATTTGCTGTGCTTTTCTCACTTCTTTTGCCCTTTCTTTTTTCTTCCAATTCAATCACTGCAAAGTTTCTTGAAGGAGAAAATGCATGGTCTCTGGTATAAAAGATACTTTACTAGTACCTCAGTTTAAGGACATAACCTGAGTATATATAGATGACTGTTCAGAAATATGTCTATATTGGTGGAAGCTTATTTAGGTTGAATTTTGAATGAGTTGGGTCATGACTCACAACCGGTTACTCG
Source organism: Solanum verrucosum (assembly GCF_900185275.1). Lineage (NCBI taxonomy): Eukaryota > Viridiplantae > Streptophyta > Magnoliopsida > Solanales > Solanaceae > Solanum > Solanum verrucosum. The sequence continues at coordinate 7,363,066 of NW_026019988.1, read as the reverse complement.
GCCAATTATGGTCTAAGCCATGGTTAACCAGCATTGGATAGGTTGGCCATGATCCATTTGTCTACCTAACCTTCTTCAATTCACACAAATGTTAGTATGTTACCCAGCTCTCTCATTTTCCACCTTTACTCATAACTTTCAGATCAGTCTCTCTTGCATTACTTTTTTTGCTGCATTTATAAGCATAAAATGGGTGATTTTTGCAGCTTGCTTGATTAATGACATTGATTAGAAATTTGAGTTTGTGTTTGATATCTTTCTTCTTTTTGCATATTTTTGGTGCTAATGTTAACTCCATAAATCAGGTTTTGACATATGCCCAGCAGTCGAAGGAACAGACCAGCATAGAACAAGATAAACTTGCCAAAAGAATCCAAGAGTTCAGGACACAAGCTGAGCTGAATCATTTGCGGGGATCCAGTAACCTTGGTACTTCAACTAGTTCTATAGCCTCAAATGGTGTTGGTATGAATTCAGACAAAAATATAGAAGCAATAATGCAGTCCAGTGCAGAAGGAGCGGTACGCAATATAACAAGCGTTAACATGTTAGAAAAAAGTATTATAACAATGATATTCTGTCTGCTATCTGTCTATCTTGGGGTTGAGATCTCTACAATAGATATAGCACTTGTTTAAATATAGGAACACCTGAAATATCTCCTGATTTCCTTGATAAAATTTTTCCAGATGCTAGATGTTAAAGTATGGATGTTTTTTGTACATACTTCCAGGTTCAAACAATTAAGCAGGGATATCTTTTGAAAAGATCTTCTAGTTTGAGGGCAGATTGGAAGAGACGGTTCTTTGTACTTGACAGTCTTGGCAATTTGTACTATTACAGGATCAAGGGTGCACAGATGGTATGGTTAATTATTTTCACCTTCCTGCATTAGTCATTGTCATGCCTCTATTTTGCTTCAGACTTCTTTTTTTCAATGTTTTCCGCAGACACCTAATGTGAATCAATCCCTGCTTGTTTAATTTAATTTCTGTATGTCTATTTACATGAAAGTCAAGTTTGATTAATTCATCTCAAGTGTAATGATTAGTATAATAAAGTAGATTTGTGAAGTATAATCATTCGAAGTGATGTGGGAGAAAAATCTAAAGGGCAGGCATATGAAGATGAAGTTGTTGATTCTTCGACTTTCTTGGACATCTTCATGAGTAGGTTTACTTCTACATGAACTTCTGATTGTTGCCAACTATATTATGTATTTCAAAAGCTAATGTTTGTGGACAATTGGCAAGTCAACATGAATTTACTTTGATGAGAGAGAACAACTGAAGTATGTCTATATTTGCTGATATAGATGGGTATCATTGGCATGCTACATGACCATCTATAAGGCAACCTTTGCCAGCTCACTCAAGAGAGTATTGTTTGATTTCACCGACATAGCATCATAGCAGGGGAAAGTTGTCTTTTGGAAAAATGGTATTTGAAAAATCTGGCACCTGATATTTTTGTTCTGTAGTTACCTCTCTATTCAAAACTGTGAAGTACTTTACAGCTCTAAACTTGAACTTTTTGAAAGGAAATTTGACACAGTTATACAAACTAAATGTACTTTATGGTACTTCCGAGCACTTTGGAAAGCACTTCTATTTAGTGTAAAAAGTATGCTTTTCTCAACTCTGATGGATTTTGACTTACACAGTGCTAGAGTATTTTAGGGATGAAAGTGTTTCCAGGACACTCTTTTGCTTACTCCAATTATTTTTTATCTTATTGCCAGGGCTCCCCATCATTTCACCCTTCTGGTGTTGATAACCATAGTAGTGTATTTGGCAGATTTCGGACAAAGTACAGGTCGTCATCCACTGGAGAAGAAAATTTAGGTTGTCGTACTGTTGATCTTCATACTTCTACAATAAAACTGGATGCGGAGGACACAGACCTGAGGCTTTGCTTCAGAATTATTTCGCCATTAAAATCTTATACATTGCAGGTAAAGTATAGAATAGTCGATCTTTGTACCCAGTGCTTAAATTGATATATCAAGTCTAGAAGGGAAGAACATCTCAAAGAAGAATGATTTAAGAGTTACCTAATGTTTTGAACTGTTTTAGTGTGATCTTCTTTTCTGTCTACAATAGAAGTTTGAAGTTCTTGGTATACTATTGCTTTGATGCATTGGATCCATTTAAATTTTAATGGAAGGAAGAAATGACATAGTAAGCTAGTATCAAGAAGTGTTTGACTTGATATATTGTTATTGTTTCATTTGGCTACTTCTCTTTTACTCAATTTGTTACAGTTTGTCATTTTCTAAGCTTATGCACCGTATGTTTTATTTTAGACTTCATCTCGCTAATAAAAGTACTGGCAACTGTGTGTTTATCTAGTCTTGTGCTTTGACATTTTGTTAGGAATCAATGTGCTGAACAATAGTCACAATTGGCTTCTTTATTTGCTTCAGCAGAAAGAACCACAAACAGTACAAACTCTTTTGCAGTTGGACTAATGTGTTACCAGATTCAACGACACTTTAGCAAGGGCTGATCCACCATATATAACGATTTCCCTTTATTTTCCACTGGCAGGCTGAAAGTGAAGCTGAACGAGTTGACTGGATGAATAAAATCACCGGAGTAATTGCGTCCCTTCTGAATTCTCATCTACAGAAGGTTGAACCTTGAAATCTAGTTTTCTGTAGAAAATGATTTTAAGTCACCTTGAGCATCGTCTTGTCTTTGCAGTTTGATGCTAGTAAAATTGACATTGATAGTAGCAACAATACCTATGCTGGTTCTTTGAATGTTCAAGGGTCTGTTAATGATGAAAATGCCAATGCCCTAGCTTCCGTAAGAGTCAATCAGCCTGATTCTGTTTCTAAGATTCTCAGAGAAGTTCCTGGAAATGACAAGTGCTCTGACTGTGGTGCTTCAGAGCCTGATTGGGCTTCTCTAAATCTTGGCATCCTAATTTGTATAGAATGCTCGGGCATTCATCGGAACCTTGGTGTTCATATCTCAAAGGTATATCTTTATCCATGTTGAAATTTCTTTGTTCCTCTTGTCTACAAACATCTGCCTTGTTCAAAAAAAAAAGATTAATTCCATTTAGTTCACGGTGTTTGTTCAATTCTGTACTGGTCCACATGCATTTATATTTGAGAATATGAGTATTTTCATTACTTTCATGACAATGCACGATTCGTTCTGGAAGGTTAGTAGCTATTGGATCTTTTTTGGAAATGTATTTTGAAGTATAACTTGTTTTCAGTTGCTGCCCCCAGAAAGTAACAAAATGAAAGATCTATGGGCCTGTTGAGTTGATTGATATTTGAGATACTTATCATTGCAGGTAAGGTCCATAACATTAGATGTCAGGGTTTGGGAGCCTACCATCTTGGATCTATTCCGCACATTGGGTAATTCTTATTGTAACTCGGTGTGGGAGGAGCTGCTTCAACTTCCAAGTGATGGGTATGTACCCTTAGTTGATATATACTAGAAAGTCATTCTTGCATGGGTATAAATTTCTATAGATCTTGTATGTTTATTGATATTTGGGTTCAGATTTAATGTGAAAGGTCCTCCCCCAGCAAAGAAAAGACGAAATGTTGAGAGATATCAAAGATCACAAAATTCCAACTTTACAGTTCCCAGGATTATGTCCACGCTTCTATTTATTCTTCAATTGAACTAGTTAATATACAGTCTATTTTTCCATTATAATTTGACATTCTATCTGGGTCAACTTATCTATCCAGTACACATTGTCGGATAGATAATGTTCCCACGTGCCATGATGATATAACATGCATTTAGCTCAAATATTTTTATAAATTATGTTTTGTTGGTGTTAGCTCATGTTGAATGATTAATTCATTCAGATTAACAAATGTTGATGCTATTCAATCTGCTTCCAAGCCAAGCCCCAAAGATGCCTTTCATGAAAAGGAGAAGTATATTTTGGCAAAGGTATACTTTCTTGCATGTTTTAAGGGCTTTCCTTCTCCATGTTATACATTTTATCCCTTGTGCTAAGCTTGATCATCCATCAACTCGGTCTTCTTGTTTTTCCATGGAATTCTACAAAGAGAATCTCATGATCGTTTGTCTGTTGTTTCATTAGTAATGGAGGTCCAATGGAGAAACAGTGTGTCTTCCCACTTACTGTGAAAGAACTATTTAAAGAAGTTTGGTTTTAAGTTGCTGTGAGGAAATTTCTATGAATTGAGAATACCTGCAAAGCTCGTGTGAATATATGCGATATTAACTTGCTTCATGTTATCCAGTATGTTGAAAAACAGGTTGTGAATAAAGATGCTTTTGCACCTTACAACAATCGTGCCACCCTCATTTGGGAAGCAGTCAGGAGTAATAACGTGAAGGACGTGTACCGAATTATTGTAGTGTCAGATGTGAATATAATCAACACTACCTATGATGAGGTCGAGGGTGCTACAATGTACCATGAAATTCATGAAAATGATTCAAAACTAGGCCTTCAGGATTCCCAAAAGAAACATCAAAACCCAGCAGCCTGTCAGGGAATCAAGCTTTGCCTTCAAGGCTGTTCTTTGTTACATCTAGCCTGCAATGCGGAAACTCCAGTGATGCTTGAACTTCTGCTGCAATTTGGTTCAGATATAAATAGGCGTGATTTTCATGGAAGGACTCCTCTACAACATTGCATTGGCAATGGAAGACACCACTTGGCTAAATTTTTGCTTAGAAGGTGATATATTTAATTCAGAATCAATTTTATGCAGCATGATTTGTAGGCAATTTAATAGTCTGACCGCTCAGCGACATATCTTTCTATTAGTTATCTCAGTATTTAAGCACCCAAGGGTGTGGCCTAGTGGTCAATGAAATGGTTGAGAACCATGAGTTCTCAAGTTCAAATCCCAACAGAGACAAAAAAACACTAGGTGATTTCATCCCATCTGTCCTACCAGCCTTGGTGGATAGAGTCACCTAGTACTTGTTGCTGGTGGAAGGTCGCAAGTATCACCAGGGTCATAAAAAAAAAGGTTTTCCCAGTATTTAATTTGCTTACATTATCTCTGCATTTAGATCTATAGTTCTTTTCTAGGATACGTGTCTGTGTGAATAAAACAACAGATGCAGGTGATAGGATATATACAGCTAATAAGCATGCAAGTTTTAGGTTATACCTATATGTATATAACTTTCTGGCCTCTTGACATAAATAATGAGCATTCCTTTGGTTTTAAGGATGGATACCATTATTTGAAGGTTAGATTAGGCAAAATTCTGGTTGTTAGATTTCCATCTACCCTTGTCTTTCGGTGATAATGCTCAGTTTATGCCAAAGAGAAGGATCACTTCATGGTATTAGACATATTTTCCAGTTTATCATGTACTTGAGGCTTCAAGGTCTAAGCACTCCACTTCAGCAAACCAAATTGGAGTCCCACATGCATATGTTAATTTGTAGGCAAAGATATCCAAGATAGCTTGTTAATATTTACAAGTCCCTTTAGCTTTCATTGGTGATATCATCCCAATAGTTACTTTACATCACAACCAGGAGTTTTCATCCCTTGATACATCCAGTAGTAGCCTCTGGAACAATTCCTCAACAGTCAGCCTTTGATCTCATCCAATAGTTACTTCTTTCTCTTCACAACTAACTACAGTTGGTTGGATTGCGAAACATGATTCAGCTGGTATTGGTGAACTCTTTATTGGCAGGACTGCTTCAAGATTTCTTGTGGGCATCAGTCAGTAGCTGTGAAATAAGCTTTCCTTACATCCATTGCCTAGTTTTCCTCCAAGTTTCTGATTTTACGTTCTCTACTAGCTCTCTTTTGTTACTGAAAGTACTCGTGGCTTCCAATTTCAAAGGGATTCATGTTGAGCCTATGCTTTGTAAACGCAACATCAACTCTTTTTTTTCGAGTCTCTTATGTTTTTCCTCTTTGTATGTGTTCAGAGGTGCTCGTGCATCAATCAAGGATTATGGTGGACTCAGCGCCCTTGATAGGGCCATGGAGATGGGTGCAATCAAAGATGAGGAGTTATTTCTCCTGCTTACTAAGAGTGAGTGAAATGGGGCAGGTGCTTTTAACTGGTAGCTCTATAAGCTTCCATCTTCTTCATTTTGTAAAGCATGCTGTTCTATAATGCTTACCATCTCTCCTGTAACGCGTTGAAACTCAATTCGCCTCTCCCCCTTTCCCTCTCTCCGATTTTCCTTGATGATGTGTGAAGTTCCTGAAAGAATCAAGAATCAGTGCACAGTTCTACAAATATTTGGCATTCATAATTTTTTAATCAACCACTGTAATGTTATGGGTATATTTGTAGAAGTTTTGATGATCAGGTGTAGCAAATCTGCATATTCTGATTTATTGATCAAGAAAGTTATTGGAGTTGTTTCCTAGTAAGTTGTTAACTTGGTCTTTTTGCCTTTCTTGTTTTTATTTCTTTTTATTTTCAAAGGGACAGAATTGGCGCGTGGGGGATCTAAGTTTAGAGTCGATAAAATAATAACTACACCTTAGTCCCAAACAAGTTCAGCAGTTATATGAATTTTCATTCGGCAAGTCTACATATTTTGGTGTTACAAGACTGAGATGCTTGGTTCCTTGAGTTCATCCAAATGTTAGCCATATACACATTTTTATTTTTACTCTCTCACTCGATGTCCAGTATTCACTCTAGAACCTCGACTAATCTGGATTTGTGTCGGGTAAGGAAAAGCTCTCCTATTAGTACCATGATTATTTTCATTCCTAAGGTACGAATATGAGATTTCTAATTAAGGGTGTGTTTGGTACAAAGGAAAAGTTTTTCAGAAAAATAAGTGGGTTTTTTTACTTATTTTTCTTGTGTTTAGCATGTAAACAAAAAAAATTATTTTAAAATATTTATATATGATCTAGACAAATACTATGGAAGTTTGGGGTGATAGTAGGGTGGTGGAGATAGGGGCTACGAGGATGGGTGTGAAGATAAAATGTATTGGAAGGTGGGGAAGACACAATCAATGTGAAGTACTATTTGTAGAACTTGTTTTCCTACTTTTACTAGGAAAGTCATTTTTCTTTTTTAAAAAAGAAATAAAAATTCATAGAGAGCCTTTTTTCAGTTAATAAATAATGGCATGGATGAACCTTTTTTCAAATGGAAATAGCATAGATGAGCTAATTATTAACGAATGATATAAATGAGTTTTTTTTTAAATTCGATGAAATATTTGAGCCTTTGAGCGAACAACTAATAAAGAAATGTACCAAGTTCTTCGTAAACAACAGGCACCTAACTCAATGATATGGAATAAAAGAACTACCAAAGTGTTGAATATATTAATTGAAATAATAATAATAATAATAATTTTAAAATTCCTATTATTCCTATATGAAAATAGGGGACCTAAAAGAAATCATGTATAACTTCATGCCTTTTGCCGCCCAAAATAATATAATTAAGGCCCTCAATTTTGACATTTGACTTTGTGTATTATGAGATTCTAATGTTTTTGTCTCCAATCTTCGTTAAATATCCGCGCGAAGCGCGGGAATTTAATATCACGAAATTTATAAAATAATATTTAAAACCTATCAGGCATTAAAACTAAAACTCTATATTATCTTACATACAAGACTACGTAGTAACAAACATTAATAATGTAAAGGAAAATGAAAAATTATTACATCTTATCATTTAGCCTTAATAACATAAGCATAAATTATATTAATGATGGTAAAAATGCATATCATGATCTATATAATAAGCAATCGTGTCAGTGAGTCACTCAACATGAGCAAAGTATACAAATATTTAATTGGGAAGAAGAATAAGAAGAAGAGGAGGTTCATAATTTTTGTTATGTTAAAATGAGAGGAAATCCCTCTATTTATAGACAACAAATGGTAATATGAACAAATGTTTATTGTGACTTATCAGAAAGGTTACAACTATTTGGAAAAGTTGCAACTCTTCGGAAAGGTTACAATCTTTCATAAAAGTCATAACTTTTCATAAAAGTCGCAACTCTTTATTAAAGTCGTCACTTTTCATAAAAGTCACAATTCTTCATTAAAGTCGCAACTTTTCATAAATGTCACAACTTTTCATGAAAGGGAATGCTAATTTTGTAAATAAATAAATTAAAAGGGAATTCTTGTTTGTGATGGCGTCACGTAGACGGGTCTAAGGTTCTCTTTTTTATATATATGATTACTATATTAGTAGAATATTTAAGTACTAAGTATTAAAAATTATTATACAAAAAAGTCCATAAAGTTCTCTTTTAGCTCTACTCATTAATGAATTTTTTTTTTAATTGCTTATTCTATTGGAATGTATTCCCAAAAGAACATGACAAAATGTTCCTCACAAGAATCAAGTAGGTTCCTCCCTAACTACATATCCTTTATATATATATATATATATGTACTACATTATTTGTATATTTGGCAATTGGAATATGTTGTTTTATTATTAAGAGTTATTATTGTGATCGAGATTTTAAAGTAGGTTCGAATATGAATATATCATACATAATATAATGTAGATACAATGGATCAATGCAGAGTCGTAATGATATAATATTCGTGTGAGCTTTTTCATTTGCGTTCTTCTCTCTATCTTTTTTTCCACGTATCTCTTCATATATGAGTACGTATTGATTTCAAAATCAGAAGTTATTTATGGGGTCGAAATATTTCACTTTAGAGTGTTTTTTCGCGCTTTTTCTATGAAAGATATACTCCCCACTCCCCACGATAGCTCGAAAGAGTGTCTACATATCAATTTATTTGTTTATCAATAGTTTTTTCCTCAATCGATATATACATGTTCAATATTTGTTTTAAGATACGACTGATTTACGTTCGTGTTATGATATTTTTCTTTGAAAGTGACACATTATCTACTAAAGAAAAATACTTTATTTTTATGATTCAAACTCGAGACATCTGGTCCATGATTCCTATTTGAGAAGAGGAGTCCCACATGAAACTAAATCATGCCTTTTGCCGCCCAAACTATTATATTTAGGGACCTTAAATCAAAACCCTATAAAAAGCCAAGTTTTAGACCTATTGACTTTATGTGTTTATGAGATTCTTGATGTTTTTGTCTCTGACCTTCATTAAATATTAGAAAAAATGGTATGAAATATCAAATTATTAATTCAAATTAATTGTTATAGCCATAATTTATTTTATTTGGAATTTGCATCAAACATCCCTTTTTTTTCGCCATCTGATTCGGTATACAATTAGCCATTTTATACATTTCGATATAAAATGCGTTTGTGTTTGTATAAAGCGAGAGAAAAGTGTATATACAAATACATATATTTTCGTCCTATACACTTATAATTATACAAATACAGATCTTATTATACAAATCACAATGTATAAATGAGTTTATACAAAACTGAACAATTTGTATAAAATTGGATGTATCTAACGAATTATACAAATCAAAAGCTCCATAGCAAACATAAAATTTGTTATGGAGCGCAATTATGCAAACTATAACTATAACATACAAATATGATTTTTATGTTTACTATATATGAAAGTTGCTCTTAAATATTAGCTAATTATCTAACTACAAATATTAATTAATTTTATAATCACACAAAAGAGTCCATAAAGTTCCCTTTTAGCTCCACTCGTGGATGCAATTTTTTTAAATAACCTATTATTCTATTGGAATTATTCCCAAAGAAAATGACTAGGTTCATCACTTTCCTATCCTTACATATATAGTAACAATAATATAATATGTTTGCGGATTTACTAAATTTATATATTTGACTATTGTATTAATTAGATCATATTTTTCTTGGCAAAATGGAATATATTGTGTCTTAAAGAGTTAATTGTGATCGAGATTTTAAAGCAAGATTAGAATATGAATCATATCTAATATAGATATAATGGATTTATTCAGAATTCGCGATCATATAATGTCTTGAGTGAGCTTCACTACTAAAAACATGTGTTTTCCAAGAGAATATTATGAAAAGATAATGTTGGTAGCTAGGTTATCATAAAATACAACAAAGTTTTACATTTAATTAACTGATAGTAACAATCGAAAAAGTGTCAATGGTATGTGTTGACTTTTTTTAATCGAAAAAAATGTGTCAATCTTTCTAGTAGTGATTTTCACTTATACATTTTTCTCTCTATCTTTCATTTCTTCCATGTATTTCTACGTATACGAGTACGTATTGATAACGAGTACGTACCTACCCATGCCAAGCAATATATGGTTTCCATTAATTAAATTACACTTATAATATGATTATGACATAATTAAATAACCTTAATATTAAATCACAGCTTTGTGTCTGTTCTTGCCGCCCTACAACTAAAGTTAAGAGATTATAATATATTTTGGGCCTAAAAAGTCAGAATTATTACCTTAATTAGACAACGACTTTCCTTAATCAGAGATTAGGATGTTGTTAACTCTTAATTATTGTTAATTCAATATTTGAACCATAATTGTTTCAAATTTAATATAAAAGTTCTTTTTCAACTCCACTCGTGAATTCATTTTTGAAAGAAAAATTAACATAAAATACTCGTCTATCAAAGTAATAATCAATTATATTTTATATACTATTATATGATATACATTTTTGATACATAATAATGTATACATTTTTATATATTTTACTAGCAAATATAATTATTTTGAATTGACCCACGAAATAAGTAACTTCCCACATTTAAAATGGTCTTTAATTAAATTGATATGACAATTCTCATATGCTTTGGAACATCAGATGCTTTTCTCCTTATTGTTGGCCCCCCTCTTAGTTGTCTTTATTATTTGTCATTTCTATGTTTTCACATGTAACTTTTGAGTAAAAAAATATTATTTTATTTATATGACACTTTTTACGGGAGAATTAGGAGTGTACATGATCGAATTTGGATTTTTTAAATAGCTAATCAAATTATTTGTTCATTCAGATAGCTATTATTTTTAAGGAATTAGTGTGTATCTGTAAATTATTTTTTTGGGTAGATAATACCTATTATTTTTAAGGAAAATTTACATAAATTTCACTAGTTTAGGAGCTAATTATTTTGATACATGGTAGTTTGCATTATTACGAATATTACCAGATTTTGATGCGTTCAGGTACGTTCAGATACTTGTATCTCGGGATATATGGAGTCAAAATTAGGTGTAATTATTTGTCTAAATACATTGTATTCAAGTGGATTCGCATACATGGGATACATTAAAAATCTCGATCACCTCCCTACCATCTCAATCATCACTCTCCTATGTATATGGTATCCCAAATACACGTGAATCACACTAGATACATATATCTATAATGTGATTTGCATGTATCTGAGATACATGACTATCTCGCTTGCCTCCCTCCTCATCTCACTCGTCTCTCTCCCTATTTTAGTGTATCTGATAGCAAAAATACATAAATTTAGGTGTATTTTTCTCAATATATGATAAAAAGAAAAAAACTCTTAATTAATGATAAGATACGTAATTATTTGAAAGTATAGATAGAATTAGATATATGTCTAATAAGATAGTTTTCCCAATTTTAGTTATATATCTAATAAGATATTTTCCCAATTTAGATTAGTTTGGGTATCAATAATAGCATAACTGTTTAATCGTCTTTTCGTTTACATATTAGATTATAGGTATTCTCATGTTGTTGAAAACAAAATTTAACGAACCAATAAAAAAATAGATAAAATATGCTCTTAAATTCTACGGGTTGTTTCGTGTGAAGGATAACACCAAATAGCTTTGGGATTAAATTATAGTGCCGCCACTTAATTTGTTGTTTGGTTGGCAAGTTCGGAATAACTTATCTTGGTATTAATAAATAGTACTTGGATAAGTTATTCATCCCCTTGGGTTGTAAAGTAATCTCGATATAAGTTATCCTGAGATAAAATAGATAAATAACAAAGATCTATTTAAATCCTTTTTATACATCACTTTTCACATGAAGGGTATTTTGTAAACAAATAAGTTCTTAAAATTTATGACAATCATACTCCGATCCTTCCATTTCAAATTAATTGAATTCTTGAGGTGTTTGGTTTCACACCGTTTAAGAAAAGAAGATTAAGACATTGAAGAGAGATAATGGAAGCTTATAGAGGGGTGATTTTATTACGACAAGTAAATCCATTTTTTTTGTTGGGGAAATCAATTCCTCACAACAATAAGATGTAAGTAGAGGCAGATTTAAGAGATCACGAGAGTGTTCATCCGAATTTCTTAGACAAAAAATTGCATTATATATATTTAGTATTTTTTTTATGTATATATAGAGATTGTGAATCCCCTCTATACGAGATTAAAAGGTTATTCAGTGGTTTACAGAGTTGAGAATTCACCTAATGACATTTTTGTTGGTTGTGTCATCTCCATCCTCCAACACTTTATCTTCACCCCGACCCTATAGCCCCCATCCCATCACCTCACTCCCCTACCTCTACCCCACCTTCCCATAATAATATTTGTCAAAATGATATATATACAAATACTTTTAGAATAGCAGTTTTTGTTTATCTATCGAACACAAAAAAATAAATAAGTAACTCATTTATCTATTTTTTTTAAAATTGTACATAAAATATTTTCCATCATACCAAATACGTTCTTAGTTATGGAGATTGATTAAAAAGAAAAATGTATCAACGGTTTGATTAGACATACAATATAACATCTTTGCTTCTTTTCACTTTTTTTTATTTTGATGCTTAAAGGATGGATGGCAAGTAATGTGAGTCAATCTAGCTAGGTTAAATTGATAAATGAGAATAATTGAGATGAAATTTTGTTAATTAAAATTAGCACAATTAAATCGAATCAAATCTTAAATAATTCAACACGCACTTTAAGGGGAAATGGATACTTCACTTGTAGCTATCGATTAAGTAATATATGGATGAAAGGTTGGGGGAGATGCATAGCATCCTGATAACGACGTGTTTTAATTGAGCATTTGAGTACGTGATTAAATATTTTTATTTGTATGTCCAATTAATTGAAATATGTGGTTCTAGATTTTATTGAGCATAATGTGTCGGATTAAAGGATATAATATATCACGAAAATTCAAAATTTGAATTGGAACTCGAAAGTAATAAGTGTTCTTGAGTAGTATTTCTAAAAAATATTGGTCAAACACAAAGTACTAATTTAATATTGGCAAAAATGATTTTTCAAAAATAAGTTAGTAAAACGCAAATTATTACTCTTCAAAAGCACTTCTAATTAAAAAAAAAATTAAGACAAGTAAATTTTTAAAATTTGATCAAACAGACTATAAGCGTTAGAAGTGAGTTTTAGGCTCTCAATTTTTTGGAAAACCCCATTTTTATTGAGGTTTTAATTACATGAATGAGAGGAAACTAATTACCATAATCTCTTTTTCTATATATTTGGTTTTATGCTAATTACACTAGAAATTAAAACTTCTCTTTCTATCATATAATATAAAATATAATAACAAAACATAAAACTTAGAGTGAGTTGCCACATGCAAAATTTAGAAACCGTTTATACACATTGGGCATCAAAGATTAAAAAAAAGTAAAAATCATAGCGAGTATTTACGTCAAATTAATGTAATAGAGTGAATATATACATATAATTAATCATGTTATATATTCATTGGTTTTATGTGAACATATGATATAAATAATTTTTTACCCTTGGCCCTTATATATTGAAATTCACCAAGATTTCTAAATTTTGCTTCACAACAACCATTTTTTTTTGTCTTTTACACCATTAATGACATTTTGTAACGCAATGGCGAAATTAGAAATTTTGTTGAGAAAATATATAAATATTAAATATATATTTCTAAAAAATAATTAATACAATATTATTTTCTATATTCACAATATAATTTTTAAATAAAAAATGTTCAAATAACCATCCTTGAATTTATACAGCTACATCGATGGTTTTTTTATCTTATTACTAATTATGCAAATTTTATTTTATTTTTAAAAAATTGTGAGTTGTCTATGTTCAACTTAACTTTTGAATTTATACAACAAGACATTCAAATTACAACAACAAAAAAATATCAAATTTTCCTGATTCTACAATGACTTGTTTGAGTTTCCACAATGTTTTAGTCAAGAAATAATAAAAAGGCAAACATTTATTTTCATACTAAAAATTGACTGTTTTTCTACTTTAATTAAATATTCAGCCTTACGTGTGACTAACTTCTTAATAAAATTTTAGAATTATCGATTTTAACAAATTCAAAAGAATACAAACCACAAAATGCACAAAGTAGTAGTTCATGAAAAAGTCTCACATTCACATTGTGACCGTCGTTTGGTAGATGGAATAGGAATAATAATTTTGCGATATTTCGTAAAATTATTATTTAATATAAATGATGGGAGAAGTTATATTATATAAAGTGTGAGATAAAATCATAAATAAATTTAGAATTTTAAGAAACGGATGGATCCTTACTTTTTAAAATAAAATATATAATTTTATAGTAATACTGGAAAAAAAAAACTTAAAAACAAAACAAATTATAGCAAGTGAGGTCAATCTCTTGACCACCTAAATGAGTTAAAGATCAACTCTTAACCAGGGTGATCATTCAATCTCTTTTGATCGTGGATGCCTTCAGATAATATCATATATATTTTAAGAAATACACAAATAATATATCATTTTAGTTGGGGAATTATGAGTTTACATAACTTTTTTTATCATAGCATATTTGAACTTATGGAATATTCTTGTATGTCTTGTCCCACAAATCAAACAACCCGAATGGTTTATACATGTGGGGGTTTCCTTTTGCTATATTTTTATTTTTATTTTCTCGGGTTCTTGCATATGTATTTCGTATTTGAAATTCACTACGAGCTAGTAAATCCACTAAAAAAAATTTAAAAAAATCGAGGGTTAACCCCAACCTGAGACCTTTGTTTAACAAATGAATAGATTTCAACCATTCCAAATTCACAATGAGTAAATCTATATCTTAAGGATTCTCTATTTTTCGAATTCAAACTCAAAACTTTTGCTTAAGAAAAACACATTTTAAATATCATATTATATAGCAAGCTAGCGAGTAGTGAGTAGATTCACTAAAGTACTTCATTTTTCAGACTCAAACTCATACTCCTTCTGGCTTTTTTTACTTGTCCAATTCTGAATTTTTACTTGTCATTTTGATAAATCAAGAAAAAACAATATTTTCGTATCTATTATTCCCTTAATTTATTTAGAGAGTTAATGTCTTTGAAAAAAGGTAGAACCTCTTTAATGAGTAAATTTATTTTGAAATTCTATTAATTACTATGGGTATAAAGGTATTCTCATTATGTCAATTATTATTTTCTTAATACATGTCAAGTTAAAAACAGATAAATAAATAGGAACAGAGAAAATAATGAGTATTATTTTAAATGAATGAATTTCAATTATAACAAATACATTTCCAATGAATAAATTTAGTAAAAGAAGATTATTATTTTTCTGAATCAACTCCATATATTAGCACACAGAATCCAAATATTTTCATAAAATTACGTGCCTTCAATATTTTTTCTACTCCACAAAGTCAAAAAGAATGTCTTTTTTTACTAGTGTGTTCTAAGGAATTTAAATTATTATAATACATAGTTCTAAAAATTCTTTTGAATCTGATTTGGTTAATATACTTTACATTATATTCCAAAATCCGAATGCAGCTTTAGTTATCGGGATTTTCGAGATTATGAAATAACGGTGGACTTGACATACAAGTAACTAACGAATTTAATCGAATTCAATATTTTCAATATCGAAGGTATATATGTAGATGTCGAATATTACTAAAAAATAATTTTAGAAAATATTAAAAATAAATGTGTGTAATAAGTTTAGTGATAAAATCTAAAGATCGATCGAATTTAAAATTTTAAATCGCTGCTATAAATTGGTAGCATATGTATAAGGTATAGTTCTATTTAGGAGTGTGTTATAGTCGAATGGACCAATAAACTGAATCGACAAAATTGTTATTGATTTATTGCTACTGAATTATTGAGTTAACGGATTTCTAATGATTTTATAAAAATATATTATTGAATTATTGATTCGATTTTGATATTTTAATATTGGGTGATTGAATAAACCGATAACCCATTAAGACGGTATGATTTACTATTTTACCCCTGAATAAATATTAAATATTAATACCAATACCTTAGTGATTACCACATTTGCCCTTTAGCCTTCAATTCATATTATTGTGTGTTGCACATGTATAGTTCTTTTAATGTTAGTTACTACTATTTCTATTTTATGAGCATTATGCAAAGTACATTATTATCCCATCGTGTCAAATTGTTGGAAAAGTTAAATATTTGTTTTATGGGTATTTTCTTATTATTAAATCGAAAATCGAACCGGTAAAAACCAAAAATCGATTAAAAAAAATATCTTATTGATATGGTTATTGATTTAGCATATTTAAAAATCGAAAACTAATAAACAAAATTAATAATAAGTAAAACTAAACCGAACCGATCGATACACGCTCCTAATTCTATTTGTGTAGGAATAAGCAAATATGTCAAGATCATTTTTATGTAGTGTGTTTGCTTGTTATTTAGGTCCGTGAGTAAGATTTCTCTTTATTACAAAATGGTATAATTTTATTTAATTTTAATGAATATACAAATCTCATTGGGGAAAATAGTAATTTGTCTATTTTTTTCTGGACAATGTTGAACTTAACTTTTGACTTTATATAACAAAACATTCAAATTAAGACAAAAGAAAAAAGTTCACTTTTTCCTAATTCTGCAATGGCTTAATTAACTATTTTACGTATGAGTCAAGAAATAAAAAAGCAAATATATTTTCACACTTAAAAAATTGACAGTTTTTTTTTTCTAATTTAATATTCAGCCGTACGTGTGAGTTGTGACCGACTTTTTCATCAAAAGAATACAAAGCACAACATGATAGCAATATTTCATGAAAAAAGTCTAATTGGCACTCACATTGTCACGCTAAATTATGCGGAGGATCTGATGAGATGAATGCGATTTTGTAAGTTTAATTTGATTTTGAAATCAAATTTTAAAAATTAAAATATTTTCAATCAAGAATGTTTTGTTCTTTGAATAATTTTTTTTGTTATGAATTCAAATTAATCTACAGACCAACATATGTGTAACATCTATAACACATGTCAAGTTGCTAAGGATTGGTAAAAAAAATTGCCAACATACTTCTAAATTGAAAATCTTATGAAGAAAGGGGTGTGTATGATATCTTAATTGAATTTCACATTGAATAAAAGAAGGAAGTGCAAAGTTTATATGATATAACACAAATTTACATGACATGTATGCACGCTTTAAAACTCAATGATGACGATCTCGAAAGATTAATTTTTGAGATCTACTAGAATGAATTAAAATTCTTTGAATCTGACACTTTACTTTTTCGTCTTTCCCCATGGAGAAAATACTAATTCTTCTGTAAAATTCCTCTCCAATAATCTGCACAAAAAGTGTCTCAAAGTAAAAATAATAATTTAAAAAATGGTTTGTGAAGGAAAAAAAAGTCCAATTTCATTTAAATCCCAAATAAAAGGAAAACACTAGATGAATTTTTCGTATTTATTAGTGAACAAGTAGTAAACATGTACTTGTGCTGATCGTGAAACTATAAAAAATATTATGAAATTAATCAAGATGCACGTAATCAAATTGAACATCGAACAACATATCTATATATAAAAAGAAAAAGGCCCATTTCAAGAAGATACATTGTCATTGACAATTGTCGCATTAGAAAATTGGAGATGCATTCTTATTGTGACACTTGTCATGAATTAAAAGGGTTTAATTTCCTCTTGTTTTTCCCCCACATGGTGTTATTTTGTCACTTTCCACACTTTCCTTCCTTTTTCCTCCCCACTCTATACTTAAAACCATATAAATACCTCATGTATATACTCTTTGTCCCAAACTCTTCTTCATTTCTCATATTTTCTTGCTTAATTTGATCACAATATGATGATAGAGTCTTGGAATCCTCCTCTCCTACATGACTACTCAAAGCTTTCGCGATTACAAAGTAATCGTGACTGCTCTAATGATGGAGTACTCATGATGGAAGAGTTGGAACTTCCGATGATAGACCTGAACGGTCTAAAAAGTGGAGATGAGAGAGAAATGATTAGATGTGAAAACGCGATAGCCAAGGCTTCTTCTGAATGGGGTTTTTTTCAAGTTGTGAATCATGGTGTGAGCCTTGAATTACTAAGAAAAATGAGAAAGGAACAAATGAAATTGTTTAAGGCACCATTTGAAATGAAAGCTACTTGTGGATTATTAAATAATTCATATAGATGGGGAAATTCAACAGCTACTTGTCCAAAACAATTTAATTGGTCAGAAGCTTTTCATATCCCTTTGACAAAAATTTCAGAAGCTGCTTCTTATGGAGAGTTCACAACTTTAAGGTACTATACAATTATATATAGTTTAAGTTACATATATACACTTGTTAATATATATAAAAAAAAATAGCAGTGTCATGTTATCCAAAGGATATCTATAGGGTAAGCCTCCTAAAAATATGAGATATGCAATTTAATAATTAAGACAATTTATATATTATCTGGTATAACAGGTAAAGATGACTTTATTAATGATGTTAATTTACTTTCTTTTATATAAAAAGGTGTATATAACCTAATTAAATAGATAGTTTTTTAAATTTATATGTCTAGGTCGATTAATTCTGAAAAAGAAATGCACGTATGAAGGCGAATTCAGAATTAAGAATAAATTAGGTGAGTTAAAATTAGAATTGATACACAATTTATCGTACGGATACAACAAAACAAGGGCAGCTGGTAAGGGTTAAAAAAAAAAGTCATTGGCCTTAGGCCCCCAATTTTAGGGGGCTCCATTTTTTAGTTAATTAGGTAGGATTAAATTTAAAAAAATAAAAAAATAAAAATTTAGAACTAAGACAACAAATGCAAATGACATTAATTAAGTGATAGATATGACAATTACTTTTTACTTTTTCAATAAAAAGTTGTGTACTTTTTTTTAATGTACAAGTTATCTTCTTCTTTTTTTTTACCTTTTTTTTTCTAATTTTATTTTTATATATTCTATCCTCCTCTCTTCCTTTCTTCTATTTCTTCTCACTTTCTCTTTTCTAATCTTACATCTCTCTCTTATTTAAAGCTTAAGAATTTACTTGTTCTATTGATAGTTTATATTTTAAATTTATAATTTTTTAATTTTTTTTTAAGGCCTCTAGTTTGATTTTGGCCTTAGGCCACCAATGGGTTTGAGCCGCCCCTGCAACAAAACTAAATAACTTTAGTTCAAAACGTATATATGTATTGACAAATTCACTAAATATGTACTTATAATAAGTTGTAAATTAAACTCGTATTATCATAATTAGGTTCGAAGTTCAATGAAGAGGACTCACCAAAATTCTAAGTGAGATATCACAAGAAAATATCACTTTTCTAAGTGAGATATCACAAGAAAATATCACTTTTCTAAGTGAAATTTCAAATGAGATCTATCAAGAATTATTTTGTCAATAACATTTTCAATGGCTTTTCTTAACCGATAAGTCAAATTTCGACAGAACGTCTATTGAAATATAACGATTTTATGATAGTTTATTTATCAATATACATAACTTAAATTCAAACTCTTTTTTGTAATAGGGAAGTGATGGTGGAATATGCAACTTCAATGCAAGATTTAGCCAAATCACTTGCTAGTGTTCTTGTGAGGAAATTAGACCACAAAGATAGTGAAATTGGAGAAATTTGCAATGAGAATTCATGTTTTCTTAGATTAAATCACTATCCATCATGTCAAATATCACAAGAAATATTTGGATTAGTGCCACATACAGATAGTGATTTCTTAACTATACTTCATCAAGATGAAGTTGGTGGACTTCAATTAATGAAAGATTCCAAATGGGTTGCTGTCAAGCCTAATCAAAATGCACTTATTGTTAACATTGGAGATCTTTTTCAGGTACATTCTTTTACTACGTACTCTGTTTTTGCTGCTTATGCTCTTTAAAAAAATATTCTTTTTTTCAATAATAGTATGATTTTGTTGGATTTGACATTGGTGCAACAATGTATTTGAAGAGTCCAATTGCAACATATATTTTTTCACTTTTATTTTGTTATCAATTTTATTTTAATTTTTTTGGAAATTGTTAATCATTTTTGGATTGATTTTGTATATCAATTCAATTGTTTATAAATTTTAAAACTTTTATATTTGAGAACTATGCCATTATTTAGTATAAAATAATCAAAAGTGCAATTAGTTTATAATTGTCTTTGATTGGTCAAGAAATGGTGAAACCAGTGTCCAAAATTCCAATTTCTTTTCACCAATTTTTTGTCGCCAATTGCTCATGGTCTTGTCATCATTTAAATAATTTAAGCCAAATAAAAAAAAAGAGCTAAGTATGTGTTTATTAATATTTATTTATTTTTTACTATGAACTAATTAAATAAATAAATTTTGGCAAGTATTGTACCCAACAAGGCCATTTCCTTCTCTGTCGTTAAAAATAACATAGACTCATTTTTTCTTTGATCGGTAGATAATTCGGAAAAAATTTACTCGCATTAGGTGTGTATATCAAACTAATGCAACTTCCATTATTACGTGATTTAATGAAGTAAAACACATGTTAATTAATTATGATTAAGTAAAATGAACTATAAATTTAAATACATGACATGTATGTATTGGCTTGGTGTATACACCTGGTACGGGTAAGTTTTATCCAGAAAATCCCCTAAGCCATTGACAAGTTTTTACATTTTATTGGTATAATAGTGCTAAGCTAGTTTAGATGTCACCGTTATTAAAGGAATAATTTTTATATTTATCTTGAGAAGTCTATATATGTTTTTTTTCCTAAGATGAATCAGTTGATGTAATAGGATTCAAAACCCAAATGAAGTTCTAACCATCTATGAGGTAGAAAGAATGAATGGATTTTGTACATTTTTCAAGAAATCCTTTCATTTCTTTCGAAAATAAAAGATTAATCATATATTTCTGACGTTCTATAGATTTCAATTTTTATATTCAAATGCGCTCTAATTACTATGTTTAAATAAATGCAGGCTTGGAGCAATGATGTGTACAAAAGTGTGGAACACAAAGTGATGGCAAATGGAAAGAAGGAGAGGTTCTCAATAGCTTATTTTCTTTGCCCTTCTTATGATTCTATAATTGGAAGCTGCAAAGAACCCTCTATCTATAAGAAATTCACTTTTGGTGAATATAGATATCATATTCAACAAGATGTCAAATTGATTGGCCACAAAGTAGGCCTCTCAAGGTTTCTTCAATAATATTTACAACATACAACAACCAAAAAAATCACTATCAGAAAATCACTAATTTTCAAAAACTTTAGTGACAAATCAAATCTCAATGGATTCCATCGAAAATTAGTGGTTTTCTGATAATGAATACAATATATTAACATCGTACTAGGATCTAAGAATATGATTTCTTTCATGAAATACGAATTTCAAAATACTCATTGGTCCTCGATCCCAGAATGAGCCCTCAAATTTGAGGGAGTTGATAAAAAAAAAAATTGCTCTATTTCATTCTTATATATATTAGATTTATTCATCTTATATAATTCTAAAAGTAAAGTAGAGGGGAGGAATGTACTCTTTGTTTACTTCTTTTTTATTTGGGAGGGAAAGGGGAATAGAGACATAATGTCACAAGCGCTAGCACGTAAAGAGGGAGTAAAGATTACTATTGTATGTTTGATTATTATTGTTTTCAATTTGATGAATGAAGATATGAGTTAAGTTATGTCATTTAAATTGTTCTTAATCTTTCACTATGTTATTTAGATTCCTAGAATCACTACATCATGTATATTTTTGATAGGCACAATACATATACATTCACTCAAATTTAACTTTGAATATGCACATCTAGACACCTCAATTCATCTTCGTTGTGTCAATTGAACACTCAAAACTTACAAAGTGACTATCTAGCTTCAATTATTTTGTGCTATGTCAGCACATGGTGTTCACAAGACACAATAGAAGATGAGTTAGAGTGTTAAGTTTTCAGTTGAGACCGAGTTGAGGTGTCTAGACGTGGACTCTTCAAAATTGAAGTGCTTACTTATCCGTTGAGGCAAGTTAGAGATTATATTTATGTATTATGCCTTTTTGATATGATTGCTTACTCTGACATAACATATTGGTATAGTTGACAAAAAAAATACACAATTATATACACTAAAATTTGCTCGCACAATTTCGCAAAGCACTGTAGTGACTAACTAGAAATCATGGTGAATTCACAGTTTGATCACTCAATTCAGATATGAATAATGAACATAATTAATAAAACAATCGGAGGTAGAGAGTACATGCGATGTGTAGTTAAATCAATTAGTCCTTGTTTACTTAGGGATTTTTTGGCAAAGTTAGTAAGACTACAAGTGAATATGACGTTTTAGTATTGTTGTTAGTAATCATGTTTGTATTAGTTTTTCAAATTATTTTATATTATGTTTTTTTTGATGTGTTAAAAATAATATTTATTGAATAATTTCTCGTATAAATATATCTTCTATTGTCTTTTTTTGTAACTAATCATGTATACATTAATGACCAAGCAATTTTTAAAAAGTTATAGTTTAGTTCACACAACTGACTATCTTATATGTGAAGAAAATTAAAGCTACCTATTGCTCAAAGCAGTAATATATATATATATATATTAGAATTGGTAGTTTTGTAACAACGTTCTGAGTACAACACTAACTCATATGTTATATGTGTAGGCAATTTTTTTAGTGATTTTATTCTTATCCTTAAACCTTTTCTCAAAGATTCTTCCATTCCTTCCGATCCAGATAGCATGACCTACTTTAGTGTATACCAATCTAAAGATTGAATCATGTTGTGATTTGCCTCTGACATTCAGAATAGCCAATCAAGGTGTTGTTCTCAATCTGTCCACTTGTATTTGCAACCCGTCATTATTCTAAATCGAATAATTTGTGTATAGTGGTAGTCTAAAAAAGATGTGCTCTCTGGTTTCATCATCTCCTTTGCACATCACACATTTAGGTTCCACTAATTGCAATCCCTCATCTTCTCAATTTATCCACAATCATCGTTCTTCTATGTAACATCGACATATTGTAAATATGACTTCTAGCCATGCACAATTATGAAAGATGAGAGGCTTTTATAGTACTCTAGGTTGGTCACCCATATTGAGGAGGTAAAGTTGTCGAATCGCTGGATATCCGATTCTTAATTGATTCTGTCACATAGCAATGTTGTCCCTAACTTTAAGATTTTTTCCTACCATCCAACATGCTTGATTGAGAATTTCTATATCCTGTACCAATCTGTCTTTAGTATAGTAAGTACGTATCCACCTAATCCACAACTTGTTTTGTTTGTGTGTTAAGTTCCAGCACATTTTGCAAGAGCATATCTATTTCATTGTTGTAGATTAGTTACATTTAGGCCACCAATAGATTTGATAGATTTGGAGTACATACTCTAGTCTAACCATATATAGCTCATATAGTATCCATCTACCAATTTGATGATCTTGTTAGGAAGTATGAAAAGTTGATCCCAATAGGATTGTGTATCAAAGATGACAATTAGAATCAATCATACCTTGTCTATATAAGATAGTTTCTTGGTTGTCCATAAAGACATTTTTGCTATAATCTTATTAATAAGTGGCTTCCAATGAATGAAAGATATTTTCCTAATTGACAATGATATGCCAAGGTATTGTAAGGAAGAGCGTGAATCATGATTGCTTCAGTATGTTCTTTTTCAATATGAACCATTTTCTAATATACAAAACTTTTCCCCAAACTAGTTTATAATCCTGAGGCTTTAGAAAAATCCTCAAAATACTTACTTATGTAATTTCATCACAGAGAATAAGTCACCTTTTTAAAATTGTAAAATATTATTAACAAAGCTAATATGGGTAATTCCCAACTTTGAACATCTTTGATGGTGCTGAAAGGTTCAGTCCTTGTTCAAACCATCGAAGCCGTTACTTAGATACTCCATACTGATAGAAATAAAATAGGAGATGACCGGTCCCTTTGCCTTAAGTCTTTAATAGAAACAAAGATTGAAATATATATATATTTATATTAAAATTAAAATAAAATATGAATGCACAAATCAAAATAATTATTTTTTCGTTATGGTCATTATTTTCTTTACATGAAGTCGAGACGTTCACCAGATAAATAGTACTCAAACATATTATTGTCATTCATGTTTACTATTACACCGTGGTTCTCAAGTCAACAAATTGTCCGTCACTAAAGTGTATAAAAGGTCAACATGATATACGGCCAGATCATCCGGGTGCAAATATTTCCTGACACCCGCGAAGCAGCAAATTACCAAATACTATTATTTTTTATTTTTTTTCTGACAAATAAATATCAGTAGGGCTTTTTCCCCCAATCTTTTACATTTATTTACAGTTAAAAAAGAAAACCCTTAATTTCCGCCGCAGCTCCGCCGTAACGCAGCGGCGTCCTTCTTCTTCTAATTCGCCGGCACTAGAAGAAAGAAAAATAGCTCAGTTATTTGATGTTGCGAGTCTTTAGATAGCTGTATCAGTTTGTTTCATTTTAGTTGTTAGGGTTTTTGGTGGTCGAAGATGTATCCTTCTCGAGGAAGTAATGTGTATGGCCAACAATCCTACTCTTCGCAACCAAGCTACGGGCAAAATGTGAGTATTTTGTTTTTTCTTTGTTTTGTTATGTGTTACTTTTGTTGTTGTGTAATTAGTGTGGTGTTGCAATTGAAATTTATTCAATCAATTTTAGTTATGAGAAGTGAGAACTCATTTTAATCCTCCTTAATTTTAAAATGCTGATTTGAGTTTGTCAAAGTTGAATTGTATGTTATCTTAATCTCACACTTGTGTATACTAATTTTTAAGGTTAAGTTTAGGTGCCATATGTTTGCGTGGTATCATAGTCAGGTTCATTCCCGTTTGGGGTCCGGGCGGTAAGGGGTGTTAAGTGTGTTAGAGTTCCACATTGGTTGGAGAATTGACGAGTGATTTGCTTATATGGACTTGGGTAATGTTCCACTCGCGAGCTTGTTTTTAGGGTTGAGTTAGACTTAAGTGTCATAAATGTACACACTAAAAAAACAATAATTAAAATTTAATCCCCGTTAGTTGAGTTAATCACGAACTTCAGTAATCTCAAATTAGCATACAATAAAAATAATTATAGTACAAAGAAACGGGTACTCATATTCAATATATATGTAATATTTAAAAGGCAACCAACTACTCAAACATAATATTGATATAAACTTTACCATTAGAATTCTAAATATTTCTGGACATGAAGGCGAACTTAGTGAAGGAGAACTAGAAGATGAATCTGAAGTGGCTTGAGCCTTGAAAAAATTCGTGATTATACCGACTTTCACTTCACAATTTCAACCTATTTAAATGCAAAAATTGAATTTTAAACAATAGCTAGAATCCAACAATGGTCTGGAAGTATGTTCGGAACCAACAACCTTCTTGGTATTGGGTTCTGTCTAAATTTAATACAACAACAACAAACCTAGTGTAATCCCACAAAGTGTACACAGACCTTACCCCTACCTTGGAAGTAGAGAAGTTGTTTCCGGTAGACCCTCGGCTCGATGAAACACATTTTAAAGCATTTCGGATAAGGAAACAGCAAAAACCATCTAAATTTACTACAAGCTTTAATGAATTTCTCAATATAAATACAAGGACCGGGTAAAAGCTACACATTCATGGGAACCCGTTCTCGACACTGTCCGCTCCTGCTCTATGGATCCTTTCATTTTGTTGTGTTATTTCCTTTGCTATATCAGCATTGAATTTGTAATTTTTTTGAGATTGGGAACTGTTTCTATTTCTTTAAATCAGTACATGGGTTGTACTGAAAACCATATTTACATAATGAACTCTAAAGGCACTGTCCTATCCCTATAATGAGTCTAAAACATCAATGATAGAGACAGTGTCATTAGAGTAGATCTGATTACACCAAAAACACAAAGTTAGAATACAATTTAATTTTACTTGCTGCATATTACTCTCCCTATTCTCAAAAACTTTAAGATTTCTCTCTTTCCAGACAGTCCACCAAATAGCAGGAATGATTCTCCAGTTGCTTCTGTTTTTTGCTTGTAATCCTGCTTTTTCCCAAATGTATAAGGCCTCTGCAATTCTACCAGGCATGACCCATGAGATGTTTTTGAGCCTTAGGAATAGACTCCACAATTGGCCAGTGACCTTGCACTGGATGAACAAGTGATAGACTGTTTCTGCAGTTTCCCCACAAAAAAAACATCTTGAACACAGTGTAATACCCCTCTTCATCAAATTATCCCGTGTCAACACAACTTCCTTAGCCAGTAACCACACAAAACAGGCCACTTTGTATGGGATCTTGGCCTTCCAAATGTGTTTTCAGGGCCATTTGGATGCCTGCATAATTGGGTGGTTCAACTTCCTATATGCTGTACTTACTTTAAAAGTCCCAGTACTGTTCCCCAACCACCCACTGCAATCTGTCTTTCCCTGTCTCCAAGCCACTAAATTGTTCTATGACGCTGAAGAATTCTGTAACTCTTGGAATTTCCCAATCATTGAGGTGCCTTCTAAATATAATATTCCACCCATGAGGTGTCCATAGTTCAGCTATTGTATTTTGTTGCTGAAGAGCCAGAGTATGTATGTCCGGGAAAAGTGTCTCCAAATTTCCTGCTTCATGCCAATCCTTCTTCCAGAATCTAGTTTTAGCACCATCTACCACTTTAATAATCTTGGTGTTTTGTTTGAATTCATCCCATAGTGATCGGATGGATTTCCATAAACTAACACCATAGGGAGTGGTAACTTCCTTTGTCATCCAATTGTCACTTTCTTCATATTTTGCTTTTATGACTGAGCCCCATAAATTCTGATCATCGTTGGAATACCTCCAAAGCCACTTCATTCTCAAAGCATTGCTTTGATTCTTAAGGTTCTTGATCCCTAAACCCCCAACTCTCTTGTCATTGATCACTTTTTTCCATTTGACTAAGTGGTACCCCTTCCTTCCTTGTTTCCTTGCCACAAAAACTTTCTCCTGATGCTATCCAACCTATTAATGACAAAGAGTTTGTAATTGTAAAATGCTAATGCCGGATCAATTGTTCATTGCCTTGGACAAACTCTGAACGAACAATGCAAAAGTACAAATATAGGTGGCTCCATGACTGTATTTAGTTGAGACTGTAACAGTAAAAACTAAGTGATTTTTGAAACAATAATATTGTCGTATATCAAATGAGAAATGAGATAGCAGGAGTATTGAGTGTGTAAATAGTGATCATGAGAGTCAGATTGTAGTTGGTCAAATTTTTCGACTTGCAGATCAGGTGCTGACAATAATAAGGATTCTCAGCTGTAGTCCATTGTGTTCTGAACTAGCTTTTATTCATGGATAGCTTTTTCCATATACCACACGGTTGCATAAATTCATTCTAAAGTAGCTCTTGATAAACATTTATGAATGACAAAACTCTTCTATTGTATAGTTTTCGGTACTATGTTCATGCTTGTAATTTTATATCATTTTCTCTGTTCATCTAGTTGGGACATGGTTACTCCGAGAGTTCTGCCGGAGGGCCTGAGAGGTCCTCTCAGCTACCTACAGGTTCACGACATTCTTCGATGTTAGGAACCCCCCAAGATGCAGAAATGAATCCTTACACAACTCACAGTCATCATCCATCAAC
Source organism: Solanum verrucosum (assembly GCF_900185275.1). Lineage (NCBI taxonomy): Eukaryota > Viridiplantae > Streptophyta > Magnoliopsida > Solanales > Solanaceae > Solanum > Solanum verrucosum. The sequence goes on along the minus strand of NW_026019988.1, from coordinate 7,335,226 downwards.
AGCGCCTAATTATGGTGGGCAATATAGCTCTGTGTATGGTTCAACTGCTCAGCAGGTCAGCAGATTCTTCCGCACTGTATATATTCTATTTTTATGGTATATTATCTATTGCCGAAACTGTCTGAAGAATGAAATATTTCCATAAGCGGTACAAATTCTGGTGTTATATTTGGAGGGTGACCTTGTATTTCTTGTAATGTGGACTTGGTGTGAGTCTAATAGCTTGTTTGCCCAAGCTTTTAAAATTAGCTTATTTTGAGAAGTGCTTTTCAAAGTACTTTTGATGAGAAACAGTTTGTTCTTGCCTAATCAATCTGGAAAGCACTTTTGGGCAACAATTAATGTTTGGTCCAATTTTTTTTTTTTGAGATGGTAACATATGTTTGGTCTACTCCTTTAAAATGTGCTTCTAAGCTATGTTGCTCAGACTTTGACCAAACACCTCAACTTTGAAAAAGCATTTTTTTTTTTTTAAAAAGGTACTTTTAGTGAAGCTTGGCCAATCAAAATATAATTCTTCTACCATCATGAGAGAGGAAAGACCTGCTCGTAGTACTCAATTAATCCAAACTTTAACCTGTGTGAATTTTATCTGGTTCCTTGTTTTGTTGTTTGAATGAGTTTAATATGTCGATTGTTTCTGTTTGCATTTCTGATAGTGTAATTGGATATATTTGCAAATGCTCACAGTAGTGGTAAAGCTGTTAGAGTAGGTGAGTTTTTTTGTCTTTTTCACACAATTGGATGTTGATGTTTAAGGTTTTACCAGTTGGCATGCCAAGAAATGTGATATTTTGCTCTGCAATATTGCCGTGTTGCATTTTAGAGTTAAACCATTTGGAAGATAATCTCACCCTTGAGCATGTAGCTTCTTTCTTTGCATGGTTGTTGCCAATAAAATCCTCATTGTTCACCACTAGCCAGTGGATGCCTTGCATGTCTGTAGATGTGTGTATCTGTAAACAAATCGTTGCATGCGCATACTGCTTTTGGTATAGCCTGTGTTGCACTGTCCATAGATTTGACCATCTCATGGACTTGTTTCACAAGTGGGATATTCAACAAAATTTTCTGAAGTGTGCTTTCTTCCTTTTCCACCAATTTCAAGGATTGGGTCTATAAAACTTCTACCATGTTTAGTTTATTAATGCTTGCATTGTGTGTGTGTCGCTTTTTGTGTGTTTCAGTTAAGCCTTTTGCATTATCAACTGTTTAATTTTCTGATCATGAGTATAAAAGCTTGTCTCTCTACATCTCTTTCATATGCAGATGCCCACAATTGGTGGAAAAGGATCTGGATCATCAGCTTTGGAAAGTCGTAGCGGCTTTGGTGTGGATTCGCCAAAGTTCACAGCAGGTGACTACGTTTCATCATCCAGCCATGGATATGGTCATAAAGCTGAACAGCAATACACTGATAGGGTTTCTGATTATCCAACCCTTGATAGACGATATGGTGAACGTCACAACTCTTATGTGGGGAGAGATCTGACAAGTGAACAACCAAATCGATATTCTGATTCAATTTCTTTTGGTAATAAGCATCAGGTGTGATTTTTACACTTGGCCTTCTACCTTTTTCAGGAACTCTTTTGACTGTTACCATCACCCTGGACACACCATGAGCACCTGCACATGAGATCGCAATACCATTGATGGTCATAATATGGATTGTGATTGTTCCCTTGTATAAATATATACAATAATTACCAATTTTAAAAAAAATAGAAATTCTGAATGAGCATTGGGAAGTTTGAGTTACCCAAACTTCTACCTGTTACAATTCCTTGGAGATTAACTAAACCAGAATACAAAGGAGCTGGATAAGAGAGAAGTTCATAGTCCATCCTAGACAAGATAGCCCCTTTAGAATGGAATGGGAAAAAAAGGGGTTTTGAGTGTAACAATATGTGTGGTGAATGGAATCATAGAAGTGGGTAGTTTATTTTAGGATGGTAAATATAGGAGTAGTAATACTAATACAATGTAATAATTGGTTTAGTTTGAATCTTTCAGTAAAAATTTCCAGTTTGTATAATGAGGTTGAATGTTTTGGAGGTTTGAAGAGGAAAACATGTTGAGTAATACTGCTTCTTGTCGTTGTTTAGTACTTGTCTGTGTCCCGGCTAAATAATTTATTACTTTCTATGTGACCTCCTTTTTCCTAATGTCTTCTATGTTTTCCCCCATTGTTAGGCTGAAAGATATGAGCATATGGATCATGCATCTATATTACGACAAGAGAAAATGCGACAAGAGCAAATGCTGAAGTCTCAGGCATTGCAATCTGCATCCATTGATGGAGGATCTAGGTATGTACTCTAGTTCTATCTCAAAATTGTGTGATGTAATAGAAAAATGCTCTTTAGAACCACGTGATTGGTTGTGTTTAATTGTATTCTCCCTTACATTATCAGTATCTATACCTGGCTCTAACATGTAAATAGGAGTGATATACATCCTGTGAGTGAGAGCTTATATCTGTACACATCCTGTGCCCAACTTCTTACATGGAGCTATATGTCCTATTGCACTAAGTAGCAACAAATTTCTGGCAGACAAGCTGAATATCTTGCAGCAAGGAGTGCTGCTGTTCGTCTTGCAGCCCAAGATCCCATATCTTATAGTAGCAGAATCGACTCGGATCCTCGCACTTTATCAACGTTACCTGGATCATTACTTCCTGGGCAACATGCTCCTTCTATCCTAGGAGCCGCACCGCAAAGAGCTGTTGAGGATGTCATGTATGTTCAAAATTCTACGAATCCTGGTTATGGAGTGAGCCTGCCTCCAGGTAGAGACTATGGGATAGGGAAGGGACTTCATGCAACTTCCGTTGACTCTGACTATCCTAGCAGTGTGTTGGCACGTGCTGGTCACTCAAGGTTAGATGATTATAAGGATGACAGGGTTGTCTACTCTCGGGAGCTTGAACGAAGGGAGAAAGATCGACACTCTTCACGCGAGCGAGCGAAAGATCGAGAAAGGGAACGAGATCGGGAGCGGGAACGAGAACGAGAGCGAGAACGAGAACGAGATAGGGAACGAGAACGACAGCGACAAAGAGAGCGTGATCGTGAACGTGCTTTGGAACGTAAGGAGAAGGAGAAAGATCATGAGCCCAAACGTGGAGCTGAAATAAAGCATGACCGAACACCTCCCAGGAGTTCCAGGGACCGACGTGGTCCCTCTTTAACCAAGGACAGTAGATCTACACGACGAGAATCTCCACGTCCTGAAGCTTTGAATAGGTGGATTTTATTTGGTTTTGTCCTTCTATGGTTGTGTGTGTTTAGCAGCTGCTATATATTGCAGCATTTGTAACTAACTTGGTGTTCTGTCATGCTGAAGGCGTCATTCACCTGTTAAAAGGAGAGAGTATTTCTGCAAGGTAAAACAAGAGCTTAGTGCTTGAATCGTTATTATCCCTCTACGTGGTTCTGCTTTCCATGTGGGAATGAAGTGTTGTGAGGACCTCTTAGTACTTTAAACTTCTTGATAACCATATTTCATGGACAGAAACTAATCAAGTTACTCATTTCTAAAAACCTATCCAACACAATTGGGCTATTGGCTTTTTCAATTATCATGTCTTGCAACAAGCTCTTATTTTGAACCATCGTCAGTGTCAGATATTTTGTCCCTCCTTTTCCTTTATCTTCTTGCTGGTCTCCTATGCTCTCTTCCATCTTTCCCTCCGGATGTTGCTGTCCGTGATGCTCAAGACATGTAGTTTCTGCAAAGAATTGTGGTGTTCTGTTCTATCTGTTCGTTCCTTGGATCCTGGAGACTGTTGATCCTTTTCTGTACCATCAGAACTTGTCATCGTTATCTTTTTGGGATGATAGTTGTCTCTCTTTTTTAATAATTTTTAAGCTGCCTTTATTTGAATGGTTGAATTTTGGGACTTGAAAAACTGCTTCAATTATTCAACAGGGATATCTAATGATTACCATTCTTATACATTTATTGTTGTTTTTGCAGGTTTATTCATCCAGTTTGGTTGAAATTGAGAGGGATTATCTCTCACTGGATAGGCGGTATCCTAGGCTTTTCATATCTCCAGAATGCTCAAAGGTTTGCCTTCTCTTTCATTCAGCTAATTTTATGTGACAATATCACGTGACATCACTTTTTTTTTTGCTGTAGGTAGTTGTAAATTGGCCAAAAGGGAATCTTAAGCTTTCTTTTCATACTCCTGTCAGGTAATAAGTCGTGATACCCTTCCCTTTTATGTTTATTTATTTCATATTCTATTTCTGTTATTTTGCACTATAGCATTCTATTTGGTATTGGAACATCTGATTTTCAAAAGAATATTATGTCTCTCAATGATTTTTGAAATGATCTATTCCTTTGGAGCCACAGCTCTAACATATGCTTTCTCTACCCCCACCCACACTTAATCTGGTGTAATTAATTATTATGTAGATATGGAGTTTTTCTTTCTCAAAAAAATATTAGGTAGATATTAGAGATGACAATGGGCGGTGCGGGGTGGGTTGAGCTTAACCCGAAAAAACTCTTAACCCGCCCTGCCCTGCATAACAATTTTTTTTCATTTTCAACCCACTCCACTCTGCCCCGCCCCGCATGAACCTGCCCCACATAATTTGTTTTCAATATTTTCTTTCGACACTAGTAACATTTTTTTCAATATTTTCCTTGTTAATTAAGTTTGATACTAAAAATAAAATTCATAAAAATAAATTCATTTTCTTATTTAGTTATATTAATTTAATAGATAATGACTCAAAAATTTATTTTTGAGGTCAACTGGGAAGCATGTAAGAAACTGTGTTAGTTTTGATTGAACCATTTTCATTCACTATCTTGAATATCTTAATAACTTTAAAGAAACTTTCAATTGATATTAGTTTGAATAAAAAATACTAATGAATTTGTCATGAGATTTGTGTATTCTTACTCATGAAGGGTGCTCAATCACTCTTATAGCATGTAAAAAATTAAAATTAAGTTTGAACCCACATAAAACTGCATAGACCTGCAACGCGCCCTGCCCTGCCCCGCATTAGTTTCAAAAAGAATTACTTCAACCCGCCCCGCATCTGCCCCCACCCTGCACAACCTTAAAACTGCCCCACACCGCCCCATTGCCGTCCCTAGTAGGCATGCTGTTTTGCTTTCTCAAAAAATTAATTGGTAGATATGCAGTTTTGATTCTTTGAAATCTATAAGATGATGGCTGGTATGACACTATCACCCTTTTCATGATGGAACAGTTTTGAGCATGATTTTGTTGATGGAGAGGCTGCAACAGCGCTGAAACGGCTGTCATCGAAACCGTCTGCTGGTGAACCTGAAAAATCAGAACCTGGGATGACTATATGGAATGCTAAGGTTTTTATGAAGATATACTAATTGCTTTAGAACCTGTCCTTTCCTCTTCCTTGCCTCTGAGAATTCTTAAGTTAGCATTTGTTTGAGATGCTATCATGATATTATAAGTGGTGGTCAGATATAACTCATATAAGAACCAGTAGAAGTTAATGGTGGGGTACTGTTCTGGGATTTCAATGTCAATGACACTGAAGTTTGTTAGTTTTATCATCAGAGAATAGGTGTCCTCTTTTCTTGCTTTTGTTTTAGAACTTCGCTGAAGAGAATCATAACTGAAGTGGTGCGTGTTTCTGGTTCATGGTTGTTATATAACAATTAACCGTCTGTACTCCTGAGTTTTGGGCATCTTTGAGAGTAAATTGGTTGTCTTAATTGTGGATTTTTAAGAGGATGAAAGATGTGATAATGTCTGTACTCCTGAGTTTTGGGCATCTTTGAGAGTAAATTGGTTGTCTTAATTGTGGATTTTAAAGAGGAAGAAAGATGTGATAATTGCATTTGGTCTTTATAACTACTAATATAGGTGATAATTGCAATAGTTCAAAATTTCCCTTGCTCCTTATTGTTGCCAGTATTAATGCTCCTGAACAGACTTTGTTCAACTTGATTAGATTGCAAAGCATAGACCTCATGAAATTAGAACCCTTGCACTGATTTTCTTTTCCATTGCTGCCTTCTATCATCTATATGCTATATGTTCAAAGATGACTAGCAAGTTGGTTTTGTATTTTCTAATGTTATAGTGGAAGCACAGTATTTATGCAATGGTGTTTCTTCCGTCATGATATGTACCTTCTTATCCCAATGCACTCTCTACATTGTGCTAAAACATTTCTAATGGTTGTCATTTTTATTTTCTGATATATAGATGATTTTGATGAGTGGGCTCAGCAGAAATTCTCTGGAAGAGTTGTCATCCGATCGAAACTATGATGACCGAATACCTCACATGTGCAATATGCTTAGGTTTGCGGTTCTTAAGCTGGAAAATTCTTTGATGACTGTAGGGGGGCAGTGGGATAGTGTTGATGGTGGTGATCCATCATGTGATGACTCCGCTTTGATTCAGACAGCTCTTAGGTTTGTTAATCACATTCCTCTACTATTGTGATTTACGTTTTTTTTCACTAACCCTACTGATAAAACTCTTGCTATTAGACATGCAAAGGACATAGCTCATCTTAATTTGAAGAACTGCCAGCAGTGGAACCGTTTTCTTGAGGTAATATCTGCCTGTAAGGGTATCTCTGCCCTCAGTTTATTCTACCTTACGTATTTAAAGCAGGACTCTCCCCTTTTTTTGGCAAGTAAAACGATTTTATATACCAAAAGCAATTAGAACTGTACAGGGTATGCGATGGTACAACCACCAAATGCAGCAAGCATCAAAACAATATTACCTCTCAACTATTACAAATTGTGCCTAACTTTCAACCTAGCTGTTCTCAGGGGTAAAAATTTAATCTTAAGAGGGGCTCCTGTTAACTATGCGTGATAAGATCCTCTGAACACTACCTCTTGGGTCATCTTCCTGATTACCTTCTGGGATTTGCCTTTCATTGCCTTGAACACATAACTATTCCTCTCGATACACACATAGTAGACACAGTCAGCCAAGGTCATTTTATTGATAGCATCAGCTGCTCCATTGCCTCGTACATGGTTATGTGCCCACTCTAATTCTTCTGTCCAAGTCAACATTTGTCTGTCTATACCCAACCACTGGAGGAGTTTGGACCATATTGTAGTAGCTTTTTGTCAACTTTTAAGTTTCATTACATTTTTAGTTCATTAGCTTCCCTTTTCCCCCTTCTGCGGTCCATGCTATTGAGATGGCTCATATCATAAAAAAATGTTTTGTATTTTCCAAGAATTGTAGGTGGCAAACTCAAGCCAAGAAATAGTTATCTAATCCGAATCACAAAAGCTTAGAAATTGCTCGCTATTAAATTTATAAAGTATTGAAGATAATTTATTTTTTGATGCTTGGCAGATACACTATGAAAGAGTTGGAAAGGATGGGCGGTTCAGTCATAAAGAAGTCACTGTTTACTTCGTCCCAGACTTGTCTGAATGCCTCCCTTCATTAGAATCATGGCGTGAGCACTGGTTTACGAAAAGAAAGGATATTGCTGAGAGAGAAAGGGAACTTGCTCTGAGTAAAGAGGTCTGCTTGCTTAAAGTGCTAGTACATTTCTTGTACCTTCAACGAAAAATTCTCTCTATAAGTTTTGACGAATATGCGCCATTTGTTTTATTAAGAAAGGTAATTTATTGCTTTATATGACACCAAGCCGGTGCAGTCTGGTGGGCCTTACAAAAGGAAAAAGTGAGTTAATGAATTGAGAAGATATTTCAATTTGTCTCTTCCATTTATGTCCTGTAACTGACATCAAAGAGCTAGACAGTGAATTACTTGATCCTCATCAACTCTCCTTCCAACAAAGACCCTTTTGTGTCTCTTAACTCCGAAACTGCCCACCAAATGGCTTCAGAATGGTATTCCTCTGTGCCACTGGAAGAGTGAATCTTTTGTAGTTTCTGGCATGCACCACTCATCCACTATACATTTAAGTACATGCATAATACCTGGATCCTTATCAAAGAGAGAGAGAGATAGAGAGAGAACTAGCATCTTTGTGGCCTTTCTTCACTAATGTTATCTGTCGCAATAGCAATACACCTCTACTTTTGTAAGCCGTACCGAGTCAGACAGGACTATGTGCCTCCAACCAAACACTGCACTTTGTGGGATGCTTTATTTCTCAACTCTGTTTCTTTTTCCAACATGTGGTTGCTCTTGGCCTTTCCCTACTTGTGTCTTGTTGTGACTTGTGATTGTAGTCATATCTTAGGTATATAGCAGCTGTAGGGGGGTTTCAATTCCAGAATGTCAATTGCTCTTTATCACCTTTATCCACAGAGAAATTTTCCTCCTTGCTGAACTTTCAACAGCCATTTGGCCAGTGAGCTGTTATTTGGTCCCTCATGCTTCTTACACCAAGTGTCTCCTTTCTTTTTTCTTTTTTTTTCTTGTTTTTTGATAATCGAGAAAGGCTCTCCTTTCTTTTACTAGTCATTTTCTCCCACTCTTAAGTTTGTATGTCCTTTCTGTGCTGATTTGCCATTTTAAAACTTCCTCCCTTCATCATCCTCTCTACTTCGTCCAAAAAGAATGGAATTGTCAGAGCACCATGTTCAACACATAATTTTAATGTCATATTTTCTTTTTGGAAGACTGTTTAAATAGTTTGAAACTGCATAGAAATACTAAATATCACAATTTCTTGTAGTTAAACACACACACACATATGTTTGAAAACAATCATAAACTAAGGATAAACTCTTTGATTCCTATAATAGCAATATCCAGTTCTTTTGGGACAGAGAGTAGCATTTTTGTTTCTAGTTTACTTTTATGTGTCCTTTTCATTTACTTTAGTCTCAGATGGTACATTAATGGTTTTGCTTGCTGACCTGTTAAATTATTTGTTTGATCTAGAAATCCGGTGAGAAGGAAAGCGTGAAAGGTAAGATATCTGAAATTTTGGTGCATCAATTTCTTTACCTGAGAATCAATTCTGGTTCATTTATTCATTTTGGAATTCAATAACTGAAGAGTACCAGCATCTTACAGATGCTAAGAGGGGTCCCAAGTCAGAGAGAAACTCTGCATCTGGACAGTCTGCAGAAGCAAGCAAGAAGGAGAATGATGGCAAACTGAAAGAGAGTATAGCTGATAAAGAAGGGTCTAAGAAAAAAGGTGGAGAGAGTAAACAACCTCTTGAAACTGGTAAGGTGGGAAATGATAATGCTGAGCCGAATCCAGCTGCTATTGAAACAGATGGTAGTGCAAAATCAGTTAAGAAGAGAGTTATAAAAAGAATTGTTAAACTGAAGATCTCCAATAAGAAAGATTTGGAAACCACAGAGAAAGTAAATGAGAAGGTGGATAGTAAAGAAACTGGGGATGGAAATATGGGCACAGAGATTGCTTCTCCCCAGGTTGGAGCATCTGCTAACCCTCCAGTTAAAACTTTTATAAGGAAGAAAATTGTTAAGAAGGTTCCTGTGGTGAAAACTCCAGAAGAAGATGGGATGAAACCTCCTGATGTGGAAAGTGTCAAGGAGGTGGAATCTTCGGAAGATAAGGGGAATAGTAAAACTGATGGTAATAGTACTTCTATCAAGCAGGATGCTGTTGTGAAGAAATTAGTTAAGAGAAAAATAATTAAGAGGGTTCCCAAACGAAAAGCAGCAACTACAGACACCAACAATGGAGCCACTGGTGTAGCTAGTCTCAAAGACGATGTGAAAGAGGAGAAATCAGTTCAAGCTGAAAGTGAGGTGAAAAATGTGGGTGATAATAATGCAGAAACTGCAGAGAACGTGAATGTTGTCAACCAAGAACAGAAGGTTAGCCCCAAAACAAAATCAAAAATAGCTGGCATGAAGCAAGAAACTAAAGAAGAAAAAAAGACCAAGGAGTTAAATCTTGCTGGGTCCAAGAAAGAATCCGAAGCAGACAAGCATAAGAGTTCTCAAAATGATGACCTTTTAAATCTTAAAGGAAAGGAAGGCCCCAAAGAACTAACAGGAAAGAAGGATCAGGATGAGAAAATCCTTTCGAAGAGCAAATCAACGAAAGAGATCAAAGAAAAGAGAAGTGAAGATCCTCCTCGGCACCCTGGATTTTTTCTTCAAACAAAAGGGAGCAAGGATATGAAGGTAGGTTGAATCAGAATCACTTGACTGTTCAAGTTGGAATAAATGTTTTATCCTACTATTTGCATGAAATAACTATGTTGGTGTGTTCCTATGCTTACAGTTGCGGTCATTGTCTCTTTCATTGGATTCTTTGTTGGATTATACTGATAAGGATATTGAAGAGTCGAGATTTGAGGTATACCCTTCTTGCTGGAAATCACAAACTTGTCCTATGATTTTACTAAATCATCATCCGTGAATTGATTAATGTACTTTTGATCCAATTGGATTGCATCACCTTTTGCTATTTCTTTTGCAGCTTTCACTTGTTGCGGAATCCCTGTATGAAATGCTTTACTATAACATGGCTTCTCGTCTCTTAACTTTTCTTCAGGTTTGTGCAAGTCATTTTATTCAGTTAGTTCCCTGTGAAATGGTATTTCTGTTGCAAGTTCTTATCTAACACCTGCCCATTATGTTACTTCTATAATAGAAATTGCGTTCTAAGTTTTTGATCAAGCGAAACCAGCAGAAAAGACAGAGAGAAGAATCATCCAAGAAGATAAGTGAGGGAAAATCAGCCAAGCGTGCAAAGAAGACAGATGAACATATGGAGGATGACAAATCTACTAAAACTGAATCACATGGCAAACATGATCAAGAAGATGAAAAATTGCCTGTCAAGGAAGAGGCTACTTCGCTAAATAATGCTGAAGAGACAGTGATACCAGATGAAAATGCAAATGATGACTCTGAGATGGATGAAGATCCGGAGGAAGATCCAGAGGAGGAGTCAGAAATGCAAGACACAAGCCCGCAGGATGGCCAGGCTAAGGAGGCAAAGGTTCTGTCTCTCTTGCTACCACTTAAAATTTCTTTTATGTTATGTTTTCTGTGTACTTAGTTATGTTTGGAATTTGCTGTTTATTGGTCTAATTTAGCAAGAACATTGTGGGTAAATATAAGTTTCAGTAGGTATTTTTAGTTTCTTATATATTTCAATCAGTCTTATATCATTGACTAAATTAGCAATATGAAGAAACACTACCATGCATCTACTTTCAAGAATATTTTGTTAATATCATTGACTAAATTAGCAATATGAAGAAACACTACCATGCATCTACTTTCAAGAATATTTTGGATATTCTGGTACAATTAAGACTCAATAGAGGATTGGGATAGTGTAGTTTATGTAGAAGTTTTTTTGCCTACACAAGGATACTTGTATATTTTTGTCATTGGTGAATATTAACTTTATTATTATAAGCTTATCGGTGAAATAAAAGAGGTCATTGCTAAACATTGATCTATGTAATATAATTGTAGTGCCACTACAAATTGTATATGTTTTTTTCCGCATATTGAGGTGGACAAACAATAATTTGAACCCATTGATCGGGAAGTTGGTTTTGCGGCAAGGGTGTGGAAATGAAGAGACTAGATGTCATGTAGTATTTACTGTAATCTCATATGTTTCTGACTGTAGGAAAATGCCGAGGAAATGCAAACTGATGCTGATACTGGAGGTGAACTGTCTGGAAACGGCAAGGATGAAGGAGCTTCTGAGATAAAGCCAAATCTAGAATCAGGCAGCAAAGAAGTGACAACAAAGGTCGAGAAAAATACTAGAACTACTCTGGGTGAGGTTAACAAAGAACTGTTGCAGGTAAGTTGCTGGTTTCTATCTTAATTTCTATTTTTCATTCTTTATGTTCTCTATCTGATGTCTTCTTGCTTTGGAACAGGCTTTCAGGTTCTTTGACCGAAACAGAGCGGGATATGTTAGGGTAAACAAACTAAGCTTGTCCTATTCCTCTCTCTCTTTCTCTTTCTTCTTGTTGTGTAGGGAACTCAACCATGTATGCTTTCTCAGGTCGAAGATATGAGATTAATCCTCCACAACTTGGGGAAATTCCTTTCTCACAGAGATGTCAAGGTTGGTTCATTTTGTATGTCCCTAGTACCTTTATGGGTTACTTTGCATGTATGCTGACATTAAAGCATGTCTCCCAGGAACTTGTGCAAAGTGCACTTATAGAGAGCAACACCGGGAGAGATGACCGAATTCTCTACAAGAAGTTGATCGACATGAACTTGTGAAGTTCGTTGCAGGATTAGCTAGTGGATTATTATCAAATTTCAGTGCTGCCTTTTCAATGAACTGTTTAATGGTGAACAAACGATGCCCTAGAATAGACTTGAATTATTGGCTAGTGATTAAATAATCTAAAACCGAATCATTAACAGAATAGATGATATACTCGTGCAAAGTATTTTTCATAGTGGGCATTCAGTTCTTACTCAGTGTGCAATTTGGCTATCTCCAATATGACGATTATATTCTCTAGCCTATGCCAGACAATGCACAAGGCAGGTGGAAGTTGCAGAATCTGCCCGTCTCTACGATGATATTCGTCTTTAAACATATTACCCTCCAACGTATTTCCCTTCTTATTAAGTTATGGTTTATCATTCTGTTGTTGTGTTGGTTGGGTTGGAGGTTTGGGGTTATATCGTCTCGCGGTTATGGAGATGTTTTTGTTTTTTTGTCTTTGATGTAGGTGTGAGCAAGCACAGATTTATAAAGCATATAACTACGATCGAAATTTAGGAAGGTGAAAACATCTGACGTGAGTGTGCACATGTAAAAATGCCGAATGCCTGTGTGAGCAGGCACAGTTTGTTGGTGAATCACCCTATATATATATGGTCAAAATGTTCTTTACGTGTATATATATATATATATAGTAGATGATGAATCATTTGGTAAAAATCTCGTCTCTTCTACTAGTCGAGTTTCTTAAACAGCATCAACATTCCTTCTACGTTTTTTCCCTTGGTACAAATACATCCCTTTATGTTAGGTATTCAACTCTGTATATACAGCACGTTCAATGTAGATATGTTCCTTATCGTGTACTTACTCTTATCGGCAAAGAAGTCAAGTTGAACCTGAAAATGAAATCGTCTTTAATATAAAGCGCTTAATAAGTTAAAAAAAGCAAGTTGAACTAGAAATGAAATCGTCTATAGTACTTAACTCCTGAAGTGAGACTTCTCATAGCAAATTCACCCTTTTCTGAAAACAACCAATACTTTAATTGCAAACTAGTTACGCTTGACTATATAAATCATTTACATCCATTCCGCTCTATTTGAGTTCATTTCAATCCAAATACTCAACAATTTGTTTTTTTTTTTTTACAGCAAATTTAGGAGAAAACAATGCAAGAAGCTGCAAAAAAGAAGAGAACATATTACAAAACTAAAGGATGATTCCAAAGTAATATATGTTTCTCGAATTTACAAACAGAAAGGTGAAACATGACCTTAAACTTCTAAGTGCATTATCTGATACAGATTTCGCCTGATATGAGATGACGAAAAAGGCTGTTATTTCCTGGTACTTCTTGCTCAGATATTCAGCTTCCGAAAATGGTTCAAAAACATTCGTCTCATTGACCTGGTCATGCAAGTACCGCCAGTTGTTTTATGCATTTACACTAAAAATTGTGCACTTACACGAGCCAATAATCCAAACTGAACACCGAGCATTCTCTATCAACAAGCTGGCTCCTGTTTCAACTGGATTCCGCTTCTGCAGCCAAACATCATCGGCTGGGGAAACAGAGAGATCAGCATTATGACATATTGCAAGAAATCTTGTGTAACATAGATGAACATGGAGCATATTTAAGACGATCTCACAGATAGTGATATGGTGGAACTTGAAGAACCGATTCAATAAGACGCTGGATCAACCCTAGTGGTGTGGCATTAAGATTCAACATTGTGCCTAAAAAAGGGTGTGAAAAGCAAGATCACCTGAGCTGAACTAGGCGGGAGACTACTAGCGAGCTCCTCATTTAAGAAGACTGGAAGTGGTGGCATTTGGCTCATAATCCCTGGCATATTTTTCATTCTGAAATGACACAACAACAGTAGTATTATATGAATGGCAGGACAACCAAAAGTCAGCATGGTGGCAAATAAAAAGGATAGTAGAATTACTTATTTAAAATCGCAGTTAAATTGTTCTTCGTCTGGAAAAAGAGATCAACATTGTCCTGCAACTGCTCATTTACATAGTGACATCAGATATCAGAAAATATGCAAAATAGAAAATTGTAAGATGAGGAACATCTGTCAGTCTCCTCCGAAAGATGCAACAGAAACAGAAATAAACAACAAAAAAAAAACAGACGATAATCCATGAAGATGTAACTAAATGATTCCATCTTCTTTATTTTTACTTATCCAAGGATTTTATACACCTCATTCAATTCCCACATTAATTTTCCTACTTAGTTCTATTTCTTTAACAGTAAATAACAAGTATCACCATTCTCTTTGTACTCAAACTAAAAGGACTACCAGAGCTAACACAGAAAGGCCGACAAATGACAATGTCACTGATCTTTTTTATGACCTATGCTATACGCACTCTCAAGTCGTGGTAATTACCATTGCTATTTAAGGATCAGACTCATTCAAAGTCAATGTGGATACAGACAAAAGCTGGATATGGTTACAAGAGCAATTCAGAATTTTCTTAATTTCATTTTAGAAGAGTAGTACTTACTATTAAATTGGCCCCATCTTTTGTCGTTGTATACCTGTAATCTGATATTAATGAGCCTTCTTTCTTTTCTTGTTAGTGTTTTTATTGTTTATAAGTAGCACCCGTTTGAGGTGCTTTGCTTTATAATGTAAGGTAGTAAAAGCCATTTGAGGTACTAAGTCGGGGTGCAAAACTTAACGAAGTTTACATTCCTAGAGTTTTCAGAAAATCCATATAGTTTTCCATGTCATTTAGATAACATTGTTTGATATACTTAACTTGGGCCAAGGGTCTATCAGAAACAGTCTCTCTACCTTCACACAAGGTAGGGGTAAGGTTGTGTACACCCCACCCTTCCTAGACCCCACTTGTGGAATTACACTGCATATGTAGTTGTTGCTGTCCTACATATTTTAGGCATTTAAAGCTAGAGCATGTCCTCCAAAGCATCTCTAGATTTCCTATTCCTTTCCTTCCCTGGGACAAAATCTTTTAGTTTCCCCAAACATTTTCTTGCAACACATCGAAAATCCATCACTGGCTTTGGCATGACCATTCCACCTTGAACATGAAAAAAGAACAGCACCTACCAATATAAAGAGATGGTTGACTGACTCACATCCAACCCACACATGAAATATCTATGGCACAACTCCTCTTCTTTCTTGTGGTTATCCAAACTAAGGACTGCTTCCAGCACTGTTGTTCAACCAACTACCTCCAAGAGGGCTGTAGCTTCTATTTAATTTTTGGTGGAACTGCTGACCATTTGCCAGGTGTGACCACTAGAGCAAAGAACGATTTTCTTTTGAAAATGGTAAAGTTGTATTGTATTCTTCAGCATTAAGGAAGTTGTACCAACTGCTCAGCTTCTTCTATACCCTCTTCTTTACACCAAAAATACGAAGTACTGATACAATTCTCTTTAATTTTCTGGATTGTGTTAGAGATGTCCTGAAAGCATTTGTTGTTTCTCTCTCTCCATGTTGACCACCATATGTTTTTCTGAATCTTGCTCCCTCCTCTCCTTATCCAACAGATGAGTAGGTCAGCAGTGTGTTCTGGCATTGAGACATACTTAGAAACAGAGACCAGATCTGTGTTCTAATCTTACAATGGAGAAACACATGATTGTTGGTTTCCTTCTTCTCCTTGAAAAAAAAACATGCAACAGTGAATCTTTCAACTCTTTTCTTCGTCCATGCATATCAGGGCCTATACACTCAAATCCATGTTTTATTGACATAGCTGACTTACTACTATCACCTTCCAGCTCTGGAAAACTTCCTGTCCCAGCTGTGGTCATTCTCTGAGGAGAAGATTTTTTAATTTTTAAAAAAATTGGTAATGGTATTCTTCAGCATTAAGGACATGCTGGGGACCTCCAAAAAGTTGCTAACAAGAAAAGGAGAGAAAAAGGCTAACTTTACACCAAAAATAAAAGAAGACAATAGATTTCTCTTTCACTTTCTGAATGGAATTTGTTTTATTCTCATAACATCTTCCATTTCTCTCCTTCCATATTGTCCACCAAATGCAAGCTGGGATCATTCTCCACCATTTCTTCTGGCTCTTACTTCCTCCTCTCCTAAACCAACAGCTCAGTAGGTCAGCAGTGTGTTCTGGCATAGTCCAGTTATTGTCTGTGAGTTTCAAGAACATGGACCAAAGCTGGGAAGTGACTTTGCAATGCAAGAATAGGTGATTGTTGGTCTCATCTGTCTCATTGTAGAGAAAACCTCTGGATACTATTTGTTGGCCCTTCTCCTTCAACACTTCTTGCATGAGGCATGCTCTCTTGGCCACCAACCATACAAAACACTTCACCTTGGTTGATGCCTGACTTGTCCAAATTTGTCTCCACCTTGCCAATCTGATTTCTTGAAGAGATCCCACTTCCTTTCTGTAAAGCTTGTTCACAGAAAACCTTCCATTCTCGGTGTGTTTCCGGTTCATTATATCATTTCTTGTGGACAGTCATGGTATAAAGTTATGAGGAGGAGATGTTCCATCCAATCACAACCTCCAGAAAAGAGGCCAATCTGGATATGTTACAAGAAATTCTCCCTCAATGCAACATACCTAACCACAATCTGTCCAAAATTTTACATTCCATTAGCAGCTTTATATCTAATATATTTTTGAACACCTCCAGCTGCCTTATGATTTATCCAGAAACTCACACCGTGTGAGGTTGCAACTATTTTCAAGCACCACCGCCACTCTTTAGCAACCTACCTCCCTACTTACACCAAGTGTAGGTCTATTTCCTGCCACTTCCTCATCAACCAGTATTGTGCTTTGAAAGGTTTTTGACACCAAACCCTCCTTTAGTCATTGGCTTAATCAACTATTCTCATTTAATAAGATGGTATTTGATGATATTTCTTCTCTCACAATTATCCTCAGACATTATCCAACCCATTGTGACATGGCCTTGTCACAATTTCTATATCTGTTTGGCCAAGTGAAATTCCATTTTTCGGAATCAAGAGCATGATTTCCACCAGGAGTTTGACTCTTTATCATACCAGTATTGAGTAACTTTATTCGCCCATTAGTGCCTTGATAATTTCTGATAAAGGCTTCTTCCTGTCCCATGCATATCCTCATCCACCATACCAAATATTGACCCCTTGTTTCATCATTAATTTGGAAGAAATATATATAAATGTTAATCACAACTTCCTCATTCATCTTCATTCTTCTATCTGTCCAAACTGACCATTCAAATCAATTTTTTTACTATGCCCTTCATATGATTTGGTAACATCATCTGAAACTTCACTGGTTGATTATTCCACTGTTTACACAAGCTTTTTCTCAATTCAGTCAATTGAAACCATGAAAATTCTGTCTGGTTGTGTGTAACGATTTCAAAAGATTTCTTGCCTCGAGGAGAAAAAATCTTCCCCTCTCGAGATTTCCCCGTCTTCATGCAGCTCTTTTCTCATTAAACAAGATATGATCACACATGAGTCACCTTAGACAAGCTTATAATGCTGCGTGAATGAAACTTATGTTAGCACTAAAGGATCAGAAACGATGCTGCAGAATCACTAAATTGCCGCAGACAGAGCAAGACTTGTCCAGCTCTTTTCTTGTCAGTATTAACAGAGCCAATGTTTTTTTTCCCCTGTTGGACTACGGCTATTAAAATACTACCCCTAGTAAATTTTCAGCAAGTCATTTTCCATTTCAAGAAAACTATTGAAGTCCTTCAACAAGAAGTTCGCATCTTGTTTTTCTGATTCTCCCCCAATTATTTCATAAGTTTCATTCCATAAACAAGAGGTTGAGACTAATACCATGAACGTTGAGAGGTTAGCTGAAATTTTGTTAAGGGCCTGATTATTTTCTTCCAATAGACGCCTTGTTCCAAGTAATGCTGCTAAGCAACACAAAAACCAGTTAGACAATTAGAGGCAAAGCTGCATGAAACAACTCAAGATACAAAACCAAAAACACATAGGGATTTCACAATAGCATTAGCAGAAGCATAAGACTCATCAGTAATTTCAGCAAGTGTTTTACCAGATTATGCTACATGACATATTTCAGTGTTTGCATGCATAAATTGGTCAAACAACATATATTGGTAACGTGGGGAGAACCTCAAGGCATTGCACCACTCAACATCTTGAGGTGCTTATGTACATAAATTATCGAATGCTCTAGATTAGTCTGCATATTCCTGTCAATTAGAACATTTTGACAGTTGTATACTTGCATTTGGAACACGTAAAAAATTTCACTCCCTGCCTCTACTTATCCATATAAATCCTGTTTCCCTAAATTAGGTTGCAAGAAAGTTGTGCAACCCACACAAACAGTTCAAATATGGTCAACTTGTAACATCCCAATTCTTCTTACTTTAAACTTTCCTTTCCCATTCAAACAAAAACATGCAAGACAACCTTTTTCCATCTCCTTCACTTTATCAGGATAGTGGTTTCCAAACTAAGGATTGTGAATTGTGCAAGAAGAAGATAAATAACGAATTGTTATTAAGATTTAAGAGTGAATATATTGTCGTTAGATTTTATAACAGGAGAAAGAAGAAGATTAAAAAATGATATTTATATATTTTTCACTATAGCAGATTGCTGTTCATCTGATACTAGAATGAATAACACACACACTTTCAACCAGAAACATTATCTAGTTGCATCAGGTATTATTAGGTAAGCAATTATCTGTTACAAGATAACTGAAGTAACATCATTTAAGTCAATTTCAGGGAACAGCTATTTATTTTGAGAGATCATAGAACAACTTTGTTTTCTGGCAAAAGGAAAATGGAGAAGAATATCTTCCTATTGATAAACAGGTGAAACTAACCTCCTGATGACAAAACATCACCATGGCCATGATGATTCGTGGAGAGAGAATATGGAGCCAACCTCATAAGTGAAGCAGATGCACTACTCATTGAGGACATTTCTGTTAAATTATCCTGAAGAAGCATGAAAAATGTAATGTTTTTCTTTCTTCATGTAAAATATGCATAAAGAAAGATGCATGTAGACAGAAACATACCAATAGACATAAACAGAGAGATGATTAGTGATTTACATCATGAGTCATGACATACTGAAACTATGGCAGAACATATGAACTTCCGTCAAAGTAATTCCACTAATTCAGTTCCTAAAAGTAGAATTTACTAGTTCATTGTGATCTGAAATGTGACCATTCAGAAATTTTCCTGCAGCAGAGGCAAAACTGATTGGCACATTCTACTAGATATGTAGACAATCATATTGCTCCTTCCCATTAATAGCAAAAAGGTGATGCCTCAGTAAAGAGAAGAAATGACAATCCACCCGCCCCTACCCTCACACACATCAGCACCGGTACAGTTTCTACACTGTAACAGCAGGAAGGTATAATATCAAAGTCCCAAAAGATCCAGCAAGACAGGTAAGAACTTCTTTTCAGTGTTTTTGGGAAAAAATGTTGATGCCTTGTCTTTTGGTTTTGTGAGCCATTTATAGGAAAAGAAAAGATGTCTTTATATCTGAGGCTTGCAAATGTATGGATTAGATCTTGCCGACACTTTTGGGGGTCACTCCTTTTTATAAAGTAGCTTTTGAGTAGTGGGTATTTGATAAAGTCGTCTTTGACAGCCTGTTTTGTCAGTAGCTATTATTGGATCCCTTTTAGGAATAGTGAAATGCCCTTTGGGAAAAGTAATTCAGGCTTTGCCTCTACTTTTTCCAGGGGGTTCTTTTCATAATTTGGGTCCATGTAAGCTAGAGTCATTCCTTTAGGATTGCACATGTCTTCTTCAATTAACTGCATAATCTATTTTTCATTATGCTTGTCTAAGTTTTCTAGAGCCTTCTTCAGTTTTTCCCTGAGCTCTACTTTTGATGGAGTTTTTCCCGTTGAACTAGTCTTTTGAGACTGAGATTTGAGGACAGGTTGTTTGGGCGTCCAACCTTTGATTTGTATCTGTTTGGAAAAATTTCAAGTAATTATAAAAGATATTCTCTTTTGAATATAATATTTACATATTTTGATGTGCTCGGGTAGTGTAGTAATTTCTTCTTTAGTATGGAAATCTTCAAACCTGTTGAGAAATTGTTGTGGAAGTATCTCTTTGTTACCTAACCACCTTGGGATAATGGCAATACTTAATAAACCAAGTGTGTCTTGGCCTGAGATATAAAAAATTGAACCATGCCATTTTGTAATCATACCAGTTGTATGTTTGGGGTCTGTGCGTTATAGATAACGCTATTGGAGTATGTAAATGGTCTGCAAACCATTCAAAAGGGTCTAAGATTCTCTTGATGGTGAACCTGGAATATTTGATAATTGCAGGATTGTTTTCATCTCTGAAATGTTCTATCTCAATTGAATCTGCGTCAATAAGGATAGCTTCATAGTATCTCCTGGTTTTGAGTATCCACAAAGTTAGAATCAATATAGCAAGGTTTGATCAAGTTTGCTATAATCTTTGTTTAATGCCATGATAGGCAATACCTGTGAAGTAATGAATCCTTTCTTCCTTTGGAGATGAAGTGGTTGGTTTAGTTAATTCAGGATTAACAGCTTGAGCAAAAAAATCAGAGGCCTTCATGGCATAACTTTCTTTTGTTTGGATAGAGGAACCTGAGGATGTTCCTTTGTCAAAAGGTTTTGCTGATATAAGATTTATCAACTTTGGTTGAGGAGTTGGTAGCCTTAAATATTTGCTAGATGGCAAGCTCTACTGTCTAGCTTTGATTTTAAAATTGATTTTATCAAAGGAGAAAATAATTCTTTACCAGACTTCCTGACAAGAGAATTTTTACAGGGAAAAACACGAGGCCTTTCAAACCCAGTGCTCTTATCAAAGGAGAAAATCTCCCTAAAGCAAAAATGGCTAGACCTTTTATACATCCCCCATTAGCTCCAGCAAAAACTGAAAGTCATCAAAGGCCTGAACTACCTTTCCAAAATTGGTTCACAACATTAGCCGAATATCCAAGGCTACCAACTCGTTAACCAAAGCTGATAAATCTTATATCAGCAAAACATTTTGACAAAGGAACATCCTCAGGTTCCTCTATCCAAACAAAAGAAAGTTATGCCATGAAGGCCCCTGAATGTTTTGCTCAAGCTGTTAATCCCGAATTAACTAAACCAACCACTTCATCTCCAAAGGAAGAAAGGTTCGAATTCATTACTTCACAGGTATTACCTATCATGGCATTAAACAAAGATTATAGCAACACTAATATAGCAAACTTGATCAAACCTTGCTATACTGATTCTAACTTTGTGGATACTCAAAACCAGGAGATATTATGAAGCTATCCTTATTGACACAGATTCAATCGAGATAAAATATTCCAAAGATGAAAACAATCCTGCTATTATCAAATATTTCAGGTTCACCATCAAGAGAATCTTAGACCCTTTTGAATGGTTTGCAGACCATTTACATACTCCAATAACGTTATCTATAACGCACAGACCCTAGACATACAACTGGTATGATTACAAAGCGGCATGGTTCAATTTTTTATATCTCAAGCCAAGACACACTTGGTTTATTCAGTATTGTCCTAATGTCACTAAAGCCATTATCCAAGGTGGTTTTATGAATGGTGGAATTTATTCGGAGGTAACAAAGAGATACTTCCACAACAATTTCTCAATAGGTTTGAAGATTTCCAGACTAAAGAAGAAATTACTACACTACCCGAGCACATCAAAATGTGTAAATATTATATTCAAAAGAGAATATCTTTTATAATTACTTGGAATTTTTCCAAAACCGATATCGATCGAATTAAGTATTTATCCAAAGAGATACAAATCAAAGGTTGGACGCCCAAACAACTTGTCCTCAAATTTCATTCTCAAAAGACTAGTTCCACGAGAAAAACTCCATCAAAAGCAGAGCTCAGGGAAAAATTAAAGAAGGCTCTAGAAAACTTAGACAAGCATAATGAAAAACAGATTATGCAGTTAATTGAAGATGCTGCTTCTACAGAAAGTAGCAACAAAGATAATGGAGACATGTGCAATCCTAAAGGAATGGCTCTAGCTTACATAGACCCAAATTGTGAATAGAGAAAAGAACCCCCCGAAAAAGGTAGAGGCAAAGCCGGAATTACTTTTCTCAAAGGGCATTTCACTATTCCTAAAAGGGATCCAATAATAGCTACTGACAAAACAGGTTGTCAAAGATGACTTTATCAAAAGGCGTACCCACTACTAAAAAGCTACTTTATAAAAAGGAGCGACCCCCAAAAGTGTTGGCAAGATCTAAGCCATACATTTGCAAGCCTCAGATATAAAGGCACCTTTTCTTTTCCTATAAATGGATCACAAAACCAAAAGACAAGGCATCAGCATTTTTTCCCAAAAACACTGAAAACCTTGGTCATAAGCAAGACCGAAAGAACTTTCTTTGGTCCAGCAACAGTAGTATGATTATAATACTTAAGAAGTTCTTTTTGGTTAAATGATTAAGTTCTCTAACATTGAATCACACTCTACAAATACAGGGAGGAGGTCATTTCTTTTTCAAAATTGATCGAAGTAGGTGTTGTCAATAGCCATTGATTTCAGGTAATAAAGATTGCACCCTCTTCCTCTTTATTAACAAGTTTAGTTACCTTTCGAGAAAGAAAGTTAAATACTTAATAGTTGGGTGTGAGTGAGTAACTATACTGACTCAACAGTTAGATAAAATACCTCGACAAGGATATTTAACATATGATAAGACACCTATCAAGTGGATTTCATTTTAGACAGAATTTATTCATTAACAGCCAGCACCAAGTAGGCGATGAAAATTTACAGTTGCAAAAACTCACTCCCAATTAATAAAAAGGGGCTGGAAAACCTATAAGAATATCTAATTCATCAGTTTTTAACAAGTTACACCAAAAGGCCAAATGAGTATAGGCATTTGTATTTAAGTTTTTCTACTGATTCAGGTTTGTCTTCAAATAACTCTCTTTTCTCTCCTTCCAAATCACCCAAAAAAAGGGCAAGCTAGTATGTTAATAATACATGCTCCTGCTTTGTTTTCACAGCTCGTTTCCTGTATAGATTTAAGAAAGCCTCCTTCAGTACTAGGCACCCAATATCACTCATCTTTTTAAACTATCAGCCCATCAACGTTCAGAAACAAACTCCATAGCAACAACCTGTGTAGCAACAGATGGCATGTACTTTCACCATAAATCTCACACTTATAGCACCTACTACACATTAAAATCTTATCTTCTACAGAGTCGATTGTGTCAAACAACCATCAAATGTAACAATCCAACAAAACCCAACCACCTTACGATGTGCTTTATTCCTCCAGATAGTCATCCAAATAAATTGAGGAGATGTTTGATGAAGAGATAACCTTATACCATACTCTGTGCTTCAACGAACTTCCCATCCTTTTGGTGTTTCCACCTCAGTCTTCGTCCCTTCTGGTAGAACATTTGCGCCTTCCAGTTTCCAGGAAGCTGGACCATCTTCTCAACTTCCTGATCCTCACAATTCCATCTGAAAGTCATCTCCTAGCATGATCTGTTTTGTACTATGCAATGCTAGCATTAGTTTTCCCGGTAAAACTGAACAGTTGTGGAAATTCAACTTTAAGGCGAATATGTCCTATCCATAATTCCATATAGCATGCCAGAACTTTAGTTGAAACAATTCCTCTTCCTCCCGCAGCGTCTGCACATTCTTCCATAATACAACTCCATGTGAATATTACTGGTTACTGCACCAAGGATCAGCTTTACATATTTAACTGGGATCACCTGTTCCTAAAGTTCATTGGAACCTGGCAATATCTTCACAACCAGTAATACTATTGATGTTGCTTCGGAATATCAAACTTTTATCCATAACTGCCCTCCTTTGTCTTAGTTACTTTGTTCCATTTCGCTACATGGAAAGCCTTATCCTCTATCTTCTTCACATAAAAATTCTCTCCTAATACTATCAAACCTTCTCTTTGCTTAGCTGGACCAAAGATGTCAAATTTAGGTAGATAAGCTAGTACATGGTCAGAATAGTAAAATCACATTTGAAAGCATGCACATTTCTTTAAACTACCATGACTAAAGAAGTTTCAAACATAAAAGTTACAGTCAACAGTTTCTAGAAACTCCCAGATTCAGAAATTGGATAAATAAATAACTCACTGTGTCTGATCAGTCTAGACTTTGAGGAATCAGATAAGCAAATCAAAGTAATTTGTAATACCATACGAGATAAAGGGAACGTAGGAAAAGGATAAAAGGAAGTAAAGTAGATGATGGCAAACCTTCCTATCTTTCACTTTCTTCCCCAAACTATAGTCTTCAGGTTTCCTTCGCTTTCTCTGACAAACAGTAAATAAAGATGTAAGCAAGCCTTCTCATCAAGCATCAGCTATGACAAGAAATGCTTCAGACTAATAAAAGGAGTCATCAGAAATAGCTTCTAAAAAAGAGATGAAGGATAGAGATAGATACAGTCAAGTGATTGAGAGATATTAAACAGCCTAGGTAGCTCACCGTGATCCACCTACATCTCAGTGCAACATCACGGACATTTTTATCGCGGAGTGATGCTGCAATCTTAATGTATTTCATTATACGTGGTTCATTGGAATACCTATTATCCAAAAAATTTGAAGGTCAGATACATACTTAAGGGTATATATTTTTGTCACAAACATGGATAGACATAAAAAATCTCAGTATCGACATTCACTCAGAAACCCAAAATAAATCTACTTACTTGATAAGTCCTTCCTCCAGTTTGTACAACTCCTCGACCGTCCATTCAACAGCGAGGCCCGTATCATGCTTGAGCCCTGGCACTGTATCTATAAGAAAAGAATCTGAACAACTTCCATACTGACTAGTTCTTGGACTATTGCTACTAGAGCTATTGGTTGTCATCATTGTTGGATTCCCTGAATACAACATCCCTCCTCCTACACCACTATTATTTACATCGAAATTCACTCCAAGATGACTGTAGTAATCACTCATCAACATCATCTGAGATGATGAGCTCCCAATTGCCCCTGATTGAAATGATAAAGCTTGCTGATGAAACCCTGTATTAGAATCTGCAGCCATTACTTCACTAAAGCATTTAACTTTATTCAAGTACTTCCAAGAAAATTCACTCAATTCCTGAATCCACCCAGAGCTACATAACAATAGGAAGAAGCAGCAGCTTCAAAACCCCAAAATTCATTTGGGGTTCATCACTGTTCCAGGAGATTAAAAGGGGTTGCAATACACAAAACTATACAGCACCAAGACAGTTCACTAAACTCCTCAATCCACCAAGAGCTACACAACAACAGAAGAAAAAAAAAGCAAAACAGCACTACAATCAGAGCTTCAGAAACCCAAACAAGAAAAAACCCAAAATCTATCTGGGGTCCATCACTGTTCCAGGAGAGCAAAATTATACAATACCAAAACAATTCACTTTAACTCCTGAATCCACCCAGAGCTACACAACAACAGAAAAAAACCAAAAACAACAATTAAAACATCAAAAAGACTCAAACTTTATCTGGGATTCATTGATTTTCCCCAGTAGAGTAAAAGGGGCTTGCAACAAAACACAAAATACAGTACCAAGACAATACATTTCACCAAGATTCCTTAACCAAGGTGAAAATCCCCTTCAATACTAAAACCCCACTTGGGAATTAGTTTATTAAATTACATTGCTTCACAAGATTACCCATGAAATGAAACTCAGATATTTGGTGAAAGAATAAAAACCCAACATCAAAGAATCAAGAAATAGTACTTCATGTATGTATTAGTGGAGGTACAGAGTGAGAGAAATGACAGAAAAAAAGAAAAAAAAGGAGAAATCTTGTTGAAGTTTTTTTCTTTATCTAGTCTTAGCTTTTTCTTTTATGTTAAAAAAAAATAATAATAAAAATAAATTGAAGATTTTGGACCAATGATTTTACGTATATTATAAAGTTGAGACCTAGGATTAGACATTTTATCTATTATCAGGACAGGAAATAAAATGTCGACATACTTTAGGTCTAATCTGAAAAGAAAAAAAAAAAAAAAACCTAATTTACAACCAATCTGAAAAAAAATAAAAAATGCAGTTTTTGCAACAAAAAATTCTGAAAAATGAAAAAAGAAAAATATTTTAAAATATATTTAATAAATAAAAGAAAAAAAAACATTCTAGAAAAAATCGTGTAAGAATTAAGAATTTCTCTTCCAAATGGTATCAGAATATATGAAAGAACTTGGGAAACTACACTTATTCTCGAAATAGTGTTAGAGGTGGAGATGATATGATAGATATCAAATCAAATTTGTTGACAACATAGTTTCAATTTTATAGTATTTGATATATATTCGATAGTTATAAGAAGATATCAAAAATATCAAATATCGTATTGAAGTATATATATATCCTAGTATTAATACGAAACAAATGTTTAGACCATGAAACTTTCATTATTCTATCGGTCTATCTTGATTAAAAATCAAAATGTCTTTTTTATGTAATTAATTATTAAGAAAATTGTTTATATTTTCTTTTGAATATATATATATATATATATATATATATATATAAAATGATAAGCTATTAGTTCAAAAAATTGAAGTCATAATTCTCTATTATATGTGTAAATATAGGTCGCAGTTGAAAAAACTATTATTATCAATTTATCATATCCTAAAATATCAAAATAAAATTTCAAAATACCAAATCGTACAAAATTAATTTAATATAGTAGTAGTACAATATTTTAAAAATCAAAATACCTAACTATAAAAACAAGACTAAAAAATTATATTTTACCTAAGAATCTTAGGCTAAGATAAAAAATTATTGAATAGAATTTTTTTTAGATTAAAGTAAAAAGGACGTTGTACAAAGAAAAATGTTTTGTTTTCAAGATCTAATGAATAACTTTCATATTTACTCGACCTTTCATTGGCATGGAGGGGTAGTCTTAATTAATTCATCAACGAACGATAAATATCTAAAATTAAAATAATGAGAAAAAAAATCAACGAGGCGAGTGTTCATTTTCCTTAATCAACCTCCACAAAATTAAAGGAATGATAGTGTACATGAAAACAAAAGTGAGAGACAACAAGTGTATAAATAAAGGCAAACAAGTTGCAGGTAAGAGAAGACAAGAAATGCCCTCTTGTTCTGAAAAATAAAATGATTATGCATAAAATTTGATTTTTTGTTTCTTTTTTACGCGCATGTTTGATGTGAAAATCAGATAAATTATTAAGTCAACAAAAGGAGTCAAACTAGTACACTCGGAGTCCTATTAGAGGTGTTCAAGAAAAGATTTAGTCAGGATGTCTAAGAGAAATTCAGTGTCAACTCTCAGGTGTCTCTATATATGTCATACAATGATAACTATATCGAGTCTCAAATAAATTGTATAAAATTGTGTTTCATCATTAAAGCTCACATTACTGTATCGTGAGGGTTTATCATGAATATATAAATTTTATGTTGATTGACGATCTATCATGATTCTCCACGTCGAAAGAAAATGAATTCAAATGAAGCTCCTTCTCAACTCTAAGCTTTGACAATGTCACAATGGCATGTACTTATACATAATATTTTTCTCACTTAATTAGGTTAACTAATATTATTTTATTTTATCTTATTAAATAATTTAATTGTTACTAGTTAATATAATTTAGTGAATTTCTACCAACAAATACTATGCTCAACGCTCAAGGTAAAATCTAATAGATTGTTTAATATAAATATACTTAGAGAAAAATAAAGGTTAGAATGCAAGAATACATCTATAATTATGAAATTCATAAGAAAAAAAAATCGGAATCTATATATTTATCTTGATATAATGAAATTTCTATAATAATAATAATAATTATTATTATTATAATATAAATGATCAAATTTTAATAAAGTTATTTTTATTGCAAAATGGAGCAGAAGTTAGAGTCAAATAATTTAAATTATAAGATATTGTTCTAAAACCCATAGATCATAAGGGCCCGTTTGGTTTGTTGAATAAGCTAATATAACAATGTACATGCATTAATATTTGTTTATTTGTTTTTGTTGTTTTCATAAACTCTTCATTAGTTATTATAGAACTAGATACAAAGGTCCGGACAAGTCTGGGCTCAATATATATTACTTAATTTATTTAAATTTTATAATTTTGTTGTCACTTTTTTTAATAATATTTTTCAAACGTTATTTTTAAATAATATATGTGACCCATGTGATATTTTGAAAGTCCTAATTTATAAGCAGCCATAATAAATTTAAAATGACTAAATTATCTTCAAACTTAATAGATATTTTCGAAAAGCACACACATCGATCGAGACGTGTGTGCTTATTCCCTCTTATATATTATTAGTACATATGTGTGATCACTTTTTTTGGTTGTTTTGTGTATCGGCCTTAATTTAAATATGAAATAAGAACATCAAAATAAGTAATACATAAATAAAGTTATTAAAGGACAAAAATAACTAAATATATGGTAATAATAATTATATCTTAGTCCCAAATAAATTGAAGTCCGCTATATAATTATTTTATATTAAAAATTAAAAATATATTTTAAAATAAAGGTATTAAGTTTGAATTCTTATAATAAATAAAAAAGCTCTAATAAACATTCCACTCTATAATAAACTCTATACAATACAAATTTAAATTAATCAAGACAATATAAATATCTAGTACCAAAGAGTCGTATGGTGTGAGGTATACAGAGTAAAATAATTTTAGGATAAAATGTAGGATTATTTTATCTCACGTTTGATTGGAGGTATTAGATAATTCTTGAATTATTAATCTCACAATTTTAACCATAGTAATAAAATGAGTTATCGCATAACTTATCTTAAAATAATTAATTTCTAAAAAACTTAAAATAACTCATTATCAACCAAACGACATACTATACCACTTTTTTGCCTTGTGGGGTTTGAAGGTCTTTTTGGTTCTACTGTTGCTAGCTGGCTCTCCACCAATAAGATAAAAGAATAAGATGAGCAATGGGAAGTGTGCAAACAAAATAAATAATTAGAAGATACTTTTTATATTTTGTTGTATTGTGGGTAAATCTTGAATTGCAGCAACACAAAGTGGGAGTCCCAATAAGCAGGTTGATCCAATAATTGTTGGCAATTTTTTTTATTTTTTTTTGCTCTTTGTGACTTTTTTCTATTTTTCACTTTTGTTGTTGTTTGAGGAATAAATAGTAATTTTACAATTATAGAGTAATGTAACTAACATGTTCATGGGGAAACTAAATTAAAGTCGATTTGAATTAGCTTATTTTAAGTGTTTGTAAATTAAAATAGGTTTTAAGTAATTTTATAGTGTTTAAATAAAATGTTAGGCTGTCGGAGCGTAGGCAAAGGAGTGCAAAGTTGTTAAAATGATTATTTATACATGTATTTTACTAAACTATCCCATATTATATGATGTAAAGTGATTTGAAAAATAAGTATTTAATACTAAGGGTAAAACTTGAAAAAAAATTATAGTCTTTTCTTGATATGTCAAAAGTGATAAGTAAAAATGAAAATCTATTTTAGGAATAAGTGACGAGTAAACTGTAAAAGTGAACACACATGGTATTAATTATAACAATAATAGCTTATTTAATGTGATTTTATAGAAAAGTTATTTCC
This sequence comes from Solanum verrucosum, assembly GCF_900185275.1. NCBI lineage: Eukaryota > Viridiplantae > Streptophyta > Magnoliopsida > Solanales > Solanaceae > Solanum > Solanum verrucosum. The sequence goes on along the minus strand of NW_026019988.1, from coordinate 7,305,433 downwards.
GATAAACTCTCAACTCAAAAAAGTAATTTAAAAAAAACACAGATTTTAAAATACAAGAGTGAAACAAGGTAAGATGAAAATACTAAAAAAAAATAATAAAAAATATCAATAGCACAAGAAAATCGTTTAAAAAATTATATATGTATACAACTATACATATGTTGAAGCTCTTTGCCTAAGAAACTATAAATATTTTTGAATTCTCCTATTTGAATTTTTTAATCTCACTATTAAATTCTTTAGACTGGTGAAACAATATAGTTATGCTATATAGCAAATTAATCATAAGACGTGTGGTAAAATAGTTAGAATCACTTAATTTTTAAATAGATATTTTGAATTCGGATCATGTGAAATAGAATATTCTCTAAATCTTTTTATCTTTTCGTTCAACATGAATTTAATTAATTGAACAAGTTGAGTTCAATAATGGAGAGGTGAATATAGAAAATATATACATTTCACATGATAAAGTTTATTTCTTTTTTAAATTTAAAAGGTAATATAAGTTTGACCACTTTTATAGTACAAAATTTCTTATTTTTAGTTTTTTTTTTTAAAATTAATAAGTATGAATCCATTCAAATTAAGGTTATTCTTTTAATTTTGTAGTACTAAGTCAGGTTATTGTGCAACATGTTCTTTTCACCCATAATTCTTTACTTGTAGTCTGGGCGGGCGTTTGGCATTTGGTTCGGAATTTCTAAATTTTGGATTCGATAATTTTGTAATTGATAATTAAAAGTAAATATCAAATTCTAAATTTTTAAATTTCGATTTGATAGTTCGGTAATCAGTAAATCAAACTTCGGTTCGGTGTGATATTCGATAATACCATATTGCATTTGAAGACGATTGTATTACAAAGTTAATATTATTGCTCCAATTATATCTATTTTTCTATGTAGATGCACGATATAATAGAAAATCAACGAGTAAGTAGACATCAAGAAAATTAAATTGATGCAACTAAAAGACATATGTATTTGGGTTGTTTATGTTTACTATTTAACATTTTCTACGAACTTGTACTAATGAGTTATGAACTTATTGATATATGACCTTCATTAAGTAAATAATTCGGTATTCGGGAAATATTAAATACCAAATGATTCTAATGTCTCATACCAAACCCAAATCCAAATACCGTAATTCTAAAATTTTACTCCTGAATACCATACCAAATACCAAATTACCAAAAATTTGATTTAATTCGGTAATTCGATTTTTAGTATTTTATGCCCGACCCTACCGGTAGTGGCATAATGCCATGGACATTAATATAATAACTTGTTTAGTGTGAGGTTAATTGTGCGCTTAGATTCTTTATTTTTATTTAATTAAGGTTTGAATCATTCAAATTTTTACTTATTAAGTATATCTATTTATTATTTTTTGTTTAAAAAAAACTCATAATATTAGCTTTTAATAGATTAAAAACATTCATACTTTATACAAAATATAATCTCATTAAAATGTTCACTTAAAATTTTAATTAAATATAATACTTATCACTATTTTATTTGTTATTATTATCAAGCATCTCATAACTATCACAGACAATTACTATAAAAATCACTAAACATCTATCAATATCAATCACCTATATCATTAGTCAACACTGTATAATCACATTATACAATTGTCCTCAAATCATTAAATCCAACCAACAACAACGATGTTAATTCTATAGTCTACACCACAACCAACACCATTACTATTCCCACTTCATGCCACTACAAAACCAAATTATTAGCATCGTCCATCAATCATGGACACCATTTCACAAGTATTAGTGAAGAAATTTCCTATTTATGAGTAAAAATAAAAAGCATTTCATCCCCAAAGTGATATTTATGTACTTATCGTAATTCTTCAAGTTATTTCATATTGAGTGGACATGTAAAATTAGGACATATTTGTCTGTAAAAAGTAGTTATTATTTTTAAAATAACATTTTATTTTATTTAAAAATTAGTGTTTGCCTATTAAAATTTCAAATTCAACTTGAAATTGTATTCAAATGAAATTAATTTATAACTTATTTTTTAACTCACCTTTTATTTTTTAAAACTGTATTTAAATACATTCAAATATAAATATTATTTTACAAAAAATATAATCAAATACAATTAATGCTTTCCACAAGAAGCAATATAATGGTGAGCTAATAGAATTACAAACTCACTTTGAAATAAAACATATGGAGATTAATCTTTTTGTTAATTAGCACCCTTCTACTGCTCAATGGACTATTGGCCAATTTCAAAGATGGAAAATTCTTTATAGTGTCAAAAATAATAGATAATAACATATTGTAAAATATTGATCCAAGTATTAATTGTATCATTTTAGTATGATAATTTATCAGATATTATAGTGTCAAAAAGGATAAATAATACTTTCAAAAAAAGAAGAAACTTAAATAAATATATTAATTGTGTCTGACACTGATAAGTTCTTTCCAGATTTCTTTTATTACTTAAAAAATAATACACAATAACCTGTCTATAAAAAAAGTGACAAAAATACTATATTTTTTTAGATTTATGAAATTTAAGATGCAATAAAAAAATAAAGCATTAGACCTTTCTTTCGTAAAAGTTAAAACCAAAATGGCACCATTGCTTTAAAGGGGGGAAAAAACAAAACAAAAAAAAAGCCTCTTAGCTAGGCTTGAACTCGCAATGATGTGATATAATGCCACAACTTTAACGTGTACACTTAAATAAGTTGTGATTATAAAGTATATCATTATATATAATCCTTTATTAGACTGTTCATACATATATACATTTTTTAAAAAGATTACTGGATGCACATGCATCTTTACGCAATCAGGTGGATCCGTCTCTGTTAGTGAGTGACTATAACTATTCACATACTGCAAAATTAAAAGACGTTTGTCACACCCCGAGCCTACATCCTGGGCGGGACTGACACTCGAAGACCATTGCTGGCCCCAAGCGAACCCTTGGCCTGGTTTACTTAACTCAGTGGAAGACTCAAACTCAACAAAGATAAGTTCATATAATAAACTGGAATGTTATAAAGGAACATTCAACTGGCCATTAAGGCAAACTCAAGTCTCAACATGGAATAATGACAATGAAAAGACTAAAGAACTAACATCTGATTGTCTATGAAGCCTTTAATAACAACTGAGATGGGTGTTGGGACAAACCCCACAACATCCTAATGAGCTAAACTAGGAAACAATGAAATGGATCCTCCGTAATGCAAGGAGACTCACTAACAGACTCCGAACTGCTCACTGGATCACCGATGCGCCGGAATGCCGATCCTAGTTACTTGTGTCTGCATCATAAGACGATGCAGGCCAACTGACATCAGTACATTGAATGTACGAGTATGCGAGTTGGAATGCTAAAACAACATAGGCTTGAAAAGGAAATCTGAAAGAAATACTTACCTTGGCGCTTCTCAACTCATGAATACTTAACTGAACTCATTTCAATATAAAACAATTTAAAACAAGTGCAAAATAAAGAAAAACTGTTTAAAAATATGATGTCAACTCTGTGTATATACAAGGATACAACATAACTCTGAAATGTATGTAAAAATACAACAACTGATGTATATAAAAATACAATAATTGTTGTGGGTGTTTCTCTAACTGACAACCATCACATAAGAGCTATAGTGATGATACAACGATCCACCTCACGCTGCCAGCACATCCTATACCTGGCCAAAGGTATAAGACCTGAACTACTAAGTGGATCCACTAGTCTATTGTGAAAAGGGTTCATCTAAAAAGTATGACCCTTTTCTACCCATGGTGGCTACATGGTTTATGGGAGATGTGAGTTGTCTGAACTCTCCCCCATATCGGTGCTCAATACTATTCCCAAAATATATTAGCTCTTTATGTTTTAAAAACATACTTCTTCTGTGATTTGAGATTAGTACTAAAAAACTTAGCTCAAAGGTTTATCTTGGAAATCTCAGTTTCCCTGCTTGCTTCATTTAGAAAGTTATTACTCTTTTTTGAAAGCTAGCCCGAAGACTCTTTGGAAATCTCAGTTTCCGCTCTTATTTAAAATGTGAAAACATTTTTAAATCTCTTTGGAAATACATAGTCCCCATGTACTTCTTTGAAGAAAAGAACTTCAACTTTACTCTTTACTGAGCTTAGACTTAAGTTTTAAAACAAAGTTAAAACATTTGTGAAAGATTTTTGTAAACTTTAAGAACTTATCTTAACTTGACTCCTGACTTCTCTTGACTTTGACTTTAACTGCTCTTGACTTGACTTTTAACTGATCCTTGAATTGAATTATGGATTCAAGGATTAAGATTTATGACTGGAAAGATCTCATGATGTTTAGGAATGATTCTAGATAGTTAAACATGAGAAAATACCAAAAATCAATATTTGAAGGTGGGTCTGCGACGCGGAGACATAATTTAATTTTGGTTCCAAAAATGTCTTTTGAGGCAGAACACCTTATGTCAGCTCCGCGACGCGAAGCTGAAATTTCAATTCTGGGAACAGGTTGCGCGACGCGCTCCCATATTCAGATTTCGCTCGTCGAAATTTCTTCTTCGTTTTTCTTCCCCAATCCACCCAAACTCGATTTTTTTTTCTTAAATCACTTTTAGATACAGATACCCAACAATGTACCTAAAAACCTAACTCGAAACGACCTTATAATGCGACGTAACGAACTCAGAAACTTCCCAACTCAGTCAAATTCAAGAACAATATATGAACTCAAGAATAGGTATCAAGATCATCAATATTCAAATGCTTTTAGGACGAATCCAAACTGAAATAAATATGCTTGGCACGTTGGAGAACGATCCCAACATTATGAAAGCCTCACATACCTGATAGAAGTAAATACTTGGCGAAACACCAAGTTCCTTGATCGATCTTGATGAATTTGCCCTTTTCTCCTTCTTCTTTTCTCTCCTCCTTTCTCCTTAGCCCTAGCGTGAAATCCCAAGTTCTAAAACTGACTAAGTTCTGAATTGACCCATATTAAACTCCTAAAATCGGATTAAATAATAGGGCAGTGAAAAGACTAAAATACCCCTTATATTTCCGGATTGGACATTTCCTTAATCCAACAACTCAACTTCCAAAGGGTATAACTTGCTCATACGAATTCGGAATCGCGCAAACTTGGCGGCGTTGGAAAGATCATTCCAAGAGCTTCCCAACCATATCTGGAACTACACCTAACTCATCCTGAGCTAGTACTTATGGCCGTCTGAAGTTGACCAAAAACTCAACTTTAACTTGCTTACAATTTTCCAAATTTCCTTATACTTTCCAAAAATAACTATTTCCAGATTTTTAAACTTCTTTCTAGTTCTTTCTAGTTGTGAGATGTTACAACGTTCTCTTACAAAGTGAAAAAAATCAATACCTTTACAAGAGTACAAAAGTAAATAAAATCAAAATACAAGATATTGAGAAATTTACTTTGCGATCAAATATTTTAATTCTAACATTAGGCCAAAACCTAGACAAATGAAAGCTAAACACAGTAAAATCCAATTCGATCAAACCAAAGTATGATAAGATTATATCAATAAACAAGATCAAATAAAAATAGATAAAGTAATAAATACATAAAATTACAATTATATCAGACGACTACATTTGGAGAGGATATAGAATTATAAGACCCACACATACTAAATTTGATAGACAATTACTTTTGAATTATACGTTTTTAGCAAGAAAAAGAACTGTATAAGCATATTCACGAAAGTTAATTTGTATTTCGATTAACATTCCTTAGTTTTTGTAATAAGAATAAGGGAAAATAGAAACATAAAATAAAACAATATTTTTCTTTAACTTTGTTTGATTTGATTTGGTTTTAATTTTAAAATAAAAAGTGACATATTGTACAGTTTAAAAAAATCAAATCAATCCAAATAAATATTAATTTACAGATTTTAAGTTCTCTTGAGTTTGCATGTAAATTTAATGTAGATACTTGAACCATGCCATATTTCAACTGAACATCTGAATACAATATAGAGTATTTTCATTAGATACTTTCGACTTAAATTGTAAAAAAATTCTCCATGTATCCTTAAATACTACATAAAATATATCACATTATTTATTTGTACACATCAACATCAATTACAATAAGCTTTAGATTTACAGTTTGGGCTAACACATATAATCAAGGAGATAATATATTTTAAGTGATAAATTTATTTATGTAATAAACTCTTGAGAACACACACAATCTCTTCCTTTTCAAAATTCATAAGTCCAAAGTGTTTAATAGCAATACATTATCATATATAAACATTCATTTATCTTGAAGTCAATTAATATCTTTGTCTTTCAACTTTAGCGATGCACAAGTATGCACTCGTTTTTTTGTGATAATGGCTATATCTGCACAATCAAATTGAAGAACTTAAATGTCAATTGAAATCAAATCTATCGTAACATACTATAATTTAAGTGTCTAAATAAAATTCATCACAATTTCAACCTAATTTTTAAAAAATAAGTGTATATTCATGTTGCTTTGCCCCAATTCTTCTGCAAAAAGCCCTGATCCTTCACATTTCGTCTCCTCACTCGCACAGCGGGCCGTATCTCTGCATGCCATTTCTCCGTCAATTCAACCAATCGCTCAGTTCCTCTCACTCTCCGTGTTCACAGGTACCCTTTCTCGCTCTATGTTTTTGCTTATAGTTTTCTTTCTCTAATCATTTCCGTGCCTGAGCTTGAACAGCAACAGATGTGCATTCGTCATATGGCTGTAGTTTTTTTCTTTTTGGTGCAACTACTAGTATAACCCTAGCTATGGGACTTGAAATGGGTGTCGGTGAAATTGTGTAAAGCTCTTTAATTTGTAGTGTTTGTTAGGAGACTTGGTATGCCCTACCGAATGAGAATGATGTGTGAGATTTCGGTAACCCCGTTAATTTGGCAGTGTTGGAAAGAAATAAGCTCGAGTGAAACTGAATGGATATGTAGAACTTCAACTAGTTCGAGATGAGGTGTGGTTGATTGATTGATGAGCTACGGTTAAAAAGCCTCAATTAGTACCCTTTCTCATCCTCTGTATCTTGCTCTTTGTTTCCACTTATAGTTCCGTCTCTAAATATCTTCGTGCTTGAGCTTGAATAGCAACAGATATGCATTCGTCATATGGCCGTATTTTTTTTAAGTGTAACTAATAGTATAACCCTGGCTATGGGACTTGAAATGTGTGTTGGTGAAATTGTGTAAAGCTCTTTAATTTGTAGTGTTTGTTATTGGAAGTGTTGAAAGAAATATGCTCAAGTGAAACTGAATGGATGTGTAGGACTTCAACTAGTTCGAGATGAGGTGTGGTTGATTTATTGATGAGCTACGGTTAGAAAGGCTCAATTATTACCCTTTCTCATTCTCTCTATCATGCTTTATGGTTCCTCTTGTAGTTTTTTCTCTCTATTCAGTGCCCAACATCTCCAAGCTTGAATTTGAATGGCAACATATATACATTCGTCATATGCCCCTTGCTTTTTTTTTTTAGTATAACTACTATAACCCTAGCTATGGGACTTGAAATGGGTGTTGGTGAAATTGTGTAAAGCTCTTTAATTTGTAGTGTTTGTTAGGAGACCTGGTACCGAATGAGAATGATGTGTAAGATTTTGGAAACCCCCTTAATTTGCCAGTGTTGGAATGAAATAAGCTTGAGTGAAGTTGAATGGACATGTAGGACTCCAACTAGTTTGAGATGAGGGGTAGATTGATTGATTGATGAGCTACCATAAAAAAGTCTCAATTAGTACCCTTTTCCTCACTCTCCCTACTTGCTCTATGTTTCCACTTATAGTTCTGTCTCTAAACATCTCCATGCTTGAGCTTGAATAGCAACAGATATGCATTCGTCATATGGCCATAGTTTTTTTAGTATAAGTACTATAACCCTAGCTATGGGACTTGAAATAGGTGTTGGTCAAATTAGGTAAAGCTCTTTAATTTGTTGTGTTTGTTAGGCCTTGGTATGCCCTACCAAATGAGAATGATGTGAAAAGATTTTGGCAACCCCCTTAATTGCTAGTGTTGGAAGAAATAAGCTCGAATGAAACGGAATGGACCTGTAGGACTCCAACTAGTTCGAGATGAAGCGTAGTTGATTGATTGATGAGCTATGGTAAAAAAAAGCTCAATTAGTTTCTTTTCATATCCACATAAAAGATTTAAGTTCACTTACTTAGCACTGTTCATGTAACATGACAGTAGTAATTGATTTGCTTGAGTTGAGGGTCTTCCCGAAATAGCCTCTCTACCTCAGAGAGGTAGTGGTAAGGCCTGCGTACACTCTACCCTTCCTAGACCTCACTTTGTGGGATTTCATTAGGTTTGTTGTTGTTGTATAATATAAGAATAAACTGGAATAGAGCAGAAGGACTCATGTAGCCGACCTGAATGGTGTCGAGGAATAAAATATTTTGTATGGAAATTTATATTTAAATTCACAGCATATTTTGAATTGATGTAGAGAAAAAAGAGGGATTGAAGAATTAAATATCAGATGTGGAGGTTTTTTTTGTATTTCACTTGCTTAGTACTGTTAATTTCTATGCCGTTTAACTGGACTAAAACGGCGCCCTAACCACATCTCTTTTTGTTATATGTTACATGCTTTATGTTGCATGTCTAAGCCATATTCCTTTATGGATCTCAAAGCTATATGTATGCTATTAATGAAAGTGATACAAGTAATTTCAAATTGTTCAGTAATGGAACAAAATGATCCCCAATACACCTATGGTGTGACCTAGTTGTCAATAAAGTGGGTGCAAACCTGGGAGACCATGGTTCAAGTCTCAATAGAGACAAACACCGCTATTGATTTCTTCCCATTTGCCTAAGCTTCCGTCGACAGAGTTACCAATACTTGTGTTGGTGGAGGTAACATCTACGTGATATAATAGTCGATGTGCATGCAAGCTAACCCGGACATCATCATTATGAAATATGGGTCCAAATAGAAGGAATTGACATAGAGAACTGGTACAGTTGACCTCATCTAGTGCAAAGTTGAGGCTCAGTTATTTTTTTGGTGAATTAATTAAATTATATTAGAACATCAAGGAGATGCAATGGTTACAACTAAAATCAAAGTTGCTTCAAACATGAAAATAACATGAAGCTAACTGTGCAAAAACCTGTAAAGCAGCCAAAAAGATAAACCCCCTTAAACCCTACTGTGCTAGAGTGAAGGAGCTAACAAAATCCAAAAAAATTATCCATAGTTTTTACAGGGGAGAGAAGGTGCCAATTATAAAGCCTAACTAAACACCTAATCTTAATGGTTCTTATGGGATTGATATTCCATCAAAGCATTTGCAGTTTGGGGCTCAGTTAATTGATCGACTCATATGCATATAATATACAATAACAACATCATACCCAATGAAATTCCACAAGTGAGGTCTAGGGAGGGTAGAGTCTACACAAACCTTACCCCTACCTCGTAGAGGTAGAGAGGCTGTTTTCGGAGGACCCTCGGCTCGAGTACAACAAATCAAAGTGGGTATGAAATGGAAAATCGACAGTGAAAAAAAACCTAACAACTAATAATATGCATATAGTATAAAGATAATACTAACACAGAACATTATAATTGATAAATTGAATTTGAGAGAAAGGAAAAAGAGGGGGGTGGGGGGGAGGGAGGAAGTAAACTTCTGACTCTAAACAACAAAGTTAAACTTCTGTTATGCTTGTGCAGAAAATAGTGAAATGAAACCCTTGAGAAAATATTTTCCCACTCTACTAAGTGAAATTTCTTTCCCTCCTTCCCTTCCTAAAAGAGAATTCTCGTTGTATTCTCCAATTTGTAATAACTCTTGCAGGCATACAAAAGAGAAATGTAAAATATGTGGTAATGTGGAAATTTGAGGGGATCAGCTTAAGTTGTGTAGGATTCCGAAACTGCAATCTTAAACTATGTACATGTGAAATATGTACCCTAAATGTTGTACATTGTGGGGTCGTTTGGTAGGACGTATTACAGAAAATAATACATGTATTAGCTTTGATATAACTAATCCCTTGTTTGGTATACTTTTTTAACATATGTATAAATAATACAAGTATTAGTTTGTATTAGTTATACTTCCTAGTTTAGTATTATCCTATGTATAACTAATACATAGCAAGCCATGTTGCTGGTGGGAGGTGACATGTATCCTGTGGAATTAGTCGAGGTGCGCAAAAGCTGTCCGGGACACCATGGTCATAAAAAAATAATCTTAGCATAACTAATCCCTACATTACTAATTCTTGGATTTCTAAGACACTCTCTTCAGTACTATTCTCATACACACTAGCAAACAACCCCCATGTGATGTAAGATGTTTGTGCCTACATTAAAAAAGGAATTTTTTCCTTTGATCAATTTTAATCAGATTTAGAAATGTAGATGGAAACACGTCACGAAGAATGTTTATTTTGTCCGCAAGAAGATAAGTTGATCAAGATGAATAAAGAAAGTTCAAAATTAGTTGCAAAACAATATTACATGTAATTTTTCTTCTTTTCTTTTGGCTATGACTGCCTCCCTCCTTCTCTAATTGTCTCTTCGAACTGTAACTAGTGTTTCCCTTTTACACAGAATGTTTACCCATATACTTTTCACTTGTATGATTGATAGCGGAATCCTGTCAAAAAAAAGTTGATTATGACAAGCATTTCATCTTCACAATTGTCAATAGTTACCATTAAATTGCAGAAGTAAAAGATAATGAGATATTGTTGAGTAGTATGTCAATGGGAATCCCTTTGTTCCCATTTTAATTTATGTTTTTTCACTTTTCAAGGGTCAATTTGGCCAATATTCTGTGTGAGTCACATCTAATTTTTCTTTGAGAATATGCTTTTAGAGACTTGTAAACTTCATGGAAACTATTATAAGTCGCATACTGTTGCATTTCAAAATGTTTTGTGAAATAGTATGAATCAGTTTAACTCTGGGAAATCGAAAGTAACCATCACGCTGCAGCAGATAGAGTGCTTGTTAAGTGGATTTGTATTTACTTTGTTGTTGCATTCCATTATTATAGAAGACCTTCTTAATCTTTTCCTGGAACTTCTCTCTCTCTTAAATTTGAAATAAAACATTTTCTTTTTATACCAAAAAACTACAAGTACATAAATTTGAAATAAAATATGACAGGGCAACCAAATAGATGAAAGCAAATTAATTATCTCAAAGAAGCAGCACTAGAGGATCACTGTTTTTATTTCTTCAAGTAATTTTAGCAGTGAAATGGCATCCCCAGCTTGGCTCCCCCAGGAAACGCAGTCTTCAAGCTCACAGACATCTGTTATGAGTTCAGCCACTGGAGAACCAACTACAAGCTCTTCAACTCCAAATGCAGATTCAACTCAGGAAGCTGCCCAAGGGAAATTTATCTCCCCTCCTGGATATAGTGTTTGTCGGGCTTCTTTCTCTTATATGAATGCTAATGTCCCTTCTGGAAGCTCTCAACAGTCATCTTCAAGTCCTGTTAGTCAATCTTTGCATTTTATGTTTTTGGAGATACAGTGGTTCATCTGGAGAGACTTCGAGTGACTTGGCTTTTGTTGCAGGTCATTCCATCAACTTCTGCAGGTTCTTCAGCATTGCTCCAACCTCCCATTCCTGGCCAGTCTGCAAATGTTGGCTCTTCATTTTCATACAACATTTCACAAACTGATAACAATTTCTCCAGTGGCCTACAGTTCTCGTCTAGCACCTTGAGGGTTAGTTTCCTTTGATTGATGAAAGTAATATTACATCATACATTTTGGCTGACATGTATTAACAGAATGGGTTACATGTATTCAGTGTTTACTTTGGGGATGTTTCCACATCTAGATGTCATACGAAGACTACTGTTTTCTATTGCGTAGCCGTGTCAATTATAGTGGCCAGTTTATGTAATGTATGGTATATTAGATCAGGTAAATGTACAATGGGAAAACTAACATTGGATCTGCTCGTGAGAAGCCTGAAGCTGAAGTGGAATCTTTCACCCTGTAGGTTTGCAATTATCAGAGTTGAAGTAAGTGAAGTTGGCTAAAATCATAGTATGTAGGATTGTGAAGAACATGCTGTGCACTTTAGGATGTGTAGTCTAAGTCCATACAGGAGAACAATATTTGGAAGGTATGCTAGGGCTGGAACAGTGGCAAATACTGGATAGGAGGTCTTTTCCTTTTTTTTTTTTAAAAAGGAAATGAGTAACTGACATGTTTTAGGAATTTCTCCTAGACACCCTTTGCATTATACCTGGGGTTTCATTTGGTTAGAATTGCATCCTACAATTCAGGAAGAACATAACTGTTGTCTACGGTGGTCAGTTTGGAAGGAAAGGAATGGTAGATGTTTTGAAAATAGATCCAATTCCATTCACAAGGTCAAATGGAATTGTATAGAGGCCCTTCAAAGTTGGGAAGAAGTTGGGGTTCTGGCAAGAAGCAGATGTAGATGGAGAATCATACCAGCCAGCATATGGTGGACAATCTGGAAGGAGAGAAATTCTAGGTGCTTTGAGAACATAGCAAATAGTATAGAACAGATCAAATTGAATTGTATCTTGATTCTCTGTTTTTGGTGTAATCAGATTCGGTCTAATGATCCTGTATCTATTATTGATGTGTTAGATTCATTATAGATATGGGATCATAGGATCTGGATTTACTTGTAAATATGCCCCTAGTACAGCCCATGCATTGATCTGTTTCTATCAATAGACACAAAGTTACCAGTTTCAAAAAAAAAATGGAATTGTATAGTATCCTTACTTTTTTGGTGTAAACAGTTGTGTATAGTTGATACAGACCAGATTGTAGATTTGATAGGAAGCTTGTAACTGACACTTTTTGGTGGTGACCAGCATGCCCTTAATGCTGAAGAATACAATCTTACCAGTTTCAAAAAAATATATCAAATTACATAGAAACTTTACAAGGACATTTGCAGATTTCTAATCTACTTAAAAGGTACCTATTGGTTTTGCATTTTAATTTGTACATCGCTTAAGAAGATAAGAGTTAACAAATCCAAAATGCTAGAAGTCCTTGTTTGCTTTATGCTTTTACCGTTCTGGTGCTATAATTTAGTAAGTTCATTTCTGTAATATATCCTATGAAGCTATGTCTATAGGTGTGATTTAGCTTTTAAAGCAGTTGGCAGCTCTGTTCAATCAACTCTAAAGACAATATGTTGCTTTCTTTCGGAATGCCCTTTGTGTTGTGTTCTATGAAGGGCTGCTTTGAAATATCTGTTACTCTTTGCTCCCTTCATCCGCTACTGTTGGCAAGTGTGAGGGCTGCACTGTTCTATTTGGAATATTGCATTGTTGAAGTCTTAATCTTGTTTAGGAAGTCTGAGTCATCATTTGTGGTGATTGACCTTTGCACTAATTATGAAAATTGTATTCATGGATTTTCTTAGGATTCTCCCTTGTCTTTGAGAGAGTGCTATTTTTTTTTTAAAGTTCTCTTTTTGCTGGCGTTGGTGCGTGTCTGACAAGACCTATCTGTTTGTGGCAGCCTGCTGCTCCTGATCATTCTGTGGATGTAAAGAATGCATCTCCTGCAGCATCATTACAGCCTCCTCTTCCTCTGGTGTCCACAAGGTTGAGCTCATTCATGTCTGGAACTGCAGCTGCTGCAGGCCCCTTGATAAGTGGTTCAAACTTGTCTTTCAATGGAGGTCCTCAGATGATGCAGACAGATCAAACAATGAAACCTGTATGTGTTACACTGTGTCTCTTGAAGTTTAAAGCATTACTTATGCCTGTTGAAGACTGGTCTAATATGTATAAACTGAACGCAGAGCATTTTCTATTTTGAGTAATTGAAACAATTGATCATGACTTCATAACTGATTGGTCTTATTCTAGTTGCAGAATAGACGGGTAGACGTTGCACAGGAAACAGGAGGAATGACTTCTGCAACTTTTGTTATGCATTCTGTTTCACAGGCTGTTCATATGAGTTCTGGTTCTTCGACAGCTGCATTTCCAACTTCTCATATGGGCTCTCCAAATATAATTAGAATGCCCCATGCACCTCAATTTCAGGTTCCAGCAGGAGTTCCTAGAAGTCCTGTTACTCCTGGTCTTGGTCCAGCTATACCTTCATCTTCCAATCTTACTGCTACAGCCTCACCCGGAGGTCCTTCTCTACCCTTAAGACCCAATGCGTCTCCTGTTCATGTTCTGGCCAATCCATCTGTTCAGCAACAAACATATTCTCCCTATTTTTCTCCAACTCCTATTGCTCCATCTCACCAGGGACCTTGGTTGCAGCCCCCACCAGTCACTACCATGCTAAGACCACCATTTCCATCATATCCTGCAGGTTTTGCTGTTCCCTTTCCTTTGTCAGCTACTGGTGCACCACTCTCTTCAGTGACATTGCCTGATACTAGACCTCCTGGTGTTGCCCCAGTGGCATCTCCACCTGGAGTGCCGACTACTGCTAGCCAGTCAACCCATGCTTCAGGGTTGCAGCCAGAGTTACCTCCTGGAGTTGGTAGGCATATAGTCCTTGTTAAGAAAATTCTTTTCTTTCAATATGCTTGCTAATTATCCATTTTTTAGTTCACAGCATATGACATTATTTTTTTCCTCCCCTTCAGACAGTGGTAAGCATGTAAATGATGCTGACACAAAACAAGGAGCTTCAACTAGTGAACAACTGGAGACCTGGACTGCTCACCGGACTGAAACTGGAGCCATATACTACTATAATTCTTTGACAGGAGAATCTACTTACGAAAAACCTGCTGGGTTCAGGGGAGAGGTAGGTATATCACTTCTCTGTCTTTGAGCTTTAAGCAGTTGCATAATTTATAGGTGTCCTCTTCATTTCAATATGGGTAATGGCAATCTAGTACTGCAATTCTCACAAGGTAATAGGTCAGGGCTATGTCTAAATGCTTTCACTAGCACACAGTACTTCATTTTTTAATTTTTTATTGAAGAGCCCGCAGCTCTTCTAGATCTTCTCTGTCTCATGAACAGGTGATCCACTTCTTGTCCTTATCTTTTGCACATGAAGCACTAACTAACACATGAAATTTTCCTCTTCCTCAAATTCTGACCCCTAAGAATTACCCCCTTGCTGCTAGCCAGCTTAAGACACGCCTTCCTAGGTAACCCAGGAATCCATACCGAGAGATGAGGAAAGTTCGCCTCCTCCCCAGTTAGTAGCTTATCATAATAAGACTTTACAATGAAGACACCACTATTACCCTCCACCTACCTCCAATCATCAAGGTTTAACTGTGAGATATTTTTTTTGTGGAGCAACTTCATCAAACTCTGGAACTCTGCAATCTCTTAGTCTTGCAAGTTCCTCCTAAACCTCAAATCTTAATGAACTTCTCCATCCACAGTTTATTGACTTCT
This sequence comes from Solanum verrucosum, assembly GCF_900185275.1. Taxonomy (NCBI): domain Eukaryota; kingdom Viridiplantae; phylum Streptophyta; class Magnoliopsida; order Solanales; family Solanaceae; genus Solanum; species Solanum verrucosum. Next base: position 7,290,019 of record NW_026019988.1, on the reverse strand, counting down.
TTGGTGATGACTATCGTAGTTTAGAGTAAGCAAGAGTTGGAACTTTTGCTGAGATGATCATTTTTTGGCTTGGATATGGTTAATTTGGCTACAGGGTTGTGCTAGAAATTTTAATTTCATTTTGTATAGTAACATTGCTAGCAAAATTTAACTACAATGATCTGTCTGTGACATAGTTTGCCACTATTTCCCCCCTCTATCTATTAAAGCTTATTGTCTTCATTATTCACACACTTTACTTATCCATGCATGTCAATTATCTTTCATAGCACATGACAATGATGTTTTCCCCTTCTGGTGCAGCCTGGCAAAGTAGCTGCACAGCCAACTCCTGTTTCATGGTAAATTTCGATAGTATAATAACTTTTTGACTTGTACTATTGTATTTTGTGCTTCTAAATAAATTCATTATATTATATTAAATGTAGTAGCATGGTGAGTGAAGATTCATATAGTATAGCCGACCACAACTTGTTTGGGACTGAGGGTAGTTGTTTATTCATGTGAATGCACCCTCAGATCTAGTGGCTTATTTTACATGGCCTGACTGCTTACGTAAATATTTGCATACATGTGGTGTTCTTCAAGTGCACAAGCAAAAATGGTGATCTATTGGAGCACACATATTGATAATATAAATATTTTACCAGAAGTTTATATGCTAATGCTGGGAGGTTCATTGAATTGTCCCTTTTTAATTTGTTTATGTTGGTGAACACTTTTGAGCTTGGTTGATAATACTGGATCCATAGCCTTTGTAGCCTATAGAAAAAGACTACCCATTAACTGTAAATGAATGATAGTGGATAATATACATACAAGAATCTGTTCGTGAGCTCAATGTACCATTGTGTTCCAGAGAAAATGTGCTACTTCTTGCATTCTCAGATTTTTAGGTTCCATGATTTATGACGTTCTGTTCATGATGCTTCTCCTTTGTTTCTTTCCCATGCCATACACAAAGTATGCATTCTAGTTCAGCGGAGACAAAAAACACTAGGCGATTCTTCCCATCTTTCATAGCTTTGGTGGACAGAGTTACCTGATACCTATTGTTGGTGGGAGGTGGCAGGTATCCTTTGGAATTAATCGAGGTTCGTGAAAGCTGGTCTGGATACCACGCTCATAAAAAAAGAAGTAAGCATTCTAGTTTCAGAATGAACATTTTAACTTGAAATCCAATGGAATAAAATTAAAATAAAGGACCATTCAGCCTGGATACGACTATGCAAAGAAAATGCTCAGCAGAAAGACAATCTTATCAAAATCAAAGAATGTTCAGCAAAAGGGTAAAATACAAGCCTCTTAGAACAGCTAGTTATAACTGACTTTTATCCTTGTTATTCAAAGCACAATGTTAAACTTCATAGTTCGGCAAGATCCCTGAGCAAGTCTTAATCAAGTGTACCTCTTGAACTGAGATTTGGCTTTTATCTGTTCTTCTCTTAGATCGACGCCAGTAATTAGCTGATACGTCAAACTTCATTACTTGCCTTTGTAATTATGTGAACAACAATATGCAAGAGAGATATCCCTTTATAATTGGATATAAAGTTAGTTTCTTCATCTACTCAATACTGGTATGGGTGTCTCTACAGAGGTTAGAAGGATGGATTACATTGAGTTGAATTCTCTCCGAGTCTCTGTCATAGAACTGATTAACAGTGGCACTGTTGAGAAGATTTGGTTGATAGTGTAGCCTAGGTTCTCGTGAAGGGGTCAGAAAATTTTGGATATGACATCAGTAAGGAGTATACTTCTCTTGGGTCATTCATGCCTGCCTGGTGTCAGAATACTACCTTGTTCTTGTCAGAGTAGAGTTGCTCCTTAGGAGTTTCAACGCTCATGTTTCATTGTGTAAATCTATTGCATGATAAGTTTATGTCGGTTTGTGTTGGATGGAAGCTTCTCTTCAAGCAAATGTTGGTTGATCTGTGTTGGTTCTTATTTGCAAGTGTCTTTAATACTGAAGGAAGCTTTACCAGCTCAACTAACTATTCTAACTTCTTCATTTACAATCAGGGAAAGGTTGGCTGGTACAGATTGGGCATTGGTTGCTACTAATGATGGACAAAAATACTACTACAACACAAAAACAAAGGTACGGTCAATCAGCTTATTCTTTTTCCTATAAAAATCTTTTGTTTTATTGGAGGTTTACACTCATTCATTTGTTTCATTTGTCATGCATTTTTTTTTTTTTTTTTGCATAGAATGGTCTGAGGTCTAAATTAGTCTATCAAATCATGTTAAGTGTTCTTTTTTCCCTTACCAGAAGTATTATCTATAACATTATCTTTGCAAACATAGTCTTAGATAAAATCTATTTGTTTGTTTCAAATAAATTCAAACCATGTATTTCTTACTTCAAATGATATAAGAAAGTAGCCCCTGCGCTTTGATGTAATGGTAAAAGCACATGATGTGTGGATTGGCTGCACATCACAAGTTTAAACCCTGCAATAATAGCCTTGTATTTAAGTGCAGAGGGGTAGAGGGATGGACATGGATTTCTCTGTTATAAAAGAGCTTTTGAAGGGATGAAGAATGACTATTTATATTTGAGGAATGACCTCCCATTCCTAGTTTATTTTTGGTGCACCAATGAAGGTTCAGTTTGTAGGGATTGGCTGTCGCACATAGAAAATTGTATTATGTTATAGATTTTCTGATATACTGCTTGTATACCGGAGATTTCCTATTATTAATAGAGCTGTTTACTTTAAATAAAAAAAGAAAAAAATATATAGGTCCTTACTGATTAACGTGAGTTGTTCATTCTAGCACTGATTACATGGTGAATTAGTTCAAAGATTGTCTATGTAGCAGTTACTTTTTCTAATGTCTTTTCTCCTTGTATGCCTTTGTACCCAGTTAAGCAGCTGGCAAATTCCCAGTGAGGTGACAGAGTTGAAAAAGAAGCATGATGCTGATGCTTTGCAGGCTCAATCGCAATCAATATTGAATGTTAACGAGTCTACTGAAAAAGGATCTGCTCCTATTAGTTTAAGCATACCTGCTGTTAGTACTGGTGGTCGTGATGCGACATCTCTAAGACCTTCATTAGTTCCAGGATCTTCTGCACTGGATCTTGTAAAAAAGAAGTTAATGGATTTTGGTGCTCCACTTGCTGTTTCTTCACCAGTCCCAGCCTCGTCAGGAGTAATATCATCTGAAGTAAATGGATCAAAAGCACTTGAATCTACAACCAGAGTTCCACAAAAAGAAAATAGCAAAGAGAAGTCAAAAGAAGCTAATGACAATGGCAATTTGTCCGAGTCCTCTTCAGATTCAGAGGACGATGAGAGTGTACCAACCAAAGAAGACTGTATCATCCAATTCAAGGTCTTTTTTGAAGATTTTGTTACTTCATAAGCAAGTCTAATTTTCTTTTTTCTTTTTCATAATTTTATGGCCTACATAAGTTTTATGCATACACAAGTACATTCATCAGTTTACTTTAGTTCTGTTTATATTTGTAGTTTATTTTGATTTTTTGTGCAAACAATTTATTTTGATACTAGTATGTTCTAGGTACTGGTTTCTAACTTGCTGTTGGGAAGAAAGTAAGACTTGGCCCATGCCTTTTCACCTACATCCTGGTGCTAGCACTAAAACCCTTTTCTTCTAAAACTTTTTCCATGACCCCTGCATCAATGTTCCTTCCAACACATGATTTGCCATGGTGTGGAAGCGATTAAATTTACACCTCCTTTTAGATATAGCGATTAAATGTTCACCATGTGTGGAGAGTGGAGACACATGTCCAACAAGAGAGACTGATAATTGATAAGATGGGAGTGCTGGACTGTAACTTATGAGAGATTGGTGATTAAGAAATCTGAATTTTAATTTTAAACCTAGCTCTACTTGGAAAATGGAGATCTCATAGGGAGGAGAATAGAATTATAGAGTGTAAATTTGGTGTGCGCTGACTTAGCTACATCATATGGGTCTTAGTGCACTGGCCTTCATCCTCCCTGCGCATGGCAGGAGGTTATGCATTGAACTGCCCTTTTTAGACTTTGAATGGGGATGCAATGTGGTGGTGCAGTGTGAGAAACATCTAGGAAGTGGTGAGAGAAATTCCGTGTTTTCATATCTTGACGGTAGGAGATGGAACTAACTATTTGTTTTGGGAAGACACTTGGCAGGTGGAAAGGCTTCCAATGGCTTCCAATCTGATACAAAATAAACTTTTTACTGTCATGAATATGTTTGTGTTTTATGATTGTAAAAGTAGCTGTACTTCACTCTTTAGGGGGTTTGCACAAGCTGAAATTGTCTCAGTTATATCCTTCTGTGGTTCTCCTTTTTTTTTTTTTTTTTTTGGGGGGGGGGGGGGGGGGGGCTGTAAGTACTCTAACAATGGTGTTTGGGCATACCATCATTTTGTCCCTTGCATTCAGTTGATTCTTTGCTTGATGAGTCTTGCTCTTTTTGGTCTAAATGTATCCCATGTGTGTGAAATTTCCAGGAGATGCTGAAGGAACGTGGAGTAGCACCATTCTCAAAGTGGGAGAAGGAATTACCAAAGATAGTATTTGATCCGCGCTTTAAGGTTTGTTGAAACTAAAGACTTTATGTGAGACTTAGTGGCCTTTTCTTCACCTCCTAAAAGACAGGTTTATCTCTATAAATCGTACATCTCCTAGACTGCAATTTATGAGTTCCATCCTCTTAAGGAATGCAGTGCTTGTTTGGGTTGTATGTGGGAACTGTAACGGGAATCCAATGCTTAGGTACTGGGTGGTTCAGACTTTGGTTTATCATCCATTTAACTAAGGTCCTCTTTTTTTTTTTGTCAAAAGCTAGCAGAAATTGAAAGATACAAACCAAATTTTAAAAATGAGATTAGAAAAGTTGTATATGTGGAGGACACCCTATCTCTAGGAAGCAGCAAGTTACACGAAAAGGTAATTTCATGTTTTGGAGCAGTGAAGAGTCTATTACAGAAGTTCTTATCATTGAGCCTTTCAAGCACTTCAAATGGCCCGTCTCCTATAGGCATCAACTTGGTCTTCCTCTTGTTCGGGAACCTCTCTTTTCGGAAGTGTACCTCTAACGCACATCTCAAATGATCAACATGCTCATCCATATCTTTACTATACACTAAGATGTCATCTAAGTAAACTACCACAAACTTGCCAATAAAAAGTTCCATAACATGATTCATCAAACGCTTGAAAGAACTATGAGTGTTAGTGAGACCAAAAAGCATCACCAACCATTCATATAGACCAAATTTGGTCTTGACTGCCCTTTTTCCGCTCATCTCTGGGTTTCATCCAGATTTGATGGTAACCACTCCTAAGATCTATCTTAGAAAAGATATATGAACCACTCAACTCATCAAGCATGTCATCTAAAGGGGATTGGCGATATTTTACCGTAATCTTGTTGATGGCACGACGATCATCACACAAATGCCAAGTCCCATCCTTCTTTGGAACTAGTATGATCGGAACCACACTTGGGCTCATGTTTTCTCTCACAGCTCCTTTGTCAAGGAGCTTCTCAACTTGTCTTTGAAGTTTCTGTATACTTGGGTTGCTTCTATAAGTCGCCTTGTTTGGTAATTGAGAACCCGGTACAAAGTCAATTTGGTGTTCAATCCCCCTAAGGGATGGCAATCCCTGTGGGAGCTTCTCGAGGGAACACATCCTCATAATCCTGCAAAAGATAAGAAAAAGGCCTAGGAAAAGAAGATGTTAATTCATTAGTATGGAAAGAGTAGTCCTTATGCATGATAAGAACCACCGGACCTTGCTCCTCAAATCTCCTTCCTAACCTCCTTTTAGCTTGATAAGAGGACCACCTTATCCCTCCCCTTAGGCTCCCTCTTTCTCTCACTCCCTCCTTAGGACTATTCTCAGTTCTCACTATTTCCTACTTCCACAACATTGCCTTTCTCCCTTAGCTCCTTCATCTTTCGATATCCCTCACTAACTCAGCTCTGATACCAATTTGATCCAAGCAAAAAATAACAACGAAACCCTAAACTAAGAACAAGACAACAAATATAGATAGATTGACACAAGAATGAAAATAATTTGAAAACCATAGCTCTTTGATAGCTAAAACATTCAATTAATGGAATCCAAAGAAGCACCTGAAGTAAATCTCAAGGGAATTGAATTCACCTCTCAAACAAGTAATAACAAGATACCTACGTGTTAAACAATGAGAACAATATCAATAATCATCAAAACTTAGGTCTAAATGAGCTATTCTTGGCTATTTATAGTTGAGGCCAACTATTACATGAATATCCAGAAGTGGCACTTCAAAAATTGCTAAAATACCCCAAAAGGCATGACTTGTGGTGGACATGTGGTCATATGTGACCATTTGCGGTCCGCACGTCGCTTGTTGCATAGGTGGTTGCACATTCAGGCCTGAATATGACAATTTCCTGCTTCTGAGATATGACCTGATGTTCGGCCATATGTGTATTATGTGGCCCGTATGACTCCTGCTCCTGCCGTATCCTGAGTTATGGTGAATATACACCCTGTATGTTGATTATGTGAACCGTACTCTGCTCCTCATGTTGAATCAGAACTCCTTCCTTCATCCATTTTGTCTTCCGAGGTGATCTTCATGATGTGGAATCCCTGGGATGGCATCAAAATGTGTTCAAGTGCCTCCATCTTCATGAGTAGTCCTTGTAGTGCTTGGAGATCCCAAGCTTGACTCCTTGTGAACAGCCTTGAGGCAACTTGACTTGCATCATTCCCCTTGATTGATATGGCTGATGAGCTTTTTGGTTCATAGATAAAGGAGATCACCACTCATACCTTCTACTAATGTAGAACAACCCAACATTGGATAAGCTAAGAACAGGATGTGACATGCTTTGACACAGTGATACCATGTTAAGAAAATGGACATTGGGTTCAAACTCAAAAGCTAGCTCATAAAATGAGGGTTGTCAATACCACATAGGGAGACCACAACCCATACCCCCAACCTATGTGGGTCATTCTAACAAAAACTCCATTGTTGACATTGATTATCTGCAAGCTAATAACTCTGAGATCACTTCAAACTAGATGGTCTATTCATGAGAAATTATAGTAATATGTATATCCTCTTCCAGGTCCAGAGCTACCATATAAGCATTTATGCATAATCATGTTACCAGTTGTTTTTATAATCTCTTATTTGTGGTGCTTTCTTCATTACCTTCCTAAATAGTGGGTCTCCCTGTCCAGGCTATTCCGAGTTACAGTGCTAGAAAAGCTCTGTTTGAGCATTATGTCAAGACACGTGCAGATGAAGAAAGAAAGGAAAAGCGTGCAGCGCAGAAGGCTGCAGTTGAGGGCTTCAAGCAATTACTAGAAGAAGCAAAGGAGGTTTATCTTGTTACTAAGCTCTCTTTAGTTCTTTTCATATGTAATCTCACAATATTCTTCTTCTAGTTTCAGTTTCAAAAAAAAATAATTCTACTGGTTCTTTCGTCACAGTGGAATATCTAATTTTTACTTGGCATGATTAAAATTTAATTTGCTTAAGGTAGTTAAATGTCTAATTTATACGTGGCAAAAGTGGGGGGGGGGGGGTTTGGTTTAAAGACAAGTTACTTTGGGATTAGTTATGCTAGCATTAGTTATCCTGATATTATTTTTTTATTGACTGTTTGGTTTGTTGTATTAAAGATAACATTCATTGCACAAATTCTAAGAAGTTTGTCTTCTCAAAAAAAATTCTAAGAAGTTTGTTTACATAAATACTCTCCATTTTATTTAGTAGAAAAAGGGTTTGAAGGATCTCATGGGTATTTGTGTCATTTCATTGTTTTATCTTGGGATAATTAATCCTGGTACTATTATTCCATCCCCTGACAAAGATAATTAACCAAGTACGTATTACTAATTCTAACTTATCCTAGGGTTAGTAACCAAACAAGGGATAGGGCAGGACTTAGTTTTTATCCCAAGACTATCTATGCTTGTCCATCATACCAAACGACCCCTAGTAGTTTAAGGTTAAATGGGGAATTGGGACGAAACGAGTATATTTTGAAAGCATTATAAACAGTTTGGTATAAAGTAATATATGATATACCTTTCCTTGGAAAATAAGCATTCACTTCAGGGCAAAGGGAATAAATTGTTTCCAATTAAAGTTGAACTTTTTATTTGAACATGAAAATTTTAGGGCTTACACTGCTTGCTGAACTTATGTCCAGGATATCAACGAGGATACTGATTATCAATCATTCAAAAAGAAATGGGGTCATGATCCACGCTTCGAGTCCTTAGATCGAAAGGAGAGGGAAGTACTTCTGAATGAGAGGTATTAGTCAACTGGTTCAATCTTTGTTTAAGTTTCACTTGCTCTCTGTCGCTTATTTCCTAATATTTTTCTCATCTTAGCCTTAATAAATGACTTGATTTTTTATTTTTGACGCACTATTTTTGTACTCCCCTCCCCCTAGTTTAAAAAAACTTGACTTACATTCCTTTTTTGTCAAATCCTAGAATACTTAAATCTAACTTGTTAAATGGACGTCTTCCATAGGATAAACTAATACTACATTATATTATTGTAATTATTATGTGAGTCCTTAGTAGCTTTAAATGTCCAGACAGAACTTAATTTTCCTGCCATCTTCCATTTGAAGTGCAGAATTTGAAAAAACAGAATCCCATATGAACCCCTGATATATTACCAAATGCCATGGGAACTCTGGAAATATGGAATTGTAGTCCAGGGATTGAGAAAGTCATATGTTTTACTAGCAATTACAATTTTCCACAATGTTTCTACCTCATGATCGAATCTCCAAAGCCAATTATGCGATAAACTAGTCCTATGAATCTTCAAGTGCTTGACACCAAGCCCCCCTGAATTCCTGTCTAAGGAAACAGTTTCCCACTTCACTTGGTTGAAGGATTTCTGTTCTCCATTCCTTTCCACAAGAAGTTCCTTTGATGCTTACCCAACCTCTTGGCCACTAATACAGGTAAGGAAAGAGGCTCATTGTATAAATAGGTATGGAACCAAACACACTATTGATGAACGAGAAGAATGAAAGTGATTGACACATGAGTTCCTAGAAGTGTAGCATTCAGGTTGCTTCGCCTAGAAGCACAGAAGCTTGTATTGCTCTCCCACAACCCCATTTTCACGGTTTAGGCTGCTCCCATTTTGCTCGCCTCTACTACGGGAATCACTTTTGTTTTCTTTTCTCCTAGCTACTAAGATGTTTCAGTTCGCCAGGTTGTCTCTTGCCTACCCATGATTTTTATTTTTTTGGAAGGGGATGGGGTGGGGTGGGGTGTTTGCACCATCTTGTGAGTGTTCCACCTTTTTTTAGTTGATGATCTAAGAATTTGTAATGGTAACGTCTACCAAAAGAGATTTCGACAAGAAGAGAACTTTATTTTTGCTTTTGCAAGTTTGTGTTGCGACTATGCTCAGTTGCTGGAGGACTAATCAACGTAGTTAACATTCTCTGATCTTATTCTTTTGCTGGTCTGGATTTGTTTTTCTCCTTTTGGTTCGTGGCAATTCTAGTATGATTTTATGTATTTCCATTTTTCTTTATAATGATCCGGTTGTTTAGGCAAGATTGTATGTACTGTGTAGGGTTCTTCAGCTTAGGAAAGCAGCTCAAGAAAAAGCTCATGCTGTACGTGCTGCTGTTATATCTCAATTCAAGTCCATGCTTCGAGAACAAGGAGATATTACTTTAAATACACGGTGGTCAAAGGTAGGTTTATATGTTGAGATGTTATGATAAGAAAATATCAATATAAGTAGTTGCCTTGGAGATATTTTTACTTGCTTGCAAATTGATTGCTTACTCTGCATTGGCATGCCTAGTTAAGATTGAAACTTGTAATGTTTATTGCTTAATTCTATATAGAGTAGTATGTGGCGCCTGCAACTTCTTAGTTTTCTTGAGTTCTGTTACATTTTAACTTCCTTTTAATTTTCTCAACAAACCTCCTTTCATGTTCTTAATACGGTGGAACATTCTGCATAACTCATGCCATGTTGAACTCCAATTCGTCTTTAAATCTACAATGCATCAAATTTATCAATAATTCCTTGACTTTGTGAAGTAAAACAAGAAGCCCATTACTTTAAATTAAGTGGCACAGGTTTATGCTGGGTAGTGTCAAAATAATTTTGACTTCCCTAAGACAGAATAGCTCATCATTTGTTTTGTTTTAAGACAGAATATCTCATCATTTGTTTTATGAAATAATAAGTTTAGTGGATCGCACTCCGAGATCAATGTTTTTTACCTTAGAAAGTAAAAATAAAGGTAGCATCAACTCGAAAGAAAGGGCGTAGTGGAATAATAGAATTAAAAATCTTGCTCTCTGGAACATTACCATTTTCAAAAAAAAATAATTTAAAAATCTTGCTCTGTGGAACTAAAATAATAGTCAAACATCTATTTGTATCCATTTGAATTAGATGATGAGTATCATGTCTGCAAATCAACAAGATAAAAATAATTTGTTCTTTGTTTCATTGTTTTATTTTCTCAATCAGTCCCCTATCATCTCTTCTTAAAACCAATGGAAGTTATGCTCGGGTTTCCAATATTCATATGGTTCTTGCAGTTTTGCCCATTTCTTGAAATGCTCATGGGGGGACAAAAACTACTTGCCCTTGTTTTGGTTTTGATGAATATTCTATATAAAGTTTAGTTTAAGTTTTTCTTTTCCCCTAAGTTGCAATTTTCTGCTGATATTAGGTGAAGGATAGCTTAAGAAGTGATCCTCGTTATAAGTCTGTTAAGCATGAAGACAGAGAGACTTTATTCAATGAGTATCTATCGGAACTGAAGGCTGCTGAACAGGAAGTTGCACGAATTGCAAAAGCAAAACATGATGAAGAGGTGAGTTCTTTTCCAACGAATACAACATTGCCATTCTACAAAAAAAGCTCTTCTTTTCCAATTTTTGTCACCTTGGTTTTCTTTGTTTATGCATTTCTTCTTTCGACTTGCCTTTTGTTATATTATTGTATGAAATATTGATTAGGATAATCCTAGTGTATTATCATATGATATCATTTTGGGTTTGTGTTCTCTCTCTCTCTCATATATATATATATACATGGTTTTCCTTTTTTGGTGGGGGAGTTAGATATCTCTTAACTGTCTTTCTAAAATATGGTTTTTAAATTTTTTCCTATTTACCTGTAACTAGTTATATACTGTAAATCTTAATGTGGAACTTAAGTGTACAGATAACACCTACGATTTGACTCTAACATGCAGCTAATTCCTTATCACCTCTCTCTTATTTACTTATCACGTAACCAGTTATGTCATAAATCTTAATTTGGCACTTAAAACATACAGATAACACCTACATTTTGACTCTTAGAGCCCATTTGGATTGGCTTAAAAAAGTAGTTTTTAGAAAGCAACTCTTTAAAGTCAAACTTAAATGACTTTTAAGTCAAAAAATAAAAAGTAGGGAGAGTCGTACTTTTGACTTTTAAGTTATTTTAAATTTGCCAAACACTCCCAAAAGTTAAAAATGACCTAAAAATAAGTTTGACCAATTTCTAAGCGAATCCTAACATGCTCTGAACATGTGGCTAATTCCTTGTCACACACCCCAACCCATCCCGTCCTCTCTCTCTTTTGACACATGCACACATATCATATATAGGGGTTAGAACTTTTAATGGCCGTTTTTAGAGAGGACAAACACTTAAAACCCTATATTCTTAATTCTCTCTATCTCTCTCTGTCTTATGTTATTTCCCATGAATCCAAATGCACCTAGTTCCTCGAAGAAAATGCTGGAATCCAATTTGAACCTATCATTGAAAGAAAATGAATTTGCGCCTAACTCAATTCCAAAAGCTAGCTCATCAAGGTGAGAATTACTCAAAACCATACAAGGAGACAACTCATACGACCAAGATGAAACTCTTAACACCTCTTAACGTGCTGCGTAGGTCACCCCTTTCGGTAGTTTATTCATTTGTCTTTATTCAATGGTTGTCTTTTATCTCTGTCGATTCTGAAGTTTTGGAAAAATTTGAATGTAGTACACGAGGTTCTAAAAGATGTTAATGGTTATCTGCCTGACTTTTTAGGATAAATTGAAGGAAAGAGAACGGGCTTTGCGAAAACGTAAAGAAAGAGAAGAACAAGAAGTGGAGAGGGTGCGGTCGAAAGCTCGTAGAAAAGAAGCTGTTGAATCTTATCAAGCCTTGCTGGTTGAAATAATTAAGGATCCTCAGGTATTATCTTGTATAGACCCCAAAACTGTTACAAGGAAATATCTTAGAACGTATGTCATGGATCATATCCCGTTACTTGATTAGACTGTTTGTCTGGATAGTCAAGAACCTTGAAACATAATTTCTGCTTCATCTTAATAAGCTCATCAGCAGTTTACCTGCCTTCATCTTAATTAAGAAACAAAATTCAAAAGAACTTTGTTTGTTGCAAAGTCCATCCATTTTTACACGGGTGGTTTGCCTTCCTAAATTTAACTGTGTTGTAAATAGCATTGCTCCTTGGTGCTCATCATTTATGTAGTTATAATTCTTGAGTTTTGGCTTTACATCTACTAATGAAGTCTGGAAGAATTGTGTTTTCTATGTGGTTAACTGTTGAAAAGGTCATTCCATTCTATTCTCTAGATGTCTATTTTCAAATTTTTGAGATATCCTTCTGCCTTGCACCCAAGGCTTCTTGGACAGAGTCAAAACCTAAATTAGAGAAGGATCCCCAAGGACGTGCAGCTAATCCTCATTTGGATCAGTCTGACTTGGAAAAGCTTTTCCGGGAACATGTGAAGGTGTTGTATGAGGTAAGATGACTATTGTCGTTCTTTTTTAAGTTAATGTTATCCTTATTATCTGCTTTTTAGGGGGAGTTGATACTTGCAAGAGTTGCTAATATTATCTAATCCGAGTTACTTGCATAACGTTGTGCAATTTCATAGAATTTGTTGTTCTATTTTTCCTGTATCTCATAGGATCAAGAAGCTCTTTTTTGTTCATATGAGATCGCAGAAAAAAAATAAGGTATATTTTTTTTATGACAAGGGAAGCCCGCAACCGCTACCCTTTGGGTGCGCATAGGATTAAACCTCCGCTCCTATGCAATAGCTCGCAAACCACATAGGAGAGGTAACCCGGGCTAGACAAGCCCGGTGCGAGGAGCTCGATCGAGAAGGCAAACCGCTTGCTTTCACTGGCAAGGGATTTCGAACTTGAGACCTCCAACATGGAAGTCCCAAGCCCAAACCACTGGGCCACCCCGAAGGATTTAAAAAAAAAGAAGGATCTTCCCTTCATCAATAATATCTTTTTTTTAGTTTGATAAAAATAAGATATTATTGATGAAGGGAAAAAACAACGGCAGTAGAAGAAGTGTACCAGAAAGTAGGAAAATTGGTTTTCGACAAAAGTCACCTGTCTTTTATACAAACAGGAACCGTGTGGGTGCACTAAGAAGCAATGAGGGGAGCAATAAGCTATTCCTCTAGTGTAAAAATCATTCTCTACTCAAAAGTTCTCCTTTTTCTCTCCCTGTAAATTTTCCACACAAGGGCTAGAAAAGTCACATCCAATGCCCTTCATCTTCTTTTCGGACTTCTGAATGTCCAACTGAACATAACTTTCTTTACCTTGCATGATATCATCGAAGACTGAAACATCCCAGTATCAATCAGATGTGATCACACACATGAAATATTTTACTTCCCTCCATCTTTCAAAATTGAAAATATTACTAATTAATTCTTAAAGCTGTAACTTACGTGTGTAAGTACAGCATTTTCCTTTCATTCTGATTGTTAGTTTGCATTATTCGAACTGACGTGTATACGAGTGTTTGTTTTGGCCCGTCATGCAGTTTATCTGTTTCATTGTTTATCAAGAAAATGGTACTCTTCTTTATTCTCATACTATATATTTTGGTTTACTAGCGGTGTGCACAAGAATTCAAAGTTTTGTTAGCCGAGGTTATAACTGTTGAAGCTTGTTCACGAGAGACAGAAGATGGTAAAACAGTTTCAAATTCTTGGTCAACAGCCAAACAACTAATCAAGGGTGATCTCAGGTATTCAAAAATGGCAAGAAAAGATAGGGAAACCTTATGGCGCAGATATGTTGAGGATATTCATCGGAGGCAAAAGTCAACAGTCGATGAAGCAGATAAGGCAAGAAGTAAAGGATCTTCTGATTCAAGGAGAAGGTGAAGCAAGCATTAATCCTCAACTATTTCTACCTTTCTCGGCCTTTCGTCTAAGATCAAGAGTAGTAATCCTCAAGGATTTTAGCTTGATCTCAGAAAGCTGAGAGAAGATAGATTTGACAGGACATTCATCTTTTAAGAGTGGCTACGAAGCGGAAAGCGGAGTACTTTTTGCCAGTTTATTTATCAATTCAAAGCCAGTGTTCAGAACTTTGTCAAAACTGAAACCTTTTCATACCTAGGTGGTCATGTTGTAGATTTGATTTCTTCTAATTCCATGTATGTTGGAATTTGAGATCACAGCCAATTCTCTTTCGTAATATTGCCTGACAAGATATGGAATACATGTTTGAATCGAATCAATCTGTTTTCCATTTACCTTGAATGTTTGAGATCGTTTGATTCCATAGAATTGAGTATTGTACTTTTCCTTTGAGGCCCAAAGAAGAGAAAAAGAAAAATGTCTTTTGGCAGAAGTATCTCACTTGACATGCAAGCGGAACTTGGTCACACCCATCCATGGTTGATTTCATAGTTTTTCGCGGCAGACTCCCCTCCGACGAGTGGTGTATTTTGAGGTAAGAACTCCTCGTGCCATCAACACAATGTACAATATCGATAAGTGCTAATGTACATATGATGCAACTAGTAGGCTAAGAATAGTAAACATGAATCTTGTTGAAACAAAACATTACATCACATCACACTACTGATTGTCTCGAGAGTATGACTGTATTACAAAATTTTCAATTCGAGAACTCTTCGCGCCATTAATTCTATCTAGAGCGTGACCCAGGGGCAAATGTATATAAGCCGCAACAACTAAGCTAACAATAGCAAACGCGAGTCACCTTGTTGCGTTGTTGGAATAAAATCATCAGATTGGCGCTACTGCTCAGGTTTAATTGGATTGTCTTTTTCAGGGTCTTTCTCTTCTTCCTTCTCTTTCTCTTCCTCTTCATCTCCCTCTTCCTCTTTCTTTTCTTCTTCTTCCTCCTCCTCTTCTGGAGGATCACCCGGCATAGGAGGTGGCAAGGGAGTTTTCATGGGACTGAATTGAGGAAAGATATCTGGTCTTCGTCCGGGCTTGGGTCTTTCCCATTCCTGCCAATAAACATGTTTCATCAAAATGCCTAGCAGCTTTGATGACGTTATTCTAGAAAGCAATATGCAGCATTGGTTCAAATTCTACACTTCCTATGGTACACAATGCAAAAAGGTTATTAATTAGGACATTGAAATTTCGAGAATGACATTGCCAAGGGCTTTTAGAAGCTCCTAGATAACACTAAATGAAAGTATCAAAATGGTATTGCATCTTTATATCTTTGGTACCAGATTCCTGACATACTAAGGTTAGCTACTTGGAAGAGACGGTACACCTCTTGATTGGAATATGAATAACTACGATCAATTCCTGTCTCCCCTCTCTCCCAAGACAGCTAAAACTTTACTCATTGGATATCATTCCACGTACTGGAGCTGGAAAGAGGGGAGGCCCAAACTACGACCAATAATTAACTTTCTGCGAGGTTTCATAGAGCAATGGTCACTGCTTATGGACCCAAACCTGGGTGATCCTATCCATGGCTATAAAAAATTATCCCTTTTTTTCCAGCAATTTCTGCGCCTTCAATGATAAGATTTCAAAAGACGATTCTTTCTCCACTACTTTCTGATGAATGATTGACAGGAAAAGATCGTCTTGGCTTCAAAAGTTGGTTATGTAGGGCGACAATATTTCTTCTAGGTTGTTTCAACAGGCCAAATAGCAGATAAATACTATGACTGAGATTGCAAGAAGAACCACTCCTCTTAAAAGCTGACCAATCAAACAAAGGGACTAACTTTATTATGAGGATAGAAAATTTGGTTTCACTCCGGATACAATTTCAGAAATTTCATTCTCTTTTTGACCATATAAAATCGAAATTGGTAACTTGATAGTTTTGAGTGTAGTGCACAATTTAATTCATCAAAACAACAACAATCATTCACACTTAAATAACCATTAACTGTAAATACCCCTACCTTGTGGAGGTAGAGGGATTGGTTTCAGAGGACCCTCGGCTCAACTGCAACAAATCAAAGTAGGTATAGAAAGAAAAAACGACAGTGAAGAAAACATGGCAACTAATAAGTAGATAGTAATAACAACAAAATAGTGCGATAATCGAAACACAACAAACAGCAAATGATGATAGAAAGACACTACAAGTAAAATACTAATACTACGCCAGACACCACCCAGCTTAAACCCATCGGAAAGTAAGACAACGCCCAACTACTAATCTGCTAAGTTGAAGTTGCACCATAGGTTTTAACAGTACACATTGCAATTTCCTATGCTATTTTCTGATCAGATTTGGCACAATTCAAATCATCCAAATAGCAAACAACAGCTCCAACTTAAACAACCAAAAACCATATCTAGATTAAACAAGCTATCATTACAACTTCTACATAATACATTTTACTCTTAGCACACACTAAGCTGCAGTTCAGAATAGCTAATAGAAGAATACATCTACAATTAAAGTTAAATAACCAGAAACAAAAACGAGTTTTCGAAGCTTACCATAGGGAAGTCGAGAGGTGAGCGTTGAGTCTTCTTCTCTTCTTCCGGCGCCATACGCACTATTTGTGAACTCCTTCTAGAATAACACAGAGATGTCGGTCTCAAAAACGGCATAAAAGCAACGGTGAGTGGTGGCTGAGAGAATGAGCAAGTGAAACGAACACTACACGAAGGTGATGACGACGATGCTGAGGATAGAGAACCGGGGCGGTTTAACATCGCCACCGTACATGGCGGCGGAGAAGATAACGCCGGCACGAAAGACGATAACGCCATTGGAGTTGCGGCAGAGAGAGGCTTTTTTCGCTTCTTCAGCTACTTTGAGATATTGGCGGTTGAAACGTATTGGGCTTTTTGAGGCCTTTAGAATTCATTTACACTCTAGGCCCATCAAAGCTTTAGGATAGTTTAACCTTCGGAGGTCGGTTTTTTTAGCGTCAAAAATTTAAAAATATAAAATCGATCTTTAGAGTTAAAATTGACGTTGCTTCGCAAGAAATCCCTATGCACATACAATTTTGAAATTGCATATATTGATTTCAGTTGTTCACGTAATTATTTAATGACTTAATATACATATACATACAATTGATCAGGGGCGAGGATATAGGTCACTGAATGTGGGTTGCAGGAATGCAATAACGTTTGCACGAATCATGATTTGTATTGAAAAATCTAATAAATATATAAGAAGAATGATTTGGGAACTCTATAATAGATTGCGTTGTTTGGTTTAGTTGAAAAAAAGAAGACTTTTTAAGCTTCACTCAAGGGTTCAATCTCTTGGTCACCGTGTAGGCCTTTATTTTGTCTCTTTTTATCATTTAAATTAAGATGGGTGAGGGCCCACAAATGTCGAATTCTAAATTCATCTCTAAGTTGATCACACATACATTAAGCTTCTACTTTGAGAACACATGCTTACAATTAGATATTGTATTGCGTATTCAGTTAGAGTGATTTTTTTAATGGGCGTAAATAGTATTTTTCTACGTTATAAAATAAAAATGTTGCTACATTTGTAAGGAAAAAAATAAATTTTCGCTATATTTAATAAAAACGAGTACAAATATCGCTACTTAGCTCATCATTTTATTTCAATTCTCAACCTAAAAAAATTGGCTTGTCTTTGTCTATATTTATTTTTATTCTTAAAAACATGATAAGTTTTGTGAAAATGATTTTCTTTTTATGCTTTGTTTTTAGTGGAATTATTTAGATTCTTAATTAAACATCAATCAAATCTCTACCTCAATTAGTTCAATGGCTAATTGTTGAGATGACCAAGAATTCAATCAATATATATAAAAAAATATAGAAAGGTTCTTATTATTTTAAAGAAAACTTATGAAGAGAGCTTATCAATAATTAAAATATTTTAAACCACTTGTAATTTTAAAACTCAATAAAAAAAACTAATTAGTAATATCTTCAATTTTGAAGGATGGATGGAGGTGATGGTTGAAAAAATAAATCAAAACTTTATCATATTTTCTTCCATTCATTTGTCAAAAATCAAAATAAGAATTGAATGCAATAAATGTAACAAATAAATTGATTATAATATTTTTTCCTTTTTATATAAACAATTATTCCTTACATCTAATAATCTATCATAACTCTTAGAAAATACTCCTTTAAAAAAAAAACTACTAGTATTTTTTTTTCCAAAAGATTCTCAATACTCTCATTTGATTTGTTTTCCCTCTAAACAACTTTGACACATTCTTTATTCCTTTATTTTCCTTTTAAACTTCAAATGGTTGATGCATCACAAAGTTTAATTTGAAACAAAGAAATTATATGAGTATTTTCTGGACTTTTAATGTGTGGTTAGTATTTGTATTGAAAATTTGATTAATTTAATTTTGTATTGCGAAATACTGAATGTTTATTTAAAAAGAAAATATTTCGTGCTATGAGTTATTTTATATTCAAGACTCAAATTTAAAAGTTTTGATAATGAGTTAGAGAGAGATTATATGAATTAAATATATTTACACTTTGCCCTTTTCTTTTCTAGAAAGAAGAAAAAAAAATAAAAATTACACTAAACTTCCTTTTCAAAATTGTGATACAAAGCTAATGAATTTAATCAATTAAATAGATGATTAAACTTCACCTTTTTTCTTTCTAGAAAAGTAATAAAAAATAAAATGATTACATAGAAGCACCTACTTTTCATTTCAAATTTGACTAGAAAAAGTTACTATAAAATATTTTTAAAAATTATAATTAGAACCAAATATGTTAGATGTCAGCCGTTGGATGAGTGCTCGATTAGTGATCGACGGTTGAGATTGGTAGAACTTCCGTTGCCGTGATTTTATAGAGAAAATGACAAAATGGTCCTTTATATTTGAAGGTAGATTCTAAATAGTCCGTTAAATAAGCATCAATAAGATTTAACATGGTATAACTTTTTAAGGTGTAATTTTTGCTATTTCCTATATCATCTCGGTGTTTAGTGCAATTTCCTATGTTGCATTTTTAAAAGGCTTGTAGATACTTAAATAGATGCGTGAATATAGTAGAAGAGACAAGATTAGATAAGAATATATGGGATAATATGAGAGTGACATTTATGATGCAGAAAATAAGATTGAAATGATCTAAACTTAAAAAAGAGGAGGAACATAGATGCTCTAATGAAAAGGCGTATGAGTTTGATGGTGATAGGCCTATGAAAAATTGAGAAGAGATTATCAGACAAGACGTTATTCTCCTCTCAACGATAAACCCAAATATCAGGAACTTAACCGATACAAAACTTTATGAAAATACCCAAAAAAGTTTGATCCAGACATTGTAGAGGCATGATGACTTGACGTCATCCTCATCTTCCTTTGACTTATCACCCGACAGTATATCCCGGATTCCAAATTCAACATACAAGAGTTGCACTCCCAATACCTTACGACATGTGCTAATAGAAGATCATAAAGCTCAAACAAGTAGAAAGTTAATAGGTAGTGAAGCGGTTTCTTTGCTTTCAATGAGACAAAAATGCTTCTAGTTTAAAGCACGTTATTTTTCCTCTTCAACTTATTAATTTATCCACATTATCTTACTCTTCAATTTTAACACTGTTTTCGTTACTTGGATTACGTTTACTAATTTTGTTCTTCGTACCTTGATATTTTCACCATATATTCTTTATTCTAATCTCCGACCTATTGAGATCCACTTATAAAATCACACTAAATACATAGTTTTATTCATTTTTAAAACTTTCTTTTTATTTTTCTTTTTTAACTATTTTTTATCAAGTTTAGTGAAAAATTATTAAACACAAACTATTCACAAAGATATTTAAGAAACAAATTTAATTTTTGAACCCACCTATCAAAAAACATAAAAGGACCATTTTTGTCATTTTCTCGTGATTTTGAAAACGCCATTTCTCCTTCTTCTTCACCTTCTCAAATTTTCCCCTTTTCGCCATTGTTTTCAATCCTCAATGTGAAGAAAAATCATCGCAAAAATCGCCTTTTTTTTCATTGAATTTGAGTTGAAAGAAGCCATCGTTTGTTGAATATACTTCATTTTTTAAAATTATTTTTTTTCCCAATTTTTTCATCTATTAATCGCCAAAATTGACAGCGTTTATGCAATGTAAGTTTTTCAACCGAATCATATAATTTTTTTTGTGTTTTGTGTAATGTATTTTACTTCGAAGTTCGAAGACTTACTTTAAATCCTTGCAGGAAGGACGGAGAACAAAGGGTTTATTGATTTGTTGCGTAATGTGCTGTGAATCGAGAAGTGGGTTTTTTTTGATTTGGTGGTTTTGACTCTCTCTCGATGACAACTACCAAACGTGCTTATAAGCTACGTATCCTTTTTTTGTTTTTTTGTTTGTATTGTTAGTTTATTTGCTTAATTTTGTTGTTTGGCTTGTAATTGATCATATAGGGTAACAATTTCTTCATAAAAATTGAAAATTGTGCAATGTGGTGCATGATTAACTTTGAGTGGGCTGGATAAACCGATATAGAGATTAGAGACAAATGATGGTAGGGAAGATCAATAGTTTTGACTGGGTTCTTAATGTTTTTTGTTTCTATTGGGAAAAAAGGGGGAAAGAAATGAATGTGAGCCGAGGTGTACCAGCAGTAGTCTCTCTACCTCACAATGGTAGGGGTAAGGTTTGCGTAGATCCTACCTCCCCAGACTCCACTTGTGGGATCACACTGTGTATGTTGTTGTAGAAATGAATGGTAAAGTAGAGAACTCACACTATAATTTGAAGACCTTGACAATGCTTTGTAATAGAGGAATTTGTAGCACATTCTTTAAGTGTGAACTGCTTAAAGATTGGGAGAAAATCATCCAGGGTTCTTGTAACTGGGGGAGAAGATCACAAAGTTAATCTCTGGTCCATTGGCAAGCCTGATGCCATATTGGTTAGTATCTCTTATTAGTTTCTCTTTTCATTATAATTTCATTTCGTTTGTTATGTATGTGTGCATTGAGATCAAAATATCTTTTGCCTCTAACCAAAAAGGAAGGTATATGAGTACAAAGGGTGAGCGTTTACATCATTAAATTTGATTTACACTTTCAAGCAGATAAATCTGTATTCTGTAGTCCCTTTTCGGATGACCACAATGGAATGTTCTCCCTGATCGAGGCCGTTGTTTGGGACTTAACCTTTCCGTTATCATTTTCTCTGTTTGCAAAGATGCAATCTTAGCGGCAACATTGTTTGTTTTTTAACACATTGTCTTGTAACTGTATTCTTGTGTAGAGCTTATCAGGTCATTCAAGCGGAATCGATTCCGTTAGCTTTGATTCTTCAGAAGTTCTGGTAGCTGCAGGAGCAGCCAGTGGTACTATCAAGCTTTGGGATCTAGAGGAAGCCAAAAGTAGGCTTTTTATAACTTTATTCTTTGTGAAAATTCATTTTTTTGTTGTTTATCGTGAACTTTACAAATTCTATCTCTTTATCGATCTATATTTCTCAGTTGTTCGAACTCTCACTGGACATAGATCCAATTGTATATCATTGGACTTCCATCCCTTTGGTGAGTTCTTTGCATCTGGGTCTCTGGACACAAATCTAAAGATATGGGATATTAGACGCAAAGGGTGCATTCACACATACAAAGGTCACACTCGAGGTGTCAATACCATCAGGTTCACGCCAGATGGCCGTTGGGTTGTATCTGGTGGAGAAGACAGTAGTGTAAAGGTCGGACTCCTCTTCTTCATTTCTTTCCTTGTTCAGTAATATATTTGGGAACTAACACATTGAAGTGCCTTCTAATGGTTGGCTGAGCCATATCAGACTGTACTTGCTAATATTTTGGATGATATCTAAACGACATGGCCACATGGCTCAAAATGAAAGAAGACTGATGATTATTGACATACATCAACTCAATGAAACATTCACTTATGATGATGCCTTTAAATTTGCTGCATCTTACAGAAGCTACTTTGTTATAGATCAGTCCATTGGTACGCTAAATATGGTCGTGAGATGATGGAATGACGGATATTTTAATCTTGGTACTTAGCACATTCTTATGACCATGATGAAAACCACTATCATTAAAAGCAATCGTGCCGTACATAAAGTGACAGTGACGCAAAACTACTGTTTTAAATAGTTTCTTTTTTCCACGTGCATCTTTCTAGGATATTATTGTTTGCTTGATATCAAGTAGCTGTATCAGCCTGTAAGCTCTTTAAGTCTAGTTATCCTGATAATAGATTCAGTGTTGTGGCAGATATGGGATTTGACTGCAGGAAAGCTTTTACATGATTTCAAATGTCATGAAGGAAAAATTCAGTGCATAGACTTTCATCCTCATGAGTTCTTACTGGCTACAGGTTAGAAAAAGCTTTGACTTAGTGCTACAATGTTCTTCTTAAGTGAAGGTCATCTTTCTTGTTGTCTTGTAAATCCTCCTGTAACTTTTGTTGTATTTCTGAAATGAGTTCACTGATGTATTCTATGATCTATGTAGAACTTGAATCTAGTGGCAACCTAAAACTTTCTCATGATGATATTCTTAGTAAAGATAAGAATAACCAAACATTTGGATCAAGAAACGACAAATTGAGAAGAGTTTACTCATTTATCTGAACTTATGACCAGATTTGATAAGTTTTGCTATTGATTAATAACTTTATCCGCCATTATTATTTTCAAGCTTATTTTCATATTTTTTGTTCTTATCTCCAGTTTAAGTGGTTTCCTCTCCAATCAGATCTGTGACTTCTATCTTGGGGATCTATAGAACTGCTTTGTCTACTTATATAGGAATCTGTTTTTTCATGTAAGTACTTACATAAAAAGTATATAGAAATGCTGTCTCATTGTGGTGCATGTTTTTAGGGGAGTTGGTACCTGATGAATAAGGTTTTCATATAAACATCGCAGGCTCCATGAAACAATACTCTCTTGTTTCCTCACAGTCGAGCTTTCCTTTTCTAACCAAAATAAAGGAAATACAAACATCAGTGCCGCCCTGTTCCCTAGTATGGAAACTAGTGATTAGTGTTAATCTAGCTTTGGGATTTCCTGCAGCGTTTCTTGTGAAAATATACCAGGAACCCCATATTAAAAGTAATGTATATTTTTGTGTCGAATTATTGGGAATTAAGTTTTAGCTTTCTTTTTTCGTGATTCAAATTTGCAGTTGGGAAAGAGGGAGGGGGAACCAAAATAGGAGGGAGCTGCATTTAGGTTTTGAGAAAGTATAAGGTGCTAACTAATTGAAGCCTGCATCTTCAGGTTGCTAATGCTGATTACACAACCGAATTCAGGGAGTGTTGAGGGATAGTGCGTGTGAGGATCGAAGAAAGGGGTCAAATTAATTATTAAAGAAAGGTCACCGAGAGCTGGGCTGCAGGCCCTTACGCCTTTATTTATATATAATAGATGAAAATTAGCTAGTTGTATATAGAAATAGCCAGATCGTCTGAAGCATGAACAAAATCGCCTTTGTTCTTGTGTCTTATCACGAAAGCTGTCAGATGCCTTACTATTTGTTCTTGGTTTTTGCATTACCAGGTTCTGCTGACAAGACAGTTAAATTCTGGGACCTTGAATCTTTTGAACTCATAGGTTCTGCTGGACCTGAGGTTCGTTGGGTTCTTCTCTTTGATTTCCCTTTTCTCATTGCAGTACACACGGCTGAGTGTTTCTCATGTATTTTGGCAACTATATGAATTGTCAGTATAGTAAAAAAGAACTGTTTTTATCTGAAATCTAGACAACAGGAGTGCGTTCCATGGCCTTTAATACTGATGGAAGAACCCTTCTTTGTGGATTACATGAGAATTTGAAGGTAGATATGCATTTTCTGTTTTGAGAAATAGTTTTGTTTAATATATTTGGCGCTTAGTCCATCTCCTAAAGAAAGTAGTCCTTCTTTGTAGGTTTTCTCATGGGAACCAATTAGGTATCATGATACAGTAGATGTTGGATGGTCTACATTGTCTGATCTTAGTATTCATGAAGGAAAACTTCTTGGATGTTCTTATAATCAAAGTTGTGTTGGAGTGTGGGTTGTCGATATTTCGGTAATAGTCACCTTTTTTCATTGAAGTTGTCTCTTTGATGTCTTGCTTCTTCCGGGATTTTTAAGTAATGTCACACTTCATCATGCTTGCCTCTTGCAGTGTCTTGAACCATACACAATGAATAGTTCTACACCATCAAGTGGTCACTCAGCAGCAAAATCCAATTTAAGAGTGAATCTATCCACTTCGGCTGAGGATGCTACAGATGCAAGTTGTGAGGGACAATTAATTTCACAAAACTCCGATCTTGTGAAAGAGACTAAGTCGTTCAGAAGACTTTCTTTGTCACAAAACATGGTTCTTCAGAGGGATTCTGCTGCTCTTACTAGTATGCTACTCTTCCGTTTTTAATGTTTCCCTTACCTTAGCATTATTAGCTTGGCACCTTAGCTTAAGTTCTTACTCTGCTTCTTTAATTCCCCATTTACTACTAATTTAGCTCCTAGCCTTTGATTAGCTTCTTTTGTTTAAGTTTGGTTGCCAGAATATTTTCTTACATTCGCACTTATCTTCTGAATGAAGCTATCACAGATACTCCTGGCACCACACAAAAAGTAAATCTCAGTACTGGTCCAAAAGCACCTCCATTCAGCTCAAGAGCAGTTCCTAATACAACGGGTGTAAAGAGGAATTCAGCAAAAACCCAGTCAACAGAAAATGGCTCTATTGTCAATAAGTCAGAGATTATACCTGTTCTTGTCCCAAGAAATAATGAAAGAACAGAGCTCGCATCTGAATGCAGGAAAGGAGGAGTTGCAGGAAGGGAAATGCCACAAAGATTGCAGCCAAAAGTATCTGATTGGAAGTCTCCTACTACCAACGAAGACCTCGGGATGCCAACTTCTGCAGCACAGTCTGAAGTTGAAGTACCTAAGGCTATTGAAAGTAGTAGCCCTGCAGACAGGAACAATTTTCCTTCTGTTAAATGCTCAATATTTGAAACTGCTGCAACTGATAGAAGTGTGAATGATGACAAGAATTTAGTTTCCACAAAACTTGATATCAATACAGCACATGAGCCACTTTCCAGACACCAAATTGAAAATTGTGCGTATTCATTCACTTGTGTCCTTCTATTTTTTTATATTGTCTTTACCTTTTCTGTTTCTATGCTTTTGTGTGTTGTGGGTTGTTTTTAGACATTGTGAGGTATGATTTTTGATCAAGAATGTTTTAAGGTATATTATGCCGGGCAGTATCAATTATGTATGTGCTCTCTAATTAGATCTAGAATTTTAGCACCATATTTGTGTGTTAAGTTGCATAGATATACTTCTAAGCTGGATGCTATGTTTCATTTGTAAAAAAGGAAGCCCGATGTTTCTCCTCCTGTTTGGTTCTCAGTGGTTAAGTGAAGTGATTGTATACCAGTAAATTTCATCAACTTATGGAGCCAAAGGAATAGTATAAGGGGTGTAGAGGAAATTAATATCTTTTATGGTGCATGTATGGATATATCTACTGATGTGTGTGTGTGTGTGTCTTGCCTTTTCGTGTAATAATTTTTTTGCCTTGATTTTATTCATACTTTTATACTTATGTTTTGAGAATGTACTTAACTATCTTTGCCAATCACTTCAATAACCTTCCTTGAGCTTTGTTTGGATTTCTTATTTGCTCACTAGTTCAACTGATCATCACCATAATTGCTGTGGAAGGGAAATAGCTTATTTGTTTAATCCGTAGCTTTATTCATTTCTGTACTTCTCCCATAAATTATCAGTCTTCTACTCCGGTACAATTTCTTAATAGATCTGTTCTGTGGTTAACTGTATCTGTATTTTGCCTTGTCTTTAGAATAATATGAACTAACTGTATTATTAACACTTACCCTTTGTACCAGATGAAGCCCGTGGAAATATTCTTAATAGGAAACCTTATTCCATGCTAGGCCAACAAAGAGGTAGAACTCTTTTTACTGCTATTGGTGCACTTCTAAATTATGGTTGTCTCATGCATTGAATTTGGAAAATTAGGTAGGACACGATCCACTATTGCAAACTGGGAAAAGAGAGATAAAGTTCCTGGTTATGAGGGTCTTGCTCCCTGCACTGTTGGGGCGGTACCTGCTCCGGATGTGGTTCCCACCAATGTGGTATGAGTCAAATCTGCGTTTTTTCCTTATTTGTAATTCCAACTGTTACTGCCTATTGAGATTTTCCCATTTAACAATATTAACCATTTGTTGCTAATTTTAATGATGGTTATTTAAGGAATGTGGAAGCATTTCAGTATTTTCAGTGTGTGATTTACGACCACATACTTTTAGCAAATTGTGGGATTTTTTCAAGTTAAATTAGCACTTTACAATCATGGAAAAGGAGTGCAAAAGCAGGGGAGAATGGGGTTTCTGTTGACAGTTAGGGGTGCACATAAGTCTATCCGAGTCAAAACACTGCCAGGTTTGGCAAAGATTATTCTCGACTCAACATAAAACTTGAAGGTTCCCAGTGATAAAGTCACAAAATAAACTAGGCTGCAAAACAACCAACCTAACTTTCAATCATCAGAAACCCGATTTCTGATTTATCTAACCCAAACAGAAAAAAGTTAGAAGTGATGGCATGTTCATTCAAACAGGAATCATAAGGCCGTGTGGGGCAGCTAGAATGCCATCATTGAGAGAAAAAGGAAAAGGAAACTAAATTCATCATTGGAACTTTTTTTCTTATGTTCTGTTTGATCTCTATCATCAATTTGGTTGGCAGACCAATTGCTGACAAATTTTCTAATTATTAGAAGTAGAATCTTGGACATGAACTGCAATGTAATTCATTATTGTAGTAGTATAGCGACTTCATAGATAGACATTCACTTCTATGGTAGTCAACGCATTAGGACACGTGATAGCTGGAACATTGAACTGTTAATAACTAAAATAGTTTTCACATAATCTCATGAATTTTGTTGTTTCTTCCATGAATATGATAGGATAAAAGTCATTTATGTGAAAGTTGTATAATTTCTCTCTTCCCTGACACAGAATTTAACTCATCGTAATTCAAAAATCGTACATGAAAAGAGAGAAGACCTTTTATCAGCTGTAAGTGAGGCGGTTTCTCCTGACGATGAGGATATCATTGCTGACTTGATGGAACAGCACAAAGAATTTGTTGGCTCGATGCAATCTCGTTTGGCTAAATTACAGGTAGCAATTTTGGAGAACTTGCTAATGGTTATTTGATTCTCTAACTTGGCAACATTAAGCTTTTGCAGTCCTTGCAACTCATTTATGTGTTAAGACTTTTAGTCCCTTATAACTGATTTGCATTATCATAAGATGATGACCTACTTGGAATGTTTAGCCTACTCTTTTGCAGATTTTCTTGCTAATCGGTAAGATATGCTGATGGGGTGGGGAGAAATTTATTCAGTTGATCTCTACCATGTGATATTGCTGTTCAAGAGTTGGCTTAATTATATCGAGTTTTTGACCTTTTGTAGGTTGTCTACCAGTACTGGAAAAGACATGATATTAAAGGGGCAGTAAGTGTAATGGAGAAGATGGCAGATCATGCTGTAAGTCTCTTGTTTTTTTGTGCCCTATTTTAAATATTAATATGTACCTTTTTAACACCATATGGTTTCCATTTGCCGGCTTACACAGGTACTTTCTGAGTTAGTGAGTTTCTTGGCCGAGAAAAATGACATTATCACATTAGAAATTTGCACATGCCTTTTACCACTTCTCACGGGGCTGCTTGAGAGCAAGTTGGATAGGTAGAACAAATTGAGCTTTGTTTTCCTTTTCTTTGCTGACCTTGTTGAAAATTTTCCATGACTGACATGTTTTCTTCTTGGTGGACTTCTTTTAGACATCAAGATATTTCATTGAGTATGCTGCTCAAGCTTGTTAAAGTATTTGGTTCACTGATTTATACTTCGTTGTCTACTCCAACATCAGTTGGTGTTGATATTGAGGCAGAGAAAAGGTTTTATTACATGTTTTCTTTTACTTCTTATTAATTATTATGTCTTTTTAGTTCAAGTTTGAACGGTTTTATTGCTTATTGTCAACAAAAGGATGGAGCGCTACAATCTCTGCTTTATTGAGCTTGAAAAAGTCAAGAGTTGTCTGCCTGCTCTTTCGAGGTATGTGAAAGCACCTAAGCGACCATCTTTTGGTCCGTGAAGAATATATATTGCTAACATTTCTCCATTTCTCCATCTTTTTTTTTTGTCATTTAGAAGAGGAGGATCAATTGCCAAAACTGCTCAGGAGCTGAATCTAGCACTACACGAAGTTTCATGAGTTTAGTATTATTGCATGGAATATCGAAAGTAACGATGGTGTTGCTGAACTTGAGTGACTTTTGTAGATGCCTGCACTGCAGGCTTTTGTACCTTGCAGAGCTAGTATCCTCTATGCAGATGCAACACTGACTACTAATTTCTTCACATTTACACTTATCATCATCGATAGTTATGGACAAACATGGTCACTGATGATTCATATAGTCGATCCCAACTTGTTTGGGACTAAGCTGTGTTGTTGTATTGAAAGTTAAGGACAACATGCTTTAAAGATGCTGCTAATGAACCTGCTTGTTGGAGAAGGATCCATCATACTAATTCTCACCTAACCCCAATACATATTAATTATTCTTTGTAATTGTAGTTTTTGTTGTGTGAATTCATGTATCAATTGTGGTAATCAACATACTATGCAAGGGTATTTAAAACTATAGCTGACTCAATTAGTTTGAGATTGAGACAGTGTTGAGTGATATATTTTATTTTGTGTCTTAACTTGTCAAAGTAAGAAATGATACTGGCTTCATAAAAAAGAAAGAGGTTCAAAGGCTTCATGTTCGAGTCCACGGAATGAAAAAAATTATGATTAGAGAGAGCTTATGGTTTACTGCTTATTTTTTGACATAATACTTAAATATGCCTTTTAACTAATATTTATGTCCTTCAACTTTTAGTGTGTACAAGTAGACACTTAAATTTGTCTAAACTTGAACAACTAGATGCGCGTGTCCTACCTGACATAATACATGTAGAACACAAAATTGCCATGTAGGATGTCATGTGACTATTTGTTCAATTTTATACTAGTGTAAGTGTCTACTTGTGTACACCCAAAGTTAGAGGGCATAAATGTCAATTGAAGCCAAGTTATAAGACACAATGCCTTACTTTTTCTAACCAGTATACATAGATTATTCACTCATTATACATGATCATACCCACAATATTCATGGATTATACTTATACATACATCCATCGGCTATTTTTAGTTTAATCGGTTTGGTGGATGACTATGTAGACCAAGTCTTCAAAAAGTTAAACTTATAGGATGTGAAAGTGAGGACCAAAAATCAGAAAGCTAAAAACTCATACATGACATCTTATTAATGATGTTTAATTCTTTGTATACATTTGACACAAATGACAAGTTCATTTTTATAGTTAAAACATAACAAGTTGAGAGGAAAACACAGAAGTCTGGTGCAGACTATTCTACATGAATCTTCAAGCAATAGGCTTCAATACATACATCTTGCATGCATGAGAGTTCACTGTAGCTGTCAAATTCCCTACAAATCTTGTCTCCAATGTCTTGTGCTGCATCAGAATATGCCAAATCATTTCCATTATGAGTAAAATGGTTAACAATCACTTCAGTTAATACTGGTAAAGACTTTAATTTTCGTATAACTTCTTAAAATGATGAAGGATAGACTACTTTATCTATCTAGCTCAGTATAACGTAGATTACTTTATGGATCCATATGAGTATTACATAGAGGTAGGTATCTATTTCCCAGATTTATTAGATTTCTATCATTACTTGTTGTTTCAGTATCTTATTCACATGTTTCTATTTGTTGTGAGAAATATAGGAAAAGAATATTATTGAATTGTTGTTGTTTCTACATTATTACATTGAGACCTTATTTATAGACCCTAGAATACAATCCTTTACCAAGTAGGATACTATTTAGTATTCCTATTTCTATTTCTATTCCTATTCCTATTCTAATAGGATTGTATAAACCTATTCATATTCTTATAGGATTATATAAACCTATTCCTATTCTTATAGGATTGTATAAACCTATTCCTATTCTAATAGGATTGTATAAACCTATTCATATTCTAACACTCCCCCTCAAGCTAGTGCATACAATTCATGTACCTAGCTTGTTACAAATGTAATTAACACGAGGACCGATGAGGGGCTTGGTGAGACATCTGCGAGTTGATCACTCGACTTCACAAAATTGACAATAAATTTCAATGTGCTTGATCTTCTCATGAAATACTGAATTTGATGCATAATGCCGATAAAACACAGAGTGATAAAATTACAGTGTTGGAACTTCCCAAACCAAGCTTGCAAAAACTGTTTCAGACCATAAAGTGACTTATGTAATCAACATACAAGGCTACTAAACTCCCCCTGAGCAACAAAATTAGGTGGTTGCTCCATATAGACTTCTTCACAATGCAGCGAACATTGTAAGTGCTCAAAATCTAGTATAAAGTACATGGTTCATGTTGGAATCAATAGACAGTCGATATTAAACAAGTCACCGAAAAACTGCCCGAAACATGCTCATATGCCGGAGTATTAGATTTGATGGGTAAAAGTGGTCACAATCTAAGAAATAAAATTATATGGGTAGGGTTGGAATGATGTCACGACCCAACTAGAAAATAGAAATTATATAGGATAGTTCGAATTGATGGAACGACCCCATTGAAAAAGAGAAATAATATGGGTAGGGTCGGAATGATGGCACGACCTTACTGAAAAAGAAAAATAATATGGGTAGGGTCAGAATGATGGCACGACCCTACTGAAAAAGAAAAATTATACGGGTAGGGTTGGAATGATGGCACAACCCTATGCAAATCAGATTTAAGGAGTCACCGGAAAGACGAATGAAACTATGCAAATCAAATCTGAGGAGTCACTGAAAAGACACATGATGCTATGCTACTCAGATATGAGAAATAGTTCGGAAAAATCCACGGTACTACACAAATTAAATATGAAAAGTAGTCCGGAGAGATGCACGGTGCTATGCAAATCAGATATGCAAAAAAAGGTAGTCACCGGAAAGATGGCACGGTGCTACACAAATTATATATGAAAAAGGAGTCACTGGAATGATGGCACAGTGCTACACAAATTAGATATGAAAAAGTAGTCACCAGAATGATGGCACGGTGCTGCACAAATTAAATATGAAAAAGCAGTCACCGGAATGATGGCACGGTGCTATACAAATTAGATATAAGAAAGTAGTCACTAGAATGATGCATGGTGACCCAACTTTTGCTAACATAATCATTGGCCAGACGGGTAACATATATGGGTGCCACCCGCCGGCAGCGGAAGCTCTTTAATTCTCTACCAAGTTCGTAGAGGCTCTGATACCATGTGAGAAATATAGGAAAAGAATATTATTGAATTGTTGTTGTTTCTACATTATTACATTGAGGCCTTATTTATAGACCCTAGAATACAATCCTTTACCAAGTAGGATACTATTTAGTATTCCTATTTCTATTTCTATTCCTATTCCTATTCTAATAGGATTGTATAAACCTATTCCTATTCTTATAGGATTATATAAACCTATTCTTATTCTTATAGGATTGTATAAACCTATTCCTATTCTAATAGGATTGTATAAACCTATTCATATTCTAACAGTTGCTATTGCCTCTTTTTCACTGTTTCACTCGACTGAGGCTCTCTCGGAAACAACCTCTCTACCTTCTCAAAAGGTAAGGCTACCCTTCTCAGACCCCACTTGTGGAAACACACTGGGTTTTTTTGTTGTTTAAAGTATCACTATGAAGTACTTATATCCAAGTTGTATGTATGTTTTGGACATGGTGAGTCTATAGCCAAATATAAAAGTTTAACAAGTATCAGTTCTTTTGTGGCCACAAGGTTTGAACCTATGACGTGTGTCTAACTCACACATCAATGTTGGGCTCTTACTACTAGGCTTTACACCAAAGCCTGGGAGCTCATTCTTCATGAAATATTTCGAAAAAATAGAATATGAATTGTTAACATAGACATACCTCCCAAAGGTCTCTTGCTATTACAACACTGTTAGGGGGGATTCCGATATCATCCCAGTTTGCTGTTATTTCGTATCTCTGAGGACCGCGGTTGAGAAGCACTAAAGCTACTCTATAGCCTGATAGAGGTCCTGCCCAGATCTGTTCGTAATAGAATGTGCACAGATTATCATCTGCAATCTGCCTTACGAGAAGGGAAAAAAGGTTCTACTTTGTATAGATTTTTGTTACCTCAAGATCACCTTCCATTCTAACCTTTTTGCCCTGGATACCTAACTCATCTGTTCAACACAACGAATGAGTCTTGATGATCGCGTATAAATTATAACAAAATGACTAGTTGCAGTTGACGTTTTGTGGAGTTTAGTACCTTGATCTACCGCGATCACCTCCTTGTTGGCTAGAATCTCCATTGTATCATGTGATAAATTTCTCACATCACAACCAATGATAAGGGGAGCCTAGAATTAGCATACAGAATGTATCATACATTCTGGCAGTCGTACCAAGGAGCAGAAATAGCGTTGATATAAAAGTGAAATATACATTTACGAATGATGTTGCTGTTGTTGTACCTTTGAAATCGCCCAGATACTAAAGTGAACGATGTATTCATCCTTCGTCATCCCTCCATTTCCAACCTCAAGCATGTCGGGATCTGTTTGGAATGTGTGAAAATATAAGTAATTGGAAGTGTCCTCTATAATAAGTGAACGTTTAGATAATATGGTCACACATTCTAACATCGTATCATTCCATGAAAAATGATCAGGCCCACACGTGAAAAGGCGTGTTGAGACACATCTAAATACTAACCATTCCAGCCACCAGGCCTTGCATAATCTGTATAAACTTCATTCTGGTCTGCTCTAGAAATCATGCTGTCAAAAGAAGGAAAGACGAATACAAGATCAAGTCATGAAATCTGTCAATTAAAAGACGTATTTAACTACTCCCAAGTCCGTTTAAAAAAGAATGCCTTTAAGACCACAGGACAAAACGACATTTTGGTACATTCAACATATCTTTAGTTGAATACAAACAAATTGAAACGGAGAGAGTATTACCTGTCCCATGTATCAGTAATATCATTCGTAGTTCTCCAGCTGTTACCTAATTTACCACCCCACAATGCCGGATGCAAATCACCCCTATTCGAGAGAAATAGGTGCATATCATCAACAATACTGTGAAAATGAGAGCAGGAAACCATAAAAAGGGCTTATCAAGGAAGACATTGTCACCATTCACAAAGATTAAAGAAGATAGGTCTTCCAACTTTCATTAGAGCTCTCGTCATAACAGGGTATCTGCAGAAGAAAGGGATCCCCGTCAAGAAAAGAAGTTCGATAGACAACTAGTGGAATCTGTTACACATGATTTCGCGATACATACCTGACAGTTGGCTTTGTTCCATCGTGGTTGCAATTATCGTACTTCAAGTAATCAATACCCTGAATGAAAATCTTGTTATCAACAACTATGTTCGAATTGTTATACAATCAAGATTAATCAGGATACTTGTACTTACCCATGCTGCAAAAGTTGTTGCATCTTGTTCCTCGTGACCAAGTGAACCAGGCATTTTCTTGCTACAAGTATAATACCTGTAGAATCCTTAAACGGTGAATTTCAAGATCATCGATATCTTTTCAAAACGAATGTCATGTGCAAGTTCAAGTTACCCTGCATCCGAGTAGATTCCTAGCTTAAGACCTTTACTATGAACATAGTCAGCTAGAGCTTTCATTCCAGAAGGAAATGTCGAGTTCTTAGCTGCAAAATTTCCCTAGAATTTGAAGATCAAATTAGCAAGGAAGATAGTTCATAAACACGATTTCCAGTTGAGACAAAAGTACCTGATCATCGCGTTGAGGTTCAGCCCAGCAATCATCTAAAAAGTGTCAAACACATGATATTAGTAACTATATCAGTTTCTGTAACAGCATAATCAAATGCAGATATGGATCGAGCTTATAAGCCGTGGGTGCTAGCTAGTGTACATTCTCATCTATGTATAGAAGATCTAAAAACAAAATCTTAGAAGTTGCGTCTATCATAAGAGATTCACACACGATCACTAAATTTTACATCGATTTTTATCAGAAACTTACCTATATTAACATACTTATATCCGAGCTTATCAAGACCAGTTGAAACCAACGCATCGGCTGTCAATCAAAAGAAACGTTCAATAATATACAGATGAATATGAATTGTGTGATTGTTAAACAAAACAAATACAGTTACCAGTTTCTCTTATGACTTTCTCATCAATGTTGCAGGCAAAATGATTCCAACTACTCCACCTGAAACACAAATTTGCTATTGTTAGTTTAAATTGCCGAAGCCTAAACAGATTAATTGACCGTGCAACAATAACATATTCAGTGTAATTCCACAAGTGCGGTCTGAGGAAGTTAGTGTGTATGCAGACCACTCCTACCTAGTTGTTTCCGATCAGCCTTCAACTCAAGGATAGCAATTTAAAGTACAATAGATATTAACATAAATCAAAGAACTACGAGAATAATACTAATACTACTAGTATGAAATGAGAAACACACACGGTGCTCCAAACTACTTGCATATCAATCTCATACGAAAGTGTCAACGCTCAACTACCTACTAACCATCTATCTTAATCTACGACCTCCACGTTCCCTTATCTAAGGTCATGTCATCGATAATCTACACAAATCAATTAGAGCAAAATCCATCACAATAAAGAACAAAAACAAGACGGATCTAGGATTTTCTCCAAATGAATGCAAATCACCACCACGCCCTCTACTACACGTTCAACTGAATCTAGCATTTTTAGACACGAAACATATAAGTAAACATAAGAAATTAGTAAAATTTCAAAAATAAATCATTTTCAGCGGCAACAAATCCATCAAATTTAAAATTTAATTATTAGATCTGTCTCTAATCAAACCAAAAACATTACATGCCACGTCATCATACAACATAATTAAAAATGAAAATCAAATATTAAAACATAAAAAATAACTAAATAATGAAATTCAGTTATACATAACAAATTTACCCCATAGGAGGAGTCGAACCGAGTCCATTATTGAGCAAACTACGTCGTTTTACAAGTAAATCCTCCTTCCGTTCCGGCCACCGCATTCCCGCCGTCCTCCGGTGGGAGTAACCGCCACACACGGCGGAGATCAGTAGACATAATGCAAGTATTAGCTTAGTACCTACTCTTATCTCCATTGACACACACAAACTGCAAGTTCAGTCCCAGTCACTATAGTTTATTTATAGAATTTGCGTATACTTTACTTTCTTCGAAACTCAGTAAAATTTCATTGTACATGCTGTGCTGTCGAAATTTTAATTTGTGTATGATATTTGTATTATTACAATTGGGTTCTTACAAGTGTTGAGTACCAATTGATAGAGACAATGATGACAAAATTCACGTTCAAAGAAAATATCTTGTCTTTATGCCTAAATGATTGTTCTAGTCATTTAATATGTGTAGCTGGAAATAATAATAATAAATTATTATTAAACGGTGATGTGGCATTATCGGATTGGACCAGTTTGAGCAAAGATGTTACATATTTATACATAAATATAAAGGATAACTTGTAGAAATTTCACTAGTTTGAGAGTTAATTACTTAGATTTACGTTAGTTTGTAATATTAAGAATCTTATCAGATTTTGAATTTCAGACATGTACCTGACACGTTCATGGGATCAAAATTAGATGTAAGTTATTCTAGATACACTATATTCAAGTGAATTAGCATGTATTTGATTCTCTTGCTCGCTTTTCTCCGATCTCATTCACCACTCTCCTATCTCGCTCGGCTCTCTGCTTGTATCTAGTATCTCAGATATATGTATAGGATCTCGCTTGCCTCTCTCCCTACTTTAATGTATCTAGTAGCGAATATACATATATCTAACTTGAAATCTGAAATGAAATTATTAATTAGTGAGACAATAATCTGGTATGCAACAACCATCCAAACAAGTCACAAGACAAATCAAGTGAGTAATATTTTTCTGGCTTAAGTCATTTATACCCACTTAAAGTTGTCCGCATATTTCATTTAGACACCTTATTTTAGGCTTGTTCCAATTGAACACTTTTTTTAGTAAAAAAAAAAGTACCTATTGAATATATTTTGACAATCAACTAAAAGTAAAGATAGTGTGTCATACATTCGCGACTGACGTGACATAGTAGCTAATCAAAAAGAGACATGTGACATTGGGCCCATAAAAAACAGTTAAAAAAAATTAAAAACTAAAATAAACAAAAATTATGTTTTCAGTAAAAAAAAAAATTAAAAAAAAACAACATTTCTTTCCCCTTTTCTTCTTCTTCTTCTTCGCAGAACACCCCATCTAACACCCCCGACGTCTGTTCCACATTTTCTTTACCAAAAGACACAAAATCGAAGCACATTTCGATAGCCATTTCACTTCGGCTTTTTTCCTATTAATTTGAAATTATATGAGTTTTTTTTTTTACCAACCCACCTACCCCTCTCCTTGAATCTGATTCAATATTGAAAATGGTATTTCTCTCAATCTCACTATTTTCTTAAACATTAATTAAGATCTGTTGATACTTATTTTTCTTCTATGTTGTCACGCCCCGAGCTACCTCCGAGACGCGGACACGGGACCTAGGACCACAAGTGATCCCAAGCTAACCCTGCTGGCATGATCATGAGCATACTAGAGATAATAAACTGATGCGGAAGCTAAATCATAAATAAAATGAAAAAAAGATGGGGAATACCCATATACTATAACTGAGATATATGAAAACTGATGAGTTTAATACAAAGAAGTTATTAACTCAATACTAAGTTGAATCTATCTATGTCTAAAATAAGCCTCTAAACTGACTAGAAATGTTGGGACATGCCCCAACTAGATCTAGCAAAACTGAAACTAAAGACTAAAACCGATAAAGATAAACATGTCACTAGTCCTTGAAGAATGAGGACTCACCACTGATGCTGTTGAACTGAAGATCGGGAACCGATCTAGGCGTGATCTGGATACTGAGAACCTGACCTACATCACGAGAAGATGTAGCGCACGTATGTATCAGTACTTGAAAGGTACTGAGCATGCATGATAGAGTAAAGCTGAAATAACATATAACTGAACAAAGCAATAAAGAAATGAAATAATCTGGACATGATATAGATACTGAAAATACTGAATACTGAGCTAACTGATGCAATGACTAAATTTATAACATGTTGAGACTGAATACTGACTGTACTGAAATATGGTCAATGCAAAAGAGTCTGGCTGAACTGTGGGAGCTACTAATAACCGACATAAAACCACATGAGCTAAATGTGGAGTCCGATATATACGCCCTATCGAGAGGACCCAATATACCCTGCCAGAGGTATAGAGGCATGCTGGCGTGATCACTAAACTGATGTTGCCCACAGAGGAGACTTACACCTACGTGGCTCGTAGTTCTGGGACTATATGGGTACGCTGAAACCCTAGTCCAACTCGGTATTATGCTACTCCCAATGAATTAAGTGGTTAACTAGTTATGACTGAATTTCTGTAAATACTGGATAGCTCGAAACTGAACATGCAAACTGAGAATGCAACAATTAATCTGATAATGATGCATTCATAAACTGAGGCATGTAAAACTGAATACTGAAATATCTGACCTAGCATGTGTAATTCAAGAACTAAAGAAATACATAGTTAGGGTTCTGAAATTCATGCGATAAACTGAGCAATATTATGATAATATGATTTGGAACATTTAAATAACTAATTCATGATGATCTGTTGAAATTCTAGAAACCCTAGGTCTGTTCATAATCATGGAATCAAGAATCTGACTGAATTCTAGGGACCTAATGGGCGAAAGGAACCCACTAGTGAAATCCCACATACCTGGTGACGAATTCCACGGAGAAATCCTTTGATTTCGGGACTGGAACTGATGGAACCTTGTTGCGTTCTTGAACTAGGGTTCTTGACCTTTTTCTCCTCTCTTGATTCTAATTTTCTAAGATTTTGATTAATGAATTGACTTGGATAAGTTCTAGTTATGTTTCTAGGCTTAAACTGATTAAAACCTCATGATTTAGGGTTTAAACGACATATCTAACGGGTTAAACGAAATAGGAAAAGACCAAAAGACCCCTGAATTAGCTGCTGTCGGAGTGACTGACGGACGGGACTGACGGTCCGTCAATCAATCGACGGTCCGTCGATTGGGTCCGTAGGTCGAGTCTGTCCGACAGGGCTTCACTAAAATGGGCATAACTTTTTACTCGGAGGTCGTAATTTAGCAAACTCGGTGGCGTTGGAAAGATAATTCAATTATCTATCTAACCATAGGTCATGGGACACATAATTCGTTTTGTGATAAAAGTTATGACCATCTGAAGTTGACCCATCAATATTTTTCATCTAACTAGCTACTAACCTCATCTACGGTCAGACCTACGGACGGTGGATCAAATGACTGTCCGTGCTGGTCGACCGTAGTTTGTGTCAGAGGCTGGTAAGGGAAGTCTCGATCCACGAACACAGACCACAGACCGTGGGTCTGTCCGTGAGTCGGGACTTAGCCAAATTTTCTGACTGAGTTTTGGGGAAGTTTTCTGTCACGAACCACGGACCTGCAGGACAGACCGTGAGTCCATCTACGGTCCGTGGATGGTGTCCGTGAGTGCCATCTGTAACACCAGAAATCTGAAATCTCTATTTTCGGATACGGGGTGTTACATATGTTGTGAGTTCTTTAGGATTAAAATTTTGTAACGATTTTGAAGAAAATAATTTCAGATTCGTCGGAAAAAATGGAGTTCCGTCAAAATTATTTTTGATTCTATTTTTGACGACAATAGATTTGGATATTGGTGGTATCGGTGGTGGGTGGTGAAAGAAAGGGAATAAAACGATGTCTTGAAAAATAAAAGAGGAAGAAGATGACCGGAGAAAAAATGGAAAGTAGAAGTGTGGATATGATGACAACAAATCTGGTAAAAAATAAGATTGCGTGGAGAAGAAGAACGATTGGACCTCAAGAAAGAATGTGAATTAGCTTTAATGTTGGTGATCACTGCGATTGGGATGGCGGAAAGTTGGTAGTAATGGTGGTTGAGTTGAGTCAAAGAAGAAGACATATTAATTTAATTTTTTTTAAATCTTTTTTTTATGTAAAGATGTCTTCCACGCTCCTCTGGTGTGTGTATTACACACATGCTGCCATGTCAACAAAAAATATTTAATAGGTACAAATTTATTGTAGTATAGGTGTTCAATAAGTAAAAGGCTGATTTGGAGTGGCTAAATGAAATCTGAAGACAACTTTAAGGAGCCGTGTATGACTTCAACCTATTTTTCCTCTATAGTTATAATGGCAGATCATTTTTCATCATATCATACAAATAATTAAAATTGTGATGTGACATTACTAAATTAGATTGTTTTTGGGTAAAGGTGTTAAGGGGTCGAGCCAGGCAGACCGGTATGGTTCAAGAAAAATCCAACCCCCTTACCCCAGTTCAGAGGGACCGGCCCTGTGCGGTTTTGGGATCTATTGCACAGGG
Source organism: Solanum verrucosum (assembly GCF_900185275.1). Classification (NCBI taxonomy): domain Eukaryota; kingdom Viridiplantae; phylum Streptophyta; class Magnoliopsida; order Solanales; family Solanaceae; genus Solanum; species Solanum verrucosum. The sequence continues at coordinate 7,250,071 of NW_026019988.1, read as the reverse complement.
CCGATCCGGTTTGATTTTTCATTTTTTGGGATTTGATTAGTGTAATCTAGTTGTTATTTGTTAATATGTTACGTATCTAATGAGATTTTTATCGGGTTTATATGTCCTGGTTCACTAGGACCCCAAATGGACTTGTGCGGGTTTGATTTATTATATAACCAAGCCCAACTATGCCCTCTCAATGTGGGCTAGTTCAATTTCGAGTTGGTTCAGCTCATTAGACATTCTTTGTTCTGCGCCATAGATGGGCTAAATTGACTGGGGGGATCCAATTGGCATATTCCCAAACCTAGCTTACTTGGGCTGGGGTTAGAGTTGCGTATCGATTGATTCGGTTCGATTTTGAAATTTATTGAGTATCGATTTGTAGACATGCTAAATTATTATAGAATTATAAAGATATTTATTTAATGGTTATTGATTGTTATCGATTCAGTATAAGTTAAATCATTAAGATTTGATACCAAAAAAAATCATTGAAAATCACTTACAAACAATGTCACACACCAAATAAACTATGCACATCAGAACATATTGTATCTTGCTAACAAACACATACACATTGTAGAATAATTGAAAATTTGAGAGAGAAAAAAATGAAAGTATAAAACTAAGTTCTAAGTCATGGACTCTATATACCAAGTAGTATAAATATAATTATTTAATTTATTATCAAATTATCGATTTATCCGTGAAGAAACAACCTCAAATCACTAAAAACCAATAATCATATATTACTATAAGTGGGAACAAAAAAAGTTAAAAGTTGAATTACGATTTTACCCCTATTATAAATTAAAATATTATAAAACATTTAATTATTTAATTTAAATATTAAATTATATCATTTTAATTAATATGTTAATGACTTTTGCACTTTCTTAGATTAATTCCTAATTAAAATATCTAATTTAATACATATTTATCATCTATAATTTATATGTATATAATAATAAATTAATAATAATAATAATAATAATCCAAAAATCTCTTCATAAAATGTATAATTAATTAAATATTAAATTATTAAACAATAAACTGACCGTAGTATACTAATTAATACTAATGATATTATCATCATATGAAAAGACAATGCTGTCATTGTAATTACTACCGGTTTAAAACTGAAAGAAGAGGAAGGGTTGATATTAATTTATTCATTAATTCATTCATATGATAATATCATTCATTTTTGGTCTTTTCAAATTCCTTGGATAATGGTGAAAAAATATTCTCTTTATAGAATTTATATAAAAAGGCCTAAGTTCGTGACATTACTATTAATGTTATATTCATAGATGATTCACACTTGACTTTAGCCTTTTTCATATTTTTTGTAAGTTGTGCACTATATATTTTTCTTTCCATGATGCAATCATTGCTCTTTTGATTTGGTTCACTTGGTCAGCCAGCAACATTTGGAGCATATAGGTAAGGATTATACTTCATTTATCTAGAGATAGTATTGAAAATATTTATGTCACTACTTTTATTTATTGATTTGGATGAACATAATTCAAAACTTTTTATTGTTGTTTTTTTTCCTTACTCGACGAAAATGTTAAAATTCAATGGCTATGATCTTTTGAATTACTATAAGTTGCATCTACTAGCTTTTAAGTTATAATTTATTATACAGTCTACCTACTAACTATATTTAGATGCTCAAATTTACAGGTTTGGACAATCATTTTCCATATATGCAATAATCAAGTCATTCAAATAGGTCCATTGTCAATCAATTTCAACTTGCACTTTAAATGGCTATACTAAATTCTACAAATATTTATAACACCTTAAATCTCTTCAATCACCCCACATTTGTTGTATTATTTCAACCATATCAAATTATATATATGCTCTTAAATTTGACAATTTAAGGTTGAGTGAGTTCAAGGCACAAGAAGTGTACTTTGAACTATAGAACATAAGACGTTGGCAAAAGATGGCATGAAGATGGTTTATTTCTAATATTATATTGCACTGCCTAAGACACAATTTTCACTAATTTCTTTTTTTTTTTTTTTGCAGGAATTAACTCAACAAGTCAATAACGTTCTATAGGTTTTAACCTTTGGTCAGTAATATCCCTATTTGAAGTGAGAAGATAGAACACCACATGCGTCTTCTTGTAAGAATTCACTGCTTAGTGTATTATTAATCTTTTTTTTCAATAAATATACACTAATTTATGTTATTTTCTTCACTTACATTATCTATCATAATCTTCCTTTGAGAAGTCTATGAATTTTGAGATGCAACAACAAACTAAAAGATAAAAAAACATAGATCCAAAAATGGTAGATGGACTGCATGGGGAAGAAGAAGTCGAGATGGTGATATCTAGGTGCACTTGAATTTGAGAAGGCTTGATTTGAAATATGAATTTATTATTTATATGGTGTTTCATGCTCACACAAAATACATTGATGTTGACTTATTGTCATATTATATTTTATAATACAATATACATCATATTCAACTAATATTTTCTACCAAATTTCCAGTTTAAATGACTCATATAAGTAAATCAAATAAAGGATATTTATACATGCACTTATGATTTATATATATTAAATTAATTCTCTTAAGTTGATACAACTTCAACAAACACTACTTTCATCTGACAATAACTACTTGATGGGCTTGAAGTATTTGTAATCATTAGTGGTGTTGCTCATATCCACACTATTTGTCGTTGAAATATCATTTAGGTCGAATATACAAGAAAACGTTATACAATTTGTTGACTGTATACAACTACTAACTATAGTAGTAGTTATCAAAGTAATAGAATACAATGCTAAAGGAACTTTCTTTCTTTCTTAAAACTAAGGGGATCATTTCAACTTCATTTGATATTAACTTTTGGTGTGATGTACTTTGTGATGATAGTGAATATCGGTTGAACTATTCATCAATTGAGCATGTATCCTTCACTTTTAGTTTTGGTGTTATTTTTAATGTTTTAAGAAGTTTAAACTATTAGCATCGAATACACGTGCACCGCACGTGCTCAAAACTAGTAAAAAAAAATGACTGGAGCAGGGTACAATGTACATAGAATATTCTAAACTTATATACTTGAAGATTTTTTTGTCTTGAAATTAATTATATCAATAATTAATGCCGTAAAGGGTAACCTTTGGAATATTAGACGATATTTATCATTAGGATATTAACTCTTTCTTTTGAATAATATAAAAATAAGGCCAACAAGTGGGATTTTATAAAGGCAAATGTGTACAGCAAAACTGCTTCCAATAAACCCTCAATTCAAGTAGAACATATAGTAAACAAATGGAGAAAAAAATAATAGAAATAATACAATAACCAAAATCAAAAAGACACTGAAGAACAAGACATCAAGAGAGTAATAAAAGCAACACTAAGAAGAAAGTTATACGATACACAACTACATACTAACCTTCTATCATAATCCTTGACTACCAAATCTTCTTAGCTGGAGTATATCTTGATAACAGGTAAACAAAGTTCTATAAATATAGGAACTGATTATCCAAAATGAAAGAACCATAGGAACATGGTAAATCAGTTGCCAATGGAAACTCTTTTCAGTGTCCTACATTAAAAATTCCTCAAGAAAGTTCAAAAAAACAGCCTTTATCACCACCCCCTACATCACATACAACAACATAAAGATATTGCTGCACCAAAGGAATATTTATTTTGAATCCAGTGTTTGAAGCAGATATGAAATATAACATGAAATATAGTAATCCTTGGTGATAATACTAGATATCCTAAGACATTGTGACAAAATCAGCATATTAATAATGCATTATCAAGACCAGAAAGCATAAATGAAAATCAGTCTGAGCTCAGGTGGAGGGAGTTCAAGATTTCTATGTTATGTGACACGACGATTACTTCACGATGCAAATCTTAATAACGGATGCAGATCCAATACGATGAAGTGCCACGACAGCATCACCAGGTTGGCATAGCCCTCTCGTTACGGCTGATTTCAGGGCAGCTTCAAGGATTACCTCAGTTGATTCAGAATCAGTGGCCTTTGCAGAACCTTCACCAAGAATTGGAATCAAGCCTCTATATACCAGACTGTGTCTAGCTGGGGTCTCGTCACTGATGGACCAATCGAAAGAGTCTGTAGTCAAAACAGGCACGACTACTGACAGAATAGGAACTGCAGGCCTATACTTGGCAACCAGCTTTGCTGTACTCCCACCACGTGTCAGGACAACAATGAGTTTTGCTCTAGCTTTGTTAGCCGTACGGACAGCTGATGATGCAAGACTCTCCAATGGGCTCATTGGCAGTGGGGTACACCTGATCATTTCCTTGAAGATAGCCTCGTTGTCAAGTGAAGACTCTGCCTCAATGCAAATTCGTGACATGATTTTTACTGCCAGCTCAGGATAAGCACCAGCTGCACTCTCCCCACTTAACATAACACAATCAGTGCCATCCAAGACAGCATTAGCCACATCAGTAGCCTCAGCACGGGTGGGTCGTGGAGACTTGATCATTGATTCAAGCATCTGAGTGGCAGTTACCACAGCTTTGCCAGCAAGATTACACTTGTATATCATCATTTTCTGAGCCAAGAAAATCTTCTCAACTGGAATTTCCATTCCGAGATCACCTCGAGCAACCATAAAAGAATCTGTCTCACGAAGGATTTCGTCAAAGTTGATTACCCCTTCTTGGTTTTCAACCTTCAAGACAATTTCAGAAGATCAAAACATCAGTGAATACCATAGAACTAGTTAGCACTCAAATGTTTGTACACTGGACTCACCCCTCCCAAAATAAAAAAATAAAAAGAGAGTGATAAATGAAAAAGGCATGTTCGGGAAGAAGTAAAAATCTAGAAAACACCAATCCATTGCCAAGTATTATGTTCTTCTCTCCTTAACAATTCATATGCTTCAAAATTCAACCATGCTAAACTACACACTAAATTATTCTGCATACCTTTGACATTAGTTGAATGCGCTTGGCATGTGGACCAAGAACCTTACGAACATTGACAAGATCTGAACCCTTACGCACAAACGAAAGCGCTATCATATCAATGTTGTTAGGAACACCCCACTCTAGTATATCTTCTTTATCCTTCTCTGTAAGTGTTGGAAGGTCCACAACCACACCCGGAAGGTTTACATTCTTCCTCTCTCCTAAGGTGGCAGAATTCTCGCAGCGACATCTCACCGTTCCAGACGGTGGATCACATGACAAAACAGTAAGGGTTATGGTACCATCTGCACACAAGATGGTATTGCCGGGCTTCAAGTCCACTACCAACTTCTTATAGCTCATTGAGATCATTTCTTCATTTCCTTTTATGGTATAGTCTGTGGATACAGTGATTTCTTGACCTTCCTTAAGCTGAATCGGTTTTCCATCTGTTAAGAAACCAGTACGAATCTCAGGCCCCTGCATAAAAAACATATGTTAGTCCAACATCAAGGAAGCAAACTGAAGCTGCGGAATAGTTGCACATGCAGAATAAATGGAAGGTTTTAACCAGTACTCTTGACTTGTTATAATAGCAGCATTTTAAGATCAAATTCATTAACCATCGAGAACCAGAAACAAAACAGCAGTTGCTAGAAACAGAAATAGAGAATAAAAATGTTGTTCCATTCAATGATTCCAGGTCGAGCCTTATAAATTACCAAAAAATCGTAGTAAATAAAAGATCAAAGTCTTTACTTAAATATCTGGCAAAAATGAGGAGAAAGCTAAGAAAGTTTGCTGGCGCCTGCAGTGGCTCATAACTGGAAAACATAGCAAAAAAAAAAAAAGATCTTACTAACGTGTGAAAAAGCTCCATACCGGTAAACAGAGGCAAGTGAACCTTAGCATGTGTTATTCAAGCTGTCAACAATCTGATCCACCTCACATTACACAATTTTAAGTTTGGAATGTACTAGATTACCACAGATTACTCACTTTCTACAAATACTATTATCGAACAAACTTATTATCTTGTGGTTAGCAAAGACTAGCCCAATCAAAATACTGCACTTCTCCACCACTAAAGGAAGGCCATTGCTTACGACCACATAAAACAAGATCATAACACTCTTCTGAACTATGTAGGAAATATGGTCCTTCTTGAGACTAAAGAGTTGGGACTTTCATTCTCCATGTCAGGAATATATAATAACCACAAAAGGGAACTGAGAATCTCTCTCTCGACTACATCAACACTCCTTGCCTGAATCGATTAGAAAGGCTACTCTTCTAGTTTGAGAAACCTAATTCTCCGGGAAGGGGGGGAGGATGCTCAAAGGTAAGTAGTGAAATGTAGCATCCTTGACAAGGAAACTGTAAGCAAACTATGCCTGAGGTAATCCTCAAGCAAATACCACACTGAAATAACGACCAGCCCAAAATTACAAACCATCTGCACAAGCACCAAGTTGACATAGAAGAAAAATAGTAACAGATAAAACTAAAATATGCTTCAAAATCGAACCTTGGTGTCAAGCATGACAGCACACAGGATCTGAGTATTCTGCATAGCAATCTTAAGATTGTCCAATGTCTCCTGATGGTACTCATGGGTCCCATGAGAAAAGTTAAACCTGGCAACGTTCATGCCAGCACGGAGAAGCTTCTCCAGCATTGGCACTGTTCTAGAAGATGGCCCTAACGTGCAAACAATCTTGGTCTTTGGAATACGGCCATCATTTGGGAGATCCTTCATGATCCCAGCTATGTCTATGTTGGCCATTTCTTCTATTTATCTGCTCAAAAGGACAAAACCCACTCTTCTTCAGAAGCCCATATAACCAGCTCATTACAGAAGACTTTTACATGTTTTTATAATCAACTTTACATGTTTTTATAAGCAAAAGCAAACATTTCATCAATTTGTACCAAGAAAGTGCTAGTATGTACAGAAAAAGAAAAGGACCTTGATTCCTTTAGATCTGAGTAGCAAATAAAAAAAATACTTTGGAAATTAGAACTGCACTTATTACTTTTACATAGAGGCAGGGTACTTATTTTAGACAAAGACGAACTTCCATGTATCCTTTTTAACAATATGCACAAACATTTAGTATTCTATAGCAGACAATCAACAAGCAGCTCCTGAGTGAAATTAGACAGATAAGAACAGCTACATCAACTGTACATACAAGCTATGTTGCTCGAACTCCCCAAAATTGTTGTCGTACTCGTATCGGATCCTCAAAAAGAACACTACTTTTGGAGGATTCGACAACCCCCAGCAGCATTTTGTAAGAGACGGGACAACAAATCTCCCACTTGATTTCGGACAGTCAAATAGAAAGACTCTTTGTTAGCTCTTCGTGCCTCCTTGACTTCTCAAACTGAACTAAGACTGTCCAACTAGAGTATAGCCGGAAGGAGCTCTTTTTGTATTGAAAGTGTTTTAGCATACACGTGGAATATAAACAACAAATATGTGGATTCCAGGGTCATTCTATCACCTAGATGTTCTTTTCACAATGCTGTGATTCGAGAAATCAATGTGCTTCCACAACTTAATAGCATGGATAAAAGGGAAATTGGAAGAATCTTCATCAAGACTTCACACATCTCCCTATAACAAAAAATTAAACCAAAACACTTCCTCTGAGAACAAATATAGAAGTGAAGTCTTGAACTTTCAAATAAAGGAGACAAAAAAAGGGGGATTGAAGAAACAATGAAATATCATCAACGATGTGACAAGGAAGAAATCAAACACAAAGAACTTGTGTCATTTCTCAATCTAGGACTCAGATCAAGTAAAAGAACACTAAACCAAATACTCAAATGACCAAAAAGAGAGCTTTACAGCAAACCAAGAATTTGCACGAGTCCTAGAAGCATAACAAGTTCATCAAAAGAAAAAATCTTGTTCCATTTCTCAATCTGGAATTTCAGATCAACTTAAAGAACACTAAATCAAATACTCAAATCACAAAAAAATTAAAAACTTTACAATGAACCAAGGTGTTATACAAGTCTTAAAACCATAACATAGCCAAAAAACAAAAAAGGGTTCTCACCAGTCGCCAGAGAAGCTACAGATCAACAAAAAGAAGACTAAATCAAATACCCAAATGTCCAAAAACAAGAAAAAAAATCACCAAATGAAAACTTCACTACCAACCAACGATTTGCACAAGTCATAGAAGCATCATATAGCAAAAAAAAAGGGTTCTCACCAATAACCAGAGAAGCTACAGATCAACAAAAAGAACACTAAATCAAATACTCAAATGACCAAAAACAAGAAAAAAATCACCAAAATGAAAACTTTACAACAAACCAAAGATTTGCACAAGTCTTAGAAGTATAACATAGCAAAAAAAAACAAAAAAAGGTTCTCACCAGTCACCAAAGAAGCTACAGATCAACAAAAAGAACACTAAATCATATACCCAAATGACCAAAATCACCAAAAATCAAACTTTTCAACAAAACAAAGATTTGCACAAGTCATAGAAGCATAACATAGCCAAAAAGAAAAAAAAAAGAAAAAAGAGTTCTCACCAGTCACCAGGAGAAGCTACAGATCAACAAAAATAACACTAAATCACATACCCAAATGACCAAAATGAAAACTTCACAACAAAACCAAAGATTTCCACAAGTATAACGTAGTAAAAAAAAATGGTGAAAAGGGTCCTCACCAGTCACTACAAAAGCTACAGATCAAGCTAAACCACCCCTTCAAGATTTTAGTGCTACTGTTTGTTTGTTGTGCTTTTGCCAGATTCAACTATGAGGTATAAAACTAAACACAAAACACTATTAGTTGCTTTTCTTTTTATAGGGATAAGTAGGAAAAGTGCTAAGCAGAGAGAGGCGACATGTAAGAAAAAGATGCTTGTTAAAACGGTGGGCTGCTTGCTCTATACAAGTGACCGATGTTGACTGTAGCCTACAAAATGCCCTTTCAATTACTTGCTCCGCATTGACATTCTTTCTTTTTTAGTCTGTTACAAAAAAAGAATATTAGTTATTATAATTAACAATAATTTATAAACATATAAATATTTAAAGATTATTTCAAATCACAAATTTTAAAAGTTTATCTTTTTTAAAATATCATAAGTTTCAAAATTAAAAAGTGTCAGATAAAATGAAAAGTAGGAAGTATTATATTTCTTATTCTCCAAGAAATATAAATGTGACTTATGTGCACCATTTTTTAAACCAAAAGTGCAATTGGATGTTATATGTTCTAATCACAAAATTATGAAATATATTTACTCTTTTATCCTTTATTATATAAGTATAGAATATTAATAAATTTATTTGATTTGGTACCAACCAAAAAAAAGTCAAATTGAGCTCGAATTAACTAAATATAAAAAAATATTAATTATAATCTACTTTATTGATATATTTTTAATGTTTAGATACATTATTTTAAATTTAGGATTGTAAATTATAAATATTTTGTTTGGTATTTAGATTTTTTTTAAAATTTTTTTGGTATTCAGATTAGAAGTTACAATTACACTGTTATAAATTTTAGATTGGAGGTCAACGAGCTACTCTGTTAAAATTTTATTTTGAATTTCATTTGATTGTAGTCTTTAATCTTATAAATTTAGCATATTAAACATTGATATTTCAATGAAATTTATTAAATTAACGTTTTTAATTTCTAAACTATCAGATGTGTAAGTGAAAATATATTTGATCTCTATTTCAATTACTTATAATTGTTTAATTTAAGAAAAAGTAATGGAATATTATGGAATCAACTTTAGAAAGATACTTTTGTACAGCTGATATTGACATGTGTTCCACGTGGCCCAATGGGCTTTATTGGGCCCATATGGATACTATACGTGGCCTCCTAATTTTGACTCCACCCTTTTTTATAAGCCCATCAACAAATAATTAAATTAATTTTGATATGTCTAATGACACATGTAATAAATAAGAAAATACTAAAAATTTGAGTCATAAAATTCTTCAAATGCGAGCGCATTCATATTCAAAGAATTTATAGTGTTGTAATTATTAAGTGCACTTTTAAAAAATAAAATCAAAATATCTCAATATTCAGATTACAATTATCTTATATTTTTTTTCTTTAATTTAATTAAACTCGTCCATCAAAGATAAACATGTCTATTTTTTCCCGCTAACATTTTGTTTTTGGAATTGAAAACAAGTCATCATGAATACAAGCTTTAGGCGTAACTAATAGCATTGTCATTATATATACTGATCACACGAGCCTTGAAAATAGTCTTTTTACATAAATATAAAGTAATTTTTTTCATAATAAATTCTTGTAATCTAATTTTTTTTTTTCTGGAATTTTTTTATAGAACCCCACAAAAGATTTCCTATCAAATATATTATATAGTATCATTATTTTACTCAATTATAGTGCTTTCAAGTCCTGATGGACTCCTCCATCCCCCAAAAGACAGAATTCTTTATTTTATTTTATTTTATTATATAGTTCAATCACATTTTGTTTTGTAGGATACAGTTCTTTTTCATTTTTTTTTTCATTACGTCTAATTAATGTTTAATTTATTGCTTCTTCTTTTTTTGCAAGATAAGATTTGTTACTTGAAAATATTAGGTTCATCAAATAGGATGAAAAAGTGCATAAATTTCTAGAATTTAAACTGTGAAACACAATTTCACTATGATATCATGATAAAGTATTAAATTTATCAAGAAAACTTGATAATACAATTTAATGATAGAATAAAAATACTACTAAGTTTGGAGGGTAAAGTATCAAATCACTAAATTTAGATGATAAAATATAATCATATCAATTTTATATTGTTTGAATAGTAATGTATGAAAGTTTAATGTAAGTTTTTAAAATCGCAATAAGAAATTTTGGTATATTTGCAACAAAATAATAATTGATTCGTTATTTATAAGTAAAATTTATAATATAATTAACAATAAAATATAATTATTAACTAATTTTTTTATTTAGAAGTCAGAAGAAAAATTGATCTAGATTTATCATCTGTTTATTATCAGGGTCAATTATATTCTATCCTTATCAAGTTTTTCCTTTGTAATTGTATGAAATGTTCGGACTCTATTAACAAATAAAGAATAAATTTATATCATTTTGTATAATTTAAATCTTTCCTTTTTTAAATATTTGCGATCAGATTTTTCTTTATATAAAAAATGGAAATAAAGGAGACGTGGAAAACTGCTGCATGTACAAATTGACCCCTCAACTTTCACAAAATGACAAATAGTCGTGTTCATAGAATATCTTTATTTATTTTTTATATATAATATTATTATTTTTATTTGTAATATAACATTTGCCCCTTGAAAAAGTTAAAAGTTCATATTTAGATGACAAAGTCCTACCCTACCATGTTGTGATGAAATATCAAATACACAAAACGTCGAAAGAAGAAATATTCTTTTTAAGAGAGAAATTTCATCGCATGGATCATTCATTTAATGAAGTTTCTAGTTAGACGACACATTTACTCGACTTTTCCTCTTATGAAAATCGGCATCTCGCTTTCGAAAGAGAATTTAGATGACAAAATATAATCTCCTAGGAGATATGGATGGTGAAAGTATCAAACATAAAACTTCAACCCTACTATGTTTTGGATGGTAATATTATTAACCTATAAATTATCACATTATACATAAACGTGCCATTTAACTTGGTTTTAGCTTACATATATGCCTTGCAACTTCAAGTGTGCACAAGTAGGCATTTAAACTCGTATAAAGTTAAACAAATGGACACACGTGTCCTACGTAACATAATACATGTTGAACGCCAAAATAGGTTGATGCTACTACTAGCAAACCATATAACATCCAACAAATAGTGTTCACCTAAGTTGCTCGGACTCTCAAAAAATGTTGCCGCACCCGTATCGGATCCTTCAAAAATACACTATTTTTGGAGGATCCGACATGTACCTATCGATATTTATGAAGAGTCCGAGCAGCATTGGTGTTCAGAGTTAGCTGGGGAAATGCTTACACGAAACCATTTCTACTCCAAACACATCTCCACAAAATTTTAGTGTCACATAAACACAACATCAATACATGAGAGTTCACCAGATGAGCATGCAAACACAGATAACAGAGAGATATTCAGACATAAAACATGTTTAGTTTCCAGATTAGGGGGGTTAATGATAATTTCAGTAATTCGTTATCTTAATTACATAACATTTGTCCCGACGCTGCAAAATGGGAGTACTCCCCATGTCAAAACCCAAAATCTGCTGATGTTTTCATTGCTGGTTTGTTGGATCAGATGCGTTTTGGAGGAGCATACGGGATATGTTCATCCTCGCAAAGATTCTGCAGAAAATATAGAAGTAAATAACTATGCAAAATAAAATGGATAACTTAAATTAGGACGTGTAAACTAGCATATTAAACGTTGCAGAATGAGCAATCTGCGACTATAAATAAAAATCTCATCTACAAAGCTAACTTGAATTTAATTTCGCAAATACTCATTACACAAATACTTAGGAGTTGTGTTCCCAAAGTGACACTAATATCATTAGCCAACTCTAAGTTGCTTTGACAAAGACAGATCCTAGGCCCTATCTCACCAACAGTAAATAAACTTCCGCAATAACTCATCGGAATGGGAAGAGATAACAGAATTCAATTAGTTTTACAAGTCTAAAGCTCTTAAGTAAAGCCAACACACAGATAGTTGACCTCACCAACCTAAAGGAATTTCAACTACTAACAACCTAGGATGCCCAAATATTTGACTGGGAAAGGAATAGTTAATACTTTATACTAATATAATACAGGAATGACAAGACAATTAAAAGTAAAAGAATAAAATGAAATGGCTAACTAGTCCAAAACTTTAAATTTTAGCACATCTGACGAAAGACAAGGACTTTGTAGTAGCAACCATCTTGAATCACTAACCTGCAAATCTTCTGGAAGTGCCTCAGATACAGCAAGTGTGTAACAACCAGGGACATACCGTGCTGCAAATATTTAGTAAAAATAATTGTAGTTAACAATATGCCCCATTATACAACACTAAAAAAACAATAAAACGGATAAAGATGAAGGATATTCCCAACATACAGACACAAAACATTAGCTCACAGTCACTAGCATAAAGAGCAAAACACAATTATCGTAGTGTTAGTTCTCATATTCCTATTTGCTTCCCCTTTGTGAAGACTTTCATTGAATGGCCTAGAAAAAATACAAGCATCACCGCTTAGCTTTTTTACTATTGCAATTTCACCTACTCATTCAATTTGCAATCAAATGCTTGAATTTTTGTTGTCAAAAGCTTAATTCATAAGTAGACATTAGTTTTGTTACTTTGTAGAATTAGTCTGAGCCTGAAATCAGCAACTCAGGAAGGCTAGTTCTAAATCTAGGTGGTCCAGAAGACCAGAACCTTCTCACCCTTTTTTGCATGTTCTAATTGCTCAAATGGAACATTTTTAAGATATCAAACAAGGATAAATAATAAGTTCTAAGCCTCTAAATCTCCAAGTTGTCACACCTCATTTGTTCATATATACAGTGCGTGTGCATTCTTCGCTGTTTGGAGCCTTGGGCATATGAAACTTCTGCCAAGTACAGGCTAACACCTAATTCCTTCATCTATTCAGGATTTCCGACTTTTGAAAGCATCACTTGGAAAATAGAATGCAACTCACTGCATCTCAAGCTAATAGAAGTGAAACAGCTTGGTAAAAAAGGGAGTGTTGTCTGGCATTGACTACCTTAAGAGGAGCTTCTTAGCTTGATAAAATCTATTAGAGTATGTATAAAGATAAGTCAGAAAACCAGATCCTTTCCTTTTATTTCAGATAATCAGATCTTTCCTAGTACTCTCTCTTATTTTTGGGTACTTCATTTAGAGAGCTCCTTGAGATCTGGCAGGCACTCTCCTCATTCACTAAATTTCCTAGCCATTCTCCCAGAAGATACGATGTGAACTAATGCATAATATCATCAATCTTTGCATTTTGGAAGACTTAGGCATAAACTTGCATCCAAGATCATTCTTGTCTAATCAAGACCGCTGCTCTTTATTGCCTAGTCTATTGAAATTCTAACATGCATAGTTTCCAAATGTAACACAGTCTAACCAAAGTTTACAATAGTGATGCACTATGGGCTAGTCAGGATTAGACAACTGTTCATCTTACTCAGAAACTTATGTCTCTTAACGATGAACTCTAAATCATTTGGAAAGAGAAAGACATGTGTATAAGATATACAGGCGTAGTAAACTAATAAGATATAGTTATACTAAGTTTCTAGTAACCAATGTGAGTACTCAATTATGAGGAAAAGAAAAAAAGTTATGAACAGGAAGTCCTCTGAATAATCACTTCCCTGATTAAAAAAAAACCTACAAGAAGACCAAAATCAATAAATTGAGATGTATCTACTATATACTGCCGTAGCTTAAAAACAGACCAACACACCCAACCATTCGGGGTGGCCCAGTGGTTTGGGCTTGGGACTTGCATGTTGGAGGTCTCAAGTTCGAAACCCCTTGCAAGCAAAAGCAAGGGGTTTGCCTTCTGGATTGAGCTTGTCGCACCAGGCTTGCCTAGTGCAGGTGACCTCTCCTGTGTGGTTTGCGAGCTATTACATAAGAGCAGGGGTTTTACCCTGTGCGCACCCAAAGGGTAGCCACTGCGGGTTTCCCTTGTCATCAAAAAAAAAAAGACCAACACACCCAATTAGAGTCACGAACCCACTACAGTGTCCCTTTCAAAAAAACTTCCAATCATTTTGCAGAAAGCTAGTGTCAGAGATTCTGCCCTTTAACCTTGGAGCTACATGCTGCTAAGTATGAATGGCACATGCAGAAAGTGGCAAAGGAAACATCCCTTGGGTATTTCCACTTAGACACAATATACAACCATCTAACATGGGCCTCTAAATAAATTCCAAAGATTAGCAGTAAAGTTGATTTCTAAATATAGTTTGAAGTTTCAAACTCAAAATATATACCACACGAGTAACCAAATTTAGTCAAACTTATAATAATGTAAAGACCAATTAAAAAAATCAAATATATGTAAGACAGGTTTCACATACCAATTCGAAGCCATCGAGCTGCCCAACTCCTCGTTGGATCCATGACAGAGATTAAACTGTGACACAATAGCTCCCAAATTACTAACAAAAAAAAAAAACTTATTGACCTAAAAACAAAACAAAGAAGAAAGAAAAGGGATATATTACATAATAATAAACTACACATAAACATACCCAGTAAAATTTGGAGTAGTGCAGTCCACTACACGCTCATGATCTTCATCCATCTTGAAGAAGGGACAGTTCTCGCATCCTGATTCCCTAAACTGCATTACCAGTAAATCACCCATCAAAAACATAAACCCCACTACAAGTACATCCAATAAAAAACCTACTTGGGAATCTTAGTACCTCAGTTAGTCAACTAACTGAACTTTCACCTTGTTGGTGAGGGTTCGATCCCCCCCCCTCCTCCCCCCTGTATAATCCCCTCCCACATTTCCCCTTCCCCTACCCCATTTGAAGAAATAAATAAACCTATTTTACTCCCTTTTTTTCTTTTTGATGATCATGGTGTCCGGACCAGCTTTCGCGCGTACCTCAACTTCCATGTGATACCTGCCACCTCTCACCACCCGCTAACTCTGTCCACCAAGGCTATGACATATTTTACTCCTTTTTTTCCTTAAAAATGTTAAAGACTCCTCCTTTTGAAGGAAAAGCACATTCTATTCCAAACCCAATACAAAAACATAAAATATAATCAAACTACAATGAACCCTAATTCATCAGTCCTTAAATGTGACGAAGTTGATACAAATGATACATTCAGCCTACCCAACATCGCGACACAGTTAAAGGGCAACCCAGTATACTAAATCTCCCATTATACACAGGGTTCGGGGAAAGACCATACCACAAGCATCTATTGCATACTACATTTCTGACTGTTTCCACTACTTGAACCATGGCCTTAACAAAAAAGTTCGAAACAGCAAAAACAAATTGATGGGTATTGAAGAAATCTCAAAAGGGTGTATAAAAAAAGGGGATTTCGTATAAAAAAAGGGGATTTCAAACCTGGTCATAAGTTTTAACAAGACGGCAACGGAGACAAGCTCTCAGTTCATGCCCAAAACTGGTCGGAATTTGTGCAGGTTGGCTTCCCATTCTTGATTCTTCCTCTACTCTTTCACTACCACCCACTGTCTTTGCTCCGATCGCTGCTCCGTTCCAAAAGATTTGGGGAAGTTCGATTTTCTCTTCTAGAATTTACTGGAATTTTTTCTTCACTCGCTGTTTTGGGGGAAAAGGCATAAACCCCAGAAAGAAGAATTTATTTTATATACTCCTACTAAGAAATTAAAATAAGTATGTATTTTAAATTAAATTGAATAAATAAAAGATAAAACAAATGAATTTTTTTATTTTTTTTTAATAATCATCTTGAAAGATTTATATGTAAAAATGGGAATGAAATTATTTCAACATATAATTATTTTTTTTTGGAATTAATACATAGATCGAGTGAAAATAGGATGAGATTTCATTTATAAGTGCCCTTGCTCATGAAGTCATTTTTATCAGGAACATTTTATTTAGTCAAGATTTATATCAAGATTTTATGTGGATATTAAATATCAGGTAAAAAAAAGTCATCTATAATGATTCATATAACATTTTATTACTTTTTTTTAATTTATAAATATGTTATTTAGACCAATTTGTATATATTTTAATTAATTTTATGAGATATGTGTTATTTCTCACTAGTCGAACTGAACTGACCCTCATTGAGCAGGCAAGGTTGGGCTAGGTTCATAATGAAACAAAATTAGTACGGAAAAGGGCCTAAAATACCCTTGAGCTATTGAAATTGGTGCAAAAATACCCTTTGTTAACCTATTGGCTCCAAAATATCCTTGCCGTCAATCTTTAGGGCCCTATAATGCCCTTATTACTAACAACCCTTATAACAAAAATAATTAATAGGTGGATCCGGGTTGGATTGGGATTTTGATTTGTTTAGGTTAGTTAAATTTTCAACGAATCATAGGATGCCATGTATTAAATGAAAGTTTTAATTATTTTTGTTATAAGGGTTGTTAGTAATAAGGGCATTATAGGTCCTAAAGATTTACGTCAAGGATATTTTGGAGCCAATAGGTTAACGAAGGGTATTTTTGTATCAATTTCAATAGTTCAAGGGTATTTTAGGCCCTTTTCCGAAGTTAGTATCGTCTTAGTTGGACTAGTAATGACCTAAAATCGATCCAACTGATAATTTTATGTCAGTTTTAATTCTAACTAGAAATTCGATCCTGTATGAATCAAACTATATTCAAATGATCAAATTGAATACTCCTTCCTTTTCAAAAAGAATGGTCTCATTTCGTTTTTAGTCTGTTTAAAAAAGAATGACTACTTTCCTTTTTTGGCAACACTTAAACTTCAATTTTTCGCATGACATGTTTAAGGCCATAAGATTAAAGGGCATTTTTGTCACGCCCCAAACTCAAAGGGCGCAACTGACTCCTAAAGCCAAAACTCAGGCCCGAGCCGACCCTGCTGAACCATTTGCTATTAGCGCATGGCAGTCACATGCAATTAAGAAAACAAACAAGTATATCTCGACTTAAAACTAAGCCCTCGGCCGGCAAGGCCCCTGTCAACAGATCTACAAAAGAACCAGCTACTCCCAAGAGTTCATATAAAGAAATATCCAACTAGCACAGAAGTCCTGATTGGGCCGTCGAGGCCACCATGATATCTATACCAAAACTAAAAATAG